>NC_135235.1:379115578-379715578 GCF_051348905.1 Ranitomeya variabilis | reverse complement strand
CATGCAGTATATTGCGCAGCCCACGCAGAACATTGCGCAGCCCACACTGTATATTGCTCAGCCCACATTGTACATTGCGCAGCCCACGTAGTATATTGCACAGCCCATGTAGTATATTGCCCAGCCACGTAGTATATTGCCCAGCCCATGTAGTATATTGCCCAGCCCACGTAGTATATAGCAATGTGGGCATCATATCCCTGTTAAAAAAAAAGAAATAAAATAAAAAATAGTTTTATACTCACCTTCCAGAGTCCCCGGATCCAAGCGAAGCGGTTACCGACGCTGCTCGTGTGCTCAGGTCTCAAGAGTGCATTGCGCTCTCGCAAGATGATGACGTAGTGGTCTCGCGAGACCGCTACGTCATCATCTCGCGAGATTGCAGCATGGACCGGTTACCGGAGCGTCGCGAGCGGGAAAGGCCTGTTGTCGATCCGGGGGCCGACGGACGGTGAGTATATAACGATTTTTTATTTTTTTTATTATTTTTAACATTAGATCGTTTTACTATTCATGCTGCATAGGCAGCATGAATGGTAAAAAGTTGGTCACACAGGGTTAATAGCAGCGGTAACGGAGTGCATTATACCGCGGCATAACGCGGTCCGTTACCGCTGCCATTAACCCTGTGTGAGCGCTGACTGTAGGGGAGTATGGAGGGGGCACTGACTGCGGGGAGGAAGGAGCGGCCATGTTGCCGTCGGACTGCGCCCGTCGCTGATTAGTCGTGGCAATGGTCGTGGGCGTTTTGCCACGACCAATCAGCGACTTGGATTCCATGACAGACAGAGGCCGCGACCAATGAATATCCGTGACAGACAGAAAGACGGAAGTACCCCTTAGACAATTATATAGTAGATCAGTACAGACCAAAAGTTTGGACACACCTCATTTAAAGATTTTTCTGTATTTTCATGACTATGAAAATTGTAAATTCACACTCAAGGCATCAAAACTATGAATTAACATATGTGGAATTATATACTTAACAAAAAAGTGTGAAACAACTGAAAGTATGTCTTATATTCTAGGTTCTTCAAAGGTTCTTCAAAGTAGCCACCTTTTGCTTTGATGACTGCTTTGCACACTCTTGGCATTCTCTTGATGAGCTTCAAGAGGTAGTCACCAAAAATGGTCTTCCAACAATCTTGAAGGAGTTCCCAGAGATGCTTTCACTCTGAGGTACAGCTCACCCAAAACCATCTCGATTGGGTTCAGGTCTGGTGACTGTGGAGGCCAGGTCATCTGGCGTAGCACCCCATCACTCTCCTTCTTGGTCAAATAGCCCTTACACAGCCTGGAGGTGTGTTTGGGGTCATTGTGCTGTTGAAAAATAAATGATCGTCCAACTAAACGCAAAACGGATGGAATAGCATGCCGCTGCAAGATGCTGTGGTAGCCATGCTGGTTCAGTATGCCTTCAATTTTGAATAAATCCCCAACAGTGTCACCAGCAAACCACCCCCATACCATCACATCTCCTCCTCCATGCTTCACGGTGGGAACCAGGCATGTAGAGATCATCCGTTCACCTTTTCTGCGTCACACAAAGACACGGTGGTTGGAACCAAAGAACTCAAATTTGGACTCATCAGACCAAAGCACAGATTTACACTGGTCTAATGTCTATTCCTTGTGTTCGTTAGCCCAAACAAGTCTCTTCTGTTAGGAGTCGAGTTCCCGCCTCTGCACGGGGGAATCTCGAGCTATCTCCGCTGCGGTCTCCCATTCTTCTCCTGCCGCAGTGGAGCCTGCTCAGCGGAGGCATCGGTCCCAGCGTCTCGCTCAGTCTGACACTGTGCAAATGGTTACTGCTGCCTTTCCAGCTTCTGCCATTGTAGCCAGTACTGGTCAGCGGCGAGCAGATGTCTTTGGGACTAAGTCCTACTTCTCCCCTTCTGAGTATGCCCAGGGTAAGATCTCTCATTGGAGATCAAGGGTCACATGCTCAGGTACTGCAGCAACTCCCATTGGTCCTCTAGGAAGGTCCTGAAGTTGCTCAAGTTCTGTGGCAGCCTCCCATTGGTCCTTCTGGGAAGGTCCTGTAGTTGCTGCAGCTATAAAAGGTTTGCATGACCGCACGGCCATGCGCTAGTATCAATCTAAGTTATGTGCTTTGTGCCAGTGTGGTCTTGTGTGTATGTATTTAGGGCCCCGGCTGAAATAAGCCCCTAGAATACAGGCACCTCCGGTGAGGAGTTTTGTGTGTATGTATTTAGGGTCCCGGCTGGAACAAGCCCTAGAATACCGGCACCTCCGGTGAGGAGTTTGTGTTTGTGCAAGACCACTGACTGCTATCAGCTCAGCAGTTAGCTGTGTACTCCTGTGAGTCTAACAGGGCACAGTGCTTTCTTTTGTCGGCGACTCTGTGAAGTAACAGAGTTCGCTTATACCGTCATATAGTGCCATTTGCTAGCAGCAGGTTCCTCCTGCACGGTGGACCCCGGGCTGCGATCACACCAATAACTTCATCTATTTACTCGGTGCGTTCCGCTAGCCCTAACATCTTCTGCTTGTTGCCTGTCCTTAGCAGTGGTTTCCTAGCAGCTATTTTACCATGAAGGCCTGCTGCACAAAGTCTCCTCTTAACAGTTGTTGTAGAGATGTGTCTGCTGCTAGAACTCTGTGTGGCATTGACCTGGTCTCTAATCTGAGCTGCTGTTAATCTGCAATTTCTGAGGCTGGTGACTCGGATAAACTTATCCTCAGAAGCAGAGGTGACTCTTGGTCTTTCTTTCCCGGGGCTGTCCTCATGTGAGCCAGTTTTTTTTTTAGCGCTTGATGGTTTTTGCAACTGCATGTGGGGACACTTTCAAAGTTTTCCCAATTTTTCGGACTGACTGATCTTCATTTCTTAAAGTAATGATGGCCACTTGTTTTTCTTTACTTAGCTGCTTTTTTCTTGCCATAATTCAAATTCTAACAGTCTATTCAGTAGGACTATCAGCTGTGTATCCACCAGACTTCTGCTCAACACAACTGATGGTCCCAACCCCATTTATAAGGCAAGAAATTCCACTTACTAAACCTGACAGGGCACACCTGTGAAGTGAAAACCATTTCCGGTGACTACCTCTTGAAGCTCATCAAGAGAATGCCAAGAGCGTGCAAAGCAGTCATCAAAGCAAAAGGTGGCTACTTTGAAGAACCTAGAATATAAGACCTACTTTCAGTTGTTTCACACTTTTTTGTTAAGTATATAATTTCACATGTGTTAATTCATAGTTTTGATGCCTTCAGTGTGAATTTACAATTTTATAGTCATGAAAATACAGAAAAATCTTTAAATGAGAAGGTGTGTCCAAACTTTTGGTCTGTACTGTATATACAGTGCCTACAAGTAGTATTCAACCCCCTGCAGATTTAGCAGGTTTAATAAGATGCAAATAAGTTAGAGCCTTCAAACTTCAAACAAGAGCAGGATTTATTAACAGATGCATAAATCTTACAAACCAAAAAGTTTTGTTGCTCAGTTAAATTTTTATAAATTTTAAACATAAAAGTGTGGGTCAATTATTATTCAACCCCTAGGTTTAATATTTTGTGGAATAACCTTTGTTTGCAATTACAGCTAATAATCGTCTTTTATAAGACCTGATCAGGCCGGCACAGGTCTCTGGAGTTATCTTGGCCCACTCCTCCATGCAGATCTTCTCCAAGTTATCTAGGTTCTTTGGGTGTCTCATGTGGACTTTAATCTTGAGCTCCTTCCACAAGTTTTCAATTGGGTTAAGGTCAGGAGACTGACTAGGCCACTGCAACACCTTGATTTTTTGCCTCTTGAACCAGGCCTTGGTTTTCTTGGCTGTGTGCTTTGGGTCGTTGTCTTGTTGGAAGATGAAATGACGACCCATCTTAAGATCCTTGATGGAGGAGCGGAGGTTCTTGGCCAAAATCTCCAGGTAGGCCGTGCTATCCATCTTCCCATGGATGCGGACCAGATGGCCAGGCCCCTTGGCTGAGAAACAGCCCCCCACAGCATGATGCTGCCACCACCATGCTTGACTGTAGGGATGGTATTCTTGGGGTCGTATGCAGTGCCATCCAGTCTCCAAACGTCACGTGTGTGGTTGGCACCAAAGATCTCGATCTTGGTCTCATCAGATCAGAGAACCTTGAACCAGTCAGTCTCAGAGTCCTCCAAGTGATCATGAGCAAACTGTAGACGAGCCTTGACATGACGCTTTGAAAGTAAAGGTACCTTACTCGGCTCGTCTGGAACGGAGACCATTGCGGTGGAGTACGTTACTTATGGTATTGACTGAAACCAATGTCCCCACTGCCATGAGATCTTCCCGGAGCTCCTTCCTTGTTGTCCTTGGGTTAGCCTTGACTCTTCGGACAAGCCTGGCCTCGGCACGGGAGGAAACTTTCAAAGGCTGTCCAGGCCGTGGAAGGCTAACAGTAGTTCCATAAGCCTTCCACTTCCGGATGATGCTCCCAACAGTGGAGACAGGTAGGCCCAACTCCTTGGAAAGGGTTTTGTACTCCTTGCCAGCCTTGTGACCCTCCACAATCTTGTCTCTGATGGCCTTGGAATGCTCCTTTGTCTTTCCCATGTTGACCATGTATGAGTGCTGTTCACAAGTTTGGGGAGGGTCTTAAATAGTCAGAAAAGGCTGTAAAAAGAGATAATTAATCCAAACATGTGAAGCTCATTGTTCTTTGTGCCTGAACTACTTCTTAATACTTTAGGGGAACCAAACAGAATTCTGGTGGGTTGAGGGGTTGAATAATAAATGACCCTCTGAAAAAACTTTTCACAATTTAAAAAAAAAATAAACAAAGAAATAACATTCTTTTTTGCTGCAGTGCATTTCACACTTCCAGGCTGATCTACAGTCCAAATGTCACAATGCCAAGTTAATTCCAAATGTGTAAACCTGCTAAATCCCGAGGGGGTTGAATACTACTTGTAGGCACTGTATATATATATATATATATATATATATATATATATTTTTTTTTTTGTTGTTGTTGTTGTTTTATTATGTTTTCTGCCATGATTGTCTGACATATATATATATATATATATTTTTTTTTTTTATATAGGTGCGCTCTCCACTTTCACATTCAATTCTTGGAGAGCAAACAATCTCTGTATCTCCAGAAACTGTTTCCATCTTGGAACTGCGTTCAAGTTTGCTTTGGGGTATATCCCTCTCTGTCACCCCAACTGTTACCAAACATTATGGTGTTTTCAATATTTCATACATGTCTCAAGAAGCAAGAATGATTCCTAAACAGGTAAGCAACTTTGTAAGGTCTCGTAGCTTTTCTATTTGGGGCAGTTTATGCATTCAAGTGAGCTTTTCAAAGGGTTACTTATAGCCCCTAGGGCATAGGCATAGGTGCGCAACATTTTATTATTTTTTTTTGTACGGGGCCACATTGTCATACTGAACCAATCTTGAGCGCTGCAAAAAAAATGTAAAAGGGTATTTACAAGATTAGATCATCAGAACAGCCATCATTAAATTAATAAATCAGATCATTTCTGCTGAAAAAAAAAAAATTACAACACACTCAAGTTTTTGGAGCAGAAAATGTGCAGAAACTCCCCAAATCCTTCTTATAAAATCAAAACGATTAGAACCATCATCAGTACATGAATCCATCACCAGAACCACCATCAGTACATGAATGCAGCCTTCGAACCACTGGTAGTACATGAATGGAATACAGTTTCAGAACCACTATCAGTACATGAATACATCAACAGATCTACCATCAGTACATGAATACACCACCATGCTTAGTAAAGCAATTAATTGCAATGTCAGGTCATACAATAATGTGACATTTAATCTTTCACTCCTCCATGGAGTGCTTACCGTTCAACCTCTCTACCGTTTCCACTACCTCTGTAGCACTATAGTGACCGCAGCAGTATGGGGAAGTCGTGGAGCGGAGCTGACTAGAGCTCCTCGGCCCTTGTCTTCTGGCGTTCAAGCCTAGTCACGTCTACAAGATGAGAGAATACATTTGAATACAGGAAGGTCTCTGCGAGCAGCAAGAAATCCTTTGGTGAACCACATGCTGCTTTATATTGTGCAGTCCCACTTTAGAGCAATTCATCTTTAAAAGCGCTGCTGGTCAGAAATAATAAAATAGAGACTGAAGTAAGTAAATACATCCAAAGAAAACGTTTATACTAAAATGCATAAGTCTACACGTTTTGGCACTGAACAAGGGAATGCCTCAGGCTATGATCGTGTCCATGGCCAACTGTAAAAGTGGAAAAAGCAGCATCTGACCTTTTGGAGCCCCATGAATGAAAACTGTTTTGTTGCATAACACTATAAGAGTATGTGTACACAGTCTTTTTGCAAAGTTTTCGGAGCAGAAAATAAGCTGAACCTCCAAGTTTTTGAGGCGTTTTTCAGGAGGATTTTGGAGAGTTTTCGCTGTACAGTAGAGTCTGGCTAGCTTGAAACAATGCGGAGGGAAAATTACTGGTTCAGCAAATAAATGTCAGCAATTGTGTGTATTTAGTATCTGTTCTACTAGGACAACCCCTTCATGATCTAAATGTTTGGCCTTGATAAAAGTAAAAACTTGCCTCCCGTGCTGGCATCATTCCTTACTGAATCATGTTTATTAAAAATTTTTCAGGTTACACAGATAAACACAACAATTCCGCAAACAGAGCAGAGTAGATTATTAATACAATAAGAAAACAGACATACCAACGCAAGGGAGGGGGGGGAAAGGGAGTAGGTACACATAGGTATACAACTGTAGATTATTTAGATCAAAGGTCTAAACATAAACTAACCTACTGAAATACAGGTTCCTGACAGTCAAAGCGACATATAAACTAGACAGCTAGGCACAGTGCAAGATTTTCACGTGCCGGGAGTATCAGATCCCGGATCACAGTAGGACAAGCGTCTTCACACTGGGATAAAGGAAAACCGGCTATCAAGCCACGGCTCCCAGATCTGAGACTTTTTTGTTTTTGATGACGCAGATAACACCAGTGCCCGTTCGTATTGGCAATGAAGGTTCATCCTATCAATCACAGATTGTATGGTCGGTGCGCTAGTCACTCTCCATTTGGAAGCCACTGCCAGTCTAGCGGCTATAAACAAATGTGAGAACACACCTCTCAGCCCATGTGGGATCTCATCCAAACCAATATGCAATAAAACCATACTAGGTCGCAGGGCCACCCGAATCCCAGTCACCTCCGCTATCACGTCCTCTAAACTAACCCAAAGATTTTGTAATTTCGGACATGACCACCACATATGGCTAAGTGTCCCCAACATACCGCAGCCTCTCCAGCACAATGGGGAGCATTGAGGGCCAAAATGGGCAACTTTAACTGGGTAATAGTACCAGCGTAAGTGGACTTTTTTTAATTGTTCCAGATGGTTTACACATGAGGATACTCTCCGAACCTCTAACACCGCTTCCCGCCACCCATCAGGCGCTAGGGTGACCTGCAAGTCATCCTCCCACTGGCTCATGAATTGCAACTTAACCTCTGGGTCAGGATCATTCAGGGCTCTATACAAAATAGATACATTGCGAGTACTAGGACCAGGCACCAAGAAAAGACCATTTACTGTACGAACTAGGTTGGTATTAAAAAAGGGCGTCAGTTGAGTAGTGTGCATAAGATGTCTTAATTGTAAAAACTGATAAAATCTATGCCGAATATCAGGGTGTTTCGCAACTAGGCGATCAAACGGTTTAATCATTGTGTCATCAAGCAGCTGATGAAGTGATTTTACACCAGCTAGTACCCATGGCTGTAAATCTATATATGGAATATGTAATTCTAGCGCCTTCAGTGACACTTCAGTTAACGGAATTTTAATAAGAGACGGGACCGTCTGTCTCCAAAAATGCAGTGCAGTAGACATGGTCGGTAGGGGGAGACTACCTGTCCGCGGACCCAAAGCTTCAACCTCCAGCATGAATCGGGTGGAGCCTCTAGTTGCATAGAAATTTTCAATTTGCAACCATCTATGATCCTTATCAAGCTGCCACCAGTCCCGCAACCCTGCCACCACCGAGGCCTTATAGTACGCCATCAAATTTGGTAATCCCATTCCCCCCAAATCATAAGGGTAGTACATAAGGGATTTAGCCACTCTAGGAGTTTTGTGGGCCCATATGTATCTATTTGTTAAGCGTTGAAAGTTTGTTATAATTTTGCTTGGAACCCTCAAAGGGAGACATCTAAAATAATATAATATCTTGGGGAGAATTTTCATTTTGAAAATGTTGATTCTGGCCGCCCAGGATGTCATAAACATATGCAAGGTGTCTAACTCAGACTTAATCTCTCTGAATAGAGCAGAATAATTCACCTCTATAATATGTTGAGAACATGTAAGCTTTATACCAAGGAAAGGGATACCCTGATCAGTCCAACGAAAGGGAAACTTATTCTCTAATTCAGTTCTGACGACCAAAGGGACCGCGACAGGGAATACCAAAGATTTGGATGCGTTCAGTTTGTAATAGGATACTGACGCAAAATCCTCTAGTTCAGCCATGACTGCCGAGAACGACCGCTCCAGATCCACACAAGTTATGATAACGTCATCCGCGTATAGACCAATCTTATGAGCAGCCGGGCCCACCATCAGGCCTGAAATATCCGAGTTAAAACGGATTTTCTCCGCCAATGGCTCCATGCATAATGCAAATATAATGGGGGATAATGGACATCCCTGCCGCGTCCCATTGGTGATCAGAAAGGGGGCAGATACTACTCCAGAGGCGAGAACTCTGGCAGATGGAGTGGAATATATGGCCGAGATCGCCGATAGGATGGGGCCCTCCAAACCGAACTTCCGAAGAACACTTCCCAAATATCCCCAATGTACCCTATCAAAAGCCTTCTCAGCATCCAAAGACAGAAAGGCACTGGGAAGGCCCGACAGTTCCGCCACCCTGATGAGATTCAACATTCGGCGGGTACCATCCTTAGTTTCCCGGCCAGCCACAAAACCGACCTGGTCAGGAGAGACAAGAGAGGGGATTATCAAATGAAGGCGGGAGGCTAACAATTTGGTATATATCTTTAAATCACAATTCAATAAAGCAATGGGCCTAAAATTTCCAGGACTATCAGGGGTCTTACCTGGCTTAGGGAGAGTGGTAATAATAGCTTCCAGATTGGAGGCAGCAACTTTGCCTGATTCCCTCCAACTAGAAAACAACCTCAATAGATATGGGGCCAGAAGATCCTGAAAAGTGCGATAATATTCATTTGATAGTCCATCCGGACCAGGTGCGGTGTGCAGCTTACTACTTTTAATGGTTTTTTTAATCTCCTCCTCTGTAAATGGGGCATTTAACAAGAGTAATTGTTCTTGGGATACGCATGGTAAATTAACTGACTGTAGATATGAGTCGATTGATACCTGGGTGGGTTGACGGGTCTGCTGGTCAGAATGTAAGTTATATAAATGGGAGTAATACTTTGCAAATGTCTCTGCGATTTCAATCGGATTCCTAACCAAACACCCATTCTGCCCTAGCAAACCATCTAATCTGGATTTAGCCTCTCGCTTGCGTACCCTACGGGCCAGTATAGCTCCCGCCCTATCTCCAGTGGCATAAAAATGAGTTTTAAATTTACGTAAATTATGGGCATAGGTAGAAAGCAAATTCTCCCGCAATTTAAAGCGAACCCCGTATATCTCATCCGATACCGCCTGAGAGGGTGAGGTTTTATTCAGTGATTCCAATTGATCAAGTCTAGTTAAGAGGTCATCCCGTAACCCTCTATTGCGCTTCAGTATGGAGGCTTGTTGTATGAGATATCCCCGAATAACCACTTTATGTGCAGCCCATAGCGTTTCATCTGAAACTTCCCCATTATTGTTAATGTGGAAATAGTGGGTCAGCTCATTAGAAATACCACACGTCACCCTCTCATTTAGTAAGAGAGAAGGGTTCAGGCGCCATCTAAAGGCAGGATTCACATGATGTTTTAATGCTAACTGTAACACAATGGGAGCATGGTCAGACCAGGTAATTAGTCCTATGTTGGAGGAGATGCATCTTGAAAGAACCGTAGTATCTACCAAAATATGGTCTATCCGAGAGTATGTACGGTGTCGGAAAGAATAGAAGGTATAATCTTTTTCACTCGCATGGGAGTACCTCCAGAAATCATGTAGATGATATTCTTTGGTTAAGCCTTTCAACTCTCCCCTAGGCCGAACGCCACCTCGTGAGCAGTCTAAATCTCTATCCATGGGGAGATTAAAGTCTCCGCAATATAACTTTTCACCCTGTGCCAAACCATCCACTCTTTGTAATACCTTGCGGATAAATGACTGTTGCGAATTATTTGGGGCATATAGGACTGTGATGGTGTGCAACTCGCCATTCAATGTACATATGAGGATCAGAAATCTGCCCGCAGGATCCGCCACCCTCCGAATATATTTAAAGGCTAAAGTATTTTTAAAGATGATGCACACCCCAGCTTTTTTAGTGTTATTATTAGCGAAGTAGATATTAGAGAATTGTGGGTGACAAAGCCTAAAATTATCAGCTTCTATCAGATGTGTCTCCTGCAGGCAGATGATCTCCGCACCTGATTTTTTCACTTCTTTCCATAGGATGGACCTCTTACAGGGGGAGTTCAACCCCCTAACATTCAGAGACAAAATGGTAACACTCATAATTGAACATTCTAAACCTTGCTATCACACATACATCTTCATGAACCCACATCACTTGCATCAGTGTACCTGTGTTAGCCACATAAAAGATCACAGGAACCACATTAAAAAGACCCATCTCGGAAGTGTACCTAAAAAAAGAAAGACAAGGGAAACAAAACACAAAGAAAACTAGAAGAACTTCTAAACACAAAGTCATGTAGCCACTAGGCCAAAGGCCAGGCTGGTCAGGCGATAAACACCTAAAAGGTCAGTCCTAGACCGTAGGTGGATGCCAGCTCAGGGCAATTCCAAGAGTCACTCCCAAACAGGTAAAAATAACCAGGAGTTATCTTGGACGGGGTGCTGGAGCAGAGAAAAAAAGGTGGAGAGAAAAAAAGGTGGAGAGAAAAAAAAAACAAAACAACAAAAATAGAGAAACAGAATATAAGATCCGCAGCACCCTCACAGCATAGTCCTGCATCTGGACAGCAACTCATTCTCCTCTTCAAGTTTGAAACCAGTCCTGAGCAATTTTCTTTCCTGTCGGATTCTGACGGGGAGTGAAGGAAATCTTCCATTCAGTTAGCATGATCTCAGCCTGCTTGGGAGATTGGCAGACTACACCACGACCTTCATAGGAAATTATCAGCTTGACAGGGTTGAATCCCCATTTGTATCGGATATGAACATCACGTAGTGCTTTACAGACATGAGCAAATTCTCGCCTCCTTGCCAGTGTGGGTGCTGATAAGTCAGAGAACACTTGTAAGCCATGGTATTCAGCAGGGAGCTCAGGGGTTTTCCTCATCTTCTGCATGAAGGCGTCTTTGGTAGAATAGAAATGTACGCGCGCCAAAGTGTCTCTGGGCAAGGCTGGGTTCACATGCCGTGGCTTAGGGAGTCTATGTATCCTATCAATTAGGAAATCCCTGGGGAGCAAGGAAGGGAGCACAGATTGCATGAACTTAATTAAAAAGTCAGCTAGATCTTTATCTGGAATGTCCTCTGGTATACCCCTGACACGTACATTATTTCTCCGTGATCTATCTTCCAAGTCATGCATCTTATCTTGTACCATATCCATATCCTCCCTCAAAGCTTTGTTTTCATCCACTAGAGCATTTATAGCTGTGGCATATTCGGCCATCTTGCTCTCAACATGTGCAGTCCTCTCCCCCAAGGATGAGACTTCCCCCCTAATCTCTTGCAACATAGACTGCATGTCTTCCTTTAGAGAAGCACGGATGGAGGCTAAAAATTCCTTCATGTCTCCTTTAGAAATAGGAGACAAGTTGCTAAGAGTCTCAGATGTCTCCCTCCCTCCAGAGCCACCAGATGAGTGGGAGGAAGCCGAGGGGGAAGCTGCTGCCATTTTACCTGCCGCATGTGCAGACTGTCTTCTGGGGAAGAAATCTGGGAGCCTCGGTGGGGAACTGCGTTTCTGCGATCTCCCTCGGGTCATCATGTGCCCAAGATCTTCCAGGAGCCGTTACAGTGCACAGAGAGGAGAAGAGATAATAAAAAGTGCTGATATTAGCCGGTTTAAGTCCGGAGAAGCAGGAGCCTGTGAGTTATGCTGCTTCTCTAGTCTGCATGCAGGCCACGCCCCCCTAGTCTGCATGCAGGCCACGCCCCCGTGCTGGCATCTTTCCAGTGGTGTTGGCACTTGTTTTCCTGGGGCTCTTGTGCAGTTGTTATGACACGTGATCCCGGAGCCCAAACAGCGTTAGCGTCACTGTCCCCACCTTCGTACAAATTGAACAGGAAGTGGAAGTCAGGGCTGCAGTTGATCTTCCTCTTTTGCAAGTTTTACAAAGAATGGAGAGGTCTGTAATGTTTATCGTAGGTATACTTAGAAAAAGAATCTAAAAATAAAATTCATAAACTCAGTGTATGATTTTTACATATTTAAATTGCATTTTATTGCATGAAATAAGTATTTGATACATTAGAGAAACAGAACTTAATATTTGGCACAGAAACCTTTTGTTTGCAATTACCACAAAGTCATGTGACCGGGACTCCGTACACAGAAAGCAGAGCCGGATAAGATGCTGTCACCGGAGCCAAGCCGCCGGGGGCAGGCACACATGCATTCTAGCAGTAAGTCATGAATATACTGAGATATACAAATATAAAAAAGTGCGTGAGCACCTAAACAAAGTGACATAAGGTAGGCGCAATTCATGCCAACAATACAATGTGAATACCTGTTCGCTAGAGACATACAAAAGTGAAAATATTAAAGTGAGTAGCGATGTTATAAACAGATTAGATGCTAATACATATATAAAAAACCCTAGAAATAGGGAGTATATAAAAAGATTATGCAATACAATAGTATATAGTGATAAAAAATCACCATTTATACAAGGTGATCAAAAATTACTCAAATACATAGTATAAACAACCGAATACCCATATGTAAAAAAAATAATAAGTGATACAGATAAATAGTACAAAAGTGACAGTAATTCAATTAGATTACTACAAAAAAAGCATTCCATACAAAATAAGGAAGCCAAATAATGGAATTGGATTGATCTAAAGCGAATCCACATAAGATGTGCGAGCAGATGTTATTTCATCACTGACAAAAAGCAGACCGATGAGAAGCAGACCGATGAGAACTAAGGAACATGCTGAAAATATAAACAAATGGTTAATAATATGTACACCAAAAAAAAAAAAAAAAGAAGAATGCCAATAAAAACCATGTACACAGCACCAGCGTATTCAAAGAAAGGGGGAAAAGCTTAGAACCTCATTAAGGCCCTGAGGCTGTACAGTGCGGAGCCTCCAAATCCAGTATGATTCCCTCTGTGCCAATAAACGACTTAAATTACCCCCACGAAGATTAGAGACAACACGATCTATCCCCTTTACTTTCAACCCAGATGAATCACAAATATGATATTTCTTAAAATGGCATGGGACAGTTTTCAAAGACTCCACATTATCTTCCTTGGCTGCAGCTATAATGTCACAAATGTGTTCACGCGTGCGGACCTTCAAAGCTTGTGTAGTGAGGCCCACATAAATTGTGTTACAAGGACACGTTGCATAGTAAACGACCATTGAGGTAGTACATGTAATAGTCTGCGTGATAACAAAAATGCGGCCATCAGAAGAAGAGAAATCAGTAGGGCAGCACGGTGGCGCAGTGGTTAGCACAGCAGCCTTGCAGCACTGGAGTCCTGGGTTCTAATCCCACCTTGGACAACATCTGCAAAGAGTTTGTATGTTCTCTCTTTGCGTGGGTTTCCTCCGGGTACTCCGGTTTCCTCCCACATTCCAAAGACATACTGATAGGGAATTTAGATTGTGAGCCCCATCGGGGACAGTGATGATAATGTGTGCAAACTGTAAAGCGCTGTGTAATATGTTAGCGCTATATAAAAATAAAGATTATTATTATTATTAGCCTGAACAATATTGGGGTAGGCCACACATCTTTCACAGGGTTTGCATTGGGGCTGCAGGTACAGCTTATCATACCATACCACCATCATAGGTGGAAGTATGGGTAAATGGGTCTTAAACGTGGTTATACAAATCATTGTTGCATAGTTACATAGGTTGAAAAAAGACCTAGGGAGAAAAATTTTCAATAAAAAATTATTTGAATGAAAAAATACCTAGGTCCATCAAGTTCAACCTTTCTCCACCAATTGTACATTTAGTCATTAATTTAACTATAATTTAACTATAACCCGCAATGCTTTGTGTATCAAGGAAATCGTTCAACCCTTTTTTCCTTTTTTAAAAGCTGTTATAGTGTCTGCCTCTACTACCTCTTGTAGGTGAGCATTCCACAGTCTGTTCTAACTGTAAAGAACCCTTTCCTATTTAGCTGCCTGAATCACCTTTCTTTCCCTATGAGTGCCCCCTAGCTCTCAGTGTGGTCTTTGGAAGAAATAAGTCATGTGCCAGTGTTTTGTACTGGCCACAAATATATTTATACATGTAATTGAGATCTCCTCTGAGGCATTTTTTCTAATCTAAACAAGGCCAACTTTTCCAACCTTTTATCATATGAGAGGCCTTCCATCCCTTGTAATAATCTAGTTGCCTGTCTTTCAACTGATTCTAACTTCTGAATATCCTAGAATATCCTGTTCTAGATGTGGCCTGACCAGTGATTTATAAAGGGGTAATAGGTTAGGATCGCAGGATTTTATCTTTATTTGCATAGATCCTAAAATCTTGTTTCTTTTGTGACTGCTGTTTGACTACTGCTGCTCAGCTTACTTGTTACCAGAATACCCAAGTCTTTCTCCTGTTCTGTAGTCCCGTGTATACTCACATTTAATGTAAATGCAGCAATAGGATTACTCCGTCCTAAGTGCATTACTTTACATCTATCTACATTAAATCTTATTTGCCAAGTCTTTGCCCATTCAGTCATCTTATTCATATCGTTTTGCAGTACTGTAATGTCAAGGTCAGATTTTAATATCTTACATAGATTGGTATTATCAGCAAAGACTGACACTTTACTCTCAGTCCCATTCACAAGGTCATTAATAAAGAGGTTAAAAAGAATCGGTCCTAGCACAGATCCCTGCAGTCTCCACAGCTGACTATATCCCATTTAGAGAACGTAGCATTTATGACAACTTTGTTTCCTGACATTTAGCCAATTCCTTACCCATCTGCATATAGTTTCCCCCCCTCCTTGCTTCTGTAGCTTCAGTATAAGGTTGTTATGAGGAACAGCATCAAATGCTTTTGCAAAGTCCAGATAAATCACATCAGCCACATTACCAACATCCAGATTTGCACATATCTCCTCATAGAAACCCAACATGACTTATTCTTTATGAATCCATGCTGGTTGTCTGTTATTATATTATCTACAATATATTTCTGCAGGTCATCTCTTATAATGTCCTCAAATATTTTGCACACTTCTGATGTCAGACTTATCAGACGGTAGTTGCCTGGAACCACCTTCTTACCTTTCTTAAATATTGGTACCATGTGAGCCATCTGACAATCCCGTGGCACCACCCCTGTTACAAGAGAGTCTAAGGGTACCGTCACACAGTGCCATTTTCATCGCTACGACGGCACGATTCGTGACATTCTAGCGATATCGTTACGATATCGTAGTGTCTGACACGCTACTGCGATCCGGATCCCCGCTGAGAATCGTACGTCGTAGCAGATCGTTTGAAACTTTCTTTCGTCGTCTAGTGTCCCGCTGTGGCGGCATGATTGCATTGTGTGACACAGGTTGTATACGATGTGCGCACAGTAACCAACGGCTTCTACATCGCAAATACGTCATGAAATTATCGCTCCAGCGCCGTGTATTGCAACGTGTGACCGCAGTATACGACGCTGGAGCGATAATTATACGACGCTGCAACGTCACGAATCGTGCCGTCGTAGCGATGAAAATGGCACTGTGTGACGGTACCCTAAGAATATGAGATAAAATGGTCTGTTAATTATTGAGCTCAATTCCCTCTGTATCTGTGAATGAATTCCATCTGGGCCAGTTATTTATCAATGTTTAAGTTGCTCAGACGTAGATGTACTTCTTTTTGCGTTAAAATAGTTATATCAGGTGGTGAATTTTGATTTTTGCCTTGTTGAATGATCCCTGTAACAGACAATTCATTGATGAACACAGATGAAAAGTGCCTGATTAATATCTCAGCCTTTTCTTTGTCCTTCATTATTTTGTTATTGTCATCTTTTAAGGGGCCGATACCATCTGTTTTTATGTATTTATAAAAATTTGGAGGATTTATTTTAATGTCGTTGACGATTTGTTTCTCTGTAGATAGCTTTGCGAGCTTGATTTCTTTTTTTTTTTACATTTCTTATTTAGCTCTTTATACTCCTGAAATGCTATTTCAGTATTCTCGGCTTTGAAGATTTTGAATGCCCTTTGTTTTTGTCTTTCTTCTTAAAGTTTGTACTGTCTTATTTATCCATAATGATTTCTTTTTATTCCTTGACATTTTATCACCAGATGGTATAAGTTTTCTGCAGGATTCTAGTAGTATTTCCTTAATGCCCCATTTATGTTCGGTATCCACAGTTACCATGATGTGGTCCCAGTCTAGTCGATTAAGCTCTTCCCTTAATTTGTTAAGGGTGTGATATTTCAGTTTTTCTTTTTTAATAAATTTGCAAACATTTCCACATTTCTGGGGGGTTTTCAGTCAAGATGGGGTGCAGAGTGTACATTAATGATAAAAAAATGAACTTTTTTGAAATGACCAAAAGGCTGCAATGAAACAGTGTGAAAATTTTAAAGGGGTCTGAATACTTTCCATACCCACTGTAGATCCATTATCTGGGCTTCCAAACATGTAACTCTCTGGCAAAGAGTGCAGACATACAGTATTCACCTTCAAATGGTTGTTCAAGGCATGCATACATCTAACAAGCTGCCCAACTGGTGGCATAGTCCATGGAGCACATATTCAATGGAGATAAACCGTACAGATAAAAGCAGAAAAAAAGCAATGCAAAGCTAGTAAGGAAAACACCGAACTATGCTATGGTGTTCAAGTGTTCCCCAACTCCGGTCCTCGAGCCACCAACAGGTCATGTTTTCAGGATTTCCTTAGTATTACACAGGTGATGGAATTATTGCCTGTGCAGGTGATGCAATTATCACCTGTGCAATACTAAGGAAATACTGAAAACATGACCCGTTGGTGGCTCTTGAGGACCGAACTTAGGGAACGCTGTGTTAAACTATGATGTTGCGTTTAACTATAGACCCATCTGCAGCCCTGGACTGGAAAACAGCTCTCACTCCTCTGAGCAGCCCTCACTTAGAGTATCTGGAACTTGTAGTAAACCCAGCAGCAAAGCACAGGATTATCTGCTAGAAGATTCTGAAACTAATACCTCACAGATACCTGATCACATGCACCAATCACAGCATTCCCCTTTTTGTTTTTCTTTAACCCCTTAATGACGTTCAATACGTCTTTTAACTGACCTGAGATATAAGAGAATAGCCTCCACATACAGGTGACAATCCAGCATCTGTTAGCTGTACACTATAGCTGACAACTTGCTGTATCAGACACGATCAGTGTTTGCACCTTCCATATCTGTTTAACCCCTTAGATGCTGCTGTCAATAGTGACTACATCATTATACAGTTAGGTCCATATATATTTGGACAGAGACAACATTTTTCTAATTTTGGTTATAGACATTACCACAATGAATTTTAACCCCTTCACCCCCGGAGCTTTTTCCGTTTTTTCGTTTTTCGCTCCCCTCCTTCCCAGAGCCATAACTTTTTTATTTTTCCGTCAATTTGGCCATGTGAGGGCTTATTTTTTGCGGGACGAGTTGTACTTTTGAACGACATCATTGGTTTTACCATGTCGTGTACTAGAAAACGGGAAAAAAATTCCAAGTGCAGTGAAATTGCAAAAAAAGTGCAATCCCACACTTGTTTTTTGCTTGCCTATTTTGCTAGGTTTACTAAATGCTAAAACTGACCTGCCATTATGATTCTCCAGGTCAGTACGAGTTCATAGACACCTAACATGACTAGGTTATTTTTCACCTAAGTGGTGAAAAAAAATTCCAAACTTTGCAAAAAACAAAACAAAACAAAATTGCGCCATTTTCCGATACTCGTAGCGTCTCCATTTTTCGTGATCTGGGGTCAGGTGAGGGCTAATTTTTTGCGTGCCGAGCTGGCATTTTTAATGATAGCATTTTGGTGCAGATACGTTCTTTTGATCGCCCGTTATTGCATTTTAATGCAATGTCGTGGCGACCAAAAAAAGTAAATCTGGCGTTTCGATTTTTTTTCTCATTACGCCGTTTAGCGATCAGGTTAATGCTTTTTTTTTATTGATAGATCGGGCGATTCTGAACGCGGCGATACCAAATATGTGTAGGTTGGGTTTTTTTTAATTGATTTATTTTGATTGGGGCGAAAGGGGGGTGATTTAAACTTTTATATTTTATTTTTTTCACATTTTTTTTAACTTTTTTTTTTTACTTTTACCATGCTTCTATAGCCTCTATGGGAGGCTAGAAGCAGGCACAGCCCGATCGGCTCTGCTACATAACAGCGATCATCAGATCGCTGTTATGTAGCTAAAATGCAGGTGTGCTGTGAGCGCCGACCACAGGGGGGCGCTCACAGCCACCGGCGATCAGTAACCATAGAGGTCTCCAGGACCTCTATGGTTACAATGTACAAGCATCGCCAACCCCCGATCATGTGATGGGGGTCGGCGATGCGCTCATATCCGGCCGCACGGCCGGATGCGGTAGTTAAATGCCGCTGTCTGCGTTTGACAGCGGCATTTAACTAGTTAATAGCGGCGGGTGATCACGATTTCACCCGCCGCTATTGCGCGCACATGTCAGCTGTAAAAAACAGCTGACATGTCGCGACTTTGATGTGCGCTCACCGCCGGAGCGCACATCAAAGCGGGGGTCCCGACATGTGACGTACTATACCGTCACATGTCGGGAAGGGGTTAAACAAAACAATTCAGGTGCAGTTGACTTTCAGCTTTCATTTGAGGGTATCCACATTAAAATTGGATGAAGGGTTTAGGAGTTTCAGCTCCTTAACATGTGCCACCCTGTTTTTAAAGGGACCAAAAGTAATTGTACAATTGACTCCAAGGCTATTTTATGGACAGGTGTGTGCAATCCCTTTGTTATGTCATTCTCAATTAACCAGATAAAAGGCCTGGAGTTGATTTGAGGTGTGGTGCTTCCATTTAGAAGGTTTTGCTGTGAAGTAAACATGCGGTCAATGGAGCTCTCCATGTAGGTGAAACAAGCCATCCTTAAGCTGCGAAAACAGAAAAAACCCATCCGATAAATTGCTACAATATTAGAAGTGGCAAAATCTACAATTTGGTACATCCTGAGAAAGAAAGAAAGCACTGGTGAACTCATCAATGCAAAAAGATCTGGGTGCCCACAGAAGACAACAGTGGTGGATGATCGCAGAATAATCTCCATGGTGAAGAGAAACCCCTTCACAACAGCCAACCAAGTGAACAACACTCTCCAGGAGGTAGGCGTATCAATATCCAAATTTACCATAAAGAGATGACTGCATGAAAGTAAATAACAGAGGGTTCACTGCATGGTGCAAGCCACTCATAAGCATCAAGAATAAAAAGGCTAGACTGGACTTTGCTAAAAAAAAAACATCTAAAAAAGCCAGCACCGTTCTGGAAGAACATTCTTTGGACAGATGAAACCAAGATCAACCTCTACCAGAATGATGGAAAGAGAAAAGTATGGCGAAGGCGTGAAACAGCTCATGATCCAAAGCATACCACATCATCTGTAAAACACAGCAGAGGCAGTGTGATGGCTTGGGCATGCATGGCTGCCAGTGGCACTGAGTTGCTAGTGTTTATTGATGATGTGACATAGGACAGAAGCAGCCGAATTAATTCTGAGGTATTCAGAGCCATACTGTGTGCTCAGATCCAGCCAAATGCAGCCAAACTGATTGGTCGTCGTTTCATACTACAGATGGACAATGACCCAAAACATAAAGCAAAAGCAACCTAGGAGTTTGATAAAGCAAAGAAGTGGAATATTCTTGAATGGCCAAGTCAGTCACCTGATCTCAACCCAATTGAGCATGTATTTCACTTGTTAAAGACTAAACTTCAGACATAAAGGCCCACAAACAAACAGCAACTGAAAACCACTGCAGTGAAGGCCCAGCAGAGCATCAAAAAGGAGGAAACACAGCGTCTTGTGATGTCCATGAGTTCAAGACTTCAGGCAGTCATTGCCAACAAAGGGTTTTCAACCAAGCACTAAAAATTAACATTGTATTTCAAATTATTGAATCTGTCCAATTACTTTTGGTCCCTTTGAAAACAGGGTGGCACATGTTAAGGAGCTGAAACTCCTAAACCCTTCATCCAATTTTAATGTGGATACCTTCAAATAAAAGCTGAAAGTCTGAACTTCAACTGCATCTGAATTGTTTTATTTAAAATTCATTGTGGTAATGTCTATAACCAAAATTAGAAAAATGTCTCTGTCCAAATATATATGGACCTAACTATAAATGGTTAACAGAGTGTGGGGGCTTCCTCTTTATCCAAATTGGTGCCCTCAGATCATGATTTTGTGGTCCTGATGTTTGCCATGGCAATTCATGACCAAGTAGTGGCCTTAGAGTCTGATTGCTGTAGTAATAGGTTCAGAAGTTAGCCGCATTTAGGTGGTAAAAATACATATTTTCATTTCTGTCATGCCAGTTTGCATTAATTCCTGAAAAGCATGTGAAGGGTTAATAAACTACCTGATTGCAGTTTTCAATATGTTAGGGGGTGCTGTTTTTAAAATGGTATAACTTTTGAGGCTTTCCCAATATATGGGACCCCTAAAGGCACTTCAAACATGGATACGTCCCTAAGAAAGTACATTTTGTAAATTTACTCGAAAAAATGAAAAACTACTGCTACATTTTTAAAACTCCTAAAATGCTAACAAAATAAAAGAACATTTTACAAATGGTGCTGATGTAAAGCAGACATGAGGGAAATGTTATTTATTAATGTTTTTATGTGGTATGACTATCTGGATTAAAGAGATAATCGTTTAAATTGTGAAAATTGCTAATTTTCTAACATTTTTCTCAAATTTCTGATATTTTTTATAAATAAACACAAAACATATCGAGCTAAATTTACCATTGTCATAAAGTATAATGTGTCCCGAAAAAACGATCTCAAAATCACTGGGATTTGTTGAAGCGTTCCATAGTTAATACCACATAAAGTGACACTGGTCAGATTTCAAAAATTTGGCTCCGTCACTAAGGGGTTAAACAAGTATTAACCAGCCCCCCAGACAGACAGACAAACAAACACAGATAATTCCCCATCAAATATCACAGATACACTATTCTGACTCTTCAAGGCAGTATGAGTCTCTAAATCCTTAGCCATCAATCCCTTAGATAACTGTATGATTGTTTTGCTCACATGCAATGCGTCCTCAAGATTGTTCCAACTCAGCCACACTGACTTGTAATAAGGCCGGGGTCACACTATCAGTATTTGGTCAGTATTTTATATCGGTATTTGTAGCCAAAACCAGGAGTGGGTGATAAATCCAGAGGTGGTGATGTGTTTCTATTATACTTTTCCCTCTATTTGTTCCACTCCTGGTTTTGGCTACAAATACTGATGTAAAATACTGACCAAATACTGATAGTGTGACCCTGGCCTAAGAGTCCAGGAGAAACAGAGTTGATTTTCTCTGAAATCTTGTATTTAACCCCTTCACCCCCGGAGCTTTTTCCGTTTTTCCGTTTTTGTTTTTCGCTCCCCTCCTTCCCAGAGCCATAACTTTTTTATTTTTCCGTCAATTTGGCCATGTGAGGGCTTATTTTTTGCGGGACGAGTTGTACTTTTGAACGACATCATTGGTTTTAGCATGTCGTGTACTAGAAAACGGGAAAAAAATTCCAAGTGCAGTGAAATTGCAAAAAAAGTGCAATCCCACACTTGTTTTTTGCTTGCCTATTTTGCTAGGTTCACTAAATGCTAAAACTGACCTGCCATTATGATTCTCCAGGTCACTACGAGTTCATAGACACCTAACATGACTAGGTTATTTTTCACCTAAGTGGTGAAAAAAAATTCCAAACTTTGCAAAAAACAAAACAAAACAAAATTGTGCCATTTTCCGATACTCGTAGCGTCTCCATTTTTCGTGATCTGGGGTCAGGTGAGGGCTTATTTTTTGCGTGCCGAGCTGGCGTTTTTAATGATAGCATTTTGGTGTAGATACGTTCTTTTGATCGCCCGTTATTGCATTTTAATGCAATGTCGTGGCGACCAAAAAAACATAAATCTGGCGTTTCGAATTTTTTTCTCATTACGCCATTTAGCGATCAGGTTAATGCTTTTTTTTTTTGATAGATCGGGCGATTCTGAACGCGGCGATACCAAATATGTGTAGGTTGGGGTTTTTTTTAATTGATTTATTTTGATTGGGGCGAAAGGGGGGTGATTTAAACTTTTATATTTTTTTTATTTTTTTCACATTTTTAAAAACTTTTTTTTTTTACTTTTGCCATGCTTCTATAGCCTCCATGGGAGGCTAGAAGCAGGCACAGCCCGATCGGCTCTGCTATGCAGCAGTGATCATAAGATCGCTGCTACACAGCAGATTTGCAGGTGTGCTGTGAGCGCCGACCACAGGGGGGCGCTCACAGCCACCGGCAATCAGTAACCATAGAGGTCTCAAGGACCTCTATGGTTACAATGGAGGAGCATCGCCGACCCCCGATCATGTGACGGGGGTCGGCGATGCGCTCATATCCGGCCACACGGCCGGATGCGGTAGTTAAATGCCGCTGTCTGCGTTTGACAGCGGCATTTAACTAGTTAATAGGCGCGCGCAGATCGCGATTCTGCTCGCGCCTATTGCGGGCACATGTCAGCTGTTCAAAACAGCTGACATGTCCCGGCTTTGATGTGCGCTCACCGCCGGAGCGCACATCAAAGCGGGGGTCCCGACATGTGACGTACTATACCGTCACATGTCGGGAAGGGGTTAAGCACAATACAGCAGGTGGAAAGAGTAATCCCTATCAGAGAAGAAAATGTACCGTATATACTCGAGTATAAGCTGACCCGAGTATAAGCCGAGACCCCTAATTTTGCCACAAAAAAATAGGAAAACCTAGTGACTCGAGTATAAGCCTAGGGTGGAAAATGCAGCGGCTACCGGTAAATGTCAAAAATAAAAATAGATACCAATAAAAGTAAAATTAATTGAGACATCAGTAGGTTGTGTTTTTGAATATCCATATTGAATCAGGAGCCCCATATAATGCTCCATACAGTTCATGATGGGCCCCATATAATGCTCCATACAAAATACGCCCCATATACCGTATATACTCGAGTATAAGCCGACCCGAGTATAAGCCGAACCCCCTAATTTTGCCACAAAAAACTGGGAAAACTTAATGACTCAAGTATAAGCCTAGGGTGGAAAATGCAGCAGCTACCGGTAAATGTCAAAAGTAAAAATAGATACCAATAAAAGTAAAATTAATTGAGACATCAGTAGGTTGTGTTTTTGAATATCCATATTGAATCAGAAGCCCCATATAATGCTCCATGCAGTTTATGATGGCCCCATAAGATGCTCCATATTAAAATATGCCCCATATAATCCTGCATAAAGGTTAATAAAGGCCCCATAAGATGCTCCATAGACACATTTGCCCAATATAATGCTGCACAAATGCTGATTATGGCCCCATAAGATGCTCCATAAAGATATTTGCCCCATATAGTGCTGCACAAACCTTTATTATGGCCCCATAAGATGCTCCATACAGACACTTGCCCCATATACCGTAGTGCCCTACAAATGTTAATTATGGCCCCATACAGACACTTGCCCCATATAGTGCTGCACAAATGTTATGGCCCCATATAGTGCTGCACAAATGTTATGGCCCCATATAGTGCTGCACAAACATTATGGCCCCATATAGTGCTGCACAAACATTATGGCCCCATATAGTGCTGCACAAACATTATGGCCCCATATAGTGCTGCACAAACGTTATGGCCCCATATAGTGCTGCACAAATGTTATGGCCCCATATAGTGCTGCACAAATGTTATGGCCCCATATAGTGCTGCACAAATGTTATGGCCCCATATAGTGCTGCACAAATGTTATGGCCCCATATAGTGCTGCACAAATGTTATGGCCCCATATAGTGCTGCACAAATGTTATGGCCCCATAGATGCTCCATACAGACACTTGCCCCATATAGTGCTGCACAAACTTTATGGCCCCCATATAGTGCTGCACAAATGTTATGGCCCCATAGATGCTCCATACAGATATTTGCCCCATTTGCTGCCATAAAAAAAAAAAAAAATCACATACTCACCTCTCTGTCGCTCAGGCCCCCGGCACTTTCAGTAGTCACCTGCACCTCGTTCCGGCGCCGCTCTATGCTCAGCACTGACGTTCAGCAGAGGGCGCACACTAACTACGTCACCGCGCCCTCTGACATGAGCGTCACTGCTGGAGACAGAGCGGCGCCCGGAACGAGGAAAGGTGACTATCGCGCAGCGCAGCGCTCCCCTCCCATATACTCACCTGGTCCTGGCGCGGTGCAGTCCCTGCTTCCCCGACGCCGCAGCTTCATCCTGTACTAAGCGGTCACTGTTACCGCTGATTACAGTAATGAATATGCGGCTCCACCTCTATGGGAGGTGGAGCCGGATATTCATTGCCATAATGAGCGGTACCATGTGACCGCTCAGTACAGGAAGAAGCTGCTGCTGCCGGCGCCGGAGAAGCCAGGGACCTGCCGGGACCGCGCCTGGACTAGGTGAGTATTTTTAGACAGCCCCCGCTCCCCCTCCCCTGCCGACCTCTGGGTATGACTCGAGTATAAGCCGAGAGGGGGACTTTCAGCCCAAAAAAGTGGGCTGAAAATCTCGGCTTATACTCGAGTATATACGGTAATGCTCCATACAGTTTATGATGGGCCCCATAAGATGCTCCATATTAAAATATGCCCCATATAATGCTGCACAAATGTTGATTATGACCCCATAAGAAGCTCCATACAGACATTTGCCCCATATAATGCTGCACAAATGCTGATTATGGCCCCTTAAGATACTCCATAGAGATATTTGCCCCCATATAATGCTGCACAAATGCTGATTATGGCCCCATAAAATGCTCTATAGAGATATTTGCCTCCATATAATGCTGCACAAATGCTGATTATGGCCCCATAAGATGCTCCATAAAAATATTTGCCCCATATAGTGCTGCACATGGCCCCATAGGATGCTCCATAGAGATATTTGCCCCATATAGCACTGCACATGGCCCCATAGGATGCTCCATAGAGATATTTGGGGCAAATATCTCTATGGAGCTATGCTGTTGCTGCGATTTAAAAAAAAAAAAAATCACATACTCACCTCTCGTCGCTCAGGCCCCCGGCACTTACTATACTGTCCTTTCCCGTTCCACCGTCGGCGCCGATGTGTCTTCCCCGTCCTCCGCACTGACGCTCAGGCAGAGGGCAGCGCACACACTAATTGCGTCATAACGCCCTCTGACCTGAGCGTCACTGCAGAGGACGCAGAAGACACAGCTGCGCCGACGGTTGAACGAGGGACAGGTGAATATAGCGCACTGCCCCCCGTCATAATCACCTGCTCCTGGTGCAGTCCCTGCATGTCCCTGGTTCTCTGGGTGCCGGCAGCTTCTTCCTGTATTGAGCGGTCACAGGGTACCGCTCATTACAGTAATAAATATGCGGCTCCACCTCTATGGGAGTGGAGTCGGGTCCATATTCATTACTGTAATAAGCGGTACCACCTGACCGCTCAATACAGGAAGAAGCTGTTCGCTTCCGGAGAACCAGGGACCGCGCCGGGAGCAGGTGAGTATTATTAGACAGCTGCCGCTCCCCCTCCCCTGCCGACCCCTGGGAATGACTTGAGTTTAAGCCGAGAGGGGCAGTTTTAGCCTAGAAAAATGGGCTGCAATTCTCGGCTTATACTCGAGTATATACGGTACATCCAAAATGGCTACAGCAAACTGATAATGAGAAAGACGGGAGGAGCATAGGCTAAACATCAACTACAGGAGAGAAAAAGGGACAAACTTCAAAAGGCAGAGCTTCTCCCTAGCAACAGTAGAATGAAATGCATAACATAGAAAGTACATAACATTCATGGGACACAACATACTGTTATCACAAACTATGATATTGCATTTAACTATGGACTTATCTGCAGCCCTGGACTTAAAGACAGCTCTCACTTAGAATATCTGGAACTTGCTGTCTACCAAACAGCACAGGTGTTCCCTAAGTGGATTGCAGTACTTTATATAGATGTATACTTTCCCTTGAGTTACGGACTATTGTTGCCTGGTTATACTCTTACACTGGTGTTCTCAATAATAGTGGTGCATCTGTGCATGGTGTGTGCACACATTATACATGGATGGTACAGTATTGGTTGTTCTCTGATTTATGACATGACTGCACCAAGCACTTTATGTATTTATATAATGACAATCATTATACGTTGATAGAGGGGCCCACTATTATCCCACTCTGATTTATTACTGATGATCTTCTGTCCTGAACATGTGAGCCTTTTTCTTTTGACTTTTATGATTTTTGTTATACAGTTGAAACCAGAAGTTTACATACACGATATAAAAATACGCATATGCATGTTTTTCTCAATAGCTGACATGAAATCAGAATAGACCTTTCCCCTTTTAGGTCAATTAGGATTACCATAATTATTAATATTTGCCAAATGCCAGAGTAATGAGAGAAAATGTTTTTAAGGCATTTTTATTACTTACTGCAAAGGCAAAAGTTTACATACATTTCATTAGTATTTGGTACCATTTCCCTTAAACTGAATGACTTGGGTCAAACGTTTGGGATATCCTTCCACAAGCTTCTCACAATAGTTGGTCGGAATTTTGGCCCATTCCTCCCGACAAAACTGGTGTAAATGATCCCGGTTTGTAGGTCACCTTGCTGGCACCTGTTCTTTCAGATTTGACCATAAATTTTCAATAGGATTTAGATCAGGGCTTTCTGTTGGCCACTCCAAAACATTGACTTTGTTCTCCTTAAGCCACTTTGTTACCATTTTTGCAGTATGCTTCGGGTCATTGTGTATTTAGAAGACCCATTTCCGCCCAAGCTTTAACTTCCTGGCTGATGTTTTGAGCTGTTTGTTGCTTCAGTATTGCCACATAATCTTGTTTTCTCATGATGCCATCTCATTTTGGGAAGTACCCCAGTCCCTCATGCAGCAAAACAACCCCATAGCATAATTCTGCCACCCCTGTGTTCCACAGTTGGGATGGTGTTCTTAGGGTTCCAAGCTTCTCCTTTTTTCCTCCAAATGTACAAATGGTCATTATGCCCAAAAAGTTCAATTTTAGTTTAATCAGACCACAGGATATGTCTCCAAAAATTAAGGTTTTTGTTCCTGTGTTCATTCGCAAGCATTTATCTGGCCCTTTTATATTTCTTTTGGAGTAATGGCATCTTCCTGGCACAGTGACCTTTCAGCCCATGTTTATAAGTATGCATTTCATTGTGGATATTGACACAAACTTACCAGCGTCTGCCATCATCTTCACAAGGTCTTTTGCTTTTGTCCTTGGGTTGCTATGCACAGGTCGGAATAAGTATGTTTTTCTCTGGGACACAGAACCTGTCTCCTTCCTGAGCGGTATGATGGCAGGACATTCCCATCTTATTTATACTTGTGTATAACATAGTAACATAGTTATTAAGGTTGAAGGAAGACTTTAAGTCCATCTAGTTCAACCCATAGCCTAACCTAACATGCCCTAACATGTTGATCCAGAGGAAGGTAAATAATTGTTTGTACAGATGAACGAGGCTCCTTCTTGAAGTTGTACCCAAGGATGAGTCAGACTTTTGCAAGTCCACAATTCTCTTCCTGATATCTTGACTGATTTCTTTAGACTTTCCCATGTTGCTACGCAAAGAAGTAGTGTGTTTCATGTGTGCATTAAAATACATCCACAGGTGTGTCTCTAAATCAGATTTTGCAAAAAAAAGAAGCTTACAAACACATGACACCATCATATGGGCAGTCCAGAATTGTTTAACCCCTTTCCGACATCGGGCATAATAGTACGCCAATGTCGGATACCCTCCCTTTGATGTGGGCTTCGGCGGATAGCCTCACATCTTTCCTGGGACATGTCAGCTGTTTTGAACAGCTGACATGTGCCCGCAGTAGACGCTAGTTAAATGCTGGACATGTGCCCGCTAGTTAAATGGCGCTGTCAAACGCTGACATCGGTATGTAAATGGCACTTCTGGAAATATGCACACCGGTGACTCGCGTCACGTGATCGCGGGTCACCGGTGTGTCGGCATGACAACCCAAGGTCTCCTGGAGACCTCTAAGGTTGTCACTGCCAGATTGCTGTGAGGGCCACCCAGTGGTCGGCACTCAGCAATTCTGCTACATAGAGGCGATCTGACCATCGCCTCTTTGTAGCAGGGCCGATCGGGTTGTGCCACTTTCTAGTCTCCTATGGAGACTATTGAAGCATGGCAAAAGTAAAAAAAAAAAAAAGTGTTTAAAAATATTAAAAAATAAAAAATATAAAAGTTTAAATCAACCCCCCTTTCGTCCCACTCAAAATGAAAGAATCAAAATAAAATCAAACATACACATATTTGGTATCGCCGAGTTCAGAATTGCTCGATCTATCAATAAAAAAAAAGGATTAACCTGATCGCTAAACGGCGTAGCGAGAAAAAAAGTCAAAACGACAGAATTACTTTTTTTGGTCGCCGCGACATTGCATTAAAATGCAATAATGGGCGACCAAAAGATCGTATCTGCACCAAAATGGTATCATTAACAATGTCAGCTTGGCACGCAAAAAATAAACCCTCAACCTGAGATCAAGAAAAATGGAGACGCTGTGGGTATCGGAAATTGGCGCAATTTTTTTTTTTACCTAGACATGTTTGGTGTCTATTAACTCGTAATGACCTGAAGAATCATAATGGCAGGACAGTTTTAGCATTTAGTGTACCTAGCAAAAAAGCCAAACAAAAAACAAGTGTGGGATTGCACTTTTCTTTGAAATTTCACCGCACTTTGAATTTTTTTACCATTTTCTAGTGCATGACATGGTAAAACCAATGGTGTCGTTCAAAAGTACAACTTGTCCCACAAAAAATAAGCCCTCACTTGGCCATATTGACAGAAAAATAAAAAAAATATGGCTCTGGGAAGGAGGGGAGCGAAAAACGAAAACGCAAAGCCGAAGAAAGCTCCGGTCATGAAAAGGTTAAAGGCATAGTAATCTTAGTGCATGTAAACTTTTGACTTTGCAGTAAGTAATAAAAATGCCTTAAAACATTCTCTCTCTCTCTCATTATTTTGGCATTTGACAAATATTGATAATTATGGTAACCCTAATTGACCTAAAACGGGAAAGGTTTATTCTGATTTCATGTCAGATATTGGGAAAACATGCATATGTGTCTTTTTATATACTATATGTAAACTTCTGGTTTCAACTGTCTACTTATGCCTTGTATTGATACAATAAACTTTTTTTTATCTTATTACATATTCGTGCACTTTGTTTTTTTGTAGGAATAAAAGATGTGAGGGAATAGGGTCACTGATGCAGGTTGTAGGCTGAGAAGAAGCAAGGAGTCGGGTAATTTCTTCTGTAACAGGCTCAAAGATGGCAAGTGAGCTTGACGTGCAGCAAAGAAAGGGATCCAGGCACTGAGGAGGTTGGACAGCAATATCCTGATGGATGTGGTTGATTTTTTTTCTAGGAAATAAGTGGCCAAATCCTCACAGCTGACATTGTTGACCGGGGCTCAGGATGGAGTGTTTGGTTTCAAAAAGTTATTTAGGATTATTGGCTAGTCAAGTGATGAGGGTGGTGAAGTATGATTGTTTGGCCAGATGAAGGGCAGAGGTATTAGTTTTGAGCATGAATTTATAGTGGATATTATCCTCTGCTAAAAGCAATTTTCTCCACTGACGCTCAGTGCACCTTGAGCAACGCTAAAGAAATCGTGTTTGCATTCTGTGCCAGGGTTGCCGTCGTCTGTGTCTGGTCTTTCTGCATGTAGCAGGTGCTGCTACATTTAGGGCACTCTGCACTGTTTTATTGTAGTGTGACAATTCTGAGTCTGCACAGGATTGGAGGAGATGGGAGCTAAAGATGAGTGTATATTCACCCATCCTGGTCTATTTAAATGCTTTCAATTTTTCCTACTCTTTGGTATTTTTACTGATTGTACAGTGAGAATTTCATTTGGCATAATCTTCCCTCCTTCTTGGACATTTCTGCCCTTTAGAGCATCCAGCCATTGAACCTTTTCTACCCTGTTTCTGAGCTCATTAAAATCTGCCTTTCTGAAGCCCAGCCTGCTCATTAAAATCTGCCTTTCTGAAGCCCAGCCTGCTCATTAAAATCTGCCTTTCTGAAGCCCAGCCTTAAAGTTTAAGTCCTCACAGGTCTTCCTTCTCTTGTAATCCACAATTTGGAGAATGCATGATCGCTGCCTCCTAACTTCCCAGCCACCTTTTACTTCCTCAACCATTTCCCCCTATTGGTAAGAATTAGGTAAAAGATGGCAGATCCTCTTGTATTCTTTTCTACCTTTTGAAAGATAAAGTTGTCAGTGAGAGAAGATAAGAATTTTCTGGACCCATTACTTTTGCATAAGAGAGATATCTAATGTAAAAAGAGTTCATTCATATCTTCAGTTTGTCCAGGTGGCCTGTAGTAAATGGTGTGATAAAGGACAAAGAAACGGCTCACCCTCCTGCAGCTTCAGTTTGTCCCAGAGTCCGTGATTAGCGCTGCTGCAAGCGTGGCACACCCAAAACTCATCTGGTTCTATACATCTCTCCTCTGTGTGCCCCCGACTTTATCATGGACATAGTTTCTCTATCAATTTTGCGACGCACTGTTGTTTTTAACAAAATGGAATAAAGGTACTCTATATTTTACCTGCAAGCTGGCGTCCTGTGAGTTGAATCAATATCTACTTCTGGCCTGTAGCAAATGCCTACAAAAGTGTCCATTCTGTTCTCTCCTTGTATTCTTACCCAAACCGTTTCTACAGAGCTACCATTCTCTGAAGCTTGGATCTCTGGGTAGATAGACTCTTTCCTAACATACAGTGCAACACCTCCTCCTGTTTTCTAATTGTGTGTATCATTCTACCACGTTTCACTGGTGCCTATGACATCATATCTCTCTTCCTGTGTTACCTGCTCCAGTTTTCCTTGTTTGTTTCCCATGCTCTGTGCATTTTTATATACACATTTTAGTTTGTAGTCTGTTTCTATAGCTTCTCTATTTTCATTCAGAATTTGTTGTCTTTGTTGTTTATTTCCAATTCTAATAGCAGGGCTCTAAAAAGAATTCATTAGCTGCATACCTCTACCTGACCGTATATTTTCCCATCCCATATTGCTCTAGTTTAAAGCTTACCTGACCGTATATTTTCCCATCCCATATTGCTCTAGTTTAAAGCTTTCCTGATGAGTGTAGGAAGGCGTCTACCAAAAGTGTTTTCCTGTTTATGTAAGATTCAATCCATCTCTAGCAAGGAGTCCATCATACAGGTAATTCACTTCATGGTCTAGAAACCCAAAACGGCACCATCTACATAGCCAATTGTTAACCTGTAGAATCCTGTTCAATCTCCTTGTTCAATGTCAATCCACTAGGAGGATGGATGAGAAGATGACCTGGGCTCCCAGTTCCTTTACTCTCTGGCTTAGGTCTTCAAAGTCTCTGCATGTAGTTTCCAGGTCCTTTTTTACTGTGTCATTTGTTCCTACATGTATTCGCAGACACAGATAGTCGTCTGTAGCACTGAAGTCTTGATATCCTATTCAACACATTTTTGATTTGTGCACCTGGAAGACAGTTAATTGCTTGTGAGGTGATGTCCATTATGCAGATAGTGGCTTCTGTTCCTCTCAGTAGGGAATCCCTGCGACCACGGCTCTCCTTTTTACTTCACCACAGCACTTTTTTCTCACTTCAAGAGGCTTCTGATTGCTTACTGGAGTGTTCCTTGTGGGCAAAGCACTTTTTTGATGTACATCTTCATAGTTTTCCTGTGAGAGAAACCTGGTAGCGGGACTTCAGCTTTACAGGTGCTGACTGTCTCCTCATCCTCCTGCTTCTTTGGGTCACATGCTTCCATTTCTCTTCTGTATCAATAGATTTTAATCAAAGCCAAATAGTAGGAAGTATCAAAAACAAATTAGCTTTGTTTAACGTAAGCTAACTTACCTAATAGGTGCAGAAAATCTGCAAGCCCAAAAACTCAGCAAATACTCATCGTAGGAACATAGCCTAAGGCCACGTTCACACGTTCAGTATTTTACCTTTTGTAGTTGTAAGCCAAAACCAGGAGTTGAACAGTCAGAGGTACAGTATAATAGAAACACGTGCACCACTTGTGCATTTTTCACCTACTCCTGGTTTTGGCTTACAAATATTGATGTAAAATACTGAACGTGGCTAAGGGTCCATTTACAGTGCAAAACTATCATGAAAAGTGTTGCTCTGAAAGCTCATTTCACTTTAGTCTTGTTTTCTCTAAACAGGTTGCCAATCACACAACGAAAACACTCGAGGCTATGGTGGAATGATGTTTTTCAGATCCACAAACAATCATCATTCTCTGTAGTGGATCGTACTTTTACAGATTGTTCAGTGTGCATCATTAAACACGTCAGTATGTATAAACAGGCTATTACACGACCGCTGATCGATAAATAGTTACCAGTTGATGACTCTTTAAAGCAGTGTGTAGTCCCTTTTTTTCCTGGTTTCTGGCAGAGTGGGCACTCCTCCTTGAGTGACCGTTCTGGTGATAGATCTGTAGCATAAGTAGAGCTAAAAGCTCAGCGCATGCTCTGCTGGAACACATTCAGTTATCAGTGGTTTGTTCTGGTGTCTACACAGTTATCACTGTATTGACAACCAGAGATAACAGGGCATTTCAACAAGCTTAGGCTACTTTCACACTAGCGTCGGACGACGCACGACGAATTGCGTCGGTTCGACGTACCGACGCTAGCAGTGAATGCGCTGCACAACGGGGGCAGCGGATGCTGTTTTTCAACGCATCCACTGCCCCATTGTGAGGTGCGGGGAGGCGGGGGCGGAGTTCCGGCCGCGCATGCGCGGTCGGAAAAGACGGGAACGACGCACCAAAAAACGTTACAAGCAACGTTTTTTGGTGGCGACGGTCCGACGCAATACGACGCAACCGTCGCACGACGGTTGCGACGTGTGGCAATGCGTCGCTAATGCAAGTCAATGGAGAAAAAACGCATCCTGCAAGCACTTTTGCAGGATGCGTTTTTTTCTGCAAAACGACGCATAGCGACGTGCAGTGCAAGAGTTCTAGACAGTGAGAGCCCTGATTAGGAGACCTGATGGTGATTTTGCAAGATTTTTAACAGCAGCTCACCAGAAGCTGAGATAGAAAGAGGTGACCAGCTAACTGCTTTGTAGAAATCATTGTCCTAGAGAGAGATGACTGGGATATTAGGAGTTAACCTCTCTTCTGGTATGTAACTACTCAGCCCTCTCAGCCAGGACTGAGCTCAGTGGAAACCAGCTGTACACTATGAAAGATAAAAGCTGGAGAATGACAGCAGAAAGAAAAAGCAAATCAATTGAAAACTTGCTTATTTTCATGTTGTCTAATTAAAACAATGTAATATTTTGAGAATATTCTTTTAATCCCTGCACTTTCTGCAGGATTACTGAAAAACTGCTTGTTTCGGGATCATGCAGAAAATTCAATGGACTATTGAACAGTGACAACTCAGTTTCCCATTTAATTTAAACACTAATTTCTAGGTTTAAAATTCCTTTAAATAAAAGTAGAGAACATGCACACATTTCAAATATCCATGCTAGTAATACAGAGTTGCCTTATATGCTAGCATGGCAGGCCTGTGGACCATTCTTTGGCAGATGATGACCATGTCAACCTGCAATTGCACCAGTGTGCTTACAGGCTTTGACATCTAACATAGACTGGTAATGGCATTCTCTCAGCTCCTTGTGATTCTGGGTGAGAAACACATCCTGCCAGCTGTGTCTTTGCTTACGAATGGCAAATCAAATTTATCCAAGCAGTTAAGAGTTAAATTAATTATTTTTTTTTTCTTCTTTTTTTTAGGAGGCTGTTCTATCTGTCTGGCTAATTTTCAGTGATATGTCGGTCACTCCAATAACCATCTATAATCCTCAAGAGCTGTCTTTATCTGTTTTGTCCTCCGATCCCTCAGTTTTGTCAGTTGGTCGCACTGTGACGTCAGCAAATTACTGGTCTTTGCCAGTAATAATTTTTGAAGATCTGGGTGACGAACCTATACTGCGTATGTCTCTCTTCATACCAGAGAGATGTAGAGTAAAAGAATCCAATGGCTTACTTAGTGCTGGATATACCAGGGTGACCTTTCAAAGAAATGGAACAACAGCTGATGAGCATCCTGAAAGAGATATAATTCAGGGGGATACTATCCTATTGTCCAGAGATCGTGAAATTATCTCAAGTGCTAACAATGTTATTCCAGGGACCAATGACATAATCCTTAGGAGTGATCATACTACCATAGAAGATGATAGATCTCATGCAGGTGCTGATGACATTGTTACAACACGATGGGGAATACCAGGCTTGGATAAAGGACTTTACGGACTCCTTGCAATATTTTCTCTTCTCACCCTTCTGTTCTTTTTTAGCTGTCTGGCTTTCATAAGAAGGTACAGGAAAAAATCAGCACATGATGGCCCTTGCAATCCTGAGGCTCCAAACTGGGTATGGTTAGACGGGTCAGATGCTGATGAACCAAAATCCCAAGGAGCAGTGGGTGAGGAAGAGGAAGAAAGAGGGCAGTGGTTTGCCAGTAACTCAGGTTCTCAAACTCTAACAAGTACTTTCCATCCAGTAAAAAATGTACATGAGGCTGAGACTAATAGTGAATGTCAGTCGGATGCCAGCTCATTTTCTACTTCTACAAACCATGCTATGGCATTTATAGAAGCACTAAGATCTGAAGTTAAGTCACTTAAAACAACTCCTCCTCCTCACGGAGGAAGAAGATTTGAAAGGGTAACTTATGATCCTAATATGCAGTCTATTATGGTGGCAAGTGAAGAGGACATTGTTTGGGTATGTAAGGATATGGGCATGAGAGAACCTCAAGAAATCCTAAGTTACATGGAAAAGGTCAGAGCTGAAACGCATCCTCAAGATCATATTAAAAGAGAAGGACTAAAAGGCAGAGGAATAGATATTATGGGAACAAGAGTAAAAAAAAAACTTAATGTCACAAAAATGAATGAATTTGGTAAAGCAGTAGATGACAAATAAAAGCTTGGAGGCCCTCATATACATTAAACTAAAGTTGGCTGAACATGCAGATATTGGCGGGATCGGCCAATGGTCCATGTGTATGGGGGCTTTCCCAATGCTTTAACAGATGACGTAGGAGCAGATAAGGGTCGGACAGTTTGAGTTTTAATGCCCGAATCTGCTGTGATTCAGGAGATAAGACGATGCCAGAACTGTCTGTTAGTGGCTTTTTCTGCTCTCCACTTTGAAAACACAAGAATTTTCAGCTGAGCTGAATTATCCTATGTATGGGGGAATCAGGAGATATGGCTGTCGGCTGAACAATCATTTGTTCGTCAGCTATCTAATATTTATTGGGGCCTTAAGATGTCCATTTGTAGATACAATAAACCCACAGATCTTGTAGGCAATGGCCACAATTTCATGTATATTTCAGTGTTATGTGAAACATAAGAGAGTAGGGTATCAGGATTACCATTCTCTATTGTTCTTGATCAAGAGAAGAGATTATAATTCTGGACATTTTTATATATTGAAAACCAAATGACAGTTTTAAGAGAAAGTAATGGTATGGACATGCATTTAAGAAAGAAAAGTTGCTATAAGTAGTTTGCGTAAGATATAAATAATGAAATATGATAAGCTAACACAGCTCCGTTTGTAGAATCAGGTTAAAGGGAATCTGTCAGCAGGTTTTACTACTTATCTGAGAGCAGCCTTTATGTAGGTAAAGAGAAACTGAATCCAAAGGTGTATCACTTAGGTTACTGGTTGCAGCCGTTCTGACACAATCGTTTTAGCAATGAAGCACTGCCAAGAAAGCTGCCCCTGCCCACACCAGACTGTCTATGTACAAAGTTCATAGACAGTGAGGTGCTTAGTTGCCAGACTAGTTTGCAATGTTAATCTTGTAGTAATAAATCCTTCACCATAAAGAAACAGCACCACCCATTGACAAATGACACATCACATAATTCTGTGTCTCAGCCTCTACCTCCTGCTGTTTTCAGATTACATATCAAAAGCCTGCTGACGGATTCCCTTTAAGAATAATTTTGTTCAAGCTTATGCCAGTATTGCAGTATTTCCAATGCACAATTCTACTAATAGGCCATCAACTTTTGTGTTCCTGTAAGCTCTAAACACAGGTGTTTATTTAAAGCCTGATGCTGCCCATAGAGAAGACTATGGTGATGGTCTCATGAATTAACCACTGCTGACAATGGACTCCAGATTTGTCTACTTATGTGACCAAATACGCTTGTGCAGACAATAACATGTCCTATATCTGCTTTCATGCAGAAGTGGATGGAGTCCAGAGGACTCATGATGGTGGAGTTGGCTGTCTATCTACAAGAGGATACTCATGGCCTGTGTTTATAGTCTTACCAATAGACAACACGTTTTGAAGTGAAGACCTAGTGTAAGTTTAGAGCTTCCTGTCACAAAACACAAGCTTTTGACATCTAAGAAACTTATCCAGATAGTTCCCTACCACTTTAAACATGATTGCAATGAATACCCTTATATCCAATGTGGTTTCCATAAATGGTTTACACAGTGTATCAATTTCTCATAGGGTATACCTTCAAAGAAGCAACCACTTCTAACTTAGCCAGCTTTTACTAAATCATTGAATTAATAAGTCCACAATTTTAAAGCACTGTTTGGCTCTTACAGTTAACATAGGAGAAACTAACAATATAGGATGTATAAAGTAATTGACTCATTCATTTTTGTCCCGTTTTATCATTGTAATGGGTAAAAGAAGCTTTTTTTGGGGCATACATATGGTGGTAAGAACTAATACACTGCCCAACACTGATGAAATTCTGATCTAGCACACAGATGAAAAGCAGTCTGTTTTTTCACTTAAGTGCAAAAAATGGACCTCTCAATGAGACCTAAATGAAATGGTTGTTTCTATATAGCTTACCAAATTGGAGCATAGTACTACCCTTGTAAATATTCCACAACTGTGAATGGTGTTCATGAAAAATGGAAGCTTTCGGAACACAATGTGTCAGCACCTAAAGTTACTGAGTGGGGTCCCATAAGAGTTTCCAGTTACTTTTTTTAACTAAATAACTGCTGAGATCCAAACCTCTTCTAACATTAACATCAGCAGAAAAATTGTAATATGGGAGCTCTTTGAAATGGGTTTCCATAGCCGAGCAGATGCATGCAAGCCTTACATAAGCAAGCACAATACCAAGTGATGGATGGATTAATGTGTAAATCTGCCACCACTGAGCTGTGAGGCAGTAGAAATGTGTTCTGTGAAGTAATGAATCGTGCTCCTATATCTTTCAAAACATGTTACACTTAAGGGCTAGAAATACAGTGGGTGAAATAAGTATTCAATGCGGCCCCAATTTTCAAAGTAAATATATTTCTAAAGGCACTATTGACATGAAATTCCCAATCCCATCAGATGTTAGTAACAACCCTCCAATCCACACAGGCAAAAAAATCAAGCCATAAATATCCATACATTGTTATGTGTATTTATGAAAAATAATACAGGGAAAAATTATTTAAAAACATGAAGAAAGAGAGATGCAAAAAGCCATGGAAATTAATGACGCCACTCTATCAGTAATTAGAATGCAATCCTGACACTTAGTAAAAAATATCAGATGGTTTAATTTATGACTTATAAATAGGTGTTTCATTACCAAGGTGCCACACAAGAAACCTCTCATGATGTGTAAAACCAGTGAGCTGTCTCAAGACCTTCGCAACCTTATTGTTGCAAAACTCACAGATGGCATTGGTTACAAAAGAATTTTATTAAAAAACAAATCTTTATTAAATCAGTCTAAAATCTGAGACCAATCAATAATCCAAAATCTAAAATGGAAATAGAAGATTAAGAACTAATGTAGTGTAGGTGTCATCTCCTATAATTCCCACTTCATATCAACAAGTGGACAAAATGATAGTCCTATTAATATTAACAATAGAATTGCAATGTTAATTATTCCAATTATGAGGGAACTGATGTTAACCTCAGTAGGTATCTATCCCACCTAAATGTGATATCCTACACCAGTAAGAAACAAGCAAATAAATAATAGACAATGAGAGAATTAGAATCAAAATCACAATTCCAAAAACAAAATTGGGCTATGTGCACACGTTGCAGATTGGTGTGCGGATTTTTCCGCACTGTTTTTACAAAATCTGCAGGTAAACCGCACTGCGGATTACCCGTGGTTTTGCCCTGGATTTACCGCGGTTTTTGTGCGGATTTCACCTGTGGTTTTACACCTGCAGATTCCTATTGAGGAGCAGGTGTAAACCGCTGCGGAATCCGCACAAAGAATTGACATGCTGCGGAAAAAAACACCTGCGTTTCCGCACATTTTTTTCCGCAGCATGTGCACTGCAGATTTTGTTTGCCATACGTTTACATGGTACTGTAAACTCATGGAAAACAGCTGCAGATACGCAGCGTCAAATCCACAGCAAAATCCACAACGTGTGCACATAGCCTTGAACACTGGGTCAAAGAAGCCAACAGTGGTTGGACACAAATACTGAAATACAGTAATCACCCCTATGAGACACATGTTCCAAAACTGACAAACAGAACAGATGTTCTCATACAGACAAATCACAATGGTGATTATATATATATATATATATATATATATATATATATAATCAGCAATGGTGCTTAAGGGAATTTCATGTTCTTGTCTATTCAAACACAGTGATGTACAAAAGTGGAATGATCTCCCCTATTTGGTTGGTGTTGAAGAGGCGGGGTCAGTCAAGAATGTCGTGATTGTTCATTCAATATGTATGGAGGATACCAAATATCCTGAAATCTACAGGGCCTTATGTCCCCAAAGACTTCTGCCCTTACAAGAGCAATCCACAGCTGACTTTTTATCGCACTTGGCCCTGTTCATTCCATATGTGCCTCCCAACGAGTTTCCTTCTCCAGGATTCTTCAGGGAAATTGCTATAAGACTCAGAAAATTCCATAGGGTAATTCAACCCATACCATGACCTAGGCTGCTCCGTATAACCACCTAGTGTCCTGTCCACCAAAAGCAACTATAATAAGTAACCTTGCTTAAATACCAACAGGAGTGCCTCCACCAACAAGTTTGTCCAGTACAATAATCAGTGAATTGGATTGCACGTACCCATACAATTCTATGGCTGCATGTGAAACATCACACTGCATTTGGATATCACCCGAGTGCACTGCGACTCCTGTGGACACCAGCAATGGAGGAGATGGAGAAATCACTTTCTCTGTCTCCTCCGCCCCTGTGCTCAGATGCTTGCATGCGAGCGGATCGTAGCACAGATCACTGACAGTCAGCTCATGCTCGCAGCAAAGCTGGAGCCGAGTGTTATTAGCATATCGCTAATATACGCTAATGTGACTCCGGCCTTATAGCAATTCCCCTGATGAATCCTGGCCTAGGAAATGTGTTGGGAGGCACATAGTGAATGAACAGGGCCAAGTGTGATAAAGGTTCAGCTATGGACTGCCTTTGTAAGGGCGGCAGTCTTTGGGCATGTTGGGCCTTCTAGGTCTTAATTGATATTTGGAACCGAGAATGAAAACCAAAGAAATAAGCCAATATAGGATGTACTGAAATACTATGTAAATTTTATTAATCAGTTGGTGTGCAGTAATCGTACAAGATGAAAAGCAGGTGCATATCCACATAAAACTATGGTGTGAATAAATTTAAAACATCGTATGATAAAAAAGGACTGCATATTGAATAATAAAATCCACATCTTAAGTCACAAATAATATAACATGGTAACACCAGAATATCACAGATCAGAAATAATGAATAATCAGTTAGTGTGTTGACTAATACACAGACAAACATGGATATAGGTATGAATATGTACTTGTTTCCAGGGATAGGAGGAGAAACGGTAATGGTGGAGATAGATAGATAGATAGATATATATATATATATATATATATATATATATATATATATATATATATATATATATATATATTATAACTATAGATATATAGAGATAGATATATATAGATAGATACAGTCGCATGTAAGGCTATGTGCACACGATGCGGATTTTGCTGCGGATCCGCAGCGTTTCCCATGAGTTTACATTAGAATGTAAAATAGCGTTTTTGCCCTGCAGATTTATCAAATCCGCTGTTAAAAATCCGCAGAGGACCATTCTGTGTGTGCACATACCCTAAAAGTTTGGGCACTCCTGGTCAAGGTTACTGTTATTGTGAACAGGTTAGCAAGTTAAAGGGAACCTGTCACCCCCAAAATCGATGGTGAGGTAAGCTCACCAGCATCAGGAGCTTATCTACAGCATTCTGCAATGCTGTAGATAAGCCCCCAATGTTACCTGAAAGAGGAGAAAAAGAGGTTAGATTATACTCACCCAGGGGCGGTCCCGCTGCGGTCCGGTCCGATGGGCGTCTCAGGTCCGCTCCGGCGCCTCCAATCTTCATTCCATGACGTCCTCTTCTGGTCTTCACGCCGCGGCTCCGGCGCAGGCGTACTTTGTCTGCCCTGTTGAGGGCGGAGCAAATTACTGCAGTGCGCAGGCGCCGGGCCTCTCTGACCTTTCCGACGCCTGCGCACTGCAGTACTACTAGACAAAGTAGGCCTGCACTGCAGCCGCGGTGTGAAGACCAGAAGAGGACGTCATGGAATGAAGATGGGAGGTGCTGTACCGGACCTGAGACGCCTATCGGATCGGACCGCCCCTGGGTGAGTTTAATCTAACGTCTTTTCTCCTCTTTCAGGTAACATCGGCGGCTTATCTACAGCATTACAGAATGCTGTAGATAAGCCCCTGATGACGGTGAGCTTGCCTCACCTTCGATTTTGGGGGTGACAGGTTCCCTTTAAATATGAAACGATCTCTAAAAGGCCCAAAGTTAAAGATACCGTATATACTCGTGTAAAAGCCCAGTTTTTCAGCACATTTTTTTTCCCTGAAAATTCCCCCCCCCGCGCAGCTTATGTACGAGTCAATTGTCCCAGATGTCTGGCAGTGGAGGGGGATCGGCGGAGCAGCTGGTCACAGGAGGCAGGAGACGGCGGCTGCGACTGTCGCTGTGCCCGCTACTAAAGGGAAATGAATATTCATTTATCTTATAGCGCTCACAGTGACACCCGCATCCGCCGGCTTCCAGAAGACATCCTACTCGCCTTCCTGTTCGCCCTCGTGGAGTCGCTGCATCTTGTTGGTTCCGGCGCCAGCAGCATTTCCCGCCGAGCGATCACGTGGCTGCTTGGCAGTAAGAGCTGCTGGCGCCGGAATGAGTGGAATCAGGGCACGCAGGAAGATGAGTAAGATGTTTATTTTTTTTAATATGAAACATGCATATAAGGATAGGGGATCCATGCATGCAAGAACAGGGATCAGGAAGCAATGCATACAATGACAGGGATGGGGAAGCCATGCATACAACGACAGGGAGGGGGGAACCATGCATACAATGACAGGGACGGGGGAGCCATGCATACCAGGACAGGGATGAGGGGACAATGCATACCTGGCTTATACTCAAGTCAATTAGCTTACCTAGTTTTTCGTGGCAAAATTATGTGCCTCGGCTTATACTTGGGTTTGCTTGTACTCAAGTATATACACATTTGCTTTGTATTTTTTGGCAAAATAATGCATAAATCGTAATTTTTTACATTTAAAAAATTACCAAAAGGAAAATGGGCTCTCTGCATGGTTAGTACCTAGTAGCACTCCTTTTGCAAGTATCTCAGCTTGTAAGCACTTTTTATAGCCATCCAAGAGTCAGTTCTTTTTGAGGGCTTTTCATCCATTCCTTGGAAAATTCTTCCAGTTCTGTGAGATTCTTGGGTTATCTTGCATGCACTGCTATTTTGAGGCCTAGAAACAGATTTGCAATAATGTTCAGATAAGGGGACGGTTAGTGCCATTGTAAAACCTTCAGCTTGCGCCTTTTGAGGTATTCTATTGTTGATTTTGATGTGTGTTTAGGATCATTTTCCATTTGTAGAATCCATCTTCTTTTCAACTTCAGCTTTTTTTTACAGATGGTTTTATTTGTTGAAATTTCAAGCAATTCATTCTTCCCTCTACCTATGAAATGTTTCCAGTGCCATTGGCTGCAACACAACCCCTAAGCATGATTGATCCACCCCCATGCTTAATGGTTGGCAAGATATTTTTTTTCCTGAAATTCTGTGCCTTTTTTTCTCCACACATACCTTTAATCATTGTGGCCAAAGAGTTATATTTTAAGTTAATAGGTCCACAGGACTTGTTTAAAAAAAAATGCATCAGGCATGTTTTGATATTTTTTTTTTGCATATTTCTGACGCTGAATTTTATAGTGAGGGCACATGAGAGGTTTTCTTCTGAGGACTCTTCCATGAAGGCTATATTTGTGCATGTGTTTCTAAACAGTAGAACAATATACCACAACACCAGAGTTTGCTAAATCTTTCTGAAGAGTCTGCTGAGGAATATCTAGTCAAGCCTGTGAAAAATTAGGAGAATATAGTTTAGTCAGATGAGACCAAAATTGAACTGTTTGGATGCCATAATACACACCATGTTTGGAGGCCAACAATGAAGTTTGGAGGTGGGAACATCATGGTGTGGGGCTGTTTTTCAGCATATGGCACTGGCAAACTTCATATAATTAAAGGAAGGATGAATAGATAAATGTACCTCGAAGATCCTTGATAATAATCTGCTTCCATCTAGCAAGATGATGAAGATGAAATGAGTGTGGACATTTCAACAAGGTAATGATTCCAAACACACAGCCAAGGAAACCCAATTGGTTTCAGAGCAGGAAAATAAATCTGCTACAATGGCCCAGCCATTCACCTGACCTGAATCCAATAGCAAAAGTATATTTATATTTAAAGCTCAGAATTCATAGAAGCCCACGGAAACTTCAGGATTTGAAGACTGTGTGGAAGAATAGGCAAGGTATGCAACTAGTTGCTCCATATAGGAGGCGTCTTGAAGCTGTCATCAACAACAAAGGCTTTTGTACAAAGTTTTAAATAAATTTCAGTAAGTCTGTGCAATACTTTTTCCCTGTGTGATTTCTCATTAGTACCCATACCTTAATGTATGGACATCTATGGTGTGATTCCTTTGCCTCTGTGGATTGAATGGGTTGTTACCAACATCTGGTGAGAATTTCATGTCAATAGCAGCTTTAGAAATATATTTACTTAGAAAATTGGTGACGTGTTCAATACTTATTTCACCCACTTATAATGTAAATATTTCTAGAGCCCTCCCATAGATATCAATTTAGTATTGAACTGGAAAAATTTGTGGATGATGCCTGCGCTGCTGTATAAAATCTCCGGTCACACAATTTTGAAATAAAGATGATGGTTTTTCTTCAGGAGATGCTATAGGTGTATAATCACACTCCACACTGTTTAAATAGATGCAACATTCAAATCTGGAGCCAAAAAAAGGAAATCACATGTCGGACAGTGTCAAAGTTCAAGAGTCCGACACATGGTACAGCACATGACAGTTATAGCATAGTACATTAAAATTGCCTTTTTCATCTTTTTTTTCGGCTTCTACTGTATTAGTGCACCTACAAATAAGAATATATGGTTACAATTTTTTAATATGAGGTTTTTTCTTTATTGTGAAACAAATTTTATGTACTATGCTATAACTGTCATGTGCTGTACCATGTGTCAGACTCTTGAACTTTGACACTGTCCGACGTGATTTCCTTTTTTTGGCTCCAGATTTGAATGTTGCATCTATTTAAACAGTGTGGAGTGTGATTATACACACCTATAGCGTCTCCTGAAGAAAAAGTCCTATCGACTTCAAAACGCGTTGAGTAATTAAACCATCATCTTTATTTCAAAATTGTGTGACCGGAGATTTTATACAGCAGCGCAGGCATCATCCACAAATTTTGTCAGTTCAATACTATGACTTGGTCACCGGTTTGACCAGTGGAGCTGCAGCAGCTGTCAAGTCTGATGAGTTTCCATGCGCTAGTGTAAAGATATATCAGGTGAGTGCAATCTGATTTCCTATCCATCGGATACGACCCTATTCGCGCTTCTCTCTCCTACAGTATTCCTTATAGATATCGATTTAACACAGTGGTAAGTCAGTGACACTAACACACAGCCAGAAAAAAAAAGATAACCACTAAAATTAATATAAAAATAATTCACTTTTTATAAGTTCATATTAAAAATATAAAAATCCCACTAGCCCACATAATACCCTTTGTTCCCACATCAAGCAAAAATAGCAGCATGCAATGGGATGGTTCAGTAAATTTTGCTTTTGCCATGCCCCACACCACTCCATTACACCGATTATCCAGGATTCATTTTTATTTGCCCATAAACCAGCGGATATAGAATATAACAAACATGCCAATACTTTCCCCAGGTCCAGTGCTGCCTCTCCATTGCTACTCCCATCTTTGTTGACAGGCTGCAGTAGTGACATCACAACTACAGTGCATGTGACTACTGCTACTAATCACTAAGATTAGCGTTCATGAACAGGTAAGGCCCCACACACTTTAGTTGTTGGTTGAACAATTCTTTTGACGAGCAACTATCTCTGTGAGCTCCACCTGGCACTGGAACACTCAGCTTTGTCATGTGCTCCTGTGTTCTCTATGAGAGAGTCACTGCTGGACTTCTCTAAACACCTCTGTCCTCCTGCAGATTCTTCGGTCTACCTGCAGACTCTTTTGACAGCATCTTATTTCGTGGAGAAGAAAAAATGAACAGCTACTGGAAATCTAACAGGCCGTATCCTTCTCTCCACCACACTAAATCTTTGGCCGGAGGGTTGGGAGGCATCATACACAAACTGTTGGAGAATCATGTAAAAATTGGGTTTGGCCTACTTTTGTGTAATGTGTATGTGAGCCTGTCCACATCAAGAGACCGTTGAGCCCAGAGATAGGTCACATGTACTGTAGTTATCATGATGTCACCTCTCTTAAACAAAAGCCAAGGAAATTTTGGAGAGCTGGCACTGGAGTGGGGGTGGGTGAGTATGCATTAGGGATTGTGAATATGCATTTTTTTTATACAGGCAATTGACCTTGGGCCAATATTTTGATCAAAGGGACCCTGTGCAAAAAGTGTATGTGCTACCTTCCCTTCCTTCCCTTAAAGTGAACAATGTCGGCAGGATTGTGCTCAGTAAACTACAGACAGTGTCAGGTTGGCGCCGTTATACTGATTAAAATGATACCTTGGTGATGAAATCCGTCTTGTGGTTGTTGTTTAATCTGTATTTGTAGTTTTCAGTTAATGAGATTCTTGTGTTCGGGGCGGCTGGTGTGAGGGTCTTCATGTGGTGCGCTGATTACATATTCATCTGTGTGGCTTATGACAGGTCACTGTTCCCTCACCGACCTGCCCCCTATTATACATACTGTGTGTATCTTATTGTTTGAAAAAAAAATTACATTCATCATTCAGGCACCTGCGCTCTAACACGATACGATCTAAAATATCCATATTTCCCTTTGATTTTGTCATGTAATTTTCTTGAGAAAAAAAATCTTAATCAAAATGGCGCCGGCGGCCGCGTCTGTGCGGTAGCATCATTCGGAATGCAATAGATGCTACTGCGCAGGTGCCCCCGGCTCAATTTTGCTAGAGAAAAAAAATTGGCTCCAACAAGATGGTGCCATTTTGATTAAGATAATCGTATCCGTGACTTGTCATAAGACATACAGATAAATATGTAAGCAGAGCACCACATAAAGTCCTACCACATCAGGTTCCCCGGGGCACGAGAATCTCATTAACTGAAAACTGCAAATACAGATTAAACAACAACCACAAGACGGATTTCATCACCAAAGTATCATATTAATCAGTATAACGGCGCCAACCTGACGCTGACTGTAGGTTACTGTGCACAATCCTGCTGACGGGTTCCCTTTAAATAATTTCTCAGACAAAAAAACATGCTGTACACACATATGAACAACACAGTACATACATCAGAATATCGAGGCCATGTCACACAAGCATTATGCACACATCACAAAAGCACAATGAATAGAAGCACAAACAGAGCACACGTGTCAAAGTGCACATGATACACAAGCATTATGCACGCCAGGTCGTACAAGTACTTGGCACATGTTGCACACGTCACTCAAGAAAATGTCACAAAACACAGGTCACATGGCACACAAACACATGGCACTGATTGCATAAACACAGGTCACCTATAGCACAAGCACATGACATTCATAGGGCATATGTAACATGCATACCACACGTTGCATAAGCACACAGTTCTTACCTCCAGCGTTACCGTCTCGCAGCGTACACATCATACTTCTTGCAGAGTACACATCTCGTAGTTCACATTTCACACATAACGTCTCACAGCACTTACATTTGACGATGCGCCCGTCACATTTAACAGCTCACATGTCAGGTGTCTCATAGTGCTCACATCTCTGTGTGCATGCCTCATAGCACACTCGTCCCACCAATAAGCAGTGCTCGCTCTGCCCCCACTGAATGTCCAGAGGGCAGCAGTCTCCACCTTAAGACCTGTGTGCACTGCGGGAGCTGTCTTCCAGCCCTGAAAGGTACAATTGGGGCTGCGAGAGCAAGCTATCCACTGTGGGGTCAAGAAGCTCAATCCTTGGACATTTGTCCCATGAGGCAGACAGCCAATCCGGACCTGCACAGTGTACCATTAAAATGTCTCGCCGCCCATAACTGAAATAGGGGGTCAGAGCCCTGCGATTGTGATCTCCAGCTCCTCTTTTATGAATGACGGCTTTCTCAGGGGATGTTGTTCTCTATCTGGCAGTCTGATGGACAAGTTTGTGTTTGACGAACATTAGCTGCCTGACTGTATTGTGCCAACTGTAAATTTAGCAGTGGGAAGGATTATGCTATGGGTTAGTTTTTAAAGGGTTGACCTATTCCCCTTTCCAAGGAAGGAAATTCTGGATGCTTCAGCATACCAAGACATTTTACACAATTGTATGTAAGGCCTCTTTCACACGTCAGTGTCTCCGGTACGTGTAGTGACAGTTTTCTCACGTACCGGAGACACTGACACACGTAGACACATTAAAATGAATGGGTCTATGCACATGTGCGTGTTTTCACACGGTCCGTATGTCCGTGCTGAAAACACGTCGACATGTCCGTTTTCTACCGGCAGCACGGACCACAATACGGACAGCACACGTGCACACGGAGAACAGTGTGCACTCTCCTCCGTGTGCACGTACCGCCCGCAGGAGAGACAGCGCTACAGTAAGCACTGTCCCCCCCGCGTGTGGTGCTGAAGGCAGAATTCATCTCTTCTCCCCCGCCGGAGAGAAGAGATGAAAGATTTTTTTTTTTTTTTTTTGGGGGGGGGGGGTGAAAAATAAAGTTTGCATCTGCCCCCGCGTCCCCCCCCAGTGCGCCGCCTGGCCCCTTGCCGCAGAATATACTCACCTAGCTCCCGCGATGTCTCCTCTGTCCTCTCAGTGCTGGCCCCTTCTCCTGTGTGAGCAGTCACGTGGGACCGCTCATTACAGTCAGGGAATATTCACTGACTGTAATGAGCGCTCCCACGTGACCGCTCACGCAGGAGAAGCTGCCAGCGCGGAGAGGACAGAGGAGACATCGCGGGAGCTAGGTGAGTATATTCTGCGGCAAGGGGCCAGGCGGCGCACTGGGGGGGGACGCGGGGGCACATGCAAACTTTATTTTTCACCCCCCCAAAAAAAAAAAAATTAAAAAAAATGATGTTTCATCTCTTCTCTCCGGCGGGGGAGAAGAGATGAATTCTGCCTTCAGCACCACATGCTGGGGGGACAGCGCTTAGTGTAGCGCTGTCTCTCCTGCACGGTCCGTGTGGTCCTCAGGGGGCACACGGGCGGCACACGGATGCCGCACGTATGTGCCACTTGAGCACACGGACATACGGACACGGATATCTCCGGTACCGGTTTTTCCGGTACCGGAAATATCAGGACGTGTGAAAGAGCCCTAACAAAGAGTTTGGGAAAAGCCAATTTCTGTCCCAAGCTGGTTGGGTGAGTTTGGTGTGGACAAACAACTGGTTTTCACAGTGCCTTGATCTCAACCCAATTATACACCTTTGGGATGAACTACTAGACTGTAGGTTGTGAGCCTGGCCCTTTTAGCCTACATCGGTGTCTGTCCTCATAAATCTTCTTCTGGACTAATGAGCAAAAATGTCCACAAACATAATCCAAACTCTTGTGCAATGCTATCCCAGAAGAGTTGAAGCTGCTTATGCTGCAAAGAGTGAACCAACTCCAAATGAATGCTTATGAAGTTATAATAGCATGTGATAAAAGGGTCCCAATACCTTTGTCCATATATTGTAGATTGGGTCTTGCATAACCCAACTGGAGCATAGATGCCAATTCTCCACATGTGAATGTGAAACAAAAATGTTGCAAATTCTGCCGTGCTTCTTATTGTAGGTATTTTAAAGCATTTTGGGTCCACTTTGTTGAAAATGGAAAATCTCTTTAAAATTAGTCTGTCAACCCAAACTGACGGTATAAACTAAGCACATTGTCGTAGGAATATAGTCCTTAAAAAAAATTGCATAAGTGTTCTAATCGCTGCCTCAATTCTGCGTAAACTAAAGTTAAATCTGATATGTTACTTAAGGTGCTGGGAGCACCCTGGGTGTGACCAAGAGGCTCACTGAAGTGTTTTTCTCAGCTGCAGTTTCATTTGTATATTTTGATCTCATCAAAACAAAGCTTGAGATTCTAATGGAACGCAGGTTATCCGTTCTTCAAAGCAATAACATTCTCTTGGCTGCCTGTTGTGAATTGCATACTTGTATTAATGTTGTAATACATATTTATATGATCATAATTTACATTACTTCATTTCCTCCTGATACATTCATCTGGTCACAGATATTGTTATCTCAACAGCAATTTTAAGCTTGGATTTCACAGATAACTTATTGGAAAGACCAGTAAAAGCACAACATATAACAATGTGGTGTAATAAAGATTTGTGGCCTTTAATTCTTCCCTTTTTTGTTATGTTTATTTTCACTGAAGCTGTGTGTCATGTGAGCGAAACACTTGTGCAATCCTGTCAACATATTACTGTAAGGCAACTATTTTAGAGTTGCTATTTTGCTGTTGAAAAGTAACCAACTCACAGACAGGAAACGGGCAACTCACGAGAGGTGTACATTACATGTAGAGCACAATCACATTGACAATCTGCAGATGTGATACTGTAGTGTGACATGGCAATCTGTATGTTAGACGCCAAAGTTGCCCTGTAGCACTAGCCTTAACATTAACTATTGATACTACTCTCCTCAACATTGGAATCGTAACATAAAAAAAGGAATTATGGAAATCACAGGATGGATAGACATGGTGCTGATATGCAAATGATGAAAACATGGAAATGAATATTTAAAAACATCTTGATTTAATGGTGTATTGTGTATGAGTGTCAGGTGCAGAAATATTCTCATACCACTGCTTCCATGATTGACACATTCTGTACTGCATGAGGAGGCTTGAATGGAGGTCTAGCCTCTTCAGGGACGTGTCCCGCTTTTGTCTTTGATGCAATCATAGCTGGATATTGGTCTGGAGGCTACTTGGGCAGCAGTATGAAGTGGCCTTTAAGAGAGAATGTCACACCGGTCCTACTCGGGATTATCCTGTGGGGTAGCATAATATACTAGAAGAATCCCTTTAGTCTTCATTCCAGGTACACTATCAGATCAGCCTTATATTGATTTGGTTGTTGAACTAGTGGTACAGACCTTTCTACAGAGTCCCAGGAGCCTTTTTTCAACATGATAACACTAGGATGCATGTTGCTTATGCCACTTCGAGCAGTCTGTGTGGCCCAAAAGTGCTTCCCATCGAACACATCGGTGATGTCATTGGTTGACAATTGCAAAAGAGCTGCCAGCAATGGATATTGCTGATTCACATCGCAGAACATTTCTCAGACAGCCATTAGTAACCTCAATGATAGCAGCGAAGTCATGTAAGTGTGTACTTTTCTGCCTGTGGTGTTCACACTCATTACTGTTAAATCGAGAGGTTTTGATAATTTTGTTCCCATTTTTCATCATTTTGTATATCATTAACATTTCTATACATCCTGTGATTTCCAAAAATCCGTGACTTTTCCTTCTTTGTGTTGCAATTTCAATGTTGAGGAGTGTATAGATTATGGTTAAAACTGGTTTGGTATGAATAATGCTTAAATAATTGTATGTTATACAACCATTATCCTCTCATCTTTTATATAAAGTCATTTTTTAATAAACAACTTAAAAGCATAAATTGATATTATGAACAACTGTTTTATTAGTCTGGTATTTTTACTAAATAAATTGCATTACATATTGAAAATTTGAAAGGTGTTGAAAAAACTTCTTTAGGAGAACCACTAAAGTCTGTTTAAGCAACGGCTCCTGATATGTTAGCGCAGGAAACAGAATGGGGAGATATTACTTATGCTATTGGAGCCAATGCTACATAATTATTGGCCCTATCAAACACCACGTAATATTCACGGATGAATATGTCTCCCAGAATCCATAAATCTCCTGAGTTGGTGGGCATATTCATGGACTGGAATCCACTGCTGCAACCTTCCTCACCCTGCAAAATAATATAACATGACAAAGGATGGGGTTAGTTCCCACAATAATGTAGCAGTAGGCCAATGCCCGTTGTTTTGTTTGATTAAGTAAGAGATTTTGTGTAACATACCTGGCGCACGTAGGCATTGGCGGGCAGTGGAAACTCCATTCCGTTGATGGTAATGATAATAGTTGGCATGTTGCTAATGTTGCTGCAGCTAATCACATACTGGGAATAACAAAGAAAACCCTTGAGTTATGTCCTACTCTTAATTACTCGGCCCACTTTGGTATGGGAATTACATACCTGGCCATTTGAAGCCTGACTTGCACCAATATAGTACTGAATGTTGGCAATGTCGTTGGATGGTCCAGCAAGAAGGGAAGTACCAGTATCCACAATGGCTTGGCAAGAGCCGCTACAAGCGATGGTCTGTCCATTGATTGATATGCTACACACAGGAACAGAAAGGATTGTTTACATCTTAATTGTAACAATTCTGATTCTCCACTGTAAACAACATGAATTTTATGATGGACAGTTCTTCTCTCACCTGTCAACAGTTATTTGCCAGTATGTTTCAGCAGTCAGAGGAATCCAGTTTAAACTCCCACTGTAATAAGAAGTGTCAACTCCACCGAACAGAACAAAGCTGCCACTCTCTCCTTGACTATAAAAGAAAAAGTATTGCTTAGGACTCTTACTATGAGAAAATGTATGCACATGCCTTTACGATGGTAAAACACAGCATCTGAAAATGTCATAAAGCATTTTTTTTGTCTGTATTCCATAGGTCACAACTACCAAGAACAGTATAATGTGCACTGTGGTCTGTTTGAAAACCAAAAATGTTTACTTGGAAATATATATTAATTCACGAGAATAGAGATATATACAAAAGTAAAATAATAATTATTAAACATAGGGATACAGAATAGAGAAAGGAAAAAAAGATAATGTGTAGCTAAAATCTAACTTTTATTCCATATGTGTTAAAATAGTAAATATAAAGTTACTGTACATGCATCCAATGGGGATGTACTGTATATTGGGTCACAAAGAAAATGTGTTTAAATAACCCAGTGATTCCTATAGGAGAAAGAATATGGGAGCTGTATTAACAAGCAAAAGGATTAAGACTGTTGTCCCCATAAATTAACAGTCAGACTGATCCAATGACAAATATGTCAGGGTCACCAAAAAACAGAGGTATAATTTTAAGTGCGTATTAATATAAAGGGCACAAACACTGAAGGATCTTTGGCATATAAATTGTTAGCGATGTGTCCGTATTTATATTGGTGCAGTGATCATCTGTATGAACCTGCAATAGGGCAGCAAGCAATTGAATATCACCCTGGGTTAATGCATTATGGAGTAATATGGGGCAGCTGCCCCATAATTGGGAATTATATTGATTTTGTGGCGCACACCTGATGGGGGCAATCGCTACCTGAAAGCTGCTGCCGGTAGTACTGTCCTGCGGCAGTGGTAATGTATATGTACCGCTCAATATTGCATAAATATTAGCTTGTAACATTTAGGTTATAATTTTTGATAAGTCCAACTGGGCGTTACCAGAGGTTCTTCTCTGGGACATGTACTTTATTTTTTCTTTTTTTCTAAAATGTTTTACTTTTATTTTCCGATATGCATTGTGTCTCTATTTTTTGTGATCTCTGGTTGGGTGAGGGCTTATTTTTTGCGTGTCGAGCTGACATTTTTAATGATACCATTTTCGTGCAGATATGATCTTTTGATCGCCCTTTATTGCATTTTAATGCAATGTTGCGGCGACCAAAAAACTTAATTCTGGTGTTTTTACTTTTTTCTCGTTACGCCGTTTAGTGATCAGGTTAATTCTTTTTTTATATAGATCGGCCGATTCTGAACGCGGTGATACAAAATGTGTATGTTTGATTTTTTTAATTTTTATCTTGAATGGGGCGAAAGGGGGGTGATTTGAGCTTTTATATATTTTTTAATATTTTTAAACTTTTTTTTCTACTTTTGGCATGCTTCCATAGTCTCCATGGGAGACTAGAAGCTGCTATAACTCGATCAGCTCTGTTACATACAGGCGATGATCAGATCACCTGTATGTAGCAAAATTCCTCACTTACTATGAGCGCCGACCACCAGGAGGCGTTCACAACAATCCGGCAGTGACAACCATAGAGGTCTGCTGGAGACCACTGGTTGTCATACCAACCCATCGGCGGCCCGCGGTCATGTGAGACATGGGCCCCGGATGCCTGAAGCCTGTTTTAAATGCTGCTGTCAGAGTTTGACAGCAGCATTTAACAGCCATGGGTGGATTGCGATTCCATTCGCAGCTGTTAGAGGCACATGTGAGCTCAGCACTGGAGCTCACATCAAAGGGAAGGAGTCCGACATCAGCGTACTATTATGCCCCTTGTCTGAAAGGAGGTAAACTGACCTGCATGTAATTCTCATGCTTGATGACATGAGGGTGACCTAGTAAGTCCAAGAACCTGCCCCTATGTTTGGGTATCAATTTTTGGCCATGCTTATTTATGAATAGCTGCAAAGTTCCTGCCACTTTGACCAGGCCAACCACCAAGGGGTTTCAAGCTGGTCTCTACCCTTCCAGGGTTTCAGTAGCTTGCTATAATATGTGGGAAAGGCCTTAATTTCCCTGGTCAGTGAACTTTATAGTTGACCTCTCCCACGGTTTCCAAAACTCTATAAGGCACCTGCCACTGGGTAATGAACTTGTTCTCCCCCTGTGGGCACTAACACAAATACCCAATCCCTAGACTTAAATTGTCTCGCTCGACCCGACCAATTACACGCCCTGGATTTTATCTCTTGGGCCTTCAGCAAGCGCTTTTTAACCTGTCCTTTCACTTTGTTCATGGAGCGCCCTCACTGCCGCAGGGCCGAGGGGTACCCGGTACCGGGCCTCTCTGTCTCAGTTCTGGGGTTGTCACGGTGGCTAGACCCAGCCCGTGACCCTGCTGAGGGGCGTCCAATGAAGGTGGAGAGTGTGATGAGGTTGTGGTGCGGTGCAGGTCGCAGTAAATAATGAGGACACCAGGTTGCAGTCTCTTTACCTCTTTACTGAAGGCTTCAGGATCCTCAGTCCGGAATACGGTTAACCGGGCTGCGTGAGTCCGGCCGGTCCGATGGCACCTCCAGAGTTCCCTTTGCAGGTGGAAATCTGTGCCTACCTTCTAGCGCTTGTGTGTTGTGGTCCTCCCCTGCTGTGCTTACAGGATAGTCCCCACAACTGTTGTGTCTGTTTCTGAAGTTCCCTCACAACTCGATTTTGATGTTCTTCGTCCCCCCAGATGATATGGCTAGGACGCACCCGTATGACGGGTAGGCTTGGAACTCTTCCGGGACCCTAGTGTCGCCCCTCTCCAACTGTTGCCCCCTATGTCTTCTTAGGTGATTTGAGTGAGACAGCCCGCCTATAACTGACTGTCCTGCCGTTGGTTTGAAGTAAGGCCTGGAGCTCAATACTTCCTCGGCGTTTCCGGCCACCGGCTACGCGCCTCAGTAGGATGTTGCCTTGTCTTACAGCACGACTCCTACTGGTGTTTCTCCTTGTTGCGTTGATCTCGTTTCTCACTCAGTACAATAAACCTCGCTTCTTGTCCTTTCTTGGGGTACCGCCGCGATGAAGTGCAGGCGCGGTCCCGTAACATTCTTTCCTGTTTGCTAGGCCTCTGTCAGGATCCCACCCCTGACAGGGACCCCCCTGAATCTTCCCCTGCAACACCCTCTGCCACAGGATGTTGCCTGGTTCCAACCCAGTCAGCTTCTCTCTAACTTCCTATCTAACCCCCAGTTTTACCAGACTGTGAGGAGTGGCCTAATACATAGCACCCTTAGCTCCCCCTGGAGGCCAGACTGTGAAGTGTATTGGTGTCTGTGATACCTGGTCAGGTGAACTCCTTCAGTGCCATCAGACGTACCATAGCCCCCCTTAGCGGCTGTTATGGACCTGGTGGTTAGGAGCACCCGGAATGACCTGATGAGTAAACTCAAAATCGGGACTAGCTCTGGGGAAGTGGGAACTCTGCTGACCGCAAACCCTACTCCTATCACACACACTAGAAATAGCCGTGGAGCGTACCTAACTCTCCCTAGACGCCTCTTCACAGCCTAAGAGCTAACTACACCTAAAGATAGAAATGGAAGCCTTACCTTGCCTCAGAGAAATTCCCCAAAGGTAAAGGCAGACCCCCACATATATTGACTGTGAGTTAAGAGGAAAGTCACAAACACAGGAATGAAACAGGTTTTAGCAAAGGAGGCCAGATTTCACTAAATAGTCAGAGGATAGAAAAGGGAACTACGCGGTCAGCACAAAAGACTACAAAAAAACACGCAGAGTAAGCAAAAAGACTCCCCACACCGACTCACGGTGTGGAGGTGCCACTCTGCACCCCAGAGCTTCCAGCTAGCAAAGGAATATCATGATAGCAAGCCGGACTAGAAATAACAGTACTAAGAAATATATTCAGGAAGCAGTAACAACAAATGAACTAGCAAAGACTTAGCTTCTGCTGGAGTAGACAGGTCCTCAGAGAAGGCCAAGAGAGATCTGAACCAATACTGGAACATTGACAGCTGGCATGAAGTAACGATCTGAGTGGAGTTAAATAGGAAGCCAGCATAGAAATAAACGAGAGCAGCTGATAAAGCCAACCTCAGTGACCAGCAGTTCCGCTCGAAGCCACCAGAGGGAGTCCAAGAGCTGAACTAACCAAAGTACCATTCATGACCACAGGAGGGAGTCCGAGAACGGAATTCACAACAGCGGTGGAGCATCAGTACTGCAACGACCAGGACTCTGGGGCGCTGCACTCACACGACACAACAAACCAATATGCCTCATCCCTTGTGGAAACCGATTATCTGCTTCCATCTTCTGGGTAACCCCATTTAGCACCACTAAGATTTTTCAGAGTAACTTTTTTGCTGTTAAGTCTCTGAGCTGGGCCATCCCAAAGTTGTCCTGGGACTTCTGCAGGTCAGGGATATTGGCTTCAGATGATGATTCCTGATTCTTCTTTCTAGTCAGTACAGGGAATGTGTCTTTACCATATCTGACTCCTGATAGCGTACTGGACTACTGGGTGCTAGAACTTTAACCCATAAATCTCAGAACAAAGGAAACTCTCGATCGATAACAATAGCATGCAACAAGTCCTTGACCACTCCCACTTTGTGGGACATGGAACCACAGTCTGTGTATGTAGACCTGGGCCATGGGATAGTTCTTGTCATCTCCATGAATACACCTTATCCCCTTCAGGGACTAGTACATGCGGAAATGTGGCCTTTGCCAGGGTTACCAAACTCCCTGTGCACTCAGCAGCTCCATTCAAACCGTTTACATTTGACCACAGCCAGAGCAAATAGTTGATCAGTGGTTTTTGCCAAGTGTTGGACCCCCACCTATCTGCTATTGATGACTTATCCTGTAGATGGGCAATCAAATATATATACTAGGACAAGACCTTTAACCAAAGAAAAATTAATTCTGAACTTACGAGCTTAGATAGACAGAGAAGAGGTTTTGGGGAATCAGGCCCTGGCTCCACATATTGTCAAAGACTGGAGTAGCTTGAGAAGATGCCAGACTTGGAAATGCAAGCCCCAATATTCCATCGAATGGTGAATAGTAAAGGAAGCTGCCGGGCTCAGTTTCACTCAAACCAAATATCTGGTTTGTGACTTCTATGTTTCCAACCTACAAATTGGAAAAGAAAGTAACAGTAAAAAGTTACATACAAAAGAACACTGCTTCATTTTTAATGAAAAATTTATGAAGACTATTTTGTTATAGTAGCAAAACAAGATAAAGTTAAAGGGAACCTGTTACGTCCCAAAACGCTATGAGTGAAGTTGCGTTGGCCACACCTCTATAACTGAAAGACAAAGGCTGCTGGGAGGAATAAAGTTAGTTTCCTTCCGGCAGCCGGGCTTTCAGTGCGGCAGCTGCCCAGCTGTAGAATGCTATTAACCTGCTGATTATCCTCATATCTGCAGATTAATAGCATTTTAGAACATGAAATGGGTCCCCCTTAAAAGAAAATGACCTATTGTTTAAAACAGATTTTTGTGTTAAATGTATTTTTCTTTTTCTTTTTACATTTTTGCCAATTTTTTTTCTCCATGTAACAATCTATTTAAAAAATAAAAATCTTGCCATTTTCACACTGGGCACTCGATTAGTAAATAGAGATGAGCAAATTAATTCAATGGAAATTCACTGTTTGATTTGTTGAAAAATTAAACAATTTGTGATTTGAATCACACAAATCACCAAAAAAGTCCACCACCATTTTCTCATGATGTAGGAGATTGCATCAGCCAGAGAAGTCTCATGTGATATGGGTCAATCATAGCCTGTATAAAACCAAGGTAAGGACAGCTCATGTCTTAGCATTTCAGAAGGGAAAGAAAGTCATAAAATATTGGACAAATACTACAGACAGTGTGTGTTGTACAAATGTAGCAGCAAAAAAAGATGAATTTACTAGTTTGTGAATAATATACAGATTTGTTGGCTTATTTCCTTCCTCTATGACCAGCTCCTTTGTACTGGTTCATACATGCCCAATGCTGTGATAACCCAGGAAAATCTTGGGCATCCTCACCCAAAGCCTGTTAAGGTCAGCTCAGGTAGTCATCTGAGTATAGATATCGCTTTGCTCTCAGCTATCATGTGCTTGTCACTTTTCACTTGGCTTAAACTCATGTCAGATGGCAAATTTTCCCCTGCTACATCCGTCTTCCATTGAACTACTTGCCTTTATTCCCAAGCTCAGCCCAATTTACCCAGGTGTAAGTCCACATTTATCTCTGCAATCAAGTTTCTACTTTATCAACGTCCTGTTTATGCTTTTGTTGCTGAAATCAAGGTAATGCACAGCCACGTAGTACATAGCACGTCCACGTAGTATATAGCACAGCCCACGGAGTATATAATAGCCCACTGAGTATATAGCACAGCCCACAGAGTGTATAACAGCCCACATAGCATATAACAGCCACGTAGTTTATAACAGCCCACGTAGCATATAACAGCCCACGCACGCAGTATATAACATAGCCCACATAGTGTATAACACAGCCCACGTAGTGTATAACACAGCTCACGTAGTATATAACAGCCCACGTAGTGTATAATACAGCCCACGTAGTATATAGCACAGCCCACATAGTATATAACAGCCCATGTAGTGTATAACACAGCCACGTAGTATATAGCACAGCCATGTAGTATATTGCACAGCCCACGTAGTATATAGCAATGTGAGCATCATATCCCTGTTAAAAAAAAAAGAATTAAAATAAAAAATAGTTTCGGATCCAGGCGAAGCGTTTACCGATGCTCCTCGCGCGCTCCGGTCACAAGAGTGCATTACGGTCTCGCGAGATGATGACGTAGCGGTCTCGCGATACCGCTACGTCATCATCTCGCGAGATCGCAATGCATGGAGCGGTCACCTGAGCGTCGCGAGGAGCGGGAAAGGCCTGTTCTGGATCCGAGGGGCCGACGGATGTGAGTATATAACTATTTTTTTATTATTATTATTTTTAACATTAGATCTTTTTACTATTGATGCTGCATAGGCAGCATCAATAGTAAAAAGTTGGTCACACAGGGTTAATAGCAGCATTAACGGAGTGCGTTACACCACGGCATAACGCGGTCCGTTAACGCTGCCATTAACCCCTTCATGACCTTGGGATTTTCCGTTTTTCCGTGTTCGTTTTTCGCTCCCCTCCCTCCCAGAGCCATAAATTTTCAATATGGCCATGTGAGGGCCTATTTTTGCGAAACAAGTTGTACTTTTGAACAACATCATTGGTTTTAGCATGTCGTGTACTAGAAAACGGGAAAAAAATTCCAAGTGTGGTGAAATTGCAAAAAAAGTGCAGTCCCACACTTAGTTTTTTGTTTGGCTTTTTTGCTAGGTTCACTTAATGCTAAAACTGACCTGCCATTATGATTCTCCAGGTCATTACGAGTTCATAGACACCTAACATGACTAGGTTCTTTTTTATCTAAGTGGTGAAAAAAAATTCCAAACTTTGCTAAAAAAAAATAAAATGTGCCATTTTCCGATACCCGTAGTGTCTCCATTTTTCATGATCTGGGGTCGGTTGAGGGCTTATTTTTTGCGTGCTGAGCTGGCATTTTAATGATACCATTTCAGTGCAGATACGTTCTTTTGATCGCCCGTTATTGCATTTTAATGCAGTGTCGCGGCGACCAAAAAAACGTAATTCTGGCGTTTACATTTCTTTTCTCTCTACGCTGTTTAGCGATCAGGTTAATGCTTTTTTTTAATTGATAGATCGGGCGATTCTGAACGCGGCGATACCGCGTGATTTAAACTTTTATATTTTTTTTATTTTTTTCACATTTTTTTAACTTTTTTTTTTTTTACTTTTGCCATGCTTCAATAGCCTAGGAGGCTAGAAGCTGGCACAACGTGATTGGCTCTGCTACATAGCAGCGATCATCAGATCGCTGCTATGCAGCAGAAATGGAGGTGTGCTATGAGCGCCGACCACAGGGTGGCGCTCACAGCTACTGGGGATCAGTAACCATAGAGGTCTCAAGGACCTCTATGGTTACTATTCAGAAGCATCGCTGACCCCCGATCATGTGACGGGGTCAGCGATGCGTTCATTTCCGGCCGCCCGGCCGGAAGCGCCGGTTAAATGACGCTGTCTGCATTTGACAGCGGTATTTAACTAGTTAATAGCGGCGGGTGAATCGCAATTTCACCCGCCGCTATTGCGGGCACATGTCAGCTGTTCAAAACAGCTGACATGTCCCAGCTTTGATGCAGACTCACCGCTGGAGCCCTGCATCAAAGCGGGGGTTCTGACCTCGGACGTACTGTCCCGTCCGAGGTCAGAAAGGGGTTAACCCTGTGTGAGCGCTGACTGGAGGGGAGTAAGGAGCGGCCATTTTGCCGCCGGACTGTTCCTGTCGCTGATTGGTCATGGCTGTTTTGCCGTGACCAATCAGGGACTTGGGATTTCCGTTACAGACAGAAAGACAGACAGAAAGAAGGAAGTGACCCTTAGACAATTATATAGTAGATACAGCAAATCACTCATCTCAGTCAGAGCAGGATCGTGTTCTTTCCGACAGCGACACTGTCAGTTTGAGTCAGTTTTCTGCACAGTCCTCCACTGCCTTAACTGTTCATCTTTTACACTGCAGACTTTTAATTCCATCAATGGGACCTATATTTTTTACCCCTGAATTTCTTAAGTTTCAGCATTACAGATTCTAAGGAAGATATTTCACAACTTCTTCTAGTTGATGTATTGAATAAAATGAACAATTAGTGTTTGTACTCTGATGGCATGGGGTTGAAGGAGATGGAAAACAAAATTTGAAATACATAGCAGTGTTGGTGGCTTTGTAAGCCATTGTAGTAAGGCTACTTTCACACTAGCGTCGTGCACTGCACTTCGCTATGCGACATTGCAGCGCATCGACGCTAGCGTTCAAAGCGCCGCACAACGGGGGCAGTGGATGCAGTTTTACATCGCATCCGCTGCCCCATTGTGAGGTGCGGGGAGGCGGGGGGGTTCCGGCCGCGCATGCGCGTTCGGAAAAGACGGGAACGACGCACAAAAAAAGTTACTGCGCGTTCGGAAAAGACGGGAATGACGCACAAAAAAAGTTACATGTAACTTTTTTTGTGGCGACGGTCCGACGCAACACGACGCAACCATCGCACGACGGTTGCAACGTGTCGCACTGCATCGCTAATACACGTCTATGGAGAAAAAATGCATCCTGCAAGCACTTTTGCAGGATGCGTTTTTTCTCCAGAACGGCGCATAGCGACGTGCAGTGTACCACGCTAGTGTGAAAGTAGCCAAAAGGGACTGGCAGTGACAGCCAATGTGATAGTGGTTTTAGGCTACTTTCACACATCAGGTTTTTTGCATCAGGCACAATCCGGCGAATGTTGGAAAAAATGGATCCGGCGCAGATTGTGAAAAACTGATGCGAGGGATCCGACTAGCATATCCAGATAATTGAATAAAAAAAATTTAGCACATGCTCAGTTTAAAAAAACGGAATCCAGCGCTGGAATCCGTCATTTTCCGGATCCGGCACCTTCTGGCTCCCATAGGCTTCCATTCTAGCAAACAGCCGGAAGTGCCAGATCCGGTGCTTTCGGCTTTTTCGCCAGAGACAAAAAAACGTTGCTATGGACGTTTTTTCCGGCAACGGCAGATTAAACCGGACGAAACACAAGGTCATCCGGCACAATCCGGCACTAATACAAGTCTATAGGAAAAAAAACGGATCCGGCGGCAACAATAATTTTTCGAAAATTAGCCGGATCAAGCCTGACGGCGAAAGCCTGATGTGTGAAAGTAGCCTTATTCAGGGCATAGCTAAAGATAATAATCAGGACAGGAGACAATGAGCTCAAGACATTTCCCACATTCAGTGAACCGAGAGCCAAGTCTGGGATAATGACAATGATGATTTTGTGATGAATAGGACTTTGGCCCAAGATCAGGCTGATGAGGAAGTGATGTAAGGAGGGTAGTCCCTTCAATGATGAAGAGGAGAGCCAACATCTGGTCAAACGATCTTCCAATGTCAGATCTGCTTTTTTTTACAGGAACCAATGCTGTTGGTGGAGGAGGCTTAGCAGTGCATGAAAGCTCTGGTCTTCATCATATTACTATAACTTGTAATTTATACATGGAAATCCCTGCTGTCACTTGGCTTACAAATTCAGGGGGCTGTCTTGTGACTGAGTCTTCGCTACATAGATAGCTGTCAGGCACTAATTAGTACAACCACTTTGGAGCTCTGAGCCAGTAAAGAGAGATTCTGAATCTCCGCTAACAAAACTGTATACCAATCTGCTAATCTCCTTCTGTTAGATATTTATGATTTGTAATACAGCATATTTAGTAACTGAAATACAATGCACACAAATGCTTACTTGTAAAGTATCATATCCAAGGAAGCCAGTCATACTTCCAGTTCCATACTGGATGGATACTGGAGTGTTGGTACCTTGAAATGTTGATGACTGCTCTGGGTTGAACATATGGTGACTGGCTAAAAAAGAAAGTCATGTTTAGATACAGTATTTTGCTCGAAACATAAATATAACAAAACATTTGTACAAGATATCTTTCCTATTTATTTTATTTATCTATTTGGAGATGAACACTTTCTATAAAAGCCATTATACATCGGACAAGTGATGCCATCTTTGCAATAATCCTTACATCATACCTGCTGTTTCAGGTGACTTTTCATGTCATGCTGCCATATGTTTGTATACTATATCTGCCCATTGCATCACCTGCATCCTGCACATTTACCAGTTTTCTCCTCTCTAGGCTTTTTGTCAAATTTCAGTTTTCTGTGAGTTAGTAGATGAAAGCTGGATGCTAAAATATCTCATACACTGCATACAGAGTTATTAGGCCGGGTGCCCACGATCCAGAAGGTTCAGCACTTTGGACACAGCCTATGTTCGCTGCATCCAAAGTGCTGCCGTCCACTGAACGCAGGTGAATCCGCATGTGTTCCCTGAACGCGTCCAATACATTGTATTGGGGAAATTTCTCTTGAGGAGAAATTGACATACTACAGTCTGGAGAGACACGCCGCATGTATGTCTCTGTGGGTGAGCTGTGGGTATCCATGGACGCATAGTGGGCATGGGATTTCTTGAAATTCCATCCACTATGCTGTAACACCTGAACGCTGCACAAGTATGCAGCGTCCAACCCGCAGCATTTATTGATCATCTGCATATACCACTTGGATTTTCTAGGCTCCTATCTCCCTGTAAACGATAAGAAGAAACAGTATGGACTTTGTAAAGCAGTACTGAGCATTGTAGCTGTGAATCCTTTTCTAGGGTGAGATTAAAAAAGAAAAAAAATTGTAATATACTGCAGCATAGTCTGTATGTGTTTAATCCTGCCTCTCTCTTTAAATCCCTTTTCCACTTCTCTCTTTACTTCACAAACTTTAATGAGCAACTGTGACCTGATCCCCCAGTGATTTGTCAGTCTTGGATTTCAGGTATTTCTGAAAAAACGATCAACTTAGGAGACACTGGCTCATAAGTGGAAGGAAAAGCTGTTCATAAGTAGAGAAAAAATATTTCCCCAATAGGGTCTATGAAAAACATTCTATTACACTGTGTTACAAGTGCACAAGGTTTTGTCCCTCGGACAATTTTGAGTGTTCCTGACTGATTGTTTCATGCTGATTTCAGAAATTACTTCAGATTGTTCCTATCACCTAAGGTTTTTGAGAAATGATATGAAACATTATAATATGTTATAATTCTAAAAACTCATATGAACTTTTTCTGAATTTTCCACTGAAATAAAATAAATCGCTGATCTACACATATGCAAGCACTTATTATGCGAATTGCGAGCAGGCACAGTGAATCATTCGGCTGACCGTGTACGGAGCATACCACATCTCCTGGGCAGGGGAGAAATCAAAAGACAATACTGAAATTACAGTAGGGGATCACCGAGGATTAATTTTGTAAGGTAAAATATTTCACTGACTGTTTTTAAACAATATTTTGATGTTGTTGATGGCAGATTGCTTGGTTGATCTGAGCATCGCTCCTATGTAGCAGAGGCAATTGCGCTATGAGAGCTTCTAGCCTCTTGTGGAGGCTATTGAAGCATGCCAAAATTTTAAAAACAAGTGTTTAAAAATATAGGCAGAGGTTTCTGCTTTGAAAAATGCCTTTTTGAAAAAATTCAAGGATGTTTCTTTGCCTCTTGATTGTTTATTAATGGACTACAGTACTTTGCATTGAGCTGGTATTATAGCGACACAAACTATATATTATTTTACTTTGTCTGCTATAAAACGGACTCCACGAGGTCTCCTGAGCATGATGACTAACTGTGGTAGGATTAAAACCTGTCAGAAGCTTTAAACAGAGGCATAGGTAATTCTTATTTAGATTATACTGTATCAATGAGAACGCAGTAGGAAGTATAGTCGCACAAGAATTAAAAAAAAATGATAGATGAATTGCTTACTGCAAGCTTGACTGGAGCAGTAAACTGAGGGCACCCATAAATTGGAAGATCCTGTATCAAATATGACTGTGAAGGACTGTGGTGGAGTTCCAAGGGAGATGGTTCCAAAATATTCAATCTAGAAAAAGCAAAATATGAATGAAGAGAATTTCAGTTAAGAGATTCTAGATGTTAAATTAATGTAAAATAGATGTTAAGCAATAATTGGCTACAGATTTAAGTCATAAAGTCTTTTCAGATTCTTGTGCACATGTAACCATTGCTTTTTAAATTTATGCCATGGTGCCAACTTGGGGAAGCTGCTAAGCATGTCTTGCAATAGACAAAACAACTAGAAGGGCTTCTAAATCTAAATGCAATAACGCTGGCTTAGGAAAGTGTCTGGGATCCCTATATGATAATGCCACAGTCCCGGCTTAGGGAAGTGTCTGCATATGTCTGGGATCCCTATATGCCACAGTCCCGGCTTAGGGAAGGGTCTGCATATGCCTGGGATCCCTATATATCACAGTGCCGGCTTAGGGAAGTGTCTGCATATGTCTGGGATCCCTATATGTCACAGTGCCGGTTTAGGGAAGTGTCTGCATATGTCTGGGATCCCTATACAGTACAGACCAAAAGTTTGGACATATCTTCTCATTTAAAGATTTTTCTGTATTTTCATGACTATGAAAATTGTACATTCACACTGAAGGCATCAAAACTGTGAATTAACACATATGGAATTATATACTTAACAAAAAAGTGTGAAGCAACTGAAATTATGTCTTATGTTCTAGTTTCTTCAAAGTAGCCACCTTTTGCTTTGATGACTGCTTTGCACACTCTTGGCATTCTCTTGATGAGCTTCAAGAGGTAGCCACCGGGAATGGTTTTCACTTCGCAGGTGTGCCCTGTCAGGTTTAATAAGTGGGATTTCTTGAATTATAAATGGTGTTGGGACCATCAGTTGTGTTGTGCAGACGTCTGGTGGATACACAGCTGATAGTCCTACTGAATAGACTGTTAGGATTTGTATCATGGCAAGAAAAAAACAGCTAAGTAAAGAAAAACGAGTGGCCACCATTACTTTAAGAAATGAAGGTCAGTCAGTCTGAAAAATTGGGAAAACTTTGAAAGTGTCCCCAAGTGCAGTGGCAAAAACCATCAAGCGCTACAAAGAAACTGGCTCACATGAGGACCACCCCAGGAAAGGAAGACCAAGAGTCACCTCTGCTTCTGAGGATAAGTTTATCCGAGTCACCATCCTCAGAAATTGCAGATTAACAGCAGCTCAGATTAGAGACCAGGTCAATGCCACACAGAGTTCTAGCAGCAGACACATCTCTACAACAACTGTTAAGAGGAGACTTTGTGCAGCAGGCCTTCATGGTAAAATAGCTGCTAGGAAACCACTGCTAAGGACAGGCAACAAGCAGAAGAGACTGGTTTGGACTAAAGAACACAAGGAATGGACATTAGACCAGTGGAAATCTGTGCTTTGGTCTGATGAACCAGCATGGCTACCACAGCATCTTGCAGCAGAATGCTATTCCATCCGGTTTGCATTTAGTTGGACCATCGTTTATTTTACAACAGGACAATGACACCAAACACACCTCCAGGCTGTGTAAGGGCTATTTGACCAAGGAGGAGAGTGATGAGGTGCTACGCCAGATGACCTGGCCTCCACAGTCACCAGACCTGAACCCAATCGAGATCGTTTGGGGTGAGCTGGACTGCAGAGTGAAGGCAAAAGGGCCAACAAGTGCTAAGCATCTCTGGGAACTCCTTCAAGATTGTTGGAAGACCATTCCCGGTGACTACCTCTTGAAGCTCATCAAGAGAATGCCAAGAGTGTGCAAAGCAGTCATCAAAGCAAAAGGTGGCTAATTTGAAGAACCTAGAATATAAGACATAATTTCAGTTGTTTCACACTTTTTTGAAAATACAGAAAAATCTTTAAATGAGAAGGTGTGTCCAAACTTTTGGTCTATACTGTATGTCACAGTGCCGGCTTAGGGAAGTGTCTGCATATGTCTGGGATCCCTATATGCCACACTTTCAACTTAGGGAAGTGTCTGCATATGTCTGGGATCCCTGTATGTCACAGTGCCGGCTTAGGGAAGTGTCTGCATATATCTGCAGGGCTGGTGTCAGCACCCGGGCAAGTGTCTGGGCCCTGAGCAGGCGGGGGCCCAATCGCCATCGGGGACACCAGTACTCTATGGGGGCCGGTGCCAGTGCCAACGCCCGTGAGTGGGCTCCACCCCGCTTGCTCAGGACCCCAGTACTTGCGACACTTACCTCTCCCCGATCCACCACTCCGGTGTCTTCCACGTCTACTGACTGACGTTTCAGGGCAGAGGGCACGATTGTGTGATTAGTGTGCGCCCTCTGCCTGAACAGTTACAGTGCAGAGAGCCAGAGGTCAGCGATACTGAGGAGTCTGGAGCAGAGCAGCGGTCAGCGAGGAGAGGTGAGTATTTCATTTTATTTTTTTATGTTTGGAGCCATATATGGGGCCCATTATATATGAAGCATTATATGGGGCTCATTATATTTGGAGCATTATATGGGGCCCATCATATACTGGAGCATCATATGGGGCCCATTATATGTGGAGCAATATATGGGGCCCATTCTGTATGGAACAATATATGGGGCCCATCATCTATTGTATAGAGCATTATGGGGCCTATTCTGTATGAAACATTATATAAAGCCCATTTTGTATGGAGAATTATATGGGGTACATTATTCTGTATTTAGCACTATGTAGTGCCCATAATACTGCATGAAGCAATATATGGGGCTCATTATTCTGTTTGGAGCAATAAGGGGGGGCCCATAATACTGCAAGGAGCAATATATGGGGCTCATTATTCTGTATGGAGCACTATGTGGTGCCAATAATACTGTATGGAGCAATATATGGGGTTCATTATTCTGTATAGAGTACTATGTGGTTCCCATAATACTGTATGGAGATATATATGGGGCTCATTCTGTATGGAGCACTATGTGGTTCCCATAATACTGCATGGAGCAATATATGGGGCTCATTATTCTGTTTGGAGCAATATATGGGGCTCATTATTCTGTATGGAGCACTATGTGGTGCCAATAATACTATATGGAGCAATATATGGGGTTTATTATTTGTATGGAGCACTATGTGGTGCCCATAATACTGTATGGAGAACTATACTGTCCAGTTTCTGACCTACTGTAGAATTTACAATAGATATCACTCATGTAATGTAAGAAGTGAAATCTTTGGCATTGTACTATACCTATATTTCTCTGCTGTGTCTGTGCATCAGAATTGTGGTATGTTTTAAAGGGGGGGGGGCACTGAGATACTTTAGCCTGTGGCCCATGAAACCCTGTTAATGGGAATGCCAGTTTACCCCACTCGCCACTGTCTCGGTCTTGACGCACGAACATTGATGTGCTCAAGGTGCTGATTGTCTCATTTCCTCAGTTTTCTCCCTGCTCTGGGTCTACATCATAGCTTTTCTGGGGCACTGAGACTAGCACGTCACTAGTATGTACAGACAATTGGACTGCTCTGTGTCAGAATGAACCTCGAAGTATCAGGAAAAAACAGCATTTTAAACACATTTAAACACATTTTGACATGGCTGACCAACTTGTACAAATTGTGTACAAATCTATTTTAAATTTGTAAATTGAAAATAAATATTACCTTCAATTAAATAGACATACGACATAAGATTATGCTACGTTAAATTGCTTTGATTTTTATTACCACCTCAAAGTAATGTTGTAAAATAAAAATGAAAAGTATTAATATATTGAAGTAATACATTTAAAATTTATTTTTGGACAAAGAATTGTAATAATGCTGTGATTTTTTTTTTTTTAGATATATATAAACATTTTTTACATACATCCATATAGTTCTGAAGAGGTTCAGCTGATGACTCAGCTAAGTTGGAGACGGGAAAATATTTAGTTGCTGGATTGTAAGGATGTTTGTGTAAGTAGTCGCCCAGTAATCCCAATCTGTTTAGACGACTGCGGAGGGATTCTCCCTTTCTCAAGGGGACTCTATTAGAAGAAATTAGTAGATTATTAGATTAATAATGCATTATTTATACATAAAATGGGACATTCACATACTTTAAAGACTAACTGTTCTTTTAATTTTTATTTAATAAATCAATAGCATAAATGAAAATAAGCAACTTTGCAATATATCTGATCAGAGAAATCTGCGTCTTTCTCCTCCTGGACTGATATTTCACTCTCCATTCATGGGTAACATCTTTAAAATCTGCATTCAGTGAAGACTGATTTTGCCATTACTGAGATCGGAGATGACAGTTGGTGCTCTTAAAATTCTATGGTAAGGGGGAGGAGCTAGAGGCCGACACACAGTCTACTGCAGGTTATGGAACTTTACAAGGAGCATCTGCCATCTGCTGTCTGTTATGTGAAAGTGATAAGATACAGACTTTACACATGTTACCTATGAATTGAGAGCGAAGGATTAATCCAACAGGAGAAAGAAGCCGATTTCTCCGATAAGATATATTATAAAGTTGCTTATTTTCATTTGTACTATTGATTTATGAAATTAAAATGTCGCTTAATCTGTAAATGTACCCAGCCCATGCTACATCTTATAAACAGACTCAAAAACCACATAGATGATACAAATAAAATCGGCTTCACTTACTTGACCACATCACATCCTGCCAGAGATATTATCCCCAAGAGAAGGAGCAACTTCATGTTTGCAGAGTGTAGTTAAGATATGTAAATGAAAAAACTGACTTTCCTTACAATGAAGCGCACTCGGGCAGCAGTTATATATACTCCTTGTAATCCCCTCCTTAGCATTCAGTAACACCAAATCTGATGGGAATTCTTCCATCACCTTGATGAAGGGGATTTGATCTGATATCTTCCAGTTTAGAACTGGTTATTTGGGCTGTATGGAAACTTATCATAAATTGTTTTATTGAAATTGTTCACAGTTTGATAAAATGTGTGATAAAATCATGAAGCAAATACAATTATCTATGTCCTCCAAATTGATATTTGTTTACTGCCCAGCAAATTAAATCCATTTGATCCAGGAGCCAACACAGACAGAAGTCGCCCCCAGTCCAGTAACATTACATGAGCCCTTTCTAGTCCAATAGCTCATCATAATACACAATTTCACCTGCTTTGGAGGTGAAAGTGGGTCCCCCAATTGCTTGGGCCCCTGATTTGATCGCAATGTGCCAATATTATACATTTAAGCCCATGACCACCCCAGCTTGTTTTCACCTTCCTGACCAGGCCAGTTTTTTCAATTTTGACAAGTGACACTTTATAAGGTAATAACTCTGGAACGCTTCAATGGATCCCACTGATTCTGAGATTGTTTTTTTCTGACATATTGTACTTCATGATTGGGGTAAATGTATTCTGATATTTGTTGCCTTTATTTGTAAAAATATCAGAATTTTGGGGAAAATTTTGAACAGTTATCAATTTTCAAGCTTTTAAATGTTATGCCTTTAAATAAGAGTCATGTCACACAAAAATAGATAATAAACTGGGAAGAAAATAGCGCAAACAGAGTATTAATTAAAATAATTATCAGATTATGCAAACCCGATCCATAGATTTTGAAACGTTCATCTGCTGTGGATCCACAGGTTGTCAAACCGATGAAATGAAAATATGGAGAATTTGTAGTTTTCTTGAGGAAGAAGTTCGTCACTTCGAAATGCATTGAATGAATAAATGCATGTTTAATAATTCTTGGTAACTGATGGAAAAAATCCACAAATTGTCCATATTTTCACAAAATAGATAGAAACATTTCCCACGTGTCTACTTTAGGCTAAGTTCACATTAGCATACAGTGGCTTTGTAGAGGGCTGCGTAGGTCCTCTGTTAAGCTCCGCAACAAGTTGCGTTTTGTGCGGACGGCGGGTGCATCAAAACGACGTATCCCATACATCTGCAGGTCCTGCATACCCAAAGTTAAAGATAGGTATGCAGGATGCATGCAGAAGTAGGCGGAGATTAATGGAGGCAGTTCCCCGCCTTCGCAAAGCCCCAGAATGCTAATGTGAACCCGGCCTTACATCAGTACAATTTTTGACACAATTTTTTTATTGTTAGGAAATTAGAAGGGTTAAAACTTGACCAGCAATTTCTCAATTTTCCAACAAAATTTACAAAACCAATTTTTGTAGACACCACATTACATTTGAATCGACTTTGAAGGGCCTATATGACACAAAATACCCCAAAGTAACACCATTTTAAAAATGCACCCCTCAAACTGCTCAAAACCACATTCAGTACGTTTATTAACCTTTCAGGTGCTTCAACGTGGAAGGTAAAAATGAGAATGTTTTGCCCAAAATTTTTCACTTTCACAAGGATAAAAGGAGAAAATGGACCATTCTATTTGTTGTACAATTTCTTTTGAGTACACTGATACCCAAATATGTTTTTAGAAAGCTACTGTTTTGGCACTCCTTCCTTTACAGGGCTTGGAAAGGAAGGAGTGCCAGCTGAATTCTGGAGCTCAATTTTGGCAACAATAGATTGCGGATGCCGAGTCACATTTGACGAGCCCCTGATATGCCAAAACAGCAGAAACCCCCACAAGTGACCCTCTCAAGGATTTCATCTGGGGTTACAGTGAGCATTTTTTAGCAGTCAAGCAATTCACAGGATTGTATAACCTTGGACTAGGCAAACGAAAGTTTCCAATTTTCAAAAGGGATAATTGGAGAAAATGAATGGTACAATTGTTATGCAATCTCTCCTGAGTATGCCCATACCCCATATCTGGTCGAAAACTACTTTTGAGGCACAGTGCAAAGCTCAGAAGGGAAGCCGCACCATATTGGAGTTCAGATTTTAATGCAATGGTTTGAGGGTGCTATGTCACATTGGAAGAGCCCCTTGGGTGCCAGAACAGCAGAAACCCCAAATAAATGACCCCATTTTGCAAAGTACATCACCATGCAGATTTTACTGTTATGGTTTGTGGGTGCCATGACCAACTGGGAGAGCCTCTGAGATGTCATAAGAGCAAAACTCCCTCATAAGTTACCCAATTTTACAAACTACACCTCTCAATGAATTCACCTAGGGGTGCAGTGATCATATTGACACCACAGGTGTGTCACAGAATTTAATACCCTTGGGCAGTGAAGAAAAAATAACAACATTTTTACCCCCAAAATAACCCAATATGTGGCTGTACAGTACTGCTTAGCGCTCTGTCTCTCCCGAGTCTCACCGTGTGGCTATTTGCCTCCAGGATTTTCCTAGAATAGTTTGCGGACTCCATATACAGAACCCCTAATTGCTAGAATAGCAGAATCCCCCTAAATTGACCCCTTCTTTAAGGGGAATAGTGATAACAATTATACATGCATGTAAATAGAAGAATACCCATTGAGCAGACATGAAAATTGATGCAGACAATATTGATAATTAACCCATAAGATTAATGGCAGTGGTCAAAAACGAGAGACAAAATAATAAAGGATGTACTCATCCAGTCTAGTAGGAATGGTTCTAATTACAAAAGTTATATTTTAGGAGTATTCTTTTCTCCTTTTTGGTTTTCCACTGGTGTTTCCCAGAAACAAGCAGCAAAGGATGTTGCTGAGTGAAAATTGCAAAACTGCCATTGTAGTGACCAGTGCGTTGCAGTGCCCAGTACATTATGCCCAGCTTGTGTTTCTGGTGACATGTTGTTAGGGCTAGCGAAACGCACCGAGTATAGATAGGTAGCTACAAGGTGCATTCGCAGCCCGGGGTCCACCGTGCAGAGATATCTGCTGCAAAGTAACGGCGGATAACCTCTGAGCTCACACGTGGGTTAAGCTTCACCCCGTGTGAACTGGAAGTGATTTCTGTTGACTCACAGAGTCGCGCTGTACACAAAACTATTGCCCTAACTAAGGGTTGTTCTTGCTCTGGAACCAGATGCTAAGCCGAGGCTAATTGCCCCCACTGACGCTAGCTGCCTGCCTGCCTGAGTGTGCAGTCCCAAAGCTACAGCCTCACACCACATATGTATAGAGTGGTATAGTATCCACTGGCATAAGCCAAACACATTTGATACTAGCGCATGGCCGTGCGGCCATGCAAACCTTTAATAGTTGCAGCTCTACAGGACCTTCCTGGTGGACCAATAGGAGCTGCAACAGGGCCTGTGCGTGTGACCCCTGACCTCCAATGAGAGGTCCTCCCGTGGACATGCTCAGTGAGTGAAAAGCAGGAGTTAGTCCCAGAAAAGCCTGCTTGCCGCTGACCACTGCTGGCTACAAGAGCAGAGCCTGGAAAGGCAACAGTAACCATTCACACAGTATCAGGCTGAGCCAGACGCTGGGACCGACGTCTCCGCTGAGCAGGTTCCCTGTTGTGGATTCTGTTTGCGGGCTCCCTCTGGTGGTTACTGCTGGTACTGGGTGACTTTGGTGGGTTGCGGCCTTTGGTTTCCATCTGTCCATCAGAGGCTGGGTGTTTCCTATTTTACCTGGCCTCTCTGTCATTTCCCTTGCCGGCTATCAATGTGTTCAGATGTGCTCTGTTTGGTTCCTGCCTACCTGCTCCCAGATCTTTCAGGATAAGCTAAGTGCTGATTTTCAGTTGTTTGGTTTTTTGTCCAGCTTGCTTAGAATGTCTCTTTGTTAGCTGGTTGCTCTAGTGGACTGAGGTTCTCCCCGTGTGCCATGAGTTGGCACATGGGTTCTTGTAATCTCAGGATGTTTTTTTTGATTAGGGTTTTTTGCTGACCGCTCAGTCCCCTTTTGTGTCATTCTGCTTTCTAGTTTTCAGCGGGCCTCTATTTGCTAAAGCTATATACATCATCTCTATGTGTGTGCCTTCCTCTCATTTCACCGTCAATACATGTGGGGGGCAACTATATCTTTGGGGTTAATTCCTCTGGAGGCAAGTGAGGTCTTTGTTTTCTCTGCAGTACTAGTTAGCTCTTAGGCTGGTGCGTGGCGTCTAGAACCAATGTAGGCACGCTCCCTGGCTATCTCTAGTTGCGTTTGTCAGGCGTAGGGCAGCGGTCAGCCCAGGTTCCATCACCCTAGAGCTCGTCCGATATTTATTATACTTTGCTTATCCTGTGCTATCCCTAGCCATTGGGGATTCATGACAGTATAGCCGGCCCACAAAGTGTTAACTGTTTGGGCTGAAGCAGGAGAAAAAGAAGTGTTCAAGGGAAATTTTTTTATTTTTTTTTTTTCCTTCAGAGTTTTGCTGCTTAGCCTTTAATTGCTGTCTAGCTGCTTCTTACCTCCTCTTAACCCTTGAATGGCTCTGATCTTAGCTGTTTATCATGGATGTCCAGAGTTTGGCTTCCAGCCTGAGTAATCTCGCGGCAAAGGTTCAAAACATACAGGATTTCGTTGTTCACACTCTCATGTCTGAACCTAGAATTCCTATTCCAGAGTTTTTTTCTGGAGATAGATCTACCTTCCTGAATTTCAGGAACAATTGTAAATTGTTTCTCTCTTTGAAATCTCGCTCCTCTGGAGACCCTGCTCAACAGGTCAAGATTGTTATATCGTTCCTACGGGGCGACCCTCAGAATTGGGCATTTGCATTGGCACCAGGGGATCCTGCATTGCTCAGTGTGGATGCGTTTTTTCTGGCATTGGGATTGCTCTATGAGGAACCTAACCTAGAGATTCAGGCTGAAAAGGCTTTATTAGCCCTCTCTCAGGGGCATGATGAAGCGGAAATATATTGTCAGAAATTTCGGAAATGGTCGGTGCTTACTCAGTGGAATGAGTGCGCCCTGGCTGCAAACTTCAGAAATGGTCTTTCTGAGGCCATTAAGGATATTATGGTGGGGTTCCCTGCGCCTACAGGTCTGAATGAGTCTATGGCTATGGCCATTCAGATTGATCGGCGTTTACGGGAGCGCAAACCCGTGCACCAGTTGGCGGTGTCTTCTGAACAGGCACCTGAGACTATGCAATGTGATAGAATTCAGTCCAGAAGTGAACGGCAAAATTATAGGCGGAAAAATGGTTTGTGTTTTTATTGTGGTGATTCAGCTCATGTTATATCAGCATGCTCTAAACGCACAAAAAGGGTTGATAAATCTTTTGCCATTGATACTCTGCAGTCTAAGTTCATTTTGTCTGTGACTCTGATTTTTTCACTGTCTTCCATTTCCGTCGATGCCTATGTGGATTCAGGCGCTGCCCTGAGTCTTATGGATTGGTCATTTGCTAAACGCTGCGGTTTTAGTCTAGAGCCTCTGGAAGTTCCTATTCCTCTGAAAGGAATTGATTCTACACCATTGGCTATGAATAAACCGCAGTATTGGACACAAGTGACCATGCGCATGACTCCCGTTCATCAGGAGGTGATTTGCTTCCTTGTACTGTATAATTTACATGATGTACTAGTGCTTGGTCTGCCATGGTTACAAACTCATAATCCTGTCCTGGACTGGAAAACAATGTCTGTGCTAAGCTGGGGATGTCAGGGGGTTCATGATGATGCACCTCCGATTTCTATCGCTTCATCTACTCCTTTGGAGATTCCTGCGTTTTTGTCGGATTATAGGGATGTTTTTGAGGAGCCTAAGCTCAATTCGCTCCCTCCTCATAGAGAGTGTGACTGTGCTATAGAATTGATTCCTGGCAGTAAGTTCCCTAAGGGTCGTTTATTTAATCTGTCACTGCCAGAGCATACTGCTATGCGGAATTATATTAAGGAGTCCTTGGAAAAGGGACATATTCATCCATCTTCGTCCCCTCTGGGAGCAGGTTTTTTTTTCGTGGCAAAAAAAGATGGTTCCCTGAGGCCTTGTATAGATTATCGCCTTCTGAATAAGATTACAGTCAAATACCAGTATCCATTGCCATTATTTACTGATTTGTTTGCTCGCATTAAGGGGGCTAGGTGGTTCACTAAAATAGATCTTCGTGGTGCGTATAATCTGGTGCGGATAAAACAGGGTGATGAGTGGAAAACCGCATTTAATACGCCTGAGGGCCATTTTGAGTATTTGGTAATGCCTTTTGGACTCTCCAATGCTCCGTCAGTCTTTCAGTCCTTTATGCACAATATTTTCCGTGAATATCTGGATAAGTTTATGATTGTGTATTTGGATGATATTTTGGTGTTTTCTGATGACTGGGAGTCTCATGTTCTACAGGTCAGGAAGGTGTTTCAGGTTTTGCGGGCCAATTCTCTGTTTGTGAAGGGCTCAAAGTGTCTCTTCGGAGTCCAGAAGATTTCTTTTTTGGGGTACATTTTTTCTCCTTCTACTATTGAGATGGATCCCGTTAAGGTTCAGGCTATTTGTGACTGGACACAACCTACATCTGTTAAGAGCCTTCAGAAGTTCTTGGGGTTTGCTAATTTTTATCGTCGGTTCATTGCTAATTTTTCCAGTATTGTTAAACCTTTGACTGATTTGACTAAAAAGGGTGCTGATGTTGCTGATTGGTCTCCTGCGGCCGTGGAGGCCTTTCGGGAACTTAAGCGCCGGTTTTCTTTTGCTCCTGTGTTGTGTCAACCAGATGTTTCACTTCCTTTCCAGGTGGAGGTTGATGCTTCCGAGATTGGAGCGGGGGCGGTTTTGTCACAGAGAAGTTCTAATGGCTCGGTGATGAAGCCATGTGCTTTCTTCTCTAGAAAATTCTCGCCCGCCGAGCGCAATTGTGATGTGGGTAATCGGGAGCTTTTGGCCATGAAGTGGGCATTTGAGGAGTGGCGTCATTGGCTTGAGGGTGCTAAACATCGCGTGGTGGTCTTGACTGATCACAAGAATCTCATTTACCTTGAGTCTGCCAGGCGTTTGAATCCTAGACAGGCTCGTTGGTCGTTATTTTTTTCTCGTTTCAATTTCGTGGTTTCATACCTGCCAGGTTCAAAGAATGTGAAGGCAGATGCTCTTTCCAGGAGTTTTGTGCCTGACTCTCCTGGAGACACTGGGCCTGCTGGTATCCTTAGGGATGGGGTAATATTGTCCGCCGTATCCCCAGACTTGCGACGCGCATTGCAGGAGTTTCAGGTGGATAAACCGGATCGATGTCCACCAGAAAGACTGTTTGTTCCGGATGATTGGACCAGTAGAGTCATCTCCGAGGTCCATTCTTCTGTGTTGGCTGGTCATCCTGGAATATTTGGTACAAGAGACTTGGTGGCCAGGTCTTTTTGGTGGCCTTCCTTGTCTAGGGATGTGCGTACCTTTGTGCAGTCTTGTGAAGTGTGTGCTCGAGCTAAGCCTTGCTGTTCACGGGCTAGTGGGTTGTTGTTATCCTTGCCCATCCCGAAGAGGCCTTGGACGCACATTTCCATGGATTTTATTTCTGATCTCCCGGTTTCACAGAAAATGTCCGTTATCTGGGTTGTGTGTGACCGCTTTTCTAAGATGGTTCATTTGGTGCTCTTGCCTAAGTTGCCCTCCTCCTCTGAGTTGGTTCCTTTGTTTTTTCAGAACGTGGTTCGTTTGCATGGGATTCCGGAGAATATCGTTTCTGACAGGGGATCCCAGTTTGTGTCTAGATTTTGGCGGACGTTTTGTGCCAAGATGGGCATTGATTTGTCTTTCTCGTCTGCATTCCATCCTCAGACGAATGGCCAGACGGAGCGAACTAATCAGACCTTGGAAACTTATTTGAGGTGTTTTGTTTCTGCTGATCAGGATGACTGGGTTGCTTTTTTGCCACTGGCCGAATTTGCTCTTAATAATCGGGCTAGTTCGGCCACGTTGGTCTCTCCTTTTTTTTGTAATTCGGGGTTTCATCCTCGTTTTTCCTCTGGTCAGGTGGAGTCTTCGGATTGTCCTGGAGTGGACGTGGTGGTGGACAGGCTACATCACATTTGGAATCAGGTGGTGGACAATTTGAAGTTATCTCAGGAGAAGACTCAGCAGTTTGCTAATCGCCGTCGCCGCGTGGGTCCCCGACTTCTTGTTGGGGACTTGGTGTGGTTGTCTTCTCGTTTTGTCCCTATGAAGGTCTCTTCTCCTAAGTTCAAGCCTCGGTTCATCGGTCCTTATAGGATCTCGGAGATTCTTAACCCTGTATCTTTCCGTTTGGATCTCCCAGCATCGTTCGCTATTCATAATGTGTTCCATCGGTCGTTGTTGCGGAGGTATGAGGTGCCTGTTGTTCCTTCGGTCGAGCCTCCTGCTCCGGTGCTGGTGGAGGGAGAATTGGAGTATGTTGTTGAAAAGATCTTGGATTCTCGTGTTTCCAGACGCAAACTCCAGTATTTGGTTAAGTGGAAGGGTTATGGTCAGGAGGACAATTCCTGGGTGGTCGCCTCCGATGTTCATGCGACTGATTTGGTCCGCGCCTTCCATAGAGCTCACCCTGATCGCCCTGGGGGTTCTCGTGAGGGTTCGGTGACCCCTCCTCAAGGGGGGGGTACTGTTGTGGATTCTGTTTGCGGGCTCCCTCTGGTGGTTACTGCTGGTACTGGGTGACTTTGGTGGGTTGCGGCCTTTGGTTTCCATCTGTCCATCAGAGGCTGGGTGTTTCCTATTTTACCTGGCCTCTCTGTCATTTCCCTTGCCGGCTATCAATGTGTTCAGATGTGCTCTGTTTGGTTCCTGCCTACCTGCTCCCAGATCTTTCAGGATAAGCTAAGTGCTGATTTTCAGTTGTTTGGTTTTTTGTCCAGCTTGCTTAGAATGTCTCTTTGTTAGCTGGTTGCTCTAGTGGACTGAGGTTCTCCCCGTGTGCCATGAGTTGGCACATGGGTTCTTGTAATCTCAGGATGGTTTTTTTGATTAGGGTTTTTTGCTGACCGCTCAGTCCCCTTTTGTGTCATTCTGCTTTCTAGTTTTCAGCGGGCCTCTATTTGCTAAAGCTATATACATCATCTCTATGTGTGTGCCTTCCTCTCATTTCACCGTCAATACATGTGGGGGGCAACTATATCTTTGGGGTTAATTCCTCTGGAGGCAAGTGAGGTCTTTGTTTTCTCTGCAGTACTAGTTAGCTCTTAGGCTGGTGCGTGGCGTCTAGAACCAACGTAGGCACGCTCCCTGGCTATCTCTAGTTGCGTTTGTCAGGCGTAGGGCAGCGGTCAGCCCAGGTTCCATCACCCTAGAGCTCGTCCGATATTTATTATACTTTGCTTATCCTGTGCTATCCCTAGCCATTGGGGATTCATGACAGTTCCCCTGTGGCTGGAGGAGAATGGGAGACCACAGCAGACATGGTTCGAGATTCCCCCTGTGCAGCGGTGGGAACTCGACACCTAACACTACCCCCCTCCTAGGGCCCCCTCCTCCTTGAGCCTCGCTACGTTCAAAGGCTGCAATAAGCAGCGGAGCCCGAATGTGCTCAACAGGTTCCTAGGTTCTGTCCTCTGGGCCGTGACCCTTCCAGTCCACCAGATAGTACTTCTTGCCATGTACCACCTTGCATCCCAAGATAGAGTTCACCTCGTACTCATCCGTGGATGAACCCGATGTCCCGGCAGATGACTTGGAAAAGCGGGACAAATAGACAGGCTTTAAGAGGGAAACATGAAAGGTGTCAGTGATACCAAGGCGCAGAGGTATAGCCAAACGGTAGACCACAGGGTTAACCTGTTTCAGAACGGACCAATGTAGCGAGGCGCAAACTTAGTGGACTCAACTCGCAGCCTGATGTTACAGACGGAGAGCCACACTAAGTCGCCAGGAGCGAAGGTCGGAGCGGGGCGCCGGTGTGCATCGGCAGAAACCCTCATTCTCTCCCTGGAGGCCCGAATGGCATCCTGTATGTGGTCCCAAATGTCACGTGCCTCCACTGCCCAGTCTGCCACCATGGAATCAGTGGATGACACGGGCATGGGCACAGGGACGTGCGGATGCTGGCCGTAATTAAGGAGAAATGGAGTCTGCCCAGTGGAGTCGGCTACTGCGTTGTTCAAAGCAAATTCCGCCCAAGGTAGAAAAGATGCCCAGTCATCCTACCTAGCAGAGACAAAATGCCGCAGGTATGTCACCAGAGTCTGGTTGGCCCTCTCTATCAACCCATTCGTCTCGGGATGGTATGCAGAAGAGAGATTCAGCTCAATGCTGAGTAAATGACAGAGCTCTATCCAAAACCGAGACGCAAACTGGGGACCCCGGTCACTGACAATTTTGTCAGGCATGCCATATATATGGAAAATATGTTTAATGAACAACGCCGCCAACGCCCGTGCAGAAGGTAACCGTGGAAGCGGCACGAAGTGCACCATTTTAGAAAAATGATCGGTGACTACCCAGATAACGGTGCAGCTACGAGACTTAGGTAAGCCCACCACGAAGTCCATCCCGACTATCTCCCAGGGCCTGTCTGCCACCGGCATGGGGTAAAGTAGCCCAGCAGGCCGTTGCCGAGGAGACCCATTCTTGGTGCAGGAGACACACGCTCGAATATAATCCCCGATGTCACAAGCCATATGTGGCCTCCAGCATGTCCTCGCCAGAAGCTCAAATGTCCTCTTGGTCCCAAAATGTCCACCCACCCTGGACGAATGAGCCCAAGAGAGAACCTCCGGTCGCAAATTTGATGGTACAAAAGTCTTGCCCGGGGGCACAGACTCTAGCGAAACCAGAGCCACGGTTCTCAGGCTCTTAGAAGGGACAATAAGACGAGGCTCCTCCTCCTCCTGCTCTGATGACACTATGGAGCGGGAGAGAGCTTCGGCACGAATGTTCTCCTCCCCGGAGAGAAAATGGAGGGTGAAATGGAACCGGAAGAAGAACAGGGACCATCTGGCCTGGCGAGAATTTATCCACTGGGCTGTAAGTACACCAAATTTTTGTGGTATGTAAAAACCTGGAAGGGAAAGCGAGCCCCCTCCAGGAGGTGTCTCCACTCTGAGAAAGCCAACTTCATAGCTAGCAACTCCCTGTCCCCGATGGAATAATTCCTCTCCGCTGGTGAGGTCTTGGAAAAGAAGAAGCAAGGATGCTTCAGACCTTGAGCAACTTTTTGTAAGAGGACCGCTCCAGCACCGACGGATGAGGCATCCACCTCCATTATAAACGGCTTATCTACATCGGGGAGATGTAGAATGGGAGCGCTAGCAAAATGAGACTTAATAGAGAGGAAGGCCTTGGAGACCTCCTCCGGCCACAATTTGGGATTTGCTCCCTTCTTGGTGAGGGCTACCAAGGGAGCTACCAAAGCTGAGAAGTGGGGAATGAACTGGCGATGATAGTTAATGAACCCCATAAAGCGCTGCACCACTTTGAGAGAATGGGTTTCCTGCCAGTCCATCACAGCCTGTAGCTTGGCAGGATCCATAGCCAATCCTTGGGCGCAGATGAAATAGCCAAGGAAAGGCAAGGACTCCTGCTCAAACACACTCTTCTCCAACTTGGCATAGAGGGAGTTTGCCCGTAGGAGGTCGAAGACTTTGCAAACATCTCTCCGATGGGAATCTATATCTGGAGAGTAGATGAGAATATCATCCAGATAGACTATGACCAAGGGTGGTGAGCATATCCCGGAGGATATCATTCACAAAGTCTTGGAAAACGGCAGGAGCATTACAGAGCCCGAAGGGCATCACCAGGTATTCATAGTGCCCGTCCTTGGTGTTAAATGCCGCCTTCCATTCGTCCCCCTCACGGATGCTATTCAGGTTGTAAGCACCCCGCAGATCAAGCTTAGTAAATACCCTCACTCCCCGCAACCTATCGAATAGCTCAGATATCAGATGCAGAGGGTATTTGTTCTTAACGGTGATTGCGTTAAGACCCCTGTAATCTATGCATGGACGTAGTTCTCCGTTCTTCTTCTGCATGAAGAAAAACCCCGCCCCTGCAGGTGACACTGACTTCTTAATGAATCCTCTTGCCAGATTCTCCTGAATGTATTGGGTCATCGCCTCCATCTCCAGGAGAGATAGGGGATAGACTCGACCCGGGGAGGCTCTGCTCCAGGCAAGAGGTCGATAGGACAGTCATAGGGATGTTGGGGTGTAAGGGTCTCCACAGCCTTCTTGGAGAACATGTCCGCATAGGGCAAATAGTGCTTGGAGAGAGAAGAAAGATCTGCGGGTACTTCAGTAGTAGCAACCTGAACGCACTACCTCAGACATCTACCCTCACAATATTCACTCCATCCCAGAATTCTCCCAGAGTACCACTCTATATGAGGACAGTGGTAGCGTAGCCATGGTATCCCTAACAGAACCTCATCAATTCCCTCGGGAATGACTAGCTGGGAGATAATCTCCTGATGGGATGGTGACATGGATAAAGTAAATGGGATAGTCTGGTGTGTTATTTGTGAGGGCAGAGTCGACCCATTCACCACTCGTATAGTCACCGGCTTGGCGAGCAATGCGTGGCATTGGGCGAAGGCAGAGGGCATAAAATTCCCCTCCGCCCCGGAATCCACACACAGCTCGACTGTAAGAGTGGACGGGCCAAAGGTGATTGTCCCTTTTAAGGACAGTTTGGAGGAAAACATCGCCGTGTCTACTGTACCTCCTCCTACATCCACTAGACGCTGACGTTTTCCCGACCTCTGGGAACATCTGGAGGCAAGGTGTCCTGACCGCCGGCACACATGACAAACCTTGAGTGCACGAGCAATCCGAGACTTAGATCCTGCACGTGACACCTCCATGGCCTCATGTGGCTCGGACGCCTGGACCGGAGATTCCAGTGGTATGGCGAAGGTGGGAGCCAGCCAAAACCTCTGCCTACACTGGGCTCGCTCCAACCTTCACTCGTTAAAATGAAAGTGGATGCGAGTTGATACAGCTATTAACTCCTCGAGTGTGGCGGGAATCTCCCTAGTGGCCAAAGCGTCCTTCACATGGTCAGCCAGCCCCCTCCAAAATACAGGGATGAGGGCTTTACCCGGCCACTCCAGCTCAGATGCTAAAGTATGGAAGTGGACGGAAAAATAGCTGACCAAGGATGAGCCCTGTGTCAGTTCCAGCAGTTGGAGCGCTGTATCATGGGTGACTTGAGGTACCAAAAAGACCTGTTTCAGAGTGCTCAGGAACCGCAGAGCACTCTGCACCACATGATTGTCATGCTCCCACAGCGGTGTAGCCCACTCCAACGCCCTGTCCGACAAGAGAGATACCATGAATCCCACTTTAGCCCGCTCTGAGGGGAAACATGCAGCCAGAAGCTAAAGATGTATCGCACACTAGTTCACGAATCCCCAGCATGACTTGCTATCACCTTATCTGGCAGCGGGAGGCGGGATAAGGTCGGAACAGGGGTGGCAGTGGACAAACTAGCTGCAGCCACGCTAGCAGCGTGAACAGCTACTGCGGTAACATCCACAGCCGAGGTTGTGCGCTCGAGAGCCGCCAACCTGCCCTCCAGCTGCTGGATGTACTGCTGCAGTCGCTGTTCGTCTGCCATTACTAGCCAGACCCTGGCACTAGTATAAAGTTAGGGCTAGCGGAACGCACTAAATAATTATAAGGATGATATAAGGTGTGTTCGCAGCCCGAGGTCCACCGTGCAGAGATGGAACCTGCTGCTGAGTAATGACGGACTATATGGCGGTATAATGTGGATACACACACTGGTTAGCTTCACCCGGTATGAAGGAAGCAAACCCTGTTACGTCACAGGGCTGCGGTACCACACAAAGAGCGCAAGCAAAGAGTCACAGAACTCTGTCCCAAGACTCAGGGCAAGAGTTTCTCTAGATCTCTTGCGCTTGACGCCACTACTGGGGTGTCAGAGATAAACAGAACTAATAATTTACTGCACAAGAGTGCGTGCAGTGCCGCTCTGGCGGACGCCACTAACCACCCAGACTTGGGTCAGGAAAGCACTCTAATAGCACACCGCCGCACTGGCAGTCACTGCTATCAGACGCTGTATCGTGTGCTAGCTGTGTGGAATAGCATTGTCAGGCGCTAGGTAGCTTCCACCATTCGCGAGCAGTCAACAACACTAGGGATGGGAATGATTTGGAGCTTTCATCCATCGACAGGCATACATCCACACGTACACACAATAATACGTTTAAACTAGCGCCTGACCATGCGAACCTTTTATAGCGAAAGCTTTCCAGGACCTTCCTAGTGGGTCCAATAGGAGCGGCTACAGGACCTGAGCATGTGACCCCCGACCTCCAATGAAAGGTCGTCCCTTGGGCATTCTCAGAAGAAGAAAAGCAGGACTTAGTCCCAGGGATGCCTGCTCGCTGCTGATCAGTACTGGTTACAATGGCTGAGCCTGGAACGACAGCAGTAACCAGCCGCACAGCTTGAGCCAGACACTGGGACTGACGTCTCTGCTGAGCAGGCTCCACTGCGGCTGGAGGAGAATGGGAGACCGCAGCGGAGATGGTTTGAGATTCCCCCTGTGCAGTGGCTGGAACTCGACACCTAACTTAGTGTGGCCATTCACACCCATTAACCACTATAAAGGAGGGAGGGTGGGACAAAAGATTCAAGGTGTCCGCCAGGGGAAAGAGGAAGTTACTGGCAGAGACACCTGGATTTAACCCCCGTAGGTGTGGCCGTAGGAACCTTCCCCTTTACGAACTGTTGGCCGGCTAGAGCATCCCAATTAGTGCATCATCAAGGGGAGGGGGGAACTGGGCACTGACATTATTTTATTGTCATATGGGCTCCACAGTCATAGGCATACTGCATTTTCCTCTCACAAATTTTCCAATCCAAGCATTGAATGTCTTCCTTGTGCGCTCTATGGCTTTTTTATCTCTTGCGCCATGCCAGACGGCCCATGGTGTCATCTCTGACCACACCAGTATCATATTCGTGAATAAACAAATGAAACGTTCAATGTCTGTTGTCATCCATTTGTAAAGATCTTTTGCTTGCCTAGATAGTTGCTACCCACATGTAACACTATTATCACCGGGCGTTTTGCCCTCCTTGAGAGGTCACCTGTCTCTTTGAACACCTGTTTCCATTGGAGGTCTCTGATACCCCTCCAGTTGACTTCTAGGCCCGGAAAGCCTAGATTTCTTCCACCCGGCCGCAGTTTGGCACTTTTCTCCACCCAATAGACATATGAATGTCCTACCACCCAAACTTCTAGTCCTGTAAGAGATAAGATATGTTAATTCAGCAAATCAGGTATTATGTATCTGTTGAAGAATGTGGATTTCCAACAACCCATTCTCTGCAGCTCGGCCTCTGACACTCCTGCCCTAGCTGCTTCAGTGGCTGCCCCGATTTGGAATTAATGTGTTATGTACTCCTTTGGATTAGCGCCATTTTTTTCCAAGATAGCTTGAAAATTGCCTGAAATTGGTACTTAGTCATAGGGGACCTGTCTGTATGAGTGAGAAAAAAAATCTGCTTACGTATCTTACACCGGCGTATCTTTTGATGATTTTTAGCAGGCATACTGGGCCATCTGCAGAGCTAACCAGGACCCATGTGCCCCTACTGGTGGGATCGCACTTGGATTTCCTCACCCGAATGCGCTGAGCGTTGCTGCATATGACTATGTCCTCGTTAATTAGGCCTCCTTCCAAAGCATCTTTTGACCATGGTAGCAATTCGCTAATGCGCAGTGCTCCAAAAAAGGTGATCGCAAAAGCTGCGGAAATGAGGTCTGTCTCATATTGCGATGTGCAGACTGATGGGGATATAGAAATAATGTCATGCAATAGTCTCAGTAAAATGGGGCGACGGCATTCATGGCTGGGTTGAAGCCTTTTCCAACCTTTAATAGCTTGCTTAATGAAAAAGAAACTTTGTTACGTTGGCCCACCCCATTAGTTGAAAGAAAAAGGCTAGCCCCGGTAATTTATGTTGCGCAGACGTCCCCGACGCCCCGCTTTTGACCACTGTGTCCCATAGGGATGGTGGACACTGAATACCTAAGGTTTGCGCTTTGGGATGCTAGATTCTGAAAGCCTGCCATTTGGAAAATAACAGTGAGTTAATGATATTATCTCCATCTTCCACAAAGGTGGCTCTACACCAAATATTGTTTTCCAAGCATAGCAGCGCTAGTCGGCGTAAGAGGGTGAGTATGGGCAAGGATGAAGATGACATGTGGTTTAGGCTGTTTGCTGTTCCCGTCTTTTTGGTTGGAAACAAATGCTGTTGTTTCTCAACTGATTAGCCCATATCTCAACAACTGCCACTATTGAGAAAATTTCCCTTAGTACTGGATCGCACCCCCAGTTTGATGTTGCCCATAGGTCCAGCTAATTGCTTTTGCACCATTGGTTTTTGTAGATTTCTGCAAAACCCTCTTTTTTGCTCCACCCTATTGCCAGCCCTAGGTCCTTGCTTGCAGTCTCTCTAGCCATGAGACATGTCTGTCCATTGTACGATTGCAGGAATGTGTTCCATACTAGCAAATCGGCTTTTAACGCACGAGTGAGCCTAATTCTATAGCCGGGATGAGAAATGTCTTTGGTTGCCAACGGTAGTCGGCGCGAGAAAGCTCTTTTGACCAGCCTTACGCGGCAGGCGAATGTCAGTAGACCCAGTAATGCCTGCATTTGCTGGAGGGTTACTTTTTACCTTTGCGGAAGCCTTCCAACATCTGCTGTGTTTTTTGTATTTTATCAGCTGGTAAGCAAAAAACCATCGAATTGGTGTCTATATCGATGCTCAAGAAAGGCAATACATTGCATGGTCCCTCTGTTTTTCCTCTGTTTTTTCTTTTGGGCAATACCAGTACTCCGAAATGCCATGATATAAATTAAAATTTCTCTAGTAGGAAGGAGCAGAGTTTAGAATTTCTGCGGCCGGCGAACAAAAAATCGTCGAGGTAGTGAATCAGGGAATTGCTGCCAGTTTCGTACCAAACTATCCAGTCCAAGAAGGTACTGAATAGCTCAAAATAGTGACATGAATGGAATGGAACATCCCATTGGTAAGCATATATCAAAATAATAGTTCTGGTCCACTTTGCATCCCAATAGGTGGAAACATTCGGGGTGCACAGGTAATAAATGGAATGCGGATTCTATGTCGGATTTAGCTAACAGGGTGCTGGATCCGGCAGCCCGAACTAATTCTACCGTCTTATCAAAAGACACATATGTGACAGAAGCTTCTTCTGGGGATATAGCGTCGTTAACCAATTCACCCAGACGATTTTTACCGTGTTCCTTTTTTGTAATAATGCCTAACGGCAATATTTTGATATTTTTGAAGGGCTGTGGCTGAAAGGGGCCTGCTATTCTACCTAATTCAACCTCCTTTTGTATTTTTTGTTTTAGAATTTCAGAGAATTCACAAGCAGATTTTAGGTTATTAGACAGGGTTGGCGTTCTCGTAAACTCAAAAGGGATAAAAAAAAAAAACATCTGTAAAGCCAGATTGTAGTTGCTGTGCCTCTTCTTTATTGGGGTAGAGGTCTAGCCAGGGGCCCATCGCGGTTACGCTCACTGGGGTTCTGCCTTGTAGGCGGCTTTGTATGACTGCCGAGTGCACCTTGAAGTTGGGTGTCTCCCCCCCCCCCCACAAGCTGAGCAGTCGTGCCTGAATTTGCATAGTGCGTGGAAACGGCAGTTTACCTCGTTAAATAGCCAGCAGGCCCCGGGTTTTCATACGACCGCTGAGTTTTGACCTGCAGCTGCGGGTCCTGATATATAAATAATTCAGAGCAGCGTTCCGGATGTTTCTGGCCCATAATACAGCCCAATACTGCGAAGGCCTGAAGCCAATTATTCATTGTTAATGCTATTCTTGGTCTATATCTATCATATCCCCGTTCGTTTGCATTATCAACCGTTTGTTGGTCGACTGACAATAATGACCATATGTCGACATAATCGTTGTTCCAGATTTTTTGCCTGGTCTCCTGATCTATATGAGCGCCTAGCGGGCTGATACCGCAGAAAAACGCGTCTTTGTATAAACTCGTTGACTGTATTGTTGTATTGTTTTCCGCTGTACCGCTCCTTTGCGATAGGTGTAGAAGTAGCTCCTTTATCGCTGAGGTTATGCTATCAGTAAACTGTAAGTGCCATATATTTCTGTTAACAGATGCCAGACCTGACTGAGGACTTGCTTTTTTGTGGATTGTGTTGAAGCTTTTATTTGAAAAATTTACAGTAGGTAAGATTTTGGATCACATTTAGCCTCCACTCTATGTTGAGCAGTTACCATATTTTTTGGGATTCTAAGACACACGTTTTTCCCCAAAAATTTGGGAAGAAGATGGGGTGCATCCTATAATCCGAAGGTAGCTTAACGGGAGGGGGGTTGGTGTTGGAGGAGGTGAAACTGGGTCATTGTCCAGTCTAGTTTGTGGATTTACTATTCCTAGGCTCTATGAGCCTTGGTCTTTGTACTTTTCTTCATTTTTAATTATTTCAATTATTTTTTGTTTCATAGGTTCACTTTCACATCACATTTTGCACTTTAATCATCTACCTACTCGGCAATTGATATACATCACTATATATTGCACAATCAGGCATCTTTGGGTATTATAGTGATATAATTAATGATTTGATGTTTCTTTGTCCTCCAGCTTAACGCTAAATAATATTAACATTGTATTGGTTTAGCTGCATTGTTTTTTTTACTTTAAATAACCATCCATTATCATTTCTTCCAATATTTTGCCTTCTATATTAGCTGCAGCTATTTACCCCATTTGTTGACCATGGGTCGGAGACCAGCTTAGGCTACTTTCACATTTCCGTCGGTACGGGGCCGTCGCAAACCGTTGGCCCGACGTACCGACGGACGTTGTGCTAAATTTAGCACAACGTGGGCAGCGGATGCAGTTTTACAACGCATCCGCTGCTCATTGTGATGAGGGGGCGGACACGTCGCACAAAAAACGTTACATTGACGCGCCAAAACACGACGCATCCGTCGGACGACAGATGCGAAGTGTGTCCATACGTCGCAATCCGTCTTCCATTAAAATCAATGGCAAAAAAATGGATCCTGAGGGCATATTTGCAGGATCTGTTTTTTTGCCAAACCGACGGATTGTGACATATCCCTAAAGACAGAAGTGTGAAAGTAGCCTTATATGGCATGGCGAGTGTCACATGCGTCACATATACCACCACAGTAAAAGAGAAAACACAGTAGTTTGACAATAAATGGATTCACCCAACCACTAACCATGAGTGGAGAAAAAGTCTTGGCCTTTTTTCAGAGAATATGAAACACCAAGAAAGCAAAAATTTTGCCGGGGTGTGTAAACTTTTGAGCACAACTGTATATGGTTACCTTATATAAGAAAAATTATACTTGTTCATTGGGTTTCTGCATAATTGCTGGATGTTTGACCCTCCTTCGGTTTGGTTGGAGGCACACCTTTTAACATTATGTGTACGATTTTATATTTTTCTCAATAAAGCATTAATATTAATTCATGTTTGGTTATGTTTAGCACGTCTATACACAACTAGTTGTTGTGTGATCTGTGTGTTTTTTTATATGTGTTACAAAGTTGCTTATTTTTATGTTGTGATGCAGCGGTATGACCATACGCAGTGACCCAAACAAGTTCAAACAAAGCGTTCTTTTATTGTGTTACTTCATACAGTCAATATAGTATACGGCTTCTTCATACAGTCCATTAATAATGCATGACTATATGACGCAGTCAATACACAGGCCGAACTTCCCTCTGTCCAGTTTCCCTGGGTGACCGCACGCCAGTAACAAGTCTCTGTACTCACTCAGCGCACTGCACTCTTTATCCTCTGGAGTGCAGCCGGGTACACATAAGACAGCCCAAGACGCAGGGTGTCAGTCTCTCTGGTTCCTTTAGCCTCTGTGTAGCTCCACACAGAGAGAGCTCTGCAGACAACTGCCCTGTCTGCTTCCAAGAACACACTGAGATACCTCCCCCACTACTACAGGGCTTTTTAATCAGTCACTGCTTCACTATTCTAATTAGGCTACTTTCACACTAGCATCGTGCACTGCACGTCGCTATGCGTCGTTTTGCAGAAAAAAACGCATCCTGCAAAAGTGCTTGCAGGATGCGTTTTTTCTCCATTTACTTGCATGTGCGACGCATTGCCACACGTCGCAACCGTCGTGCGACGGTTGCGTCGTGTTGCGTCGGACCGTCGCCACCAAAAAACGTTGCTTTTCCGACCGCGCATGCACGGCCGGAACTCCGCCCCCCCCTCCCCGCACCTCACAATGGGGCAGCGGATGCGTTGAAAAACAGCATCAGCTGCCCCCGTTGTGCGGCGCATTCACTGCTAGCGTCGGTACGTCGCAACAACGCAATTCATCGTGCGTCGTCCGACGCTAGTGTGAAAGTAGCCTTACAGCCACACCTGTGTCTTTAGTACGCCCTCATGGCCTCACTACGCTCCCATGCACATTCTGCAGAGCACATACAGCGCCCCCTAGCTGTACCAGCGGTCACTGCCTCACAATGTGTACTATTGATTTATTGAATGAAAATTAAAACGACAGTTACAATTTCAGTGTTTGTAAGTAAAGTGACATCTGTACAAAATACTATTTTTATCATTTATACAAATATGTCCAACAAAAAGAAAATAAATGTATTTATTTTATTCTCCCTTGTTTATAAAAATCTCTTGAAATAAAAAAGCCACAAATCCATATTTCCATTAGTATTTGTAAGGCCAGCGTCACACTCAGCGTATGTAAATACGGTCCGTATTTTACAGCCGTAATACGCAGAAATGTTCCAAAAATAGTGATCCGTATGTCATCCGTAGGCAGGGTGTGTCAGCGTATTTTGCGCATGGCATCCTCCGTATGTAATCCGTATGGCATCCGTACTGCAATATTTTCTCGCAGGCTTGCAAAACCGACATCTAATGGATTTATGTGCTCAAATGTTCGTTAAAACATATCTACAGTATGTATATATATATGTCATTGAGACACACACACACATACAGTGGGGCAAAAAAGTATTTAGTCAGTCAGCAATAGTGCAAGTTCCACCTCTTAAAAAGATGAGAGGCGTCTGTAATTTACATCATAGGTAGACCTCAACTATGGGAGACAAACTGAGAAAAAAAAATCCAGAAAATCACATTGTCTGTTTTTTTATCATTTTATTTGCATATTATGGTGGAAAATAAGTATTTGGTCAGAAACAAAATTTCATCTCAATACTTTGTAATATATCCTTTGTTGGCAATGACAGAGGTCAAACGTTTTCTGTAAGTCTTCACAAGGTTGCCACACACTGTTGTTGGTATGTTGGCCCATTCCTCCATGCAGATCTCCTCTAGAGCAGTGATGTTTTTGGCTTTTCGCTTGGCAACACGGACTTTCAACTCCCTCCAAAGGTTTTCTATAGGGTTGAGATCTGGAGACTGGCTAGGCCACTCCAGGACCTTGAAATGCTTCTTACGAAGCCACTCCTTCGTTGCCCTGGCAGTGTGCTTTGGATCATTGTCATGTTGAAAGACCCAGCCACGTTTCATCTTCAATGCCCTTGCTGATGGAACGAGGTTTGCACTCAAAATCTCACGATACATGTACAAATACTTATTTTCCACCATAATATGCAAATAAAATGATAAAAAAACAGACAATGTGATTTTCTGGATTTTTTTTTCTCAGTTTGTCTCCCATAGTTGAGGTCTACCTATGATGTAAATTACAGATGCCTCTCATCTTTTTAAGTGGTGGAACTTGCACTATTGCTGACTGACTAAATACTTTTTTGCCCCACTGTATATATATATATATATATATATATATATATATATACTGTATTTATATTTAATTCAGCGCGAGATATCTGAAAAGCCGGTAATTCAATTGCCAGCTTTTCATTTCTCCTTCACAAACCCGACAGGATATGAGACATGGTTTACATACAGTAAACCATCTCATATCCCTTTTTTTTTTGCATATTCCACACTACTGTTAGTAGTGTGTATGTGCAAAATTTGGGCGCTGTAGCTTGTAAAATAAAGGGTTAAATGGCGGAAAAAATTGGCGTGGGCTCTCGCACAATTTTCTCCACCAGAGTGGTAAAGCCAGTGACTGAGGGCAGATATTAATAGCCTAGAGAGGGTCCATGGTTATTGGCCCCCCCTGGCTACAAACATCTGCCCCCAGCCACCCCAGAAAAGGCACATCTGGAAGATGCGCCTATTCTGGCACTTGGCCTCTCTCTTCCCATTCCCGTGTAGCGGTGGGATATGGGGTAATGAAGGGTTAATGTCACCTTGCTATTGTAAGGTGACATTAAGCCAGATTAATAATGGAGAGGTGTCAATTATGTCACCTATCCATTATTAATCCAATAGTACGAAATGGTTAATAAAACACACACACATTTTTTAAAAGTATTTTAATGAAATAAAGACACAGGTTGTTGCAATATTTTATTATACTGGTAATCCACCTGATGACCCTCGTCCTGTAACAAAGGAAAAATAAAAACTCAACAATATCTCATACCTTCCATCGCTCAGGTCAAGTCCCACGAAGTAAATCCATCTGAAGGGGTTAAATCATTTTACAGCCAGGAGCTGTGCTAAAGCAGTGCTCCTGGCTGTAAAACCCCTGGGAATGAATGGATTGCAGGAGAATGACCTGTAGTTACCTTGAGTTGCGATGAGGCGCCCTCTGCTGGATGTCCTCATGAACTGGAGCCTGGTAAAAGTTCCCACGCTCAAGTACATATGAGGACATCCAGCAGAGGGCGCAAGACCAGTGTGATTAGCCGCATGTGCCTGGAACTCCGCTCACCATGATGGCTAAGTGACCCATTATCTTTAACAATCATGTGATCCGTCATGGGCCAAGCAAAGTTTTGTCATCGCTGCCACTGCACTGCTGTAACAAAGTCCAGCCATACTCTAAGTTTACTGTAATGTCAGCAAATGGTTTCAATCCGCTATTATTCAATCTATTATTTAACCCCTTAGTGATGGAGCCAATTTTCACCTTCGAGCGATAGTGGGCAATTAATTTTCCAGAGGGGCCACATGAAAGACTGTGACTGTTATGGAGGGCTGAACCAATAGGCTGAAATTACTTCTGCTCAATATTAATATTAAGTATAAATGATATTAATCATATAACTTAATATTGAGCATAGTTAAGTATGATGACATTTCCCTATATACCGTTTGTGCCCACACCTAGCCCCCTATATGATGTAGGAGTCTCCATATAGCCTCCCTATATACAGCATGAGCCCCCACATAGCCTCTCTATATACAGTGAGAGTCCCTGCATAGCCTCTCTATATACAGCATGGGCCCACGGCTTATACTCTTCCGCATTTCCTGGTTCCCGGCTCATGCTACATAAACCTGTCCTTGACAAAGACTGCTCTTGGTCGAAAAGATGGACCATATCTGTTTTGACTCCTTGCTATATCAAAATAAATAATACTGCAGCAAGAACTCCAATCCCATTTTAACTTCTGGGGTGCTGAGGTTTCTATTTCGATTAGTTTGGACCACGAGTCACTTCCTTGAGTACACTATATCTTAAAGGACAGTGCTGCTGATCTTTCTCCTTCACCCCTATAAAGCCTCCCATATGCAGTGTGAGCCCTCACAAAGCCTCCATTATGCAGCCTGAGCCCCCAAATAGCCTTGCTATATGCAGCGTGAGCCCCCACATAGCCTCCCTATATTGAACGTGAGCCCATACATAACTCCCCTATATCGCCAAAAAATATCCAGAAAGATATGATTATACAGCTGGCAAAAATTAAGAGACCTCTGCACAGTTTTATAAAAATCAGCTTCTCTACATGTCTGACAGCCATTCCTGTTATGATCCTAGTGGCAAGGATCGCAAGTAGGACTAGCTAAGTAACTAAACCGACTACAAACTCTGGGGAAGTGGTAACTGAATTGACCGCAACCTGATCCTATCCGCAAACAACTATAGGCAGCCGTGGAACGTTACCTGAAAATCCTAGACGTCTCTTCACGGCCTGAGAAACTGACTATTCCTAGAGGGAACGAAAGTCCTCACTTGCCTCAGTGAAATGACCCCAAAGATATAGAATAGCCCCCCACAAATATTAACGGTGAGTTAAGGGGAAAGCACAAACGCAGAGATGAAATTAGATTTAGCAAATGAGGCCCGCAAACACTAGAAAGCAGAAAATAGAAAGGGAACTGCGGTCAATTAAAAACCCTATTCAAAATATCCACGCAGAGATCGCTCGAGCCCCCGCACCAACTAACTGTGCGGGGGAAGCAACTCTGTACCCCAGAGCAAACCAGCAGAAGAAATCACATATTAGCAAGCTGGACTAAACTCATCATACACAGAAATCATATTGCAGACTGATGAGCAAAAAATAATTAAACAGAACTTAGCTTCTCCTGAAGAGACTGAAACCGAAGATAATCAGGAGTAATCAGAATAGCACTGAGTACATTGACAGCCGGCAACAAGTGGAAGTGAAACAGAGCTAAATAGGAAACTCCCAAGTGAATAACGAGGCAGCTGATCAGCCACAGACCCACAGGATAACAAACAAAGCCACCAGGGGGAGCCCAAAACAAAAGTCACACAATACCACCTGTGACCACAAGAGGGAGCCTGAAAACAGAGTTCACAACAGTACCCCCCCCTTGAGGAGGGGTCACCGAACCCTCATGAAAACCCCCAGGGCGATCAGGGTGAGCCACATGGAAGGCACGAACCAAATCGGCCGCATGAACATCAGAGGCAACAACCCAGGAATTATCCTCCTGACCATAGCCCTTCCATTTAACCAAATACTGAAGCCTCCGTCTAGAAATAGGAGAATCCAAGATCTTCTCCACCACGTATTCCAATTCTCCCTCAACCAGCACAGGGGCAGGAGGCTCAACCGGAGGACCCACAGGCACCACATACCTCCGCAACAACGACCGATGAAACACATTATGAATAGCAAACGATGCTGGGAGGTCCAAACGAAATGAGACAGGGTTAAGGACTTCCAAAATCTTATAAGGACCGATAAACCGAGGCTTGAACTTAGGAGAGGAGACCTTCATAGGAACAAAGCGAGAAGACAACCACACCAAGTCCCCAACGCGAAGTCGGGGACCCACACAGTGACGGCGGTTGGCAAAGCGCTGAGCCTTCTCTTGTGACAGCTTCAAATTGTCCACAACATGATTCCAAATCTGATGCAACCTATCCACCACAACATCCACTCCAGGACAGTCAGAAGGCTCCACCTGACCCGAGGAAAAACGAGGATGAAACCCCGAATTACAAAAAAAAGGAGAAACCAAAGTAGCAGAACTAGCCCGATTATTAAGGGCAAACTCGGCCAACGGCAAAAAAGTCACCCAGTCGTCCTGATCAGCAGAAACAAAACATCTCAAATAGGTTTCCAAGGTCTGATTAGTTCGTTCGGTTTGGCCATTCATCTGAGGATGGAAGGCCGACGAAAAAGACAAATCAATGCCCATCTTAGCACAAAAGGTCCGCCAAAATCTCGACACAAACTGGGATCCTCTGTCGGAAACAATATTTTCAGGGATCCCATGCAAACGAACCACATTTTGAAAAAACAGCGGAACCAACTCGGAGGAGGAAGGCAACTTAGGCAAGGGCACCAAATGGACCATCTTAGAAAAACGATCACACACCCCCCAGATGACAGACATTCTCTGAGAGACAGGGAGATCTGAAATAAAATCCATGGAAATGTGCATCCAAGGCCTCTTCGGGACAGGCAAAGGTAACAGCAAACCACTGGCACGAGAACAGCAAGGCTTAGCCCGAGCACAAATTCCACAAGACTGCACAAAGGAACGCACATCCCGCGACAAGGAAGGCCACCAAAAGGACCTGGCCACCAAATCTCTGGTACCAAATATTCCAGGATGGCCCGCCAACACCGAAGAATGAACCTCGGAAATAACTCTGCTGGTCCATCTATCCGGGACAAACAGTCTCTCCGGTGGACAACGGTCAGGTCTATCTGCCTGAAACTCCTGCAGCACTCTTCGCAAATCTGGGGAGATGGCAGACAAAATCACCCCTTTTCTGAGAATACCAGCCGGCTCTGAATCTCCAGGAGAGTCAGGCACAAAACTCCTAGAAAGAGCATCAGCCTTTACATTCTTCGAACCAGGCAGGTACGAGACCACGAAATCAAAACGAGAGAAAAACAACGACCAACGAGCCTGTCTAGAATTCAGCCGCTTGGCCGACTCGAGATAAATCAGATTCTTGTGATCAGTCAAGACCACCACACGATGCTTAGCTCCCTCGAGCCAATGTCGCCACTCCTCAAATGCCCACTTCATAGCCAACAACTCCCGATTACCGACATCATAATTCCGCTCGGCAGGCGAAAACTTTCTTGAAAAGAAAGCACATGGCTTCATCACAGAGCCATCGGCGCTTCTCTGCGACAAAACAGCCCCCGCTCCAATCTCGGAAGCATCAACCTCGACCTGGAAAGGAAGAGAGACATCTGGCTGACATAAGACCGGAGCCGAAGAAAACCGGCGCTTCAGCTCCCGAAAGGCCTTCACAGCCGCAGGAGACCAGTTAGTAACATCAGAACCTTTCTTGGTCAAATCCGTCAAAGGCTTAACAACACCAGAAAAATTAGCGATGAAGCGACGGTAAAAATTTGCAAAACCCAAGAACTTCTGAAGACTCTTAACAGATGCAGGCTGCGTCCAGTCATGAATAGCCTGAACCTTGACTGGGTCCATCTCAATAGTAGAAGGAGAAAAAATGAAACCCAAAAAAGAAACCTTCTGGACTCCAAAAAGACATTTTGAGCCCTTCACAAATAAAGCATTGGCACGCAGGACCTGAAACACCATCCTGACCTGCTTAACATGGGACTCCCAATCATCAGAAAAAAACAGAATATCATCCAGATACACAATCATAAATTTATCCAGATATTCGCGGAAGATGTCGTGCATAAAAGACTGAAAGACAGAAGGAGCGTTAGAAAGTCCAAAAGGCATCACCAAGTACTCAAAATGGCCTTCGGGCATATTAAATGCAGTTTTCCATTCATCACCCTGCTTAATACGCACAAGGTTATACGCACCACGAAGATCTATCTTGGTGAACCAACTAGACCCCTTAATGCGAGCAAACAGATCAGATAACAATGGCAAAGGATACTGAAATTTGACCGTGATTTTATTTAGAAGGCGATAATCAATACAAGGTCTCAGAGAACCATCCTTCTTAGCCACAAAAAAGAACCCCGCACCAAGAGGGGAGGAGGAGGGGCGAATAAGTCCTTTCTCCAAAGACTCCTTTATATAACTCCGCATGGCAGCATGCTCCGGCACTGACAAATTGAAAAGTCGTCCCTTAGGAAACTTACTACCAGGAATCAAATTTATAGCACAATCACAATCCCTATGAGGAGGTAGAGAACTGAGTTTGGGCTCATCAAATACATCCTGGTAGTCTGACAAAAACGCAGGGACTTCAGAAGGAGTGGATGAAGCAATTGACACCACAGGAGCGTCGCCATGAATTCCCTGACAACCCCAACTTGACACAGACATTGCTTTCCAATCCAGGACTGGATTATGAGTCTGCAACCATGGCAGACCCAACACGACAACATCATGCAAATTATGCAGCACAAGAAAGCGAATCACCTCCTGATGAACAGGAGTCATGCACATGGTCACTTGTGTCCAGTACTGAGGTTTATTCGTAGCCAATGGCATATCATCAATTCCCCTTAGTGGAATAGGGAATTTTAAAGGCTCCAAAACAAAACCACAGCGCCTGGCAAATGACAAGTCCATCAGACTCAGGGCAGCACCTGAATCTACAAAAGCCATAACCGGGTAAGATGACAAGGAACAAATCAGGGTAACAGACAAAATGAACTTAGTGTTGTGAATTAGACTTTTTGGCTCCCTCTTGTGGTCACTAGTGGTATGACTCTGGGATTGTCTTTTTTCTGTTTGGCACTCACCTGGGTCGTTAGTCCAGGGGTGTCGCTATATTAACTTCCTGGATCCTTAGTCCAGTGCCTGGCATCGTTGTAATCAGATCCTTCTGTTGCTCCTGTCTGCTGGTCCTGGCTCTTGCAAAATTAAGCTAAGTCTTGCTTCTTTGTTTTTTTGAGTTACTTGCTTTGCTACTATTTTTGTCCAGCTTGTACTAAATGTGATTTCTGACCTTGCTGGAAGCTCTAGGGGGCTGGTGTTCTCCCCCCGGCCATTAGACGGTTCGGGGGTTCTTGAATATCCAGCGTGGATATTTTAATAGGGTTTTTGCTGACCATATAAGTCATCTTACTATATTCTGCTATTAGCTAGTGGGCCTCTCTTTGCTAAATACCTAGCTCATTCTTATGTTTGTCTTTTCCTCTTACCTCACCGTTATTATTTGTTGGGGGCTTGTATCCAACTTTTGGGGTCTTTTCTCTGGAGGCAAGAAAGGTCTTTCTTTTCCCTTCTAGGGTTAGTTAGTTCTCCGGCTGGCGCGAGACGTCTAGAACCAACGTAGGCACGTTCCCCGGCTACTTCTATTTGTGGTGCTAGGATTAGATATATGGTCAGCCCAGTTACCACTGCCCTATGAGCTGTTTTTTTGTGTTTGCAGACTTGGTATTTATTCCTGAGACCCTCTGCCATTGGGGTCATAACACTTAGGCTGTAAAGTACCAATGGTGACAGATTTATCAACCTTTTTTTTGCGCTTAGAGCATGCTGAGATAACATGAGCTGAGTCACCACAGTAAAAGCACAACTCATTTTGCCGTCTATAATTTTGCCGTTCACTTCTGGTCAGAATTCTATCACATTGCATAGACTCAGGTGTCTGTTCAGAAGACACCGCCAAATAGTGCGCAGGTTTGCGCTCCCGCAAACGCCGATCAATCTGAATGGCCAGAGTCATTGACTCATTCAGACCTGCAGGCGTAGGGAACCCCACCATGACATTCTTAATGGCCTCAGAAAGACCTTTTCTGAAATTTGCAGCCAGGGCACACTCATTCCACTGAGTAAGCACCGACCATTTCCGAAATTTCTGGCAGTACACCTCTGCTTCATCTTGCCCCTGAGAGAGGGCCAACAACGCTTTTTCAGCCTGGTTCTCAAGATTAGGTTCCTCATAGAGCAATCCAAGGGCCAGAAAAAACGCATCAACACTGAGCAACGCCGGATCCCCTGGCGCCAATGCGAAGGCCCAATCTTGAGGGTCACCACGCAAGAAAGAAATTATAATTTTAACTTGCTGAACGGAATCACCAGAGGAACGAGGTTTCAAAGAAAGAAACAATTTACAATTGTTCTTAAAATTCAGGAACCTAGATCTATCTCCAGAAAACAACTCCGGAATAGGTATTCTAGGCTCTGACATAGGACTGTGAACAACAAAATCCTGAATACTTTGTACCCTTGCAGCAAGATGATCTACACTGGAGGCCAAACTCTGAATATCCATTTCAGCAGCTGAGTTCAGAGCCACACTAAGATTAAGAGGAGGTGAGAAGCTAGACACACAGCAGCTAGACACACGGCAAAAAAAAATATATATATTCAAGGCTTCTTTTCTCCTGCTTCTGCCATGCAATTAACACTTTACCAGCCGGCTGTACTGTTATGATCCTAGTGGCAAGGATCGCAAGTAGGACTAGCTAAGTAACTAAACCGACTACAAACTCTGGGGAAGTGGTAAGTGAATTGACCGCAACCTGATCCTATCCGCAAACAACTATAGGCAGCCGTGGAACGTTACCTGAAAATCCTAGACGTCTCTTCACGGCCTGAGAAACTGACTATTCCTAGAGGGAACGAAAGTCCTCACTTGCCTCAGTGAAATGACCCCAAAGATATAGAATAGCCCCCCACAAATATTAACGGTGAGTTAAGGGGAAAGCACAAACGCAGAGATGAAATTAGATTTAGCAAATGAGGCCCGCTAACACTAGAAAGCAGAAAATAGAAAGGGAACTGTGCAGTCAATTAAAAACCCTATTCAAAATATCCACGCAGAGATCGCTCGAGCCCCCGCACCAACTAACGGTGCGGGGGAAGCAACTCTGTACCCCAGAGCAAACCAGCAGAAGAAATCACATATTAGCAAGCTGGACTAAACTCATCATACACAGAAATCATATTGCAGACTGATGAGCAAAAAATAATTAAACAGAACTTAGCTTCTCCTGAAGAGACTGAAACCGAAGATAATCAGGAGTAATCAGAATAGCACTGAGTACATTGACAGCCGGCAACAAGTGGAAGTGAAACAGAGCTAAATAGGAAACTCCCAAGTGAATAACGAGGCAGCTGATCAGCCACAGACCCGCAGGATAACAAACAAAGCCACCAGGGGGAGCCCAAAACAAAAGTCACACAATACCACCTGTGACCACAAGAGGGAGCCTGAAAACAGAGTTCACAACACATTCCATTCCAGTGTCAGTTGAATTCCAATCAGAGTACACCTCATTCTACTTAATGTGCTTCTGATTGGGTGATCACCTGATCCAAATCTTATTTAATGAAGGAAAGTATAAAAAACATTGCTGTGGTGTTCACAATCCTCTTGCAAATAGGACAAGCTGGATGGTAAAACAAGTGCTAGTAATATCCCAAAAGAGGGATACAGTGAGCGTCATGTGGCCTCCATCCTTAAAATTTCTAAGATGGCAGTCCATTACAACAAGGTCAAGCAGCAGACATTGGGTACAACAAAGCTACAGACCGACAGACTCTCCACTGACCTGGATGACCGTCATCTTATTCGAATGTCACTCAGCAACCGCACGATGACATCAAGTGACCTATAAAAAGAATGGCAAACGGCAGCTGGGGTGAAGTACACGGCAAGAACAGTTCGTAACAGGCTCCTAAAGGCAGGACTCGAGTTGTCTAAACCTAGAAAAAAAGCCTTTCATCAATAAGAAACAAAGGAGAGCTAGGCTGAAGTTTGCCAAAGACCATAATGATTGGACCATAGAGGGCTGGAGTAAGGTAATCTTCTTCTAATTTTAATCTTTGCCCAACACCTGGTCATCTAATGGTTAGACAGAGACCTGGAGAGGCGTAAAAACCACAATGTCTTTAACCCATTGTGAAATTTGGTGGAGAATCGGTGATGATCTGGGGATGCTTCAGCAAGGCTGGAATTGGGCAGGCTAATTTTTGTGGAGGATGTATGAATCAAGCACATACAAGGTTATCCTGGAAAAAACAGTTGATTCCTTCTGCTCAGGCAATTTTCCCCAACTCTGAGGACTGGTTTTTCCAGCAGGACAATGCGCCATGCCACACAGCTAAATCAATCATGGTGTGGATGAAGGACCACTACATCAAATCCCTGTCATAGCCAGCCCAATCTCCAGACCTGAACCCCATTGAAAACCTCTGGAATGTAATCAAGAGGAAGATGGATAGTCACAAGCCATCAAGCAAAGAACTGCTTAAATTTTTGTACCAGGAGCCCACCTATATACAGCGTGAGTTCATCATAGCCTCTAAAATACATGAAGTGCTCCACATAACCGCTGTTATGCAGTATGAGCACCACATAGCCTCCCTATATACAACTTAAGCCCCCACATAAACTCCTATATACAATGTGAGCCCTCACATAGCCTCCTATATACAGTACGAGTCCCACATAGCCTCTTGTATACAGCATGAGCCCCAAACAGCCCCCCTGTATACAGTATGAACCCAACAAAGCCTCATGTAGTCATGGACAAAAATGTTAACATTCATTAAATTGTTCCAGAAAATGAAGTATTTTCCCCAAAATGATTGCAATTACATATGTTTTGTTATACAGATGGTGGAAACACGAGGGTCAGTGAGTGCTCTCGTCCACTGGCCGCAGTTGTCTTTAGAAAGACTGTATGGATCAGGCTCATCCTAATGAACACCCGCAATGCTTTCCCGTTGCCAGAATACTACTCAGTCAACACAGGGTGAGAGTAAAACAGTGTGGTAATACTTTATTGAAGCAGCAACAGACAATAACATATACTACAGTCTCCGCAAGTACATAAGATGGTTCAAATGAGAGAGTCTCATCGGGAATTAGAACATCTGCGACTTCGGGGTTTCCAGGGCCAACTACCCCCACCAGTGGGCACCCCGCTTTTGGTGGGCAACAAGCTTAGGAAGCTGATAATCCATTGAGTATATGGCCAGGTGATCTGATTTTCCCAACCTGGATTCTCCAAATGTCTTTGAGGGTTCAGTGATAGTCAATAGAGCTGATCTGTATTCCTCTGGTTGGAGCTATAGTACCATGGTTACTGTCATGTAGAGTCTCTCTGTTAACAGAGTCAGATCCCCTTGTATAGTTCACAACTGTCCTTCAAGCCACCATCCACAGGTTGGGGATTTGGGATGATTTCATCACTCATTGCTGGAGTATTCAATTAATCTGCAGTTTGTCCTTCAATGTTTGCAGATCAACATGCTGTATGGGCTGTTACAATGGGTAATCAACATATTAGCACACCTCGATTATTCCATTACACTGCGTCCTTCTCCTCCAAGGATAGCAACACAATAAGCTGAAACAAACAATTCAAGAGTAAATATTCAGGCTGATATAAGCAATAGCTTATGTGTCCTGACCTACGGAAAGACATGTCTGGCATAATTAAGAATCAACACTGTGTTTTCACACGTTTATTTCCTTTGTCTGTATTGGAATGCAAAAAAACAGAGAAAAAGGCAAATTGGACATAATTTCACACAAAACTCAAAAAGGGCTGGACAAAATTGTTGGCACCTTTCCAAAATTGTGGGTAAACACCTTTGTTTCAAGCATGTGATGCTCATTCAAACTCACCTGTGGCAAGTAATAGTGTGGGCAATATGAAAATCACAACAGAATAAAAGGGGGAGAAGTTGACTCAGTCTTTGCACTTTGTGTCACACTAATCATGGAGAACAGTAAGAGAAGAGAACTGTCTGAGGACTTGAGAACAAAAATTATCGAACAATATCAACAATCTCAAGGTTACACATCCATGTCCAGAGATTTTGATGTTTCCTTGTCCATGGTGTGCCAAATAATCAAGAAGTTTACAATCCATGGCACTGTATCCAAAATCACTGGACACGGACAGCAGAGAAAAATTGCTGAAAGGTTGCAATGCAGGTCAGTCCGGATGACATTCAAGCTGTCCTGCAGGCTCAGGATGCATCACTGTCCATGAGAACTATCTGTCAATATTTCAATGAAATGAAACGTTATGGAAGGAGACCCAAGAGGACCCCACTGCTGACATAAAGGCATAGAAAAGCTAGTCTACAGTTTGCCAAAATGTACGCAAGTCCAAATTCTTCTGGGAAAGCATCTTGAGGAAAGATGAGACCGAGAGAGCTTTTTGGTAAAGCACATCATTCTACTGTTTACTAAAAACGGAATGAGGCCTACAAAAAAAGAACACCATACCTACAGTCAAATATGGTGGAGACTCAAGGATGTTTTAGGGTTGTTTTGCTGTCTCTGACACTGGGTGCCGTGGCTGTCTGCATGGTATCATGAAATCTGAAGATTACAAAAAAGGATTTTGGGTTGCAATGTGGTGCTCAGTGTCAGAAATCCGAGTTTGCTTCCTAGGTCAAGGGTCTTCCAGAAGGACAATGACACCAAACATACTTACAAACATAGCCCCAGAAATGGATGGAAATAAAGCACTGTAGAGTTCTGAAGTGACCAGCATGGAGTCATGATCTAAATCCCATTGAACACCTGTGGAGAGATCTTAAAATTGCTGTTGGGATAAGGCACCCTTCAAGTATGTGAGACTTGGAGCAGTTTGCAAAAGAAGAGTGGTCCAAAATTCCAGTTGATAGGTGTAAGAAGCTTGTTGATGGTTATAGGAAATGATTGATTACAGTTATGCATTCCAAAGGATGGGCAACCAAATATTAGGCTGAGGGTGCCAACAATTTTGTAGGCCCAATTCTTGGGGTTTTGTGTGAAATTATGTCCAACTTGCCTTTTTTCTATATTTTTTTGTGTTTCAATAAACAAAATGAATAAATATATGTGTAACACAATGTGTAATTGCAATAATTTTCTGGGAGAAATACTTCATTTTATGTAAGAATTTCAAGGATGTCACCACTTTTGGCTTTGACTGTTTATACATCATGAGCCCCACACAGCACCCCTATATACAGAATGACAACACAGCCTCTTATTTACATACAAATATCCCATACACATGGAAAAAAAAAACACTTCACTCCTTCCCCTGGCGCTCTGCCTCTGCGGTCTCCTTCTGCTCTCTCCGATGCACTGATTCTCTGAAGTGTACATCTGGTGCGATGAAATGACACCATCATGTCTGCTGTCTCACAGGCTGATTGGTGGAAGATGGAGCCGGCGGCACCGTCCTCCAATAACGTGGGGCCCAGGGCGACGCTACTGCCGCTACCATAGTGAATCCTTTACATCTAGTATTCAAAAGACGCCCACTACCATAGTGTATCTGCTATCTGAATTATACAAATGACACCTGCTACATTAGTGTACCAGCAACATGTAGTATACAAATGATGTCTGCTACCATAGTGTACCCACTACATTAGTGTACCCATTAAGTGTAGTATACAAGTAAAACTCGCTACATGTAGTATAACAATGACACCCACTACCATAGTGTATTCGCTACATGTAGTATACAAATGACACCCGCTACATTAGTGTATCCACTACATGTAGTATACAAATGATGCCCACCCGCTACATTAGTGTATCCACATGATACAAATGACGCTACATGTAGTATAAAAATGACACCCAGTACCAGTGTACTCGCTTCATGTAGTATACAAATGACACCTGCCACATTAGTGAACCCGCCGCTACATGTAGTATACAAATGACGCCAGCTAGCATACCCACTACATGTAGTATACAAATGACACCAGCTAGCATACCCACTACATGTAGTATACAAATGACACCCACTGCCATAGTGTACTCACATGAAGTATTCAAACAACGCCCATTATCATAGCGTTCCAGAAACATGTAGTATACAAAGGACATACGATACATATAGTATACAAATTACACCTGTCACATTAGTGAACCCGCTACATGTAGTATACAAATCAAAGGTGCATCTAGGTTTTCTGGCACCTGGGGCGATAATTCACATTGCTTCTCCCAAAGAACATATGTGATTTGCACACTTAATCAAGTGCTGATGAGCTGCTCGCCCTAATTCAATGTTCAGTGAAAAACTGAGAGAAGCAGAAGGGAAGCTTGATGTCACGTAACAGCGTATGAAAATCACATGAGTAAAGCGATCATGTGATGACTGCTGGAACCTGCAGAGCTGAATCCTGACAGTGAGGATATTTCAGGCTGTTAGGATTGGCTGCAGGGCTTCATTTTATAACTAAAGGGTGCGCCCAGGTTTGAGATGAAAGCAGGGCCGGACTGGGACAAAAATTCAGCCCTGGCATTTGAAGGTACACAGGCCCACTTGTCGTACGGTGGTTACACACTAAGACTAAGTGCACACGTTCAGGATTTTTCGCGTTTTTTCGCTATAAAAATGCGAAAAAACGCTCACATTAAGCATCCTAGTAATTAGAATGCATTCTGCAATTTTTGTGAACATGCTGCGTTTTTTCCAGAGCGGAAAAGCATTCCGGAAAAAAACGCAGCATGTTCATTATTTTGCGGAATCGCGGGGATTCTGCACACCTAGGAGTGCATTGATCCTCTTACTTTCCGCAAGGGGCTATGCCTACCACACGGGAAGTAAGCGGATCATGTGCGGTTGGTACCCAGGGTGGAGGAGAGGAGACTCTCCTCCATGGACTGGGCACCATATCCCCGTAAAAAAAAAAAAAAAAAAAAGAATTAAAATAAAAAATATTGATATACTTACCTTCCGGCGTCCCCCGGAGTCCTCCCGCCTCTCAACAGTGCACGCGGCGCCTTCCGTTCCCAGGGATGCTGTGTGCGAAGGACCTGGGATGACGTTGCGGCAGGGGCAGTACACGCTTAGTGGAGATGGGATTTCATAAACCCATCCACTATGCTGTAACATCTGGCTGCTGCGGATAGGACACTGCATCAAATCCACAACAAATACGCCAAGTGGAAACATACCCTCAGCCATTAGATTTCCTTTAAGATCCCACAGGTGCCATCTATGTCCCATGGTTGACTATTAGGCTATGTGCACACGTCGTGGATTTTGCTGCGGATCTGCAGCAGGTTTCCATGCGTTTACAGTACAATGTAAACTTATGGAAAACGCAATCCGCTGTGCCCATGCTGCAGAAAAAAACGCGCGGAAACGCTGCGGGTTACATTCCACAGCATGTCAACTCTTTGTGCGGAATCTGCTGCGGTTTACCGCAGGTGGAATCCGCACAAAATCTGCGGTAAGTTCGCTGTAAATCTGCAGGTAAAACGCAGTGCCTTTTACCTGCAGATTTCATCTGAAATCCGCTGCGGAAAAATCCGCAGCCATCAAAACTACGTGTGCACATAGCCTTTTCCCTGCTTTTGAGAACTATAACTCCCAGCATGTACAGCAGCTCCTATGGCATGCTGGGAGTATAGTTCACCACAGGAGTGGTGTGTTTTTGAGCTAGTGCCATGAAAGAAGAGTAGACACAGCTTTTTTTCTTAATTCTATTAGTGCTTGCCTCTTAGCTAGTTCCAGGTACAACTCCGGACTTTCTATGCTTCAGCTCCATGCACTCAGGGAAAAGTTATCAGCAGCTCGTAAATCCTTTCTGTCCCTGCCGCCTGGCTGGACAGGAAGAAGTGGGCGTCTGATGTCCTGACTCCTGACCCCCGGCTGCCGTAAGTGGCAGGGTCCCGTCCCAGCAGCACAGAAGAGCAGAGCGCGCCTCTCCCCCTGCCCTGGGTCTATGTTACCATGACAGCTGCCGCTGGTGTTCAGACCATCAACTTCATCCTGTCTACTGCGTGGCGGCCGCAGTGATTTTAGAAGTGCAGCGCGATCCTGTGCACAAGGCAAGCTGATGCTGCCTAGTGCGCTGGCAGGAGAACACAGAACGCCGGCTGACAGCATGAAGGGGGCAACAGATCGAGCGGCCCACTACAGGGACCGGCCCTTCTGGCATATGCCAGAAATGCCCGATGGCCAGTCCGGCCCTGGATGAAAGTCTTCAGTCACTATAGGTGGATGCAGGCTTCTTAATTCTCACAATGCATGCACTGCACACTTTTAGGATTCTCCCTTACACAATTATGAGATTTGTATACAGTACACTGCTCAAAAAAATAAAGGGAACACTAAAATACCACATCCTAGATATCTCTGAATGAAATATTACAGTTGCAAATTTTTATTCATTGCATAGTGGCATGTGTTCAGAACAATAAAACATAACAATTATAAATGTAAATCAAAATGAATATCCCATGGAGGTCTGGATTTGGAATGATACTCAAAATCAAAGTGGAAAATCAAATTACAGGCTGATCCAACTTCGGTGGAAATGCCTCATGATAAGGAAAAGAAGCTCCGTATTGTGTATGACCTCCCTACTGTACAACGCCTGGGCATGCTCCTGATGAGGCGGCGGATGGTCTCCTGAGGGATCTCTTCCCAAAACTGGACTAAAGCATCCGCCAACTCCAGGACAGTCTGTGGTGTAACGTGACGTTGGTGGATGGAGCGAGACATGATGTTCCAGATGTGCTTAATCAGATTCAAGTCTGAGGAACGGATGGGCCAGTCCATAGCTTCAGTCCCTTCATCTTGCAGGAACTTCTGACACACTCCAGCCACATGAGGTCTGGCATTGTCCTGTATTAGGGGCCAACAGCGCCAGCATATGGTCTCACAAGGGGTCTGAGGATCTCATCTCGGTACCTAATGGCAGTCAGGCTACCTCTTGCGAGCACATGGAGGCCTGTGCAGCCTTCCAAAGAAATGCCACCCCACACCATTACTGACCCACTGCCAAACCGGTCATGCTAAAGGATGTTGCAGGCAGCAGATCGCTCTCCACGGCATCTCCAGACTCTGTCACGTGCTCACTGTGAACCTGCTTTCATCTGTAAAGAGCACAGGCTGCCAGTGGCAAGTTTGCCAATCCTGGTGTTCTGTGGCAAATGCCAAGCGTCCTGCACGGTGTTGGGCTGTGAGCACAACCCCCATCTGTGGATATCGGGCACTCAGACCATCCTCATGGAGTCGGTTTCTAACCGTTTATGCAGACACATGCACATTTAAGTATAAGGCCGGCGTCACACTAGGCGTATGAAAATACGGTCCATTTTTTACGGCCGTAATACGCAGTAATTGTCCCAAAACACTGCTCCGTATTCAATGCGAGGATGCGATTTTTACGCACAAATTTATCCATGTGTCATCTGTATGACATCCGTATAGCGATTTTTTTTTCTCGCAGGCTTGCAAAATGGACATATCATGGATCCATTGGCTCAAATATTCTTAAAAACATGTATATATATATATATATATATATATATATATATATATATATATATATACATCAGTGAGACACACACGTGTGTATATATATATATATATATATATATATATATTTATATTTTATTCAGCGCTAGGTAGCAGAAAAGCCGGTAATTCAATTGCCGGCTTTTGCTATCTCCTTCACAAACCCGACAGGATATGAGACATGGTTTACATACAGTGAACCATCTCATATCCCTTCTTTTTTTACTTATTCCTCTTTACTAATGTAACAAGTGTCTCTGTAAAATTTGGGGTCTCTAGCTATTAAATTAAAGGGTTAAATCCCGGAAAAATTGGCGTGGGCTCCCGCACAATTTTCTCCGCCAGAGTGGGAAAGCCAGTGACTGAGGGCAGATATTAATAGCCTAGAGAGGGACCATGGTTATTGCCCCCCCTGGCTAAAAACATCTGCCCCCAGCCACCACAGAACAGGCACATCTGTAAGATGCACCTATTCTGGCACTTAGCCTCTCTCTTCCCACTCCCGTGTAGCAGTGGGATATGGGGTAATGAAGGGTTAACGTCACCTTGCTATTGTAAGGTGACATTAAACCAGGTTAATAATGGAGAGGAGTCAATTATGACACCTATCCATATATTAACCATTTCGTACTATTGGATTAATAAACACACACACATTATTAAAAAGTATTTTAATGAAATAAAGACACATGGTGTTGTAATATTTTATTATACTCTTAATCCACCTGAAGACCCTTGTCACCTGAAATAAAGTTAAAAAAAAAACCAACAATATCCCATACCTTCCGTCGTTCAGTCTTGTCCCCCGCTGTAATTCTATCTGAAGAGGTTAAATCATTTTACAACCAGGAGCTCTGCTAATGCAGCTGTGCTCCTGTCTGTAAAACTTGGTGAATGAATGGAATGCAGGGGAATGTACTGTAGTTACCTCGAGTCACGGTGATGCGCCCCCTGCTGGATGAACTCATATGAACTCGAGCCTGGGAACTTTTCTGAATATTTTCCCAATATTTAATGCCTTACAGCGTAAAACGAAATTATGGTGGAATCGTTCATCATTAGAGAATTATCTAGATAAGAAAATTATTCCCAGAGGCCTTAGGATCCAGCTCAATCCTACATATGATCTGGGAGAGCAGGAACTTACTAAAAGATGGATATCAGTAGCCTCAAAGTGTTCTTTTGAATTCATGGAAATATTGATTGTTAAAAATACATCATCATTGACGGAAGTGGACGAGGAATTGGAGGATATATACAAACGGCTATCTAAGGATATGCCTAATGATCAATTTGTAAAATGGTCCAAAGACTTGGAAACTGATATTTGTACTTTGGAAGAGAAGGTCAGTCAGGACAAGCTTAAGAAATTCCAACGTGATGTAGGAGACTATGATGCAGACAAAGTATTCAAGTGGCAGCAAAAGAAAAATGATCCCCTGACAAACTCCAAACTCAGAAGTTCTGAAATCTCAAGTGCATCTGGGGTTGAAAGCATTGCCTCCACAAGTGATGCTGAGTCTAGTCGGGATTTCTATCTTAGAAGTGGGAAGGGGAAGAAGAAATTTCCTGAGATCTTTAAGGCGCAGAGAGGTCGAAAGAAGAACAACCAGTATCAAGTAATAAACCTTTCCAATCATATCCTTACTCCAGTTCAAATAAAGGTGCTAGAGAAAGGTTTGACTTTTCTCCCTCACACTACCTAGATGCATTCACATCAGTGAAAGATGTTCATCTGTTTGCCAGAAAACTGATATTGAAAAAGCTTCACTCAAAAAATTCTGATTGTGATCCTTCATATAGCCCAGAAGATAGAGAAATCCTTGAGAATCTGATTGCCCTAGAGGAGGAAAATAACATGTCTGAAGTAAGTACAATTCCTCAAAATTTTTTTTGTAAATCCAAAAAATTCCCTCCCTTAAGTTTATGTCCAGCGGTTGATATCTTCACGAAACTTGTATCCCGTGATGTGGAAATATTAGCCAATAATCAGAAGAGTAGTTATAACATAACTAAAAACGAAAGATTGGCCATAGAAGAACTCAAAAACTGGCAGGATGTGGTGTACAAGCCAGCCGATAAGGGGGGGGGGGGGGGGAACCTTATCTGGCCCAAAGAACAATATGAGTGGCAAGCTAACAAATTATTGAATGATACAACGTGTTACAAGAGACTCACTTTCAATCCTCTGTCTTTCTTTCAGAATCTTCTAATTGAGATTGTGGACAAAGCATTTAGGCAAGGAATTGTGTCCAAAAAACTGGTGGATAGTATTCGTCAGAACCATCCAAAACTCCCTACTTTCTACTTAGTTCCCAAGCTTCACAAGAATGCTTTGGACCCACCAGGTCGCCCGATAGTTTCAGGTAATGATGGACCCTGTGAACTGATTGCCAACATTGTGGATCATTTTTTGAAACCTCTGGTCACCAATTTACCCTCTTACATTAAGGACACCACGTCGGCATTACAATGACTTGATCCGCTATATTTGGATGATAGCATGATCATTGTCACGGCCGACATGGAATCACTTTACACTTCCATCCGCCATCAGGATGGCTTAAGGGCGGTCAAACGGTTCCTTATCTCTAGCACGTTGGATGGTTCTCTTGTTGAATTGATCTTGAACCTATTAGAATTCATCTTAACCCATAATGCCTTTACCTTCAATACCCATACGTATTTACAATTACAGGGTACTGCGATGGGGGCTTCTTGCGCCCCATCGTATGCCAATCTGTTTTTGGGGGCTTGGGAAATGGACATCTTCCACAGTGACCTCATCCAGGGAATGACTAACGTCCACAACTGGATGAGGTACATTGACGATGTCCTTTTCCTATGGGATGGTACACTTGAAGAACTAAATACATTAATGCAACAACTTAATGACAATCAGAACATAAGATTAACCTTTAACCCCTTTCTGTCATTGGACGTACTATTCCGTCCATGTGGGGTGGGCCCTACTTCCCAAGGATGGAATAGTACGTCCAGCACGATCGGCCGCGCTCACGGGGGGAGCGCGGCCGATCGCCAGCTGACTATCGCAGCTGACATCCGGCACTATGTGCCAGGAGCGGTCACGGACCGCCCCCGGCACATTAACCCCTGGCACACCGCGATCAAACATGATCGCGGTGTACCGGCGGTATAGGGAAGCATCGCGCAGGGAGGGGGCTCCGCGTTGCTCCGAGGGTCTCCTACCTCCTTCCTCGCTGCAGGTCCCGGATCCAAGATGGCCGCGGCATCCGGGTCCTGCAGGGAAGGAGGTGGCTTACCGAGTGTCTGCTCAGTGCAGACGCTGGTAAGCCTGCAGCCCTGTCAGTGAGATCGGTGATATGACAGAGTGCTGTGCACACTGTCAAATCACCGATCTGTGATGTCCCCCCCCTGGGACAAAGTAAAAAAGTTTAAAAAAAATGTCCACATGTGTAAAAAAAAAATAAAAAATTCCTAAATAAATTTTAAAAAAAAATTATTCCCATAAATACATTTCTTTAAATAAAAAAAAAATCAAACAATAAAAGTACACATATTTAGTATCGCCGCGTCCGTAACAACCCCACCTATAAAACTACATAACTAGTTAACCCCTTCAGTGAACACCGTAAAAAAAAAAAAAACGAGGCAAAAAACGCTTTATTCTCATACCGCCAAACAAAAAGTGGAATAACACGCGATCAAAAAGACGGATATAAATAACCATGGTACCGCTGAAAACGTCATCTTGTCCCGCAAAAAACGAGGCGCCATACACCATCATCAGCGAAAAAATAAAAAAGTTATAGTCCTCAGAATAAAGCGATGCCAAAATAATTATTTTTTCTATAAAATAGCTTTTATCGTATAAAAGCGCCAAAACATAAAAAAAGATGTAAATGAGATATCGCTGTAATCGTACTGACCCGAAGAATAAAACTGCTTTATCAATTTTACCAAACGCGGAACGGTATAAACGCCTCCCCCAAAAGAAATTAATGAATAGCTGGTTTTTGGTCATTCTGCCTCACAAAAATCGGAATAAAAAGCGATCAAAAAATCTCCCGTGCCTGAACATGTTACCAATAAAAACGTCAACTCATCCCGCAATAAACAAGACCTCACATGACTCTGTGGACTCAAATATGGAAAAATTATAGCTCTCAAAATGTGGTAACGCAAAAAATATTTTTTGCAATACAAAGCGTCTTTCAGTGTGTGACGGCTGCCAATCATAAAAATCCGCTAAATAACCCGCTATAAAAGTAAATCAAACCCCCCTTCATCACCCGCTTAGGCTACGTTCACATTTGCGTTGTGCGCCGCAGTGTCGGCGATGCAACGCACAACGCAGGAACACCGCATGCACAACACATGCACAACGCATGCACAACGCTGTGTTTTGCGACGAATGCGTCCTTTTTTTGCTTGATTTTGTACGCACAAAAAATGCAACTTGCTGCGTCCTCTGCGCCATGACGCGTGCGCCGCAGTGACGCATGCGTCGCAAAACGCAAGTGCAACGCATGTCCATGCGCCCCCATGTAAAATATAGGGGCGCATGACGCATGCGGCGACGCTGCGGTGCCCGACGCTGCGGCGCAGAACGCTAATGTGAACGTAGCCTTAGTTAGGGAAAAATTTAAAAAATGTATTTATTTCCATTTTCCCATTAGGGTTAGGGTTAGGGCTAGGGCTTGGGTTAGGGCTACATTTAGGGTTGGGGCTAAAGTTAGGGTTAGGGTTTGGATTACATTTACGGTTGGGAATAGGGTTGGGATTAGGGTTAGGGGTGTGTCTGGGTTAGAGGTGTGGTTAGGGTTACCGTTGGGATTAGGGTTAGGGGTGTGTGTGGATTAGGGTTTCAGTTATAATTGGGGGGTTTCCACTGTTTAGGCACATCAGGGGCTCTCCAAATGTGACATGGCGTCCCATTTCAATTCCAGCCAATTCTGCGTTGAAAAAGTAAAACAGTGCTCCTTCCCTTCCAAGCTCTCCCGTGCGCCCAAACAGGGGTTTACCCCAACATATGGGGTATCAGCATACTCGGAACACATTGGAGAACAACTTTTGGCGTCCAATTTCTCCTGTTACCCTTGGGAAAATACAAAACTGGGGCTAAAAAATAATTTTTGTGGAAAAAAATTTTTTTTTTTATTTGCATGGCTCTGCGTTATAAACTGTAGTGAAACACTAGGGGGTTCAAAGCTCTCACAACACATCTAGATGAGTTCCTTAGGGGGTCTACTTTCCAAAATGGTGTCACTTGTGGGGAGTTTCTACTGTTTAGGTACATTAGGGGCTCTGCAAACGCAATATCACGCCTGCAGACCATTCCATCTAAGTCTGCATTCCAAATGGCGCTCCTTCCCTTCCGAGCCCTCCCATGCGCCCAAACGGTGGTTCCCCCCCACATATGGGGTATCAGCGTACTCAAGACAAATTGGACAACAACTTTTGGGGTCCAATTTCTCCTGTTACCATTGGAAAATACAAAACTGGGGGCTAAAACATAATTTTGGGGGGAAATTTTTTATTTTTTTATTTTCACGGCTCTGCGTTATAAACTGTAGTGAAACACTTGGGGGTTCAAAGTTCTCACAACACAACTAGATAAGTTCCTTGGGGGGTCTAGTTTCCAATATTGGGTCACTTGTGGGGGGTTTCTACTGTTTAGGTACATTAGGGGCTCTGCAAACGCAATGTGACGCCTGCAGACCAATCCATCTAAGTCTGCATTGCAAATGATGCTCCTTCCCTTCCGAGCTCTGCCATGCGCTCAAACGGTGGTTCCCCCCCAGATATCAGGTATCAACGTACTCAGGACAAATTGGACAACAATATATAGGGTCTAATTTCTCCTGTTACCCTTGGAAAAATACAAAACTGGGGGCTAAAAAATAATTTTTGTGGAAAAAAAATTTTTTTTTATTTGCACGGCTCTGCGTTATAAACTGTAGTGAAACACTTAGGGGTTCAAATCTCTCACAACACATCTAGATGAGTTCCTTAGGGGGTCTACTTTCCAAAATGGTGTCACTTGTGGGGTTTTTTACTGTTTAGGTACATTAGGGGCTCTGCAAACGCAATGTGACGCCTGCAGACCATTCCATCTAAGTCTGCATTCCAAATGGCGCTCCATCCCTTCCGAGCCCTCCCATGCACCCAAACGGTGGTTCCCCCCCACATATGGGGTATCAGCGTACTCAGGACAAATTCGACAACAACTTTTGGGGTCCAATTTCTCCTGTTACCCTCGGGAAAATACAAAACTGGGGGCTAAAATATAATTTTTGTGGGAAAAAATTTTTGTTTTATTTTTACGGCTCTGCATTATAAACTTCTGTGAAGCACTTGGTGGGTCAAAGTGCTCACCACACCTCTAGATAAGTTCCTTAGGGGGTCTACTTTCCAACATGGTGTCACTTGTGGGGGGGTTTCAATGTTTAGGCACATCAGTGGCTCTCCAAACGCAACATGGCGTCCCATCTCAATTCCTGTCAATTTTGCAGTGAAAAGTCAAACGGCGCTCCTTCCCTTCCGAGCTCTCCCATGCGCCCAAACAGTGGTTTACCCCCACATATGGGGTATCAGCGTACTCAGGACAAATTGCACAACAACTTTTGTGGTCCAATTTCTTCTCTTACCCTTGGGAAAATAAAAAATTGGGGGCGAAAAGATCATTTTTGTGAAAAAATATGATTTTTTATTTTTACGGTCCTGCATTATAAACTTCTGTGAAGCACTTGGTGGGTCAAAGTGCTCACCACACCTCTAGATAAGTTCCTTAGGGGGTCTACTTTCCAAAATGGTGTCACTTGTGGGGGGTTTCAATGTTTAGGCACATCAGGGGCTCTCCAAACACAACATGGCGTCCCATCTCAATTCCAGTAAATTTTGCATTGAAAAGTCAAATGGCGCTCCTTCGCTTCCGAGCTCTGTCATGCGCCCAAACAGTGGTTTACCCCCACATATGGGGTATCGGCGTACTCAGGACAAATTGTATAACATCTTTTGGGGTCCATTTTCTCCTGTTGCCCTTGGTAAAATAAAACAAATTGGAGCTGAATTAAATTTTGTGTGAAAAAAAGTTAAATGTTCATTTTTATTTAAACATTCCAAAAATTCCTGTGAAACACCTGAAGGGTTAATAAACTTTTTGAATGTGGTTTTGAGCACCTTGAGGGGTGCAATTTTTAGAATGGTGTCACACTTGGGTATTTTCTATCATATAGACCCCTCAAAATGACTTCAAATGAGATGTGGTCCCTAAAAAAAAATGGTGTTGTAAAAATGAGAAATTGCTGGTCAACTTTTAACCCTTATAACTCCCTAACAAAAAAAAATTTTGGTTCCAAAATGATGCTGATGTAAAGTAGACATGTGGGAAATGTTACTTATTAAGTATTTTGTGTGACATATCACTGTGATTTAATTGCATAAAAATTCAAATTTGGAAAATTGCGAAATTTTCTAAATTTTCACCAAATTTCCATTTTTTTCACAAATAAACGCAGGTAATATCAAAGAAATTTTACCACTATCATGAAGTACAATATGTCACGAGAAAACAATGTCAGAATCACCAGGATCTGTTGAAGCGTTCCAGAGTTATAACCTCATAAAGGGACAGTGGTCAGAATTGTAAAAATTGGCCCGGTCCATAACGTGCAAACCACCCTTGGGGGTGAAGGGGTTAAACATGGCAGAGAAATGGATTTCCTGGACATCAAGATGAGTGTAGGTGTGGATGGGCATATTGATACTGATATATTCAGGAAACCCACATCTACAAATTCTTTTTTATCTGCAGACTCAGCACATCCACCATCTACGATCCGGGGAATACCAATTGGCCAGTTCTTAAGAGCTAAAAGAATCTGCTCAAATGACGAAAACTTTAAAATACAGGCTATTGATCTCACATGTAGGTTCCTTGACAGGGGCTACAGCAAAAGAACCATCAAGAGAGGCTATCGGAGGGCCGAAAAAACAACAAGAGATCAACTTCTGTATCGTACCTCTAGGATCACTAAAATGGACAATAACAACCAAGTCCGTTTTATTTCAACATTCAACAAAGAATGGAGAGGTCTAAAAGACATTGTATACAAGCACTGGGAAGTTTTATTTATAGACCCTGTTTTGCGCCACATATTACCACCACAACCATCATTTGTTGCCAGAAGATCTGCCAATTTAAAAGATTTATTGGTTCGCAGCCATTACGAATCCATCAGAACAGCAACCAGTCATGCCAATCAGAGGGGAGCACCAGGTTTCTTCCCCTGTGGCCTATGCAAGGGGTGCTATAATCACACCAAAACCACTACTTTTTCAAATTGGAATGGATCCCGTGATTATAATATCCAAAAACATCTAACATGTTCATCAACCGGGGTTATTTATCATGCCAGCTGCCCTTGTGGAAAAGTCTACATTGGATTGACCACAAGGGAGTTAAAGGTAAGAACCAGAGAACACATCAGGGACATTGAAAAAGCGAAAGGTAGTGAAGAGGACTCCTCTTTAAAAAGTCTCCCCAGGCATTTCAAACACCATCATGAATGTAATGCAAGGGGACTAATGATAAAAGCTATTGATCAAGTTATATTGGGGCCTCGTGGTGGTGATTTGTCTAAAATACTAGCTCAGATAGAAAGCAAATGGATCTATCGGCTGGGCACCATGAGCCCGGGCGATTTAAATGAAAGTCTGGGATTTGCGGCATTTTTGTAGTTATGCAGGGATTCAGAGTCATTTTCAGAGGTATCTTTTTTAAGGGATGGGTTTTAACTGTTTTAGCAAGTTATTTTAATATTGTATATGTATATTAATTTGTATTTTCTATTTCAAGATCCTTTCAATATTTTGTCATCTTTGCGGTCCTTATATGGGTGGCTCCTGTGGTGCTATGGACATGATGCTGTGGATCCACATCTGATTTCCCCAAAGAGACATCTGGGCACATACAAGAGAAGGCAACAAAGAGCCCCAATACATGGACTATTTGGGGGCATGTTATTGTGTCTCAGGATGGGGTGGGTAGATTTATTATGCCATGGGAGGGGTTCTAGATTTGACTATGGCCCTATATAACATGGGCATGATACGTTTTGACCATGTCTGTATTTTTTATACAATAACAATTTTAATGCATGTGAAATTATATTTATTATATTTATATATATGTTTCTATTATGTGGTTATTTATATCACCATGCTCACTATTAGGTTACCTCTTATTTGTTCTAACCCATGTGCACTCTTTATTTAATATTAAACTCTTCACTCATAATACAGCACTTTCACTATCTTCTTCATGCACGTCCCTTCGGATTAATATAGGGCACAGCTTACACTTACAATCTTGGTTTGCAACGTAATATTGTTTTTTCGGCATTTCCCTCTGCAATTTCTTCTATCAGGCACCCGGGAGAGAGAGCGCATGTGCATGCGATCGGATCACCGGCATTTCCTGAGACGCTCTCCATTGAACCTGCACACTATATAGTGGGCCGCTCATTGAGCACTATTTGGAAAGTGCCCATTAGGGTGACCATCATTGCCGCATGCGCCGCAGACTCAACCCGGTTGCCGACAAAGATAAATTTGACACGCACTATTCAACACGGTAACCACAGTAAAGCTTGCGTTCCAACTGCGGGCCATTTACGTCACTTCCCCCTTCCCTTCTCCGTAAGCAAGGCGGAATATGTAAAACAGGAAATGATCCACATCACATGCTCTGTCCTCGCACATCCATTGGTGGCCACTTATTTAAGATCGCACCTTTCATCCCTTGGGCACGCCCCCGGAAGCCAAGGGCAAAACGCGCGTCGGGGCGACAGGGGAGCACGGAATCACCCGGAGTCATCGGATATCGAACCCATTGCTCTATTGGATCCACCGCTCTGTCTCATTTATAGCCACGAGGTAACATGCACCTAAAATATTTGTGCCCACATGAGTGTGATTTATTAAGTATGCCTGATCAGGGCACTGTTTATATGTATATTACCCTTCTATCTTATGTGTTGGACTAAACAGGCAATAACTGAGTGGCTTAGAGCATTTAATAAGTTTTATACATTTTGGAATCTCCTCTTTTGCTATATTGGGCTATATACTATCATACTATATGCCAGGGTGTGTTCCTGCCCCCTGGGTGTTTTTTGTATTTGTACCATACTTGTTGGAATTTTAATGGTTGAAAATAAATGACATTTTAAGGGTAATTCTTTTTTAGTTCTCTTCTTGTGGGCTCAGGGGTTAATGTGTACTGAGTTCCTCTATTGTTGATTAATATTGTTTGAAGTGTCAATTAGCATTCTAGGACATTTGGTTGAATAATGTATGTAAACCATGTCTCATATCCTGTCGGGTTTGTGAAGGAGATAGCAAAAGCCGGCAATTGAATTACCGGCTTTTCTGCTATCTAGCGCTGAATTAATTATAAATATATATGTGTCTCGCTGACATATATATATATATACCTATACTATGTGTAGACATTTATTCTATCTATTCTAACCTGTCAGTGTGATTTTACTGTACATCGCGCTGAACTGCCGGCTTTTCTATAGAACACCGGTGCGTATTTCTCGCAAGTCACACGCATGGTCCGTGTGTAATCCGTAATTTTCTCGCCCCCATAGACTTTCATTGGCGTATGTTTTGCGCAATACGCTGACAAACGCAGCATGCTGCGATTTTCTACGCCCGTAATATACGGCAGATAGGAGCTGGGCCATAGAGAATCATTGGGCTGTGTGCAATGTGTACTTTCTGGACATATTTTCTGCGCTCATACGTCCGTAAAAGTCACTAGTGTGACGCCAGCCTAACCCACAGAGAAAAATGAAGGTACAAATATGTATATAAAGTTACAAATTTATTAGAATATCAAATATCAATAGCTCCATGTACATGCAATATTGACATAATTATCAAAAATGTATTTTAAATAACATGGCCCTACACAAAGGGGAGGGCTGGCTATGTGTCAGGAAAAACCGATGGGGCCAGAAACATCCAGGCAAATATCACCAACACTGGAATATTACATCAACCTAGTAGGCAAATCTAGTAACATATCTTAAAATCGTTACCCTAACAAAAATAGAGCAGTATTACTTGTATATATTTATAGATCCGTGATATATACTGATTTCACCATGTAGTATACAAACATATCTGCCATGTAGATCATAAAGTACAAATATGTTAGTGGCACATAATCCTAATAGGTTTAGTACCTGCCCAGAAGTGGTCTCCCATATACACTTAGTAATACCCCAATGCTACTTATATCTACTCTAAAACACTAGGACTTAGCCAAATGATAAGATATATTAGTGGTACATAGGTACAATCCTTGCCAAACATTTGTCCCATATATAAATTGAAAAGTATCATAAGTGTTCATAGAGTACCTGCAGTCATGGTACAAGCCTAGATGGTAGTCCCGTAGCGCACCTCGACGCGCGTTTCACCGCCTCTGCAGTTTCATCAGGAGGTCAATATTGCATTTACATGGAGCTATTGCTATTTGATATTCTAATAAATTTGTACTTTATATATTTGTACCTTCATTTTTCTCTGTGGGTTATGTTTATGGTGGAAGTGATCACTTTGTGATCATATGTAGGGTTTATTGCTTTTAGGTGACATGCACATTTATGGCCTGCTAGAGGTCATTTTGCAGGGCTCCTCTTGTTCCTCCTTGCACAAAGGCGGAGGTAGCGGTCTTGCTGCTAGGTTGTTGCCCTCCTACAGCCCCCTCCACGTCTCCTGGTGTACTGGCCTGTCTCCTGGTAGCGCCTCCAGCCTCTGGAAGCTTGACAGACACAGCAAACTTTCTTGCCACAGCTTGCATTGATGTGCCATCCTGGATGAGCTGCACTACCTGAGCCACTTGTGTGGGTTGTAGAGTCCGTCTTATGCTACCACGATTGTGAAAGCACAACCAACATCCAAAAGTGACCAAAACATCAGCCAGAAAGCATTGGTACTGAGATGTGGTCTGTGGTCCCCACCTGCAGAACCACTCCTTTATTGAGGGTGTCTTGTTAATTGCCAATCATTTCCATCTGTTGTCTATTCCATTTGCACAACAGCATGTGAAATTGATTGTCAATCAGTGTTGCTTCCTAAGTGGACAGCTTGATTTCACAGAAGTTTGATTTACTTGGAGTTATATTCTGTTGTTTTAGTGTTCCCTTTATTTTTTTTTGAGCAGTGTACTTCTGGCCACATTACGACTAGATGTGCCCAAAATCGCTCAATTCATTTTCATTGAGTGTTATGGACTGGTAATTTAGGAGCGACATGCGACTAGCTCTGAGCAGGTGGTAACTATACAGACCGGAGTTCCTGATCTTAACACAACACTAGAAGTAGCCGTGGGATGTTCCTGTCACTCCCTGGACACCTCGTCACAGCCGGAGAACTAGCTACCCCTAAAGGTAGAAACAGGAAAGCTATCTTGCCTCAGAGAAAATCCCCAAAGGATAGGATAGCCCCCCACAAATATTGACTGTGAGAGGAGAAGGAAATGCCATACGTAGTATGAAACAAGATTTAGCAAAGGAGGCCACTTCTAGCTATATACATAGTAAGGAAAGAACACTGTGCGGTCAGTAATAAAAACTAGAAAAAGTCCACCGCAGAGATTTGCAAAAATCTCCACACCTGACTAAAGGTGTGGAGGGCAAAATCTGCAGCCCAGAGCTTCCAGCTTAGCTAAATAGATCCATACTGATAAGCTGGACAAATGAGCAAAACATAGAATGTGCTGAACAATAAAGTCCACAACAAATGGACTGCAAAAGGACAAGCAAGGACTTATCTTTGCTGAACTGGACAGAGTGTCAGGGAAATCCAAAAGAGCAGTGGCTCCAAGCAGGAACAATTGACAACTGGCATTGATTGAGGGCTAGGGCCAGACTAAAATAGCCGAGCCAGAAAGACGATCAGTGGAAGCAGCTGCTAAAGCTAAATCCAAGAAGCAGCTATACCACTCAAAACCACAGGAGGGAGCCCAAGAGCAGAATTCACAAAAGTGCTACTTACAACCACCGGAGGGAGCCCAAGAGCGGAATTCACAACAGTACCCCCCCCTTGAGGAGGGGTCACCGAACCCTCACCAGAGCCCCCAGGCCGATCAGGACAAGCCAAGTGAAAAGCACGAACCAAATCGGCAGCATGGACATCGGAGGCAACCACCCAAGAATTATCCTCCTGGCCATAACCCTTCCACTTAATAAGATACAGAAGCCTCCGCCTCGAAAAACGAGAATCCAAAATTTTCTCAACCACATATTCCAACTCCCCTTCAACCAACACCGGGGCAGAAGGATCAACAGAGGGAACAACGGGCACCACATATCTCCACAACAAAGATCTATGGAAAACATTGTGGATGGCAAAAGAGGCTGGAAGGGCCAAACGAAAAGACACTGGATTGATAATCTCAGAGATCTTATAAGGACCAATAAACCGAGGCTTGAACTTAGGGGAAGAAACCTTCATAGGAACATGACGAGAAGATAACCAGACTAAATCCCCCACACGAAGCCGAGGACCAACACACCGACGGCGGTTAGCAAAACGCTGAGCCTTTTCCTGAGACAACGTCAAATTGTCTACCACATGAGTCCAAATCTGCTGTAACCTGTCCTTCACAGAACCTACACCAGGACAATCAGAAGGCTCAACCTGCCCTGAAGAAAAACGAGGATGGAAACCAAAATTACAAAAAAAAGGCGAAACCAAAGTAGCCGAACTGGCCCGATTATTAAGGGCAAACTCGGCCAACGGCAAGAAAGCCACCCAATCATCCTGATCAGCAGACACAAAGCATCTCAAAATAGGTTTCCAAGGTTTGATTAGTTCGCTCAGTTTGGCCATTTGTCTGAGGATGGAACGCCGAAGAAAAAGACAAATTAATGCCCATCCTAACACAAAAGGCCCGCCAAAACCTGGAAACAAACTGGGAACCTCTGTCAGACACAATATTTTCCGGAATGCCATGCAAACGAACCACATGCTGAAAAAACAATGGAACCAAATCAGAGGAGGAAGGCAATTTAGGCAAAGGTACCAAATGGACCATTTTAGAGAACCGGTCACAAACCACCCAGATAACAGACATCTTCTGGGAAACAGGAATCCGAAATAAAATCCATGGAAATATGCGTCCAGGGCCTCTCAGGGACAGGCAAAGGCAAAAGCAACCCACTAGCGCGGGAACAGCAAGGCTTAGCCCGGGCACAAGTCCCACAGGACTGCACAAAAGAATGCACATCCCGCGACAAGGAAGGCCACCAAAAGGACCTAGCCACCAAATCTCTGGTACCAAAAATCCCAGGATGACCGGCCAACACCGAACAATGGACCTCAGAAATTACCTTACTTGTCCATCTATCAGGAACAAACAGCTTCCCCACAGGACAGCGGTCAGGTTTATCAGCCTGAAATTCCTGAAGCACCCGCCGCAAATCAGGGGAGATGGCAGAAAGAATCACCCCTTCCCTAAGAATGCCAACCGGCTCAAGAACTCCAGGAGAATCAGGCAAAAAACTCCTAGAGAGGGCATCCGCTTTAACATTCTTAGATCCCGGAAGATATGAAACCACAAAATCGAAACGGGAGAAAAACAGGGACCATCGAGCCTGTCTAGGGTTCAGCCGCTTGGCCGACTCGAGGTAAATCAGATTCTTATGATCGGTCAAGACCGCAATACGGTGCTTGGCCCCCTCAAGCCAATGTCGCCACTCCTCAAATGCCCACTTCATAGCCAACAACTTCCGATTGCCGACATCATAATTGCGTTCCGCAGGCGAAAACTTTCGGGAAAAGAAGGCACATGGTTTCATCAAGGAACCATCAGAATTCCTCTGTGACAAAATGGCCCCTGCCCCAATCTCAGAAGCGTCAACCTCAACCTGAAAAGGAAGAGACACATCCGGCTGACACAAGACAGGGGCAGAAGTAAATCGGCGCTTAAGCTCCTGAAAGGCCTCAACAGCCTCAGAGGACCAATTTGTCACATCAGCGCCTTTCTTCGTCAAATCGGTCAGGGGCTTAACCACACTAGAGAAGTTGGCAATGAAACGGCGATAAAAATTAGCAAAGCCCAAAAATTTCTGAAGGCTCTTCACAGATGTGGGTTGAATCCAGTCATGAATGGCTTGGACCTTAACAGGATCCATTTCTATAGACGAAGGAGAAAAAATAAACCCCAAAAAAGAGACCTTCTGAACTCCAAATAGGCACTTAGACCCCTTCACAAATAGAGCATTATCACGAAGGATCTGGAATACCATCCTGACCTGCTTCACATGAGACTCCCAATCATTGGAAAAAATCAAAATATCATCCAAATACACAATCAAGAATTTATCAAGATAATTGCGGAAAATATCATGCATGAAGGACTGAAATACAGAAGGAGCATTAGAAAGCCCGAAAGGCATCACCAGGTATTCAAAATGGCCTTCGGGCGTATTAAATGCAGTTTTCCATTCGTCACCCTGTTTAATACGAACAAGATTATATGCCCCTCGAAGGTCAATCTTGGTAAACCAACTAGCCGCCTTAATCCGAGCAAACAAATCAGAGAGCAAAGGTAAAGGGTATTGGAATTTGACCGTGATCTTATTAAGAAGGCGATAATCAATACAGGGTCTCAAGGAGCCATCCTTCTTGGCAACAAAAAAGAATCCCGCTCCCAATGGTGACGAAGACGGCCGAATATGCCCCTTCTCCAAGGACTCCTTAACATAGCTCCGCATAGCGGTATGTTCTGGCACAGACAGGTTGAAAAGTCGGCCCTTAGGGAACTTAGAGCCTGGAATTAAGTCAATAGCACAATCACAGTCCCTATGTGGAGGAAGGGAACTGGACTTGGGCTCATCGAATACATCCTGGAAATCTGACAAAAATTCAGGAACATCAGAAGAGGGGGAAGAGGAAATTGACATTAAAGGAACGTCACTATGTACCCCTTGACAACCCCAACTAGTCACAGATATCGATTTCCAATCCAACACTGGATTGTGTACTTGTAACCATGGAAAACCCAGTACAACAACATCATGTAAATTATGCAACACCAGAAAACGACAATCTTCCTGATGTGCTGGAGCCATGCACATAGTCAACTGAGTCCAACGCTGAGGTTTATTCTTGGCCAACGGTGTAGCATCAATACCCCTCAAAGGAATAGGGCTTTGCAAAGGCTGCAAAGAAAAACCACAGCGCCTGGCAAATTTTAAGTCCATTAAGATCAGGGCAGCGCCTGAATCCACAAATGCCATGACAGAGAAAGATGACAATGAGCAAATCAGGGTCACAGACAGGAGAAACTTAGGCTGTATAGTACTAATGGTAACAGATCTAGCGACCCTCTTAATACGCTTAGGGCGATCAGAGATAGTATGAGCTGAATCACCACAGTAAAAACACAGCCCATTCTGACGTCTGTATCCCCTCTGTTCCGCTCTAGTCAGAATCCTATCACATTGCATAGGCTCAGGACTCCGCTCAGAGGATGCTGCCATATGGTGCACCACTTTGCGCTCACGCAGGCGCCGATCGATCTGAATGGCTAGAGACATAGATTCGCTCAGACCAACAGGCGTGGGGAACCCCACTATAACATCTTTAAGGGCTTCAGAAAGACCCTTTCTGAAAATTGCTGCCAGAGCGTCCTCATTCCATTTAGTGAGCACAGACCATTTTCTAAATTTCTGGCAGTATAATTCTGCCGCTTCCTGACCCTGGCACAGAGCCAACAAGGTTTTTTCCGCATGATCCACAGAGTTAGGTTCGTCATACAATAATCCAAGCGATTGAAAAAATGCATCTACATTAAGCAATGCCGGATCCCCTGACTCAAGGGAGAATGCCCAGTCCTGAGGGTCACCACGCAGCAGAGAAATAACTATTTTAACTTGCTGAGTGGGGTCACCAGAGGAACGGGGTTTCAGAGCAAAAAACAATTTGCAGTTATTTTTAAAGTTCAAAAACTTAGATCTATCCCCGTAAAACAAATCTGGAGTAGGAATTGTAGGCTCTAAGGCTGGAGTCTGAACAACATAATCTTGGATACTCTGAACTCTTGCAGCAAGCTGATCCACACGAGAAAACAGACCCTGAACATCCATGTCCGCGCCCAAATCCACCCAGAGATTAAGAGGAAGGAAAAAGACAAAACAGACTAAAGAAAAAAAAAATGGCTCAGAACTTTTTCTTTTCCTTCTTTTGAGATGCATTCAACTCATTTTTGGCCAGTTGTACTGTTATGGACTGGTAATTTAGGAGCGACATGCGACTAGTTCTGAGCAGGTGGTAACTATACAGACCGCAGTTCCTGATCTTAACACAACACTAGAAGTAGCCGTGGGATGTTCCTGTCACTCCCTGGACACCTCGTCACAGCCGGAGAACTAGCTACCCCTAAAGGTAGAAACAGGAAAGCTATCTAGAAACAGGAAAGCTATCTTGCCTCAGAGAAAATCCCCAAAGGATAGGATAACCCCCCACAAATATTGACTGAGAGGAGAAGGAAATGACATACGTAGTATGAAACAAGATTTAGCAAAGGAGGCCACTTCTAGCTATATACATAGTAAGGAAAGAACACTGTGCGGTCAGTAATAAAAACTAGAAAAAGTCCACCGCAGAGATTTGCAAAAATCTCCACACCTGACTAAAGGTGTGGAGGGCAAAATCTGCAGCCCAGAGCTTCCAGCTTAGCTAAATAGATCCATACTGATAAGCTGGACAAATGAGCAAAACATAGAATGTGCTGAACAATAAAGTCCACAACAAATGGACTGCAAAAGGACAAGCAAGGACTTATCTTTGCTGAACTGGACAGAGTGTCAGGGAAATCCAAAAGAGCAGTGGCTCCAAGCAGGAACAATTGACAACTGGCATTGATTGAGGGCTAGGGCCAGACTAAAATAGCCGAGCCAGAAAGACGATCAGTGGAAGCAGCTGCTAAAGCTAAATCCAAGAAGCAGCTATACCACTCAAAACCACAGGAGGGAGCCCAAGAGCAGAATTCACAAAAGTGCTACTTACAACCACCGGAGGGAGCCCAAAAGCGGAATTCACAACAGTGAGGCCACGAATGTCTAGTCAGCACGTGACTGCATGTATGCAAATCGCCTGCGCCAGAGAACCCTGACAGCATGCAATGCACACTGTGAGAATTCAGAAGTCTGCAGTCACAAAGAATGACTGCAGACTCATCACAAACCTGGACATCCCCTTTATTGCTCCTAACATAAATAAAAACATGAGAATTAGTCAGTATCACAAAACAAATCGACATCCAGGTCCCTGATAGTTGACATCTCTAGAGTCATTCTTTCTTTTCTTTATCTTGTCAAGACTCCATGAGTTTTCTCATCCACAGCCATCTCTGCAGACTTCAATCTTCTCCGGTCTTCTGAAGCACATCCACACACGACGCCCTTAAAGATAGCAGTGTCATTATAATAATGCTCCAGAAAAGAAATATCTGACCTACGCAGAGCCACTGAATAAATTATTGCCCCTCACTATATTCCCAGCAAGAAATATGACCTCCACACTGTCCCTATTATGGTACATGCCATCCACACTGCCCCCTCCATTCCATACTGGGCCCACCTCTTCACACGGAGTCCTCAATATAGGGCCCAGTCTCTAAACTGTGCCCCCTCATCACACTCCCCCTCCTTGGTATACTGTGGCCTCCTGGCTGTGACCTTACAGTGCTCCCTCCATTCTACATTCCCCACATTACTCAGTCTCTATTCTGTGCCCACTCGCACTTTCCCCCCTCATACTGTCTCCTGGCACTATTCCCCTCACTAGTCTCCTCACACGTTTCCCTCTCCCTCCTCATATATTTACCCTCTCACTTTCCATACTCCCTCCTCACATCCCTCAGCCCCCCCATGTCTCCACCCGTCCCATCACCTTCGCTCCCCATACTGTGCCCTCATACATTTTCCCCTCACTCATACTGTCTTCAAATTTTTCCCTCCCCATATTGTCTGCACCTGTCCCTTCCTTACTCTCAAAACTTGTCCCCGTTACACGAAATCTCACCCAGCCCCATTACACAAAATACCCCCATCACAGTAAATCTCCTTCAGCCCCGTTACAGTAAATACCCCCTCACACAAAGTAAATAACCCCACACACATTTAATACTTCCCACACAGTAAACGCATCACCCCCAGTAAACACCACCCACACCCAGTAAATACCCCTGCACACACAGTAAATGGACCCCCAGTAAACACCACCCACACACAATAAATACACCCCCAGGAATTAAATACCTCTCCCACATCTACCTGCCTCCATGTATAAGCCGGACATCTTCATTAGCAGCACGGACTCCACACACAATTATTCTGATGGTGCAACTACACGATATGTAATCCTTTCCATGAACTTCAAAGTAACATAATAACATATTTAGCAAGGCTGAGAAAAGACATTTGTCAATCCAGTTCAGCCTATATTCCCTCGGAATAAATCCCTAGATCTACGTCCTTCTAATCTATATATATAATTGTCCAAGGTCCACTTCCGTCTGTTTGTCTGTCTGTCACGGAAATCCCGTCTCACTAATTGGTTTAGGCCAGCTGGGCGCGACCAATCAGCGACAGGCACAGTCCGGCCGCGAATTGGCCCCTCCCTACTACCCTCTAGTCAGTGCCCCCTCCATACTCCCCTCCAGTCAGCATCCACATAGCGTTTTAGCAGTCCATTAGACTGCATTACACCAAGGCATAACGCGGTGTAATGCAGTCCGTTAACGCTGCCATTAATCCTGTAAGTGTGACCAACTTTTTACATGTTAAAAATAATAAAAAAAATCATTATATTCTCACCTTCCGGCATCCGCGGCAGCCTTTCCTTGCGACGCTCCGATCCCAAGAATGTATTGCAGCAATGACCCCAGATGACGTAGCGGTCTCGCGAGACCGCTACATCATCACGGGTTAATTACTGGGAACAGAGCGTCGCAAGGAGCATCGCTAAAGGCCTGGGCTGGATCCGGGGGCCGCCAGAAGGTGAGTATATAACTATTTTTTATTTTAATTATTTTTTTTAACAGGGATGTGGTGCCCATATTGCTATATACTACGTGGGCTGTTATATACTATGTGGGCTGTGTTATATACTGCGTTGGCTGTTATATATTGCGTGGGCTGTTATATACTGCGTGGGCTGTGCTATATACTACGTCGCTGTGCTATATACTACGTGGGCTATGCTATATACTACGTGGGCTGTGCTATATACTATGTGGCTGTTATATACTACGTGGGCTGTGCTATACACTACGTGGGCTGTTATATACTACGTGGCCTGTGTTATATACTACGTTGCTGTGCTATATACTACGTGGGCTGTGCTATATACTACGTGTCTGTGCAATATACTATGTGGTTGTGCTATATACTACGTGGCTGTGTTAGCGACGAGCATTGCTAAAGGCTTGGGCTGGATCCGGGGGCCGCCGGAAGGTGAGTATATAACTATTTTTTATTTTAATTATTTTTTTAACAGGGATATGGTGCTCACATTGCTATATACATGGGCTATGTTATATACTACGTGGGCTGTTATATACTGCGTGGGCTGTGCTATATACTATGTGGCTGTGCTATATACTACGTGGCTGTGCTATATACTACATGGCTGTTATATACTGCGTGGGCTGTTATATACTACGTGGGCTGTTATATACTACGTGGGCTGTTATATACTACGTGAGCTGTGCTATATACTATGTGTCTGTGCAATATACTACGTGGCTGTGCTATATACTACGTGACTGTTATATGCTACATGGGCTGTTATATACTGCGTGGGCTGTGCTATACACTACGTGGGCTGTGCTATATACTATGTGGGCTGTTATATACTGCGTGGGCTGTTATATACTACATGGCTGTGCTATATATTACGTGGCTGTGCTATATACTAAGTGGCTGTGCTATATACTACGTGGCTGTGTTATATACTATGTGGCTGTGTTATATACTACGTAGCTGTGCTATATACTACGTGGCTGTGCTATATACTACATAGCTATGCTATATACTACGTGGCTGTGCTATATACTACGTGGGCTGTGTTATATGCTATGTGGGCTGTGAGACTCTTTCGCCCGGGGCCCTCAAAAACCTGGAGCCGGCCCTGGCTTCACTGATTGTTCGCAGCCGGCCGGGCGTGACCAATCAGTGACAGACGCAGTCTGGCCGCGAATTGGCGCGGGATTTGAACCACGCTTCGCTAATTGGTTGCTCCCGGCCGGCCGAATCCTGTGTATTCATTGCATTATTCTGAAATCGTCATAAATAAACTACATGCATATTCTAGAATACCCGATGCGTTAGAATCGGGCCACCATCTAGTGAACCTAATAACTGTAAGATACAATATTGTTACGCTCCAGGAAGACATCCAGGCCTCTCTTGAACCCCTCGACTGAGTACGCCATCACCACCTCCTCAGGCAAGGAATTCCAGATTATCACTGCCCTAATAGTAAAGAATCCTCTTCTATATTGGTGGAAAATCCTTCTCACCTCCAGATGCAGAGAATGCCCCCTTGTGACCATCACCTTCCTTGGTATAAACAGATCCTCGGAGAGATATTTGTATTGTCCCCTTATATACTTATACATGGTTATTAGATCGCCCCTCATTCGTCTTTTTTCTAGACTAAATAATCCTAATTTTGATAATCTCTCTGGGTATTGTAGCTCCCCCATCCCCCTTATTAGTTTTGTTGCCCTCCTTTGTACTTGCTTTAGTTCCATTATATCCTTCCTGAGCACTGATGCCTAAAACTGCACACAGTACACCATGTGCGGTCTAACCAGGGATTTGTACAGAGGCAGTATAAGGCTATGTGCACACATTGCGGATTTACTGCGGATCCACAGCGTTTTTGTACCCATTCCATTATAGAAATCCGCAGTTGTAAAAACGCATGAAATCCGCATAAAAACGCATGAAATCCGCACCTGCGTTTTCTGCCAAGAGATGCAGTATCCGCACAAAACATTCCAGAGGCAAATCCGCAACGTGTGCACATACCCTAATGCTCTCATCATGTGTATCCAGACCTCTTTTAATGCACCCCATGATCCTGTTTGCCTTGGCAGCCGCTGCTGGCACTGGCTGTTCCAGGTAAATTAGGATTCCCAAACTGTCTGCACCAGTTAAACTCCACTAGGTGGGCATTTAGTAGCACCTATACATATTAGGTACCTGCCTAGTGAACAGCGTGACAGACCAACAATTATATCTTATTTACTTTTCATAGTTTGGGTTTATCACACAGAATCCCAAATCTGTCTGCAGCTTATTGCACTGTCACTCCTCTAGCTTTACTTTCATATTGTAGGTGCTGGTGTATTTTATATTATTGTGTATGGAAGACTATACATTAAAGAACGGGGGCCATATACCAGGATGAGGGACAAATCTATATTATATGCCCTCCACCTTGTATTTATCAGGATTGAGTGGGGGTCCAAATCTTGCATCAGGGGCCATCAGACCTGTAAATAATTACCAATGGTTTAGTGTGGACGGGCGATCTGGGCCCTACAGCTTCCGGCTCGTAAGCGTATGGCGAGACAAAAACAAATTCTATTGTTTTCAGAATATTTTTTAGAGTGGTGCACATGGAGCTGCAGGAAGCTTGCGGCTCTTACCTTCTGGGCTCCCAGGTGCGGCTTTTGGTTACTGGGGCTGGCGCAATGCCATCTGTGTGAAACACCATGAAGACCCTATAGCGCCAGCCTGGCTACTTAAAAGCCCCACCTGGCATCCTGGGAGGTAGGAGAGCCGCGAGCCTCCCGTACAGTGGCCAGACTACTCACATGGCCAATGCACAGGGGTCCGGCAAATCCATCCCCACAGCTCTGGTACTTACTGTCCACAAGTAATAAAATGGAAATAAAATGATATGAATTTGTACCGCCATACTGGTACCTACGGAATAAGGCCAACATGTTACCTCTGCGGGCCACCGACGCGTTACCTCTGCGGGCCACCGACACGTTACCTCTGCGGGCCACCGACGCGTTACCTCTGCGGGCCACCGGCGCGTTACCTCTGCGGGCCACCGGCGCGTTACCTCTGAGGGCCACCGGCGCGTTACCTCTGCGGGCCACCGACATGTTACCTCTGCAGGGCACGAACAGCGCCACACGTACGTGGCAATAATACAACAGCATTGCTGTCCTGCTCCCATAGACACAGGTGGGTGACAGGGCAGGTGGCACCTGACACACAACGCTCCCTGATATACAGCCACTAACTGTAAATGGGCCCGTCCTGAAGGGGTTAAGGACGTGGCTGCCCCAGGAAAACAGCACAAGCTGGAGGGACTTGGCCGGTTTTCAGCCTGGGCGGCCGCAGAGTGTGGACTCCGTCCAGAAGCCGCCAGAGTCTGCACGGAGCCGCGCACTTTGGTCGCCCTTTCCGAAGAGGAAGAAGCCGGGAGGTGACCATGCAGAGCAGCGCCGGGCTCCTCCCACTAGTCCTCCTGCCGCTCGCTGCACTCTGTGGCTCCCCGGGCCCGCACCACTCTATGGAATCGCCCCCCATGGCTCCTCGGGATCCAGTTGTGCTGATTATCGGAGCCGGGATCTCCGGTATCGCGACTGCAGAGAAGCTGCACCGACATGGCTTCCAAAAGATAAAGGTGCTGGAGGCTACTGGAAGAACCGGAGGCCGGATCCGCACCGAGAGCTTCGGTAATTCTTTGCAGCCGTGCCACCGCAGGCGCGGACATGTGTGGGCCTGGATGATGGTTGCGTAGTCTCTAATGTGCACATGGGGAGCTAATGCTGTCAAGGAACACGTGTCATACAGAGGCGTGACACAAGGTGGCGCTGTTTGTACACTAACGACTAGGAGGTTTCTTCTAGTCTCCAGTGCGACCTCTGGTGGTGGTCTGCAGTAGATGCATGGCTTACAGTGATGCTCCTAATGTCGCAGGAGCCTACAGACAGTGGTCAGATATTATGTGAGGGAATCCGGCTGCGACTAAACATAAGAGCGGTGTAAGCTCACATCTTAGGGCTCCTCACTCTCACAGCCAGACAGAAATGCCTGTCTAAAGTATTCTGTCAGGTAAAATGCCAGACACAATGATGGAACCAGTTTAGTCAGTAGGTCTGCCTGGTGCTAATGGCAGGAGTATGGCACTTCACTCAAGGCTGGAGTCACACTTAACGTATAAAAATACGGTTTATTTTACACAGACCAGAATCGCAGACATTTTCTCTGAACAGTGATCCTTATGTCATCCGTGTGCAATGCGAGGATGCGATTTTTCTCTCATGTAAGCATCCGTATAGCGAGATTTTCTCACCGGCTTGCAAAATGGGCATATAATGGATTCATGGGCTCAAATAGTCGTGAAACCATATATACAGTCTCTCTTTCTCGCACATATATATATCTTTATATTTCATACAGAGCTAGATAGCAGAATAGCCGATAATTCAATTGTCTGTTTCTGTAAAATCATTACAGAACCCGACAGGATATGAGACATGGTTTACATATAGTAAACCATTGCATATTCATTATATTTTTATATATCCCTCACTAATAATGTTAGTAGAGTGTGTGTGTGTGTGTGTGTGTGTGTGTGTGTGTGTGTGTGTGTCAAATTTTGGGGCTGTAGGTGTTAAAGGATTAATTCACGGAAAAAACTGGTGTGGGCACCCGCGCAGTTTTCTCCACTAGAGAGGGAAAGCCAGTGACTGAGGGCAGATATAAATAGCATAGAGAGGGACCATGGTTATTGGCCCCCCAGCTAAAAAATTCTACCCCCAGCTACCCCAGAACAGGCACATCTGTAAGATATGCCTATTCTGGCACTTAGCCTCTCTTTCCATTGCCCTGTGGCATTGGCCTATGGGGGTAATAAGGAGTTAATGTCACCTTGCTATTGTAAGGTGACATTAAGCCCGGTTACTAATGGAGAGGTGTCAATAAGACACCTATCCAGTACTAATCCAATAGTATGAATGTGTTAAAAAAAATACACAATAAAGGGAACCTGTCACCCCCAAAATCGAAGGTGAGCTAAGGCCACCGGCATCAGGGGCTTATCTACAGCATTCTGTAATGCTTAGCGCAGTGAGCGATCTGTAGTAGATAGTTACAGTGGCTAGCAAAAGTATTCACTCATTCAGTCTGTGCATGCTCAGGTGCATCTTATGTAGGGCATTGTTCAAACTCTTTATAATATAGAAACATGCAGTTAGACACTGAAGGGATTCAGCTGTGTTTGGCATACGGTAGTGCTCACATGGGCTCGAGGTATCTTTATCGAAATTGGCAGATTTGTTAAAGTTCAAAAGTGTACACCAAAAACAAATGAATATACAGCCTTCCAGCATAAAGAAGCAACAATACAAGAATACTTCATACAGCAATATGACTCAGCAATTCACATATTATAGAGCTTAGTCTGACTCTGATCAAGACTGACCGCACAATAGGTGTTTCCACCAGTCCAGACAATGAATGAAGCACCTGAGCTCCATTCAAAGATGTGTAGGTTGAGATATGGGAGTAGCCAGTCCATACCAGCTCTAGTGGCCGTTTCTAAAACCTGGACCCAAAATCCTGGCCTATTAAAAAAAAAAAAAAAACCTCTCCACACCAACTGTGCTGTAGCCTGCTTTTCCTGGTTTACATCACTGAGGCTAACAAGCTTAGTGACACATATCTCCCATCCAGTACCTGTCCAGCAGCAAGCCTACATTCCCCCATACCCAAAGCCGGTGGACTGGACACCCTCTACCATCATACAATGTATGCGTAATAGCGCATCCACACTCCATGTTGATTTCCAGGCCTATGCTTTACATTTTATAGTTAAAATCTTAAAGGATTAGGAACCACCATGTCACCAGGGCAGTGTTCTCCTTCTTCTTGCACATCCACTTCAGCGGGGCATGGTCAGACACTAACCTAATTTCCTGCCCAACAGGAATCCAATGCCCACTTGATGTCTAAAGCATTCTTTCTCCACTATGAAGTAGTTCTTCTCAAAATGGACAGCTTCCTACTAAAGTACGTCACAGGATGCTCCTCCCCATTAATCTCTTGGGACAAGACTGCGCCCGTACTGACATCCGATGCCACCAACACTGGCTCTCTGCTTCAGTTCCTGAAAGGCTGCCTAAGCTTTGTCCCTTTTAGGAGATCCATCGGAGTTAGGGACAAATCTTTGGTAGTAGCACACAGTGTCTAAAAATGCCCTGACCTGCTTCTTTGAGAAAGGTTGTGGCCAACTCTGTATCATTTTACCTTATCTGGGGCTTCATCTCTTCCCTGTCTACTCCATAGCCCAGATATTTTGCCTCCCCCATCTCCATGGTGCATTCCTCCAGGTTGATGGTAAAACCCACCTTCCTCAGAGCATCAAGTATTGCCTGGACTTTGTTCAGTTGACTTCCCCAATCATCTCTGAAGATCATGATGTCATCTAGACAAGCCACTGCATACTTTTTGTGAGATGCTAGGATGCTATCCTTTGCTCTCTGGAAAGTGGCTGGAGCTCCCTGCAACCCAAACAACATCCTGACATGTTGGTAACGTTAGTCTGGCGTTGAGAAGGCTGTCTTTTCTTTGGCCTTCCTGGATAAGGGAGTCTGCCAGTATCTTTTTGTCAGGTCCAGGTGGTGATGTACCATGCTTGCCTTCTTTCAGTCATCTCATCTACCCTAAGCGTCGAACTTCGAGATCTCATTTAGCTTTCTGTAGTCTTTACACAATTAGACTGGATCTCCCACTATTAGATTTTTCAGTAACCCCAAGGTTCAGTATCTGTTTCACCAATTTCAAGATCACTTTTTGGCTGGCTTCCGGAATCTGATAGGTCTCCAGGTTAATGTGAACATGAAGCTCTGGGAGAAACTCATGTTCTTTGACCTGATTGAGACCTGGTAACTCCGAGATTAGGTCTCCGTTTTTGTGCAACAACTCTTGGCACTGCTGCTTCTGGGAGCACGACAAAGACTCTGTTAGCTTGACGTCTTCCATGTTAGCTTTGGACTTCACCCATGTTCTCCACCAATTGTAGATATTCAGCTCTGTTTGGCACACGATAGCGTTCACACAGGCTTGAGGTATCTTTGTCCAAACCGACAGATTTATTAAAGTTCATAAGTGTGCACCATAAACAAATATACAGCTTTCCAGCAGAAAGCAGAAATAAAACAAAAATAGTTAATTCAGCAATATGGCTCAGGAGTTCAGATATCACAGGGCTTAGCCTGACTCTGATCAGGACTGACGAACAAAACAGATCTTTCCACATAGACAATGATTAAAGCAGTTGAGCTGCCTTAAGTAGTCTGTTCAAAGACCTAGAGGTGGAGGTATGAGTATGTGCAGTCCCTCCCAGCTCTAGTGGCAGTTACTAAAACCTGGACCCCAAATCCGAGACCATTAAAAGTTCCGCTCAAAACTAACTGTGTTGGAGCCTGCTTTTACAGGCTTACATCACCGAAGCTAGCCACCTCGGTGATACTTACAATGGGGAAAATAAGTATTTGATACACTGCCAACTTTGCAAGTATTCCCACCTACAAAGAATGGAGACGTCTGTAATTTATATTGTAGATACACTGCAACTGAGAGAGACAAAATCTAAGAAGAAAAAAAATGAAAATCGCAATGTATGATTTTTAAATAATTAAATTGCATTTTATTGCATGAAATAAGCATTTGATCACCTACCGCCAGCATGAAACCTGGCTGTCACACACCAGTTACTGTGTCTTTAAGAAGCCCTCCTACTCTGCACTCATTACCATATTAATTGGACCTGTTTGAGCTCGATACCTGTATAGAAGACACCTGTCCACACATTCAATAGATCACACTCCAATCTTTCCACCATGGCCAAGACCAAAGAGCTGTCTTAAGGACACCAGGACATCAGACCTGTACAAGGCAGGGATGAGCTACAGAACAATATGTAAGCAGCTTGTTGTAAAGGCAACAACTGTTGGCACAATTATGAGAAAATGGAAGAAACAAGATCAGTGTCAATGGAATGGATACAGGATACAGTGTATCAGATTTCACATTTAATCAACAATGTGAAAGTGATATAGTGGCTTACTCAGGCCACCAGATGTCATAGTTGTAGTGGAAGGGAATAAAAAAGGGACACTTATGATACAATTAAATCTAGAATGTAAATGTGGCTTACTCTGGCTACCACATGTTATAGATGGTGTAACATCAGGACATGGGTAGGATAAGGACCTTGCCCTTATCCGTTTTTGCGTTCTTGTTTTTCGCTCCCCTCCTTCCCAGAGCCATAACTCTTTTTTTTTTCCATCAATATGGCCATGTGAGGGCTTGTTTTTTGCGGGACAAGTTGCACTTTTCAACGACATCATTGGTTTTAGCATGTCGTGTACTAGAAAACGGGAAAAAAATTCCAAGTGCGGTGAAATTGCAAAAAAAAAGTGCAATCCCACACTTGTTTTTTTTTTTTCTAATTTGTTTATTAAGCAACAACAATAACAAAAGGAAGAACAAATAGACATACATGGTTTACATACTATATCCAAGTCCGCACGAATACACTCATATGCAAATCTCAAAGCATAGACTGGTTCATATAAACTCAAAGTATTACAGTATGTCTAAAGTACTTAAAACCCTAAAACTATTTTACTGCCAAAACAATCCCCATCACATTAATAAAGTAATATTGAAGTACAGCGTGAACAATGCATATTTTGCCGTGAGCTCTTATCATACTGGAGCTAGGCCATCAGCTACGTAAGGAAATGGTAAGGTACGACGAGTTCCATACATCCCTGAGAGATGGATGCGTATTACCCATCCAGCGTAAGACTATCAGTTTCCTTGCTAAGAAAAGTGTCTCTCTCAACGGGATTTGAATATGATGTCCCCACAGCTCTTCTTCTAGTACCTGAAATAAACACACTAATGGATTTAGAGGGACGGGAACATGTACAAGAGAGGTCAATAATGAAGTTACCTCTTTCCAAAAAGAGAGAATAACTGGACATCCCCATATCATGTGTATAAAATCTGGCTCCCCTGTATGGCATCTGAGGCATTCTGAAGATGACATGCCCTGAGGAAGAGAGCAGGAACGCTCTTGAAACGCGTAGGCTAAAATAAACCATTTTAAATATATCCCGTGAGCGCGGTCTTCATTTTGCCTAAGACTACTACTCCCAACATCCTCCTGGATTTCTGTGGAGACCTGCTGCTACGGTTACACCCGCATGGGAGTTGTGACCCATTTTCACAACTGCAATAGGTGAGCATATTCCCTACCAAGTCTGTATTTATCTATATACAGTGTGACACATTGGGGGCGCCTTGTGTTTTTTTTCTTTTTATTTCTGTATGGCATCTGAGGCATTCTGAAGATTGAGACCACCCAATTTTGAATAATCGTAACGGGGTTAAATATGATTGATGTATTATATACATTTGTATCATTTTATTGTTCGCTGAAGGGGATACCTTAGTTGGGGACTCAAGAGCCATCTCCCAGTCCTCATCTTGAAGATCAGGTATCAGGAGTTTCCACTTTTCTCTAACTGGCAATAGAGCAGAGTCAGCACTCACGGATAACATATATGTGTATAGTGCAGAGATAAGACCACGGAGTCCCTGTGATTTAAGGATCCCTATCAGTGGAAAGGATGATATTATTTGCATCGTGTTCATGCTACGCATGTGTGATTGAATCACTGATCTGAGCTGCAAATATCGAAAGAATTGAGGCCTAGGGATATCATGCCTAAGTTGCATTTGTTCAAAAGACATTAAGGTTCCTTGTTCACCACACTTGTTTTTTGATTGGCTTTTTTGCTAGGTTCGCTAAAACTGATTTGCCATTTTGATTCTCCAGGTCATTACAAGTTCATAGACACCAAACATGTCTAGGTTACGTTTTATCTAAGTGGTAAAAATTAATTCAAAACTTTGCTAAAAAAAAAAAAAAAAAAAGAAATTGAGCAATTTTCCAATACCCGTAGTGTCTCCATTTTTCGTGATCTGGGGTCAGGTGAGGGCTTATTTTTTGTGTGCCGAGCTGGTGTTTTTAATTATACCACTTTTGTGCAGATACGTTCTTTTCATCGCCCATTATTACATTTTAATGCAATGTTGCGGCGACCAAAAAAATGTAATTCTGGCGTTTCAAATTTTTTTATCGCTACGCCATTTAGCAATCAGGTTAATCCTTTTTTTTTTATTGATAGATCGGGTGATTCTGAACTCGGCGATACCAAATATGTGAAGGTTTGATTTTTTTTTTATTGTTTTATTTTGAATGAGGCGAAAGGGGGTGATTTAACCCCTTCCCGACCCATGACGCCACGTAGGCGTCATGAAAGTCGGTGCCAATCCGACCCATGACGCCTATGTGGCGTCATGGAATGATCGCGTCCCTGCAGATCGGGTGGAAGGGTTAACTCCAATTTCACCCGATCTGCAGGGACAGGGGGAGTGGTACTTCAGCCCAGGGGGGGTGGCTTCACCCCCCCTGTGGCTACGATCTCTCTGATTGGCAGTTTCACTTTCAACAGCCAATCAGAGCGATTTGTAATATTTCACCTAAAAAACTGGTGAAATATTACAATCCAGCCATGGCCGATGCTGCAATATCATCGGCCATGGCTGGAAACACTTATGTACCCCCACCACCACCGATCTCCCCGGTCCTCCGTCCGGTGCTCCGCTCCCCTCCGTCGTCCTGTCCGCTCCCCCGTCCTCCTGCCCGGTCCCCCCGTGCTCCGATGCCACCCCCCCGTCCTCCGATCCCCCCCATGCTCAGATCCCCCCCCTCATACTTACCGGGCCTCCCGGTGTCCGTCCGTCTTCTCCATGGGCGCCGCCATCTTCCAAAATGGCGGGCGCATGCGCAGTGCGCCCGCCGAATCTTCCGGCCGGCAGATTCGTTCCAGGTATATTTTGATCACTGAGATATAACCTATCACAGTGATCAAAATAAAAAAAATAGTAAATGACCCCCCCCCCTTTATCACCCCCATAGGTAGGGACAATAATAAAAAAAAGAAAATATTTTTTTTTCTTTTTCCACTAGGGTTAGGGGTAGGGTTAGGGGTAGGGTTAGGGCATGTGCACACAGTGCGGATTTGGCTGCGGATCCGCAGCGGATTGGCCGCGGATCCGCAGCGGATTGGCCGCGGATCCTCAGCGGATTGACCGCTGCGAATTCGTAGCAGTTTTCCATCAGGTTTACAGTACCATGTACACCTATGGAAAACCAAATCCGCTGTGCCCATGGTGCGGAAAATACCGTGCGGAAACGCTGCGTTGTATTTTCCACAGCATGTCAATTTTGTGCGGATTCCGCAGCGTTTTACACCTGTTCCTCAATAGGAATCCGCAGGTGAAATCCGCACAAAAAAACACTGGAAATCCGCTGTAAATCCGCAGGTAAAATGCAGTGCCTTTTACCTGCGGATTTTTCAAAAATTGTGCGGAAAAATCTCACACGAATCCGCAACGTGGGCACATAGCCTTAGGGTTAGGGTTGGAATTAGAGTTAGGGTTGGAATTAGGGCTAGGGTTGGAAATAGGGTTAAGATTAGGCTTGTGGTTAGGGTTACGGATAGGGTTAGGGGTGTGTTGGGGTTACAGTTGTGGTTTAGGGTTGGGATTAGGGTTAGGGTTGGGATTAGGGTTAGGGTTGGGACTAGGGTTACGGGTGTGTTGGGGTTAGGGTTGTGGTTAGGGGTGTGTTGGGGTTAGGGTTGTGGTTAGGGTTATGGCTACAGTTGGGATTAGGGTTAGGGGTGTGTTGGGGTTAGTGTTGAAGTTAGAATTGAGGGGTTTCCACTGTTTAGGCACATCAGGGGTCTCCAAACGCAACATGGCGCCACCATTGATTCCAGCCAATCTTGCGTTCAAAAAGTCAAATGGTGCTCCCTCCCTTCCGAGCCCCGACGTGCAATCAAACAGTGGTTTACCCCCACATATGGGTACCAGCGTACTCAGGACAAACTGGGCAACAACTATTGGGGTCCAATTTCTCCTGTTACCCTTGCGAAAATAAAAAATTACTTGCTAAAACATAATTTTTGAGGAAAGAACAATTATTTTTTATTTTCACGGCTCTGCGTTATAAACTTCTGTGAAGCACTTGGGGGTTGAAAGTGCTCAACACACATCTAGATAAGTTCCTTGGGGGGGTCTAGTTTCCAAAATGGGGTCACTTGTGGGGTGTTTCTACTGATTAGGCACATCAGGGGCTCTGCAAATGCAACGTGACGCCCGCAGACCATTCCATCAAAGTCTGCATTTCAAATGTCACTACTTCCCTTCCGAACCCTGACGTGCGCCCAAACAGTGGTTTGCCCCCACATATGGGGTATCAGTGTACTCACAACAAACTGGGCAACAAATATTGGGGTCCATTTTCTCCTGTTACCCTTGTGAAAATAAAAAATTGCTTGCTAAAACATCTTTTTTGAGGAAAGAAAAATGATTTTTTTATTTTCACGGCTCTGCTTTGTAAACTTCTGTGAAGCACTTGGGGGTTCAAAGTGCTCACCACACATCTAGATAAGTTCCCTTGGGGGTCTAGTTTCCAAAATGGGGTCACTTGTGGGGAGTTCCTACTGTTTAGGCACATCAGGGGCTCTGCAAACGCAACGTGACGCCCGCAGAGCATTCCATCAAAGTCTGCATTTCAAAACGTCACTACTTCCCTTCCGAGCCCCGGCATGTGCCCAAACAGTGGTTTACCCCCACATATGGGGTATCAGCGTACTCAGGAGAAACTGGACAACAACTTTTGGGGTCCAATTTCTCCTGTTATCCTTGGGAAAATAAAAAATTGTGGGCTAAAAAATCATTTTTGAGAAAAGAAAAATTATTTTTTATTTTCATGGCTCTGTGTTATAAACTTCTGTGAAGCACTTGGGGGTTCAAAGTGCTCACCACACATCTAGATTAGTTCCTTGGGAGGTCTAGTTTCCAAAATGGGGTCACTTGTGGGGGAGCTCCAGTGTTTAAGCACACAGGGGCTCTCCAAACGCGACATGGTGTCCGCTAATGATTGGAGCTAATTTTCCATTCAAAAAGCCAAATGGCGTGCCTTCCCTTCCGAGCCCTGCTGTGCGCCCAAACAGTGGTTTACCCCCACATATGGGGTATCATCGTACTCAGGACAAACTGGACAACAACATTTGGGGTCCAATTTCTCCTATTACCCTTGGGAAAATAAAAAATTCCAGGCTAAAAATCATTTTTGAGGAAAGAAAAATTATTTTTTATTTTCACGGCTCTGCGTTATAAACTTCTGTGAAGCACCTGGGGGTTTTAAGTGCTCACTATGCATCTAGATAAGTTCCTTGGGGGGGTCTAGTTTCCAAAATGGGGTCACTTGTAGGGGAGCTCCAATGTTTAGGCACACAGGGGCTCTCCAAACGCGACATGGGGTCCGCTAAAGATTGGAGCCAATTTTTCATTCAAAAAGTCAAATGGCGCTCCTTCCCTTCCGAGCCCTGCCGTGCGCCCAAACAGTGGTTTACCTGTTTCTCCTTTTACCCTTGGGAAAATAAAAAAATTGTTGCTAAAAGATCATTTTTGTGACTAAAAAGTTAAATGTTCATTTTTTACTTCCATGTTGCTTCTGCTGCTGTGAAACACCTGAAGGGTTAATAAACTTCTTGAATGTGGTTTTGAGCACCTTGAAGGGTGCAGTTTTTAGAATGGTGTCACTTTTGGGTATTTTCAGCCATATAGAACCCTCAAACTGACTTCAAATGTGATGTGGTCCCTAAAAAAAATGGTTTTGTAAATTTTGTTGTAGAAATGAGAAATCACTGGTCAAATTTTAACCCTTATAACTTCCTAGCAAAAAAATAAATTTGTTTCCAAAATTGTGCTGATGTAAAGTATACATGTGGGAAATGTTATTTATTAACTATTTTGTGTCACATAACTCTCTGGTTTAACAGAATAAAAATTCAAAATGTGAAAATTGCGAAATTTTCAAAATTTTCGCCAAATTTCCGTTTTTTTCACAAATAAACTCAGAAATTATCGACCTAAATTTACCACTAACATGAAGCCAAATATGTCACGAAAAAACAGAATCGCTAGGATCTGTTGAAGCGTTCCTGAGTTATTACCTCATAAAGGGACACTGGTCAGAATTGCAAAAAACGGCTAGGTCATTAAGGCCAAAATAGGCTGGGTCATAAAGGGGTTAAACTTTTATATTTTTTTTATTTTTTTCATATTTTTTAAAACTTTTTTTTAAAACTTTTGCCATGCTTCAATAGCCTCCATGGGAGGCTAGAAGCTGGCACAACTCGATCGGCTCTGCTACATAGCAACGATCATCAGATCGCTGCTATGCAGCAGAAATGCAGGTGTGCTGTGAGCGCCGACCACAGGGTGGCGCTAACAGCAGGCTGGCATCAGTAACCATAGAGGTCTCAAGGACCTCTATGGTTACCATCCTGATGCATCGGCGACCCCCTATCATGTGACGGGGGTCGGCGATGCGATCATTTCCGGCTGGAAGCGCCGGTTAAATGCCGCTGTCAGCATTTGACAGCGGCATTTAACTAGTTAATAGCGGAGGGTGAAATCGCGATTTCACCCGCCTCTATTGTGGGCACATGTCAGCTGTTCAAAACAGCTGACATGTCCCGGCTTTGAGATGGGCTCACTGCCGGAGCCCGCATCAAAGCAGGGGACCCGACCTCCGCAGTAATAGTACGGTGCAGGTTGGGAAGGGGTTAAAGTTGTCTTCTGGTACCTAAAAGGTCCTTTTGAAATATTAATATTAACACTCTAGCCACTTTTAAAATTAGCTTTATTATACAATACTCTATATTCTTCAGTTATTCTGCTAATTCCTAAATGTGTTTTCTGTTTTCTTTTAACTTCCTGTGATGTTTCGTTTGAGAGGAATCTCAACCAGGATGTCAGAGGAGGATCGGTGGTTCAACTAACTTTGTGACTGTGTGAGTGACACTAGCGCTGCCCAACAGCTTCTAGCACCGCCCTCAAATGAATTATCATTTTTCTGAAGGTGTCACTCACAGAGCTTCTAGATCTGCTCCCTGGTGACATTTGGGGCAGTTAGAGAAGCTGGTGTCACTCACTTCTTCATCACCGCCCCGATGGCTTCTTGTTCTACAGTTAGAGATCGAAGCTGGCGCTTTGCTCACATCTTCTAGTGGTTCTATCACCATGACCAAAGATCCAAGACATATGGCAGCGATGCAAGAAACTGTGATAAGTAGCTGCAGCGCTCCTCCCTGATGACATCTTGTTCCAGGAGGGGCGATAGCCGCTGCAGGGAAGTAAGTACAGCCCCAGCCTCCTGTGATGTCCTGTTTAGGACTTCTCTCAAATGAAACGTCACAAGGAATGAAGTTAAAAAAACACATTTAGGAATTCTCTGTAGAGGGAGAAGTGTAGGGTTTTGCATAATAAAGCTAATTACAAAAGTGGTTAGGCTGTAAAGATAGATAGTTTAAAAGGACATTTTAGGAAACGGACAGGGTTGCCAACTGTCCAGAAACTCCAGGACATTGTGTAAAACGAAGACTTTTTTTTACCCTGTCAGTAAAAATAAGGAATCCATGATTTTTTTGAAACTGAAGAAACTTTTACAGATTATTTTGACTGTAATTATCATTATTTTGCAGATTACAGTGAATGCAGCTGATGTTTTCATATCATAATTTTGGTATGTAAAAATGGATCACTTATAATCATAATGATTTATTATGGTTAACAATGAATCTGTAAAAATTATTATATGCCCGTGATTTCTTGGTAAGCTGTCCGGAAAAATAAAGAGTCAAGTTGGCAACCCTCGTATGGGACCACCCCTTTAAAATTCTTCTCTCTGTGGAGATTATTGAATTACCGTAATTCCATCATTTCAGTTGGACCTTGCGGTGAGAGAGCCTGTACTTTGTATATACATTATAGCTCGTGTTTTTGAGGGAATCAAACCGATTATCTCTCGCTGATTGTATCCTTGAGTGTAACTTAATATTGTTTCTTCTTTTGGGATGGTATTTAGCATCGGGCCTTGATACACCTTGTTCTAATAATGTGTTCCTTATATCCAAACGCAGCCTATTGATTCAGTTTTGCAGTGGTTGTATTGTGCGGCACATACAGGGGGATTCTAGCACAAAGAATGATCAGTTCTCTACGCATTGAAATGTGGTCAACCTTTTATTCCGGCCATTCATTGAAAGCCAATGGATTTACATGTAGCCGACTAATGATCGTTTAGCAGCCATGGTCACCAGTATAAAATGGGCCCTTAGTCATGGTGTAATACTTTACTGCGTTAGCTTGCAGATATGCGTCATCTTGTGTAGAATCAGGTGCACAAGATCGCCAAACTAAGGCCGGTTTCACACTTGCGTTTGGCTGATCTGCGTATGGCTGCGTACATCCTCCGTTAAGCTCAGCCTACACTCCGCCTACTTCCGCTTGCATCCTGTGTACCTATCTTTAACATTGGGTACCCAGGGACATGCGTTGTATGCGGTTGCGTCTGCATGCGGCATTTTAACGTGCCCGCTGACCACACGGGAAAGCAAAAAGTTGCGTTCCCAAGCATTCAGTGGGCAAGACAAACCGTCACATGCGGACGCAATCGCATGTCACTGCGTACCCAATGTTAAAGATAGGTACGCAGGACGCATGTGGAAGTGGGCAGAGCGTAGGTGGAGCATAGGCGGAACTTAATGCAGGATGTACGCAGCCATACGCAGACCCGCCAAACGCAAGTGTGAACTTAGTCTTAGCCGCGCCGCATATCAAGCTTCATCCATCGCGCTTTAAGCTCTGCCCCCTTCTGGCGGCTGGCTAAAGAAGCACTTTCATTGTACCCGTCATGAAGATTTAAAGGACCGCTTACAAGCAGAAGAGAAACATCCCTCCTCCTCTACAGCAGCAGCCATCTTCATGTAGTGTCACAGACACAGCTGATCACGCAGGTTTGTGATCAGTTGTTTCTGGTCAGTGCCACGCTGACTGCAACGAGGATCCAGTGGTAGACTCCAATGATCCAAAGACAAAAAAGTGGCTGCTAGGTGGGGAAAGAGACATTTTTCTCTAAGATCTATTACAAATCTTCGTCTCAACAATTGTACTGTTGACTTATGAAAAAATAGTTATAGCAGGAAGTGTTTGTCTAATCAAAATATTTCAGACTGACCAACCAGAAATGAAGGGCTGATTCACTATTGCATTTTCTTCTTGTCTATAGTCTCCTGTTTTAAGACTGTTTTTTGTTTTGTGCCCAATTCTTCTGTTAAGTAACTTTTATTTGGTCAATTTTCTACTTATTCATCTGTTTCTTCCTCTGTTCGCCATTGTGGGAGTGTTGTTTGTAATCCAGATGTTTGCAGTCAGTTGAATATTTACAAATGTTCTTTCCCCCTGGACAGATTCTTTTTTCTATGCCAGAAATGTTTGTGCAGATGTTAAATTGAATGCAACATTTTAAAGGATCATGAGACTTTTTCCTTTTAAAATGTGCAAAAAAGGTAAAGACAATAATAAACAGCTTTTTTTTTTGCACAAAATTCTTGATCTTGAGTACACCATTTTGAAGAGTTTGGCACTAAAAAGCGCAATGAATGTCCCAAAACAAAAAAGGCAAATGATGAATTGGGCCTGAAATCCGTTCCAGCTTGCATATCCTTTCAAGAAAGTTCTGAAATGTCAGTGACATTGATAAAAGCTTTGAATTGTGGGGATCTGGGTATTGAGACCACCACTGATCATTGGAATGAATAGGCAGAAGCAGTTGAGTTCACCTTGGAGAGTAAAGCAATGTACAGGTTAATAGAAAGTCAATGGCCAGTAGAACATTGGCCTCGCCCAATACAGCTGGAAAATGCCAGTCACAGTACTCATCTTAGCTCTCCTGCCTCTTATTTCTAGAATTGATGGTGGTCTCAACACCTGGACACTCACCGATCAAAGCTTCTAATATGTCACTATGACACTATGCCGATGTAATTAGAAAATAATCAGTTACCTAACGACATTGTATTTTTTTCTTATAGGAAAAGGTCTGATTGAGGTTGGGGCACAATGGATTCACGGACCATCTCCACGCAATCCAGTCTTCCAACTGGCATCTCAGTTTGGTCTTTTAGACCCAGATGCTTTGCTTGAAGAGAACCAAAAAATTAACATTCATGGCCATCCCCCTGACATCGCATTTGTTTTCAGTAGTTCTGGAAAAAGGATCAAACCAGAAAATTTGACCATAATTTCAGATTTGTATTACACTTGGCTGGAGGAAGCCCGGAATTTTACCAGTGGCGATTGTGACCCGGAAGCTAATGTAGGACATTTTATCCGCCAGAAGATTGTTAATAGCTCACATGAGTGGGATAAAGAGCTGCTCGAGATGTATATGGCTTACTTGAGGGGGTTGCTCAATATGGAATGCTGTGTAAGTGGAACCCATAGTATGGACCATGTGGCACTCTGCCCTTTTGGGGAATATACAATGCTTCCAGGGCTTGACTGCACCTTCCCTAAGTGAGTATTGTTAATACAATTCTGGGGTAGTTTGCCTAGTACTAGCTAGTGACTAAAGCCTGCATTGTTGCTTACGATAAAATCCTTGTAATACTTTGCAAAGACTATTTATAATGGTCTTTTTTTAGAGGTTATGAAAGCCTTGTGAACCAGATTAAGTCACCCCTTCCAAATGGCACTGTGATATTAGAGAAAGCAGTGAAGAGCATTCACTGGGATGGATCTTTTCATGGTGACAACTCGCATGTGTATCCAGTGAAGGTGCAGTGTGAAGATGGGGACAGCTTTGTGGCAGATCACGTTGTGGTCACTGTGCCACTAGGTAAGTGAACATGTTATATACTATGAACCTTTTATATTAATACTTTAGAGTAGATTGACATGAGCTGTTTTTGCAAGGAACTTGGCATTGTCTGTTACAGGGAACAAAGGTCCTTTAGGGTCATTTAAAATTCCTCGAGTGTGGTATAGAAAGCGTTTTCTGTGTGTGACTAATACTAAGTGACATTTTTATTATTATTATAGAGATATGTTTGATATGCGATAAGAGGGGCCGTGACCATGTTAGGGTGCATATAGATAGGGGCAGATATCGTGTGCGATTTTGACCAATAATTTGGAGTGGGAACAGTGTAGATTAAGTATATTGGATTTAGAATTTTGTTTCAGAAAGAGAAAGGAATAAATAGGATGATTTGCAGTAAATATAGCAATCTAGGTAATACTGTCATTTACAGAACGTTATTTTTTCTGAACCAGGAGAATTCACCTTTATTCCATGAGCTGAGGTCATCCTCTAACTCAGTGTTCCCCAAGTCCGGTCCTCAAGAGCCACCAACAGGTCATGTTTTCAGGATTCCCTTAGTATTGCACAGGTGATAATTGCATCACCTGGACAGGCAAGCATTCAATGACCTGTGCAATACTAAGGAAATCCTCAAAACATGACCTGTTGGTGGCTCTTGAGGACTGGAGTTGGGAAACACTGCTCTAACTTGTAAAAAAACAACTGAAAGTTAAAGGGGTATTCCCATCTCCAAGATCCTATCACAATATGTAGTAGGTGAAGTAATAATAATAATAGCAAATACCTCCACTTAGAAATGTAGTATAGTTTTTTGATTCACCACATCGCTTACCTCATGTACCGTCATTGCAGGGCCTTACATATCCATGGTTACAACCACTGATATAGTGACAATTAGTTAGCTAGTTGTTAGTGGTCGTACCCATGGATACCTAAGGTCCTGCACATGAGGAAAAAGACATACCGTATATACTCGAGTATAAGCCGAGATTTTCAGCCCAAATTTTTGGGCTGAAAGTGCCCCTCTCGGCTTATACTCGAGTCACGGTCTGTGGCAGGGTCGGCGGGTGCGGGAGAGAGGGCGCTGAGGCATACTTACCTAGTCCCGGCGATCCTGACGCTCCCCCTGCCCGTCACACTGTCTTCGGGTGCCGCAGCTCTTCCCCTGTACAGCGGTCACGTGGGACCGCTCATTAAACTTATGAATATGGACTCCACTCCCATAGGGGTGGAGCCGCATAGTCATTTCTCTAATCAGTGGTGCCGGTGACCGCTGATAGAGGAAGAGCTGCGGCACCCGGAGACCAGCTGTCCGGGGGAAGGAGCGGGACGCCGGGAGCAGGTAAGTATCGCATATTTACCTGTCCACGTTCCACACGCCGGCCGCCGCTCCATCTTCCCGGCGTCTCTCCGCACTGACTGTGCAGGTCAGAGGGCGCGATGACGCATATAGTGTGCGCGCCGCCCTCTGCCTGATCAGTCAGTGCGGAGAGACGCCGGGACGGGACGCTGAGGAGCTGCAAGCAAGAGAGGTGAGTATGTTTTTTTTTTTTTTTTAATTGCAGCAGCAGCACCAGCGTAATATATATCACGGATATATATGGAGCATCTATGGGGCCAAACTGAACGCTGCAGAGCATATAGGGCACAGCTATATAAGGAGCATCTATGGGGCCAAACTGAACGCTGCAGAGCATATATGGCACAGCTTTATAATGAGCATCTATGGGGCCAAACTGAACGGTGCAGAGCATATATGGCACAGCTTTATAAGGAGCATCTATGGGGCCATAATGAACGGTGCAGAGCATATAGGGCACAGCTATATAAGGAGCATCTATGGGGCCAAACTGAATGGTGATGAGCATATAGGGCACAGCTTTATAATGAGCATCTATGGGGCCATAATGAACAGTGCAGAGCATATAGGGCACAGCTATATAAGGAGCATCTATGGGGCCAAACTGAACGGTGCAGAGCATATAGGGCACAGCTATATAAGGAGCATCTATGGGGCCAAACTGAACGGTGCAGAGCATATATGGCACAGCTTTATAATGAGCATCTATGGGGCCAAACTGAACGGTGCAGAGCATATATGGCACAGCTTTATAATGAGCATCTATGGGGCCATAATGAACGGTGCAGAGCATATATGGCACAGCTTTATATGGAGCATCTATAGGGCCATAATGAACGGTGCAGAGCATTGTATATGTGGCACAGCTTTATATGGAGCATCTATGGGGCCATAATGAACGGTGCAGAGCATTCTATATGGCACAGCTATATATGGATAATATATGGGGCAATAATCAATGGTATGGAGCATTATATATGGCACAGCTTTATATGGAGCATCTATGGGGCAATAATGAATGGTATGGAGCATCTATTTTTATTTTTGAAATTCACCGGTAGCTGCTGCATTTTCCACCCTAGGCTTATACTCGAGTCAATAAGTTTTCCCAGTTTTTTGTGGCAAAATTAGGGGGGTCGGCTTATACTCGAGTCGGCTTATACTCGAGTATATACGGTAGTTAATCCGAAAAACTATACAACATTTCTGGTTGGATGTGTTTGCTAATATTAATTATTACACCTACTACATATTGGGACAGGATCTTGAAAATGGCAATACCCCTTTAAGAGAAAACAATCTAGAGAGGTCATAAGGGATTTTAATGTCCAGATAGTTAATAGTATTATCAGAGGGCCGTCTAAAAAGAAAATTATGTTTCAAGGTTTCCGTTATGTTTTTTTGACTGAAATGTTTAACCCCTTTCTGACATATGACGTATTATCCCATCGAGGTGGGATGGGCCCGTATGACCACCGACGGGATAGTACGTCATCACCGATCAGCCTCGTTCACGGGAGGACAGCGGCCGATGAGGGCCGGGTGTCAGCTGACTCGCAGCTGACATCCGGCACTATGTGCCAGGAGCGGTCACGGACCGCTCCTGGCACATTAACCCCCGGAACACTGCAATCAAACATTATCGCAGGGTTCCGGCGGCATAGGGAAGCTCCCTGCGCGCTTCCCTGAGCCCCTCGGAGCAACCCGATGTGATCTCCCTGCAGGCCCCAGATCCAAAATGGCCGCGGGGCTCCTTTTGGGTCCTGCAGGGAGGTGGTTTGCAAGCGCCTGCTCAGAGCAGGCACCAGCAAGCCTCCTGCAGTGCCTGTCAGATCGCTGATCTGACACAGTGCACTGCAAAGTGTCAGATCAGCTATCTGACACTATATAGTCATGTCCCCTCCCTCCCGGGACAAAGTAAACAAGTAAAAAAAAAAAATATATTTACATGTGTAAAAAAAAAAAAAATTAAAAAATAAAATATTGTTCCAATAAATACATTTCTTTATCTAAATAAAAATAACAAAACAATAAAAGTACACATATTTAGTATCGCCGCGTCAGTAACGACCCGACCTGTAAAACTGTCCCACTAGTTAACCCCTTCAGTGAACACCATAAAAAAAAAAAAAAAAACAGGCAAAAAACAACGCTTTATTATACCGCCGAACAAAATGTCACGTGCCCGTAAATGGTACCAATAAAAACGTCAGCTCCTCCCACAAAAACAAGACCTCACATGACTCTGTGGACCAAAATATGGAAAAATTATAGCCCTCAAAATGTGGAGACGCAAAAACAATTTTTTGCAATAAAAAGCGTCTTTTAGTGTGTGACAGCTGCCAATCATAAAAATCCGCTAAAAAAACCCGCTATCAATAGTAAATCAAACCCCCTACATCACCCCCTTAGTTAGGGGAAAATAATAATAAAAAAAATGTATTTATTTCCATTTTCCCATTAGGGTTAGGGTTGGGGCCAAAGTTAGGGTTGGGGCTAAAGTTAGGGTTAGGGCTAAAGTTAGGGTTAGGATTGGGGCTAAAGTTAGGGTTGGGGCTAAAGTTAGGGTTAGGGCTAAAGTTAGGGATGGGGCTATAGTTAGGGATAGGGTTTGGATTACATTTACGGTATTAGGGTTAGGGGTGTGTCAGGGTTAGGGGTGTGGTTATGGTTGGGATTAGGGTTAGGGGTGTGTTAGGGGTTAGGGGTATGGTTGGGATTAGGGTTAGGGGCGTGTTCGGGTTAGGGGTGTGGCTAAGGTTATGGTTAGGGTTGGGATTAGGGTTAGGGGTGTGTTTGGGTTAGGATTTCAGTAAGAATTGGGGGGTTTCCACTGTTTAGGCACATCAGGGGCTGTCCAAACGCGACATGGAGTCCGTTCTCAATTCCAGCCAATTTTGCATTGAAAAGTCAAACGGTGCTCCTTCCCTTCCGAGCTCTGCCATACACCCAAGCAGTGGTTTACCCTCACATATGGGGTATCAGTTTACTCACGACAAATTGCACAACAACTTTTGGGGTCCAATTTCTTCTGTTACCCTTGGGAAAATAAAAAATTGGGAGTGAAAAGATAATTTTTGTGAAAAAATATGATTTTTCATTTTTACGGCTCTACATTATATACTTCTGTGAAGCACTTGGTGAGTCAAAGTGCTCAACACATCTAGATAAGTTCCTTAGGGGGTCTACTTGTGGGGGGTTTCAATGTTTAGGCACATCAGGGACTCTCCAAACGCGATATGGCATCCTATCTCAATTCCAGTCAATTTTGCATTGAAAAGTCAAATGGCGCTCCTTCCCTTCCGGGCTCTGCCATGCGCCTGAACAGTGGTTTACCCCCACATATGAGGGAATCAGCGTACTCAGAACAAATTGCACAACAACTTTTGGGGTCCAATTTCTCCTGTTACCCTTGGTAAAATAAAACAAATTGGAGCTGAAGTAATTTTTTTGTGAAGAAAAGTTAAATGTTCATTTTTTGTTAAACATTCCAAACATTCATGTGAAACATCTGAAGGGATAATAGAATTCTTGAATGTGGTTTTGAGCACCTTGAGGGGTGCAGTTTTTAGAATGATGTCACACTTAGATATTTTCTATCATATAGACCCCTCAAAGTGACTTCAAATGTGATGTGGTCCCTAAAAAAATTGTGTTGTAAAAATGAGAAATTGCTGGTCAACTTTTAAACCCTTATAAATCCCTAACAAAAAAAAATGTTGGTTCCAAAATTGTGCTGATGTAAAGTAGACATGTGGGAAATGTTGCTTATTAAGTATTTTGTGTGATATATCTCTGTGATTTAAGGGCATAAAAATTAAAAGTTGGAAAATTGCGAAATTTTCAAAATTTTTGCCTAATTTCCTTTTTTTTTCACAAATATCAAAGAAATTTTACCACAATAATGAAGTACAATATGTCACGAGAAAACATTGTCAGAATCACCAGGATCCATGGAAGCTTTCCAGAGTTATAACCTCATAAAGGGACAGTGGACAAAATTGTAAAAATTGGCCCGGTCATTAACATGCAAACCATCCTTGGGGGTAAAGGGGTTAAGCTCTCAGATTTATCCATGTTTATTTTAAAGGGAACCTGTCACCCCCAAAATCGAAGGTGAGCTAAGCCCACCAGCATCAGGGGTTTATCTACAGCATTCTGTAATGCTGTAGATAAGCCCCCGATGTAACCTGAAAGAGAAGAAAAAGAGGTTAGATTATATAGATTATACTCACCCAGGGGCGTTCCCGCTGCGGTCCGGTCCAATGGGCGTCGAGGTCCGGTCCGGGGCCTCCCATCTTCTTACGATGACGTCCTCTTCTTGACTTCATGCTGCGGCTCCAGCAAAGGCGTACTTTGTCTGCCCTGTTGAGGGCAGAGCTAAGTACTGCAGTGCGCAGACGCCAGGCCTCTCTGACCTTTCCCGGCGCCTGCGCACTGCAGTACTTTGCTCTGCCCTCAACAGGGCAGACAAAGTACGCCTGTGCCGGAGCTGCGTCGTGAAGACAAGAAGAGGACGTCATCGTAAGAAGATGGGAGGCCCCGGACAAGACCGTGACGCCCATCGGATCGAACCGCCCGCCCAGGTGAGTATAATCTAACCTCTTTTTCTCCTCTTTCAGGATACATCGGGGGCTCATCTACAGCATTCCAGAATGCTTAGATCAACTTCCATTTTGGGGGTGACAGGTTCCCTTTAATCTCAATGCCTTGTTTGTCAGGGTTAACCAGCACATATAGAAGAGGTGATAACGGGCAGCCTCGATGGGTGCCATTATTAATTTGAAAGGGGTCTGATAAAGTGCCATAGAGGGCACATTTATAAGATTATCTCAGCACAGGAACATTTTCTTCACACATCCAATTGTGGAATTTATTATTCCAAGATCTGTTGGTCAAAATAACCTTTTTTTTTTTTGCGGGAAAACCCTTTTAAGGGGCTTGTTCACACGTAGCGCTTGGATGAATTTTTTTCCCTGTACGTCTTTGGGACAGAAAATTTAAAACATTTTAAAGTAACTCCCAAATGAATGAGATTCATAAAAATCTAATTCATATGGTGAGGGTTTTTTTTTATTTTTTTTTTAATCAGAGCACTTCAATTCTTACAGTATTTTGCAGCAGTTTTTTCTCCATTATGATCAATGTCAGCAAAAAAAAGCTTGAATATCCCATAAAAATTCCATCAGTCTTTAGAAATACCCTGGTTTAGGGAAAAAGGGAAAAAAAGAGACAAGTGCGGCGCTTCCTCTGAGCGTAATACGTTTTTACCAACAGTTAAAAAAAATTATTATTTTAGTTGTGGTTATGCTCACCTTTTATCGGTAAGAAATGCACGTTGCGATTCTCAAGGAATCAATTCTTTAGGCAACTCTTCTCCGTATGTTGTATAATCCAGCTCACTTTGGAGAACTATGTGTTGATCCTGCTTCGGATCCACATAGGTGGCGAATTCAAAGGGAAAATAAACTCCAAGCAAATGTGGCGCTAAGCACTTACGGATTTTTTGAATGCATCCACTTCCAGTGAAAAATGTTAATAAAAATTCATTTATTTTCTCAAAATAAAAAAATATATATATAGTTTTTTTATAGTGCTTATTGTATGTCTGTTCTTTTTTTTTTTTTTTTTTTTTTTTGCTACCTGATGAAGGCTGCAGTGAAAAAATAGCAGCCGAAACGCGTTGTACTGTATTTTAAAAATATTTTACAAATATATATATATTTTTTTTATTATTTTGAGAAAATAAATGAATTTTTATTAACACTTTTCACTGGAAGTGGATGCATTCAAAAAATCCGTAGGTGCTTAGCGCCACATTTGCTTGGAGTTTATTTTCCATTTGAATAAAAATTCCATGACATTTTTGCTGCAATTTTCCAATCATTTTCTGCAATTGTCATGCAGAAAAAATATTACGTGTGAACATACTCTAATTCGCAGTTCTGAAGTTACATAAAAAGTAATTTTTTTTATGTAAAGTAAATTTTCTATGTAAAAGGGGGTGAGTAATAAATTGATTGATAAGACGACTGGACCATATAAATCCATGATCTATCAATCATAACAACCTGTGGTATTCACAGGTTCCTCAAAGGAATAGAAAAAAAGTTCCTGGCCAGGTACACACATCGTGCCTAGTTTTGGCCCTATTTTCTCCTGCCAGTAGCACAGTCGTCACGCAGTGTGTGTTCTGCACACTCCCGAGCTCGTCCCATATGAGAGGTGTTTCCACACATAGATCTTTTGTATGTTAGCTTTTTACTATTTTGAAATGGGGTCCAGACATCTGTTCCCGCTGTGGCAACTGTCATCTAATCATTAGTTATCTCTGATTGTGCAAATGTAGTTTTATAATATTTTATTGGAAATTTGTTTTATTGAGAAACATAACGCAATGAATGGTGGTTGCTAATAACATATGTAGGACTTTTAGATGGTATCATTTGTTTTCAGGAGTTCTGAAGAAACGAGCTGTGGATTTCTTCAGCCCCATTCTACCACCTGGAAAATTGCAGGCTATTAAGAATTTGGGATTTGGAACCAATAATAAAATTTTGTTGGAGTATGAGAAACCATTTTGGGATCCAAACACTACAGTAATCCAGCCAGTGTGGGAGGGTGATTCCCCTCTTACTGAAGCAAAGAAAGACCTGAGGCAGAATTGGATGAAAAAGCTTTCTATATTTGTGGTCCTGGAACCCCCAAAACAGTAAGTGAGAAAAATGTTGGCATTTTAGGAAACCAGAAGTCATTTGACACCTGAGAAGATCACATTACAGATGGCTGTTCTTAGGCTACTACTCATTCCTACATGAATGGACTCGCTGCTTGATCTGTTGGAAAAGCCGTAGACGATTAATACTTCCCATCAGGCAGCTAAAATGCATAATAGGAACAATTCACTAAAATGTTCTTTGCAGACAGTTTTACAAGAATGTTTTTTGAGTGGAGAATATGGGGAGAATCTGTAATAGTCTGATGCTTTGCTTTTGCAGGATGGGACATGTGCTCTGTGGCTTTATTGCTGGAGAGGAGTCTGAATTTATGGAAACACTGACGGATGAAGAAGTTCTCTCTTCAATGACTGATTATTTCCGAAGATTCACTGGTAAATAACAATATTTACCATTCATGATCATACACCTCTGTTTTTAATAGCTAATTGCACTATTATCTGTTATTCTAGAATTAACCATGGGTCTAATTTGACTTTAAAAGGTTTGTCGCATCTCCCCAGTCTCCTGACTTCCTGATTTCTGGTGAAAGGTGGACACTCCTAGTTGACTGACATTGTAGGCCAGCATCATTGTGAGGCTGTGAATCTCCTGCTCCAACGATCCTGGCTAGACTCAGTGCAGTGATTACAAGCTTTGTAGAAAATAGCTTGCAATCACCGCATATGCTCGGTAACAACTCTTAGACTGCAGAGGCAGCCGGTCACCTTGACAATGACAAATAAAAATGAAGAGTTAAGTCCAAATATCAGGAGAATGGAGGCATGTACAATTGCAATCAAAATTATGCAACCACCAAATTAGGTTTATTATCAAAATTTACAAACATTTTGTCAAAATGTTACTTTTATGGACTACTGTGTTCTCTGAATTATTCAACCTCTTCATGAGAGGCATCTTTACTAATTAATAGAGCACCTTCTGGCTATTATAACCTGCTGCAAATCTAATTTGTAGCCAGAAACCAGCTTCTGGCAGCGTTCATGAGGAATCTCCAGCCACTGTGCTGCCCACTCTATTGTCTTCCAGGACTTGAGATATTCTTGGTATCATTCTGGGGTTGGAAAATCCAATGACGCTCAGTCTTAAGCTTTCTACAGAAAACATGACATTTGCTACAAAAATGTCCTGATACTTGACTAAATCCATCTTGCTCTCCACACAGTCCAGGTTTCCAGTGCAGATGGAAGTACCGTATTATAACCCTGGAGAATCACTGAGCTGTCAGCATGCTTCACTGTAGAGTTTGTAGTATAGTGACCTATGTTGTAGGTAGGGGGCGCTGTATGAGCTTCCCAGAGTGTGCATAGAGGCATATGGAGGCCATAGGAATGCATGATAATCACAGATATAAGTGTGGTGATGAGTCAAAGTCTGGAAGAATTGTAGATGGCCGGTATGTGTGTTGCAGAGGAGGACACTCTGCGCTGTTGGTCTGAAGTTGTGTTGTGGTCTGGGACCAGTAGTCCCACATGTAAATGTGTAGTTCTAATGGGAGATTGCAAGGGCTAGTTATGAGAGATGGGAGGGTCAAACTAGCCACACACACTCCCATCTAGGGGAGTGGTTAGTTCCATATAATGTGACTGAGGTCTGGTCACATGGTCTCTGAGTCTGGACCTGAATGGTCTGTGCTGGAAGGTCCTGGAGAGCCCATGTGTTGGGAGTGTTGTCTCCCTGGAGAGCAGATGGTGGGGCTTTGGACCTGGCACATGCCAGTGCTGTAGAACGGTCTGATAACCGTGGATAATGCTGACCGGGGTCAGTGAGAACGTCTGAAGGATACCTCTGTGGAGGAGAGGTATCCGAGAACCTGTGCGGCACCAACAGGTAACGGAAAGGGATCCATGTGTTATGCTGACCGGGGTCAGAGGAGAGAGACATTGTGTATGGGGCACCTCTGAGGCCAAGAGGTGTCCAGGAACCTGTGAAGGTCGCCAGCAGGTAACGGACAGGGGTCCGTGTCTTATGCTGACCGGGGTCAGAGATGAACTGTGGTAAAGCTGAAATGGAAATGCAGACGGTGTTCATGCTGTTATCAAGTTCCTGTGGATGTGGTTTTGCTGATGTGAAATAAACCTAAGAGACTGTGTTTTTGTAAGAAAACCGTGCCCGAGTGCGTTAATCCCGTGCCAAGCGAGTGTCCCCCAAGACACGTAGTAGGCGCTATGCTACAAGTTACAGTACAGACTAAAAGTTTGGACACACCTTCTCATTTAAAGATTTTTCTGTATTTTCATGACTATGAAAATTGTACATTCGCACTGAAGGCATCAAAACTATGAATTAACATATGTGGAATTATATACTTAACAAAAAAGTGTGAAACAACTGTCTTATATTCTAGGTTCTTCAAACTAGCCACCTTTTGCTTTGATGACTGCTTTGCACACTCTTGGCATTCTCTTGATGAGCTTCAAGAGGTAGTCACCGGGAATGGTCTTCCAACAATCTTGAAGGAGTTCCCAGAGATGCTTAGCACTTGTTGGCCCTTTTGCCTTCACTCTGCGGTCCAGTTCACCCCAAACCATCTCGATTGGGTTCAGGTCTGGTGACTGTGGAGGCCAGGTCATAGCACCCTATCAATCTCCTTGGTCAGATAGCCCTTACACAGCCTGGAGGTGTGTTTGAGGTCATTGTCCTGTTGAAAAATAAATGATGGTCCAACTAAACGCAAACCGGATGGAATAGCATGCCGCTGCAAGATGCTGTGGTAGCCATGCTGGTTCAGTATGCCTTCAATTTTTAATAAATCCCCAACACACGGTGGTTGGAACAAAAGATCTCAAATTTGGACTCCTCAGACCAAAGCACAGATTTCCACTGGTCAAATGTCCATTCCTTGTGTTCTTTAGCCCAAACCAGTCTCTTCTGCTTGTTGCCTGTTCTTAGCAGTGGTTTCCTAGCAGCTATTTTACCATGAAGGCCTGGTGCACAAAGTCTCCTCTTAACAGTTGTTGTAGAGATGTGTCTGCTGCTAGAACTCTGTGTGGCATTGACCTGGTCTCTAATCTGAGCTGCTGTTAACCTGCGAATTCGGAGGCTGGTGACTCAGATAAACTTATCCTCAGAAGCAGAGGTGAGTCTTGGTCTTCCTTTCCAGGGGCGGTCCTCATGTGAGCCAGTTTCTTTGTAGCGCTTGATGGTTTTTGCAACTGCACTTGGGGACACTTTCAAAGTTTTCCCAATTTTTTGGACTGACTGACCTTCATTTCTTAAAGTAATGATGGCCAATCGTTTTTCTTTACTTAGCTGCTTTTTTCTTGCCATAATACAAATTCTAACAGTCTATTCAGTAGGACTATCAGCTGTGTATCCACCAGACTTCTGCACAACACAACTGATGGTCCCAACCCCATTTATAAGGCAAGAAATTCCACTTACTAAACCTGACAGGGCACACCTATGAAGTGAAAACCATTCCCGGTGACTACCTCTTGAAGCTTATCAAGAGAATGCCAAGAGCGTGCAAAGCAGTCATCAAAACAAAGGGTGGCTACTTTGAAGAACCTAGAATATAAGACATATTTTCAGTTGTTTCACACTTTAAGTATATGATTCCACATGTGTTAATTCATAGTTTTGATGCCTTCAGTATGAATGTACAATTTTCATAGTCATGAATATACAGAAAAATCTTTAATGAGAAGGTGTGTCCAAACTTTTGGTCTGTACTGTATGTTTCAGTCCTCCGCCAGACATATCGGTGATCCATAGGCCCCAAAATTGTCAGATCTGTCTCATCGTACCACAGAACAGAATTCCACACTTTCTGATGTTATTTGTATGCTTTTGAGCATATTAGACTTTTCTCATGCTTTTGGGACAGTAGAGATGAACAACATAGAGTTATGTCTGGATGACCTTTGGTATTTAGTAATGCAGATTCCTGTGCAAACTGAAACCTCAGTACCTGCTGCGATAAAATCTTGCTGCAGGTATTTTGCACTTTACGTGTTTTAACTACTTGTGGCAGCCATCTGGTGGCAGCCATTGATAACTTTTTTCTGGCATGAACAGATAGAGAAATCAATGTTCTTAAAGCTATGTGCACACGATGCGGATTTGCTGCCGATCCGCAGCGTTTTTTTCCGTGCAGAAATGCTGCAGATCCGCAAAGTGATTTACAGTACAGTGTAAATCAATAGGAAAAAAAAATGCTGTGCTAATGGGGCTGAAAATTCGGCATGGAAAACGCAGCGAATTTAAAGAAGAAGCATGTCACTTGTTTTGTGCGGATCTGCAGCATTTCTGCACCCTTCCATTATAGAAATCTGCAAGGGTAAAAAACGTATGAAATCAGCACAAAATCTGCAGCAAATCAGCAACAAAAACGAACGAAATCCGCAAGAAAAAAGCATCAAATCTGCACCTGCGTTTTCTGCCAGGAGATGCAGATTTTGTGCAGAAAATTCTGCACCCAAATCTGCAACGTGGGCACATAGCCTTAGATGTGAATGTGCAACTGTATTGCTAGGAAAATTCAATGCTTTTGTTGTTTTTGTTTCCTTTTTTATGTTTTTGCAAGGCAGTGATCTTTTTTCTCAATTTTTTGGACTGATGTTTTTTTTTTTAAATTCGTTTATTAGTTCAGTATAAACAAACAATGCACACATTTGTAATTATCATCAATTATACCACGAAGTACAAATAGTTGTAAAACGACATCATATCAGAAGTTACAAAGGTAATGAAATGTGCATGGTAAATCATCAGTTCCTTATAAGAAAAATATCTATCATACAACTTAACAACTTTAACCACTAACAGTAACAGTAAGTCGCCAAAAGAAAACAGATTTAAATCCCGCTCTACAAGCAATGTCCCCAAAACCACGAGCCCATCCTCCTATATAGATGTCCAGTCAGTGCAGACTATATAGAGTATGGCAAGAAGAGTTCCATCTGCCCCATATCTTCTCAAATTTACCTGGACATCCTCTATTTTGATACATTGTTTTTTCATATGGGATAATTGAATTCACCAGATCAATCCAAACTCTAAGGGTCGGGGGGGAGCTACCCATCCATCTTAACGCCAATACCTTCCTTGCCAAAAAGAGCGTCTCTCGGAGAAAGATCCCAGTATAATGATCCCAGATCTCCGTGTCCCACACCCCGAACAAACAGGTTAACGGTTCAAGCGGGACAGGGATCGACAATAACGATGTTAGTAATGTTGTTACTTCCCTCCAATAATGAAGAACTACAGGGCACCTCCAAATCATATGAAGAAAATCAGCATCGGGCCCATGACAACGCAAACAATCTGACGAATGTAAGCGGCCCATTTTAAAGAGTCGCGTCGGGGTTAAATAGGCCTGATATATGATATATAACTGGGTCATTCTATTATTGATTGAAGGGGACACTTTAGTTGAAGACTCAAGAATATCCTCCCATTCCTCTCCCAGTACATCGGGAAGGAATTCCTCCCATTTCCCCTTGACAGAATTGATGACAGACCCATCTCCCATGGATATAAGATATGTATATAGAGAGGATATGAGTCCTTGAGGACCCTGCGATTTAAGGATACCTATTAAAGGCAAAGAAGAGATCGCCCGATCCGTACCTACACTTCGTATGTGTGACTGAAAAGCTGACCTTAGTTGTAAATACCTGAAGAATTGAGACCTAGGGATGTTGTAATTATTTCGTAGTTGTTCAAAGGATACAAAAATCCCCTGGCTATGCACATCGCTCACCGAGAGAACACCATGGGAGACCCAGAAATCAGTGGATGGGTGATTTAGTAATTCAGGTATATAACCATTGTTCCACAGTGGCATCTCGGCTATGACATCCATAAATTTAATAATTCTTTTTAATTGTCTCCATATTAATCTCGCCAGCCTGAGCATAGGTAACAGACGACAGGTACCAACTTTCTCCATCTCTAAAAATCCCAGTGGGCAATCAATCCGGGCAGAATGAATTAAGTGACTCTCAGAATTAGGTAGGGAACTATTAGGCATCCACTTACTTATCGCCTTAGCCTGCCCGGCAAGGTAGTATAAATAGAGGTCTGGTAAAGCCGCCCCACCCCCTTTTTTGGGTCTCTGTAAAATAGATAGTTTGAGTTTGGGTCTGGCCTTTCCCCATATAAAGGATGTGATTAAGGAATTTAATTTTGCGAAAAATGACTTGGGAATTGGTACAGCACTATGCTGAAAGCAATAATTGAGTTTGGGAAGCAGTATCATCTTAATTAAATTAATGCGGCCTGCGACAGAGAGGGGGAGTCTACTCCAGGTTATAAATTTAGACTTGACCAAATCTAGCAGTGGGGAAATATTTTGTTGTAGGTCTAACCGACTGTATTGAGACATATAAATACCCAGATATTTGAAGTTGGAAAGCACAGGTAGCGACGTAGGAATCCCGAGACAGGGAGCCGAAGTATGAGATAGAGGCATCAGGGCAGATTTATCCCAATTTATATATAGGCCGGAAAATTTGCTAAATTTATCTATGGTTGCTATCACCTGTGGCAGAGTTTCTTCTATTTTATCTATAAATATTATCATATCATCAGCATATAGGCCAATGGTATCCGTACGATCTGCAATATTTAGTCCTTTAATATCCGTGGAAGATCTTATACGTATTGCTAGAGCCTCTATCGCAAGAGCGAAGAGAGCTGGGGATAGAGGGCATCCCTGTCGGGTTCCCCTGTGTAATGTAAAAGAATCAGAGATGGAATTATTTACGATGACACGCGCCTTGGGATTCCTATACAGTGTGTCAATCCCCCTAATAAATTTCTCTCCAAAACCATATTTCTGCAGACACGCGGACAGGAAAGGCCACTCGAGAGAGTCAAATGCCTTGGCCGTATCCAGCGATGCCAGTGCCCAACTATTGTCCGGCTCTAGAGAGCTGTACTGAATCACCGATTGGACTCGCCTGATATTGATAGAAGTACTTTTCCCGGGCATAAAGCCAGTTTGATCTGGGTGTATAAGGTCCAATATTAGCGTATTTAGTCTAGTGGCCAATATTTTAGTGAAAATTTTGTAATCTACGTTTACTAGTGATATGGGGCGATACGATCCACACTCCAGAGGATCCTTCCCTTCTTTTTTAAGTACAATAATGTTTGCATCATAGAATGTTTCGGGCATCGTCTCTCCATCTCATATACTCCTAAGTACTTTCAATAAAAGTGGTGCCAATTGACCTCGATATTTCTTATACAGCTCAATAGGGAACCCATCAGGTCCAGGGGCTTTCCCGGTGGCCATGTCCACTATAGCTTGCTCAACCTCCTCCAAAGTAAACTCAGCTTCCATAAAGGCTTGCTGAATTGGACTTAATGAAGGGAATGTTATGTCCGATAAATAGTCTACACATTCAGTAACACCCAAACCACTACCAGACCTGTATAAAGATTTATAGTAATCATGAAAACACTGGAGGATCTCCTCAGTAGAGGATACCAATGAACCATCAGGTGCCCGAATCTGCAATACTGTATTGGATGTGTTGTGTTGGCGTACTAAAAAGGCCAATAGTTTACTGGCTTGATTCCCCAATTCGAAATATGGTTGACGGGTAAAAAACAATTTACGTTTGGATTTTGTGTCTATATGTTGGGTATATAACCTTTGGGAAGTGAGCCATGCTACCCTGTTGCCACTAGTTTGGTTGGATACATAGGCGGCCTCGGATTCCTTCAACTGTCGCTCCATCTCATCATCCCCTTCCGCCGTTATTCTTTTAATATAAGAAATAGTGGAGGACAGACATCCCCTTAGATATGCTTTTAAGGTATCCCAAAACAGACCAAGATTTGAGGGATCTGGGTGGGTAAGGATGAAACAGTTCAGCTGATCCACCGTTCTATTGCTAGAATCTATTAATTTCAGCCAGAAGGGATTCAATTTCCAGGGTATAAAATTATTTGGTTGACCATATTTAAGTTTAAGAATAACTGGACTGTGGTCCGATATCCCCCTATTGCCATGCTCAATACTATCTACCCATAATGCCAAATCACTAGACCCAAATATATAGTCTATACGAGACAAAGACCGCCTAGTTGACGAATGGCAAGTGTAATCCTTTATCCCAGGGTGACGAATTCTCCATAAGTCCAACCATCCGCTACCACCTATAAACAGTGCCAATGGAGAAGAGGATTGAATAGACGGACCTCCAGACATCCCTTCCCCCAGTCTCAATTTATCCAAGGAACTATCCATGACTAAGTTAAAATCTCCCATACAAATAATACTAGCGTCAGGATAATTTAGGGAGAATCCCATTGCCATACGGAGAACCGATATATTAGCTGGGGGTGGGTTATAGATACACAGTATCACGTATTCCCGCGTGTTAATAAAAGCGTGAACAAAAACAAAGCGACCTTCGGGATCTCGTCTTGCCTCCCTGGCCTCCCATCTAACATTTCTATGGATTAGCAAAGAAACCCCTCTTGAGTAGCTGGTGTGAAATGCATGAATGGACCACTGCACCCATGGCTTTTGCGTACACTTAGCTGTGTCCCTGGTCAGATGTGTCTCCACAAGTGCTACAACATGGGGGTGATATCGCTTAATTTGTGAAAATACCTTGATCTTTTTACGGGGAGTCTTAATTCCCCGCACATTCCAAGTCATACACACAATCTCAGACCCCATAGCTACACTTGAGAAAAGGAATATTATACACCATAGCTCGTGTAGAGATCAGGGACACCATGCAGAGCACAGAATCATCAATGGCGACTATTAAACACATCAAAAAGTCAAAACTGGTATAAAAACCCAAGTAAAATAAAACTTGAACAGTAGAGGAGTTTAATCTGTCACTCCTACAGTCAATCAGAAAAGGGGATACCCTCACTGAAATCAGCGTTCGGTATTGTTGGTAAGCTCAACACCTTGTACGGAGAGCTCCATTTTGTATTGCCATTGGATAACAGAAATTGCTCAGGAGTCCGGCACATTAGACACCTTGTATGTACGTAACCATTCGGTTACCTCCGCCGGATCTGTAAAAAACAGGGAAGAGCCCTCATGGACAACACGGAGCCGAGCCGGGTAGAGCATGGAATAGAGGATGTTTTTATCCCTTAGCCGCTTCTTAACTTCCACAAATCGAACTCGCTGCTTTTGGAGCTCCATAGAGAAATCCGGAAAAATTGATATAGTGGCGTTATTGAATTTAATAGGGCCCTTCTGCCTCGCCAGGCGGAGTATCGCATCTCTGTCTCTGCAGTTGAGAAGACGCGCCAAGAAAGGCCGGGGTGGGGCTCCAGCGGGGAGAGGCCTCGTTGGTACTCTATGGGCCCTCTCCACAGAAAACGTTGAGGAGAACCCATCTCCCAGGGAGGTTTTCAGCCAGTCTTCTAGAAATTGTTCAGGCTGCTGGCCCTCCGTGCGCTCCGGCAGGCCAATTATTCGAATGTTATTACGGCGCAGTCTATTTTCCAAATCATCTGCCTTTTGTTTCCATGCGTTCACGGACCCGGTGGCCTTTGATAACTTGGCTTCCATAGGGGAAATGGTGTCCTCTATCTGAGACACTCTTGTTTCAACCTCCGAGATGCGCCCTCTCATAGCCTGCATGTCATGTCGCAAGCGACCAACTTCAGTATGTACGTCCTCTATTTTCTCAGTAAGAGAGGATCTTGTGAGGGAAATGGCCTGCATCAGTTGCTCAGACGCTTGTTTGAGAGTTAGTTCGTCCTGCTCTCCCTCCTCATTACTGCCAGGTGACCAGTTTTTCCGTTGGTGCTGCGTGGAATTATTTCTGAGAGTGCGCACATTATCAGGGGTGCTTTCTCTGGAATATTTCTTTAATTTCTCGGCAGCCCCCGCTCCTTTAGAGTGTTGCATGGCGGTTAGCAGAAGGACCCCTCAGAAGGATCACGCAGTTATAGTTATAACTAGTCTATTCTCCAGTAGCCGATCTGGTAAAGTTAAATTCAGGGTTAGATCCTAGGGAGATCACCAGTCAAATAAGAGAATTATCAAATATTCACAGAAGCAGCAGCTCAGGGTTCACCCAGGCACTATGCCCCAAAGTAGCCCATAGTTTCCATAGGCAGCACAGCAGGGAGGAAGGGGTCAATCCCCCTAGAGTCCACGGTACAGAAGGCAAAATTAAACACTGGAGTAGATCCCAGAGAGATCACCAATCAGACAATGGGATCAGCAGATATTCACAGGAGCAGCAGCTCAGGATCCACCTAGGCACTGTGCCCCAGAGCAGCCCACAGCTTCCACAGGCAGAGCAGCAGGGAGGAAGGGGTTAATCCCTTCAAAGTTTGTGGTACAGACAGGAGTTTTTCACATAAGGGGGGTGCAGGGCCCAATCTTCCAGGGCATCACACCGCACTACCCCTTTATTATTTCAATAATGTAATCACCTCCTGTGTTATACTGCGATCTTGCTGTATAGCGCCGCTCTCCTCGCTGCTGGAGAATGCGCTGCAGTGATGGCTGCCGTCTCCCTAGGCGCCGCCGGCCACCCCAGACCCAGCACCTGTAGTTCAGCGTTCCACAGCGCTCACACTCTGTATCGGTATCTGCCGCTGTCCGCTGCCTCCAGAGGGAACGCTCCGCCGCTTGTAGGGGGAATGCACCCGGCTCCGATAACCGCCGACACCTCGTCCTGCCCGCTGGCACACGCGTCCAAGATGGCCACCGCAGCCCAGGGGCTTTTTACCGCCCGTCCAGGCCGCTTCACCGCCCGACGTCTCAGGGCTCCAGAACCGCTATTTCTGGGGGTCGCCGGTCTCCTGAGGTCTCAAGAGCACCGTTCCAGCCGGTGCAATCGGTGAGTCAGGGGGTTTTATGGCAGAATTATGTTCAGGATGGCCGGAGCTCTCACGAAGTGTGTCCTCTCTCTTGGTTTACATAGCCACGCCCTTGGACTGATGTTTTTAAAACCTTATGTCAGGACTCTAAACATTTTTTACCTTTTGTGCATTACTGCCCTTTTCCAAGATGGCGTCTTTGGTTTCATGTGCACTGTGTGTCCTGCTATAAAACTCCACCCCAGCCTTCAGTCTGTGCTAGAGTATTCTGCCTTGCATCCAGCTCCTGACCTCTGATTACTCCCTGGCTATACACCTGCTCCTGTGAACCTGTGTAGTGATCCTGCTACTCTGCTCTGAGTTCCTGCTGCATACACAAGTTTCCAGTAATCCTCCTTCATCTGCTGTTCGTGTTTACTTCCATGTGCATTTGCTGGTCATGTAAGCTGTTGCCGCTTTGCAATAACCTGAGACTATTAACCAGGCCTCCCTGGTTGAGCTGAGATATGATTTGAACTGCCTAATATGCATATCTATCTGTGCCTGGACTAAGACAAGGATTTATTTGTGTCAAGTATCCTCAAGAATAACTGTGCTTTATAGACTTTCTGCTTGATTGCATTTTCCTCTGAAGTTTCCTATAGACTGCTAAGCTGCGTTTATTATTTGCACCAAGTGTTGTGGACTTGAGTTTCTCTCTGCACCTGTTTGAATCACCGTGTGATAATATAGACTTTACCACTTATAAAACTGTGTCCTGTAGTTGTCTTGATCCACGCAAAGAGTCTCCTGAGTTATCCCCTATAATTATTACAGGATACTCTAGTCTAAAAAAAAAAGAGACTGCTGGAACAATGACTGCAGAAAGCAAATTAGAGCAGGTGTTTTCCATAATTTGATCACTGCAGAAAGATGTGGAAGGTCTGCAAAAGAAGTTTGGAAGCTTTGAACACAATCAACAAGTGTTTGGACAAACTTTGCAGGACTTGAGCAACCGCATGGCAGCCCAGGAAAACAAACTTGCTGGCATAGAGTCCCAGTATGGACGGGCTTTTCAGGACATAAGCACGCAAATAGCTGCACAAGTGACTTTACCCTCTGGGCAACCGCCACCAGCTGGCCCACCTAAGTTGCCCCCATTCAAATTTAATGGTGATCGCGACAAATTTCGTGGCTTTGTGAATCAATGTATGCTATATTTTGATGTGCATGCTGACCGCTTTCCTACTGATAGATCCAAAGCATTGTGTGTAATAATGCTACTGACCTCATGAGCGCTCGCCTGGGCGAATCCGATGATTGAGTCTCGTGACCCACGGTTAAATGACTTGGATGATTTCTTGGCCGCTATGGCATTAATGTTTGATGACCCTAATCGCCGTGCAACCGCTGAATCTGCTTTGTTGTCTTTACGCCAGGCTAAACGTTCTGTTAATGAGTATGCCACTGAATTCAGGAGATTGGCGGTAGATACCAATTGGGACAGTTATGCACAATTGCCTATTTTTAAAAGGGGTCTGTCTAGTATTGTAAAAGATGAACTAGCCCGCTCTGAGTCACCACAAGAGCTAGAGACATTTATACAGCATTGTGTGCGCATAGACATTCGCCTTACTGAGCGTAGGCAGGAGAAATTTGCTGCATATAACCGTGTTTCTAACTTTTCCCTTCCTTCCAAAGAGCCTGCAGGTAAAACCTCTCGGGAGGTGGAGGAGGTGCCCATGTAAATTGATTTCGTTCAGAGGCGCGAGATCAATGAGCGCCGGGAGCATCGCCTTCGTGAAAGTCTATGTTTCTACTGCGGCCCGTCTGACCACTTCTTGATCAATTGTTCTAAGTGTCCTAGACAGCCTAACAAGGTGCTAGCAGCAATAGGGGAGTATATGACAACTGTGATGATGAATCTGACATCTCTGAATGTAGCCTGCCTTTAAACGCTGTATTCCATTCACTTTCTATGACTTCACCCCCCAAGGAGCTGAAGGAAAAGAACTCTCACTGTTCTCTCCCTATTAAGATCCTGTGTTCAGGACAGTGGATTTCCAGTTTAGCTATGATTGACTCTGGTGCAGGTGGCAATTTCATGGATATCGCATTTGCCAAGGAACATGGTATTAAAATTCAGCAAAGAGCCTCTCCAATTACCATGGAAACAGTGGATGGGTCACCTTTAATCTCTGGGCCTGTGGATCAGGAGACCCTACCCCTTGAAATTTTGTTGGAGCCTAATCATCAGGAGCAACTTTCTTTCTTGCTAATTTCTTCTCCTCATTTTCCTGTGATTTTAGGCATTCCTTGGTTGCGTTCTCAGAACCCAATTATCAACTGGGAGACCAAGTAGATTATCTTCCCAACAAGAAGCAACTCAGCGTTAACAGAAGCTGTCCCTGAGTCCACGGCTACGGAACCACATGTACAGGTATTTTCTTTACCTCCAGTTTATAAAGAGTTCTCTGACATCTGTGACAAGAAGAATGCAGATCAGCTTCCTCCACACAGGCATTATGACTGTCCCATTGAGCTGCTTCCCGGGGCTGCCATTCCTTTTGGTAACGTATACCCTTTGGCGGCACCTAAGCTTCAAGCCTTAAAAGAGTATATTGATGAAAATCTGGCCAAAGGCTTCATACGTCCTTCTTCCTCACCAGCAGGGGCACCTATCTTTTTTGTAAAGAAGGATGGGACCCCGACACCCTGTGTTGACTATCGAGAACTCAATAAGGTAACCGTACGAAACCGTTACCCTTTGCCTCTGATTCCAGAATTACTGGAAAGAGTCTGCCATGCTAAGGTGTTCTCTAAACTGGATCTTCGTGGGGCTTATAATTTGGTGCCTATTCGTCCAGGGGATGAGTGGAAGACAGCATTCAGATGCCGGTATGGACACTTTGAATCTCTTGTGATGCCCTTCGGGCTTTGTAATGCCCCTCAACATTTCAACACCTTGCTAATGACATTTTCAGAGATTTGTTGGACCAGTTTGTAGTGATCTATTTGGACGATATACTAATCTTTTCTGACTCTCTACAGGAACATGAAGAACATGTCAAAACTGTTTTAAGATGTCTGAAAGAGAACCATCTGTATATTAAGCTGGAGAAATGCGAGTTCCATCGTTCTAAGATACAGTTCTTAGGTTATATCATCTCTCCCCAGGGGCTGAACATGGAATCTAGTAAGATTCAGGCTATCCTTGACTGGCCGGTACCCAAGAACGTTAAGGAGGTCCAACGTTTTATAGGTTTTGCAAATTTCTACAGACGCTTCATTTGAAATTTTTCTGATATTGTCCGTCCCATTACTTCCCTGACAAAGAAGGAAAAGCCCTTTAAGTGGTCATCACAGGCTCAAGAAGCTTTTGATCGGCTTAAGACCTGTTTCACATCAGCACCGCTGTTGATACACCAAGATCCAACACTTCCTTTCATTGTGGAGGTGGACGCTTCTGATAATGCTTTGGGGGCTATTCTCTCCCAAAGAACTGGAGAGAAGGGTCTGCTACATCCTTGTGCTTTCTTTTCCTGTAGACTAACCTCAGCAGAGAAGAATTACGACGTGGGAGACAAGGAATTGCTGGCTATTATTGCGGCTTTCAAAGAATGGAGGCATCATCTGCAAGGAGCTGCACAACAGATCATAGTGCTAACTGACCATCGCAATTTAGAGTTCCTTAGATCCGCTAGATGTCTTTCTCCTCGTCAGGCTCGTTGGAACTTATTTTTAAATCAATTTAACTTTGTTATCTCATACCGTCCAGGTTCTCGTAATGGGAAGGCTGATGCTTTATCCCGAATCCATGCTGCGGATTCCATACCTAGAGCCCCGTCCAAGACCATTCTATCTGATGACAATTTCATCGGAGTTATCCACGATCAGGACTTGTGGAAGGAGTGCAGGGAGGCCTATGAAGGTGATGTATTTCTGGCCAACCCACCTGTGGATATTAATCTTGTCTTTAAGGGTGGCATGTGGTTCAGAGATCGACGTATCTACGTCCCGGAGGTCGTCCGTCTGCAGATCCTCAAGTTGGTACATGACTCCAAGTTGACTGGTCACAGGGGGGTACAGAAGACACAAGATTTCCTGAGCCGATTCTTCTGGTGGCCAACTTGCCTGAAGGACACCAAGGACTATGTTCTCTCTTGCGAGGTATGTGCCCGTTGCAAGACTCCTCATGTGGCACCTACGGGTCTTCTACAACCATTACCTGTTCCGTCCCGCCCTTGGGGGTCTATATCAATGGACTTTATTGTGGAGCTGCCTACATCGGGGGGCATGAATGCAATCATGGTGGTAGTTGATCGCCTGACTAAAGCTGCTCATTTTGTTCCGTGCACCGGCCTCCCCTCAGCTAAAGATACAGTGAACTTGGTTATACAGATTGTCTTTCGGTTGCACGGGGTTCCGGATGAGATCATCTCTGACCGTGGAGTACAGTTCACTTCAAGATTCTGGAAGGGATTTTGCTCTGCACTCAATATTAATGTCTGTCTCTCTTCTGCTTACCACCCCCAGACAAATGGTCAGACTGAGCGTACCAACCAGACGCTGGAACAATATCTAAGATGTTATGTCAGCCATCTCCAGGATGATTGGTTGGAGTTGTTGCCGTTAGCCGAATTTTCATATAATAATTCCTAGAGCGCCTTCACTAAATTTACACCTTTCTTTGCCAATCTGGGTTATCATCCGTGTATTTTCCCTAGGTCTCCAATTATTTCTCCGGTTCCGGCAGTGGAGGAAAGGCTGACTGCGATGAGACAGAATCTGGAGGTTCTGAAGGAATCCCTGACCACAGCTCAAGAACGTTATAAGAGATCGGCTGTTAGATTCCGTAAACCTGCACCCATGTTCAAGGTAGGAGATTCCGTGTGGTTAGCAACTAAGAATCTGAAGTTAAACGTTCCTTCACAAAAACTTGGACAGAAATTCATTGGCCCTTTCAAGATCAATGGTATTGTGAGCTCTGTGGCCTGCCGGCTGAAGCTGCCTAGGACAATGAAGGTACACCCAGTTTTTCATGTATCTTTACTAAAGCCTGTATCTCCTAATACCTTCCAGGGATGTGTTGTGCCACCTCCGCAGCCTGTGGTGATTGATGGGCAAGAACAATTTGTGGTGGAGGAAATTATTGATTCCAGGATTCGCAGGAATCTGCTCCAATATCTGATAAGATGGCAGGGATATCCCCCTGAGGAGGACTCTTGGGAACCTGTGGAAAACATCAATGCCCAACAGAAGATTTCTCATTTTCATCAGAGATTCCCTGAGAAACCAGGTCCAGGATCGTCCTGAGGCCGCTTCTAAGGAGGGAGTAATGTCAGGACTCTGAACATTTTTTACCTTTTGTGCATTACTGCCCTTTTCCAAGATGGCTTCTTTGGTCTCATGTGCACTGTGTCTCCTGCTATAAAACTCCACCCCAGCCTTCAGTCTGTGCTAGAGTATTCTGCCTTGCATCCAGCTCCTGACCTCTGATGACTCCCTGGCTATACACCTGCTCCTGTGAACCTGTGTGGTGATCCTGCTACTCTGCTCTGAGTTCCTGCTGCATACACAAGTTTCCAGTAATCCTCCTTCATCTGCTGTTCGTGTTTACTTCCATCTGCATTTGCTGGTCATGTAAGCTGTTGCCGCTTTGCAATAACCTGAGACTATTAACCAGGCCTCCCTGGTTGAGCTGAGATATGGTTTGAACTGCCTAATAAGCATATCTATCTGTGCCTGGACTAAGACAAGGATTTATTTGTGTCAAGTATCCGCAAGAATAACTGTGCTTCATAGACTTTCTGCTTGATTGCATTTTCCTCTGAAGTTTTCTATAGACTGCTAAGCTGCGTTTATTATTTGCAAGTGTTGTGGACTTGAGTTTCTCTCTGCACCTGTTTGAATCACCGTGTGATAATATGGACTTTACCACTTATAAAACTGTGTCCTGTAGTTGTCTTGTTCCACGCAAAGAGTCTCCTGAGTTATCCCCTATAATTATTACACCTTAGAACATTAGTGAGCTGGAGGCTGTTGGCCATTAGTAATCAGCTAGGATTAGCCATTGCGAGAAGCTTGTTCATTGGAAAAATCCCACCAACTTAGCAGAGTTGAAGCTGTTTTTTATTGAGAAAGCGGCTAAAATTCCTCCAAGCCCGTGTTCAGGACTGATTTACACTAACTGGATACGTTTAGGTGTAGTTACTGCTGCACAAGGGATGTCACACCAGATACTGATAGGTAAGGTACACTTTGCCACTCACGGATCAGCAGGTCTAAAATTTGTGATTGAAATGATTTGATTTTGCTGTTTACTTTTAGGATTTATGTGAATATCTGATGTATGAGGTTTGCAGCAGGTCACAGCAGAAAGTTGGGCTTTACTAAGTATTAAAGCGTGATGCTTGTCATGAAGGGGATGAATAATTCTGAGACTAGAAGTCATTGAAAGTGGCATTTTGTGTTGAGCTTGGATAAACCAGTTGTTATATTAGTTTTATTGAACTATTTAAAGTTTTCTTATTTCATTGGTTTATTACAAACCACAGAAATTTTGTAAAACTTTATAATAAACTTCATCAGGAGTTGAATGCATTGATGGTAAGGATGTAAACATGAAATAAATAACAAAACAGCTTATTTATACCTTATCTACGGTACTTAAATGTACACAATAAAAGCAGACAGGAATAACCTTTTAATACTTTCAAACAAGTTAATTAACCCATAACTCATACAGTGAGGGAAATACGTATTTGATCCCTTGCTGATTTTGTAAGTTTGCCCACTGACAAAGACATGAACAGTCTATAATTTTAACCCCTTAACGACTGCCGGATACGCCATTTAACGGTAGTTAAGAGTACTTAAACCAAAGTGCCGTTAATTAACGGCACTGTGGAAAAAGTGTATAGCACACCCTAGAGTTGGATTTTCTCTGGGGTCTCGGCTGACGGGGATAGCCGAGAACCCAGAAAACATGATTCGGGTCGGTTTTTACCAACCCCCGGGTTGCGATCGCTGATATAAACCGTATACCGGCGACCGCAAAAAAAAAAACGCGATTCGCTGTTTAATTTCTCTGTCCTCCAATGTGATTGCACATCTGAGGACAGAGAAATAGGGTCTCCAATCGCCCCCCGATACTTACCTGTGTCTCCCGGTGTCCCTGGATCCTCCTGCTTCTCCCAACAGCTGCTTGCATCTTCTTCCAGTAAGAAAATGGCAGGTGCAGTGCGCCCGCCGAGATCTGCTGGCCGGCACCCAGCAACAATGGGAAGATTTTTGCTATTGGTTCATTTTGGTCTCTGTGATAGACCCTATTACAGTGATCAAAATAAAAAAAAATAGTAAATAACCCCCCTCTTTATCACCCCCTTAGTTAGGGAACAATAATAAAATAAAGAAAATGTATTTATTTCCATTCTCCCATTTACAGTTGGGCTAAAGAGAGTTGGGCTAAAGCTGTGGTTAGGGTTGGGACTAAAATTAGGGTATGTTTCCACTTTAAGGATTCGTTCAGGATTTGATGCGGATTGGACTCTGCGTACAGCCGCAACGTCCAATCTGCTGCGTCCAGATGTTACAGCATACTGGATGGGATTTTATGAAATCCCGTCTCCACTATGTGTGCAGGGCCACATACGGCGGCCCTGCGTAACCGGGCATGCGGCGCATCTTTCCAGACTGCAGCATGTCTATTTATCTTGCGGAAACGCTCTGTCTCCGCAAGATAAATAGCCCAGTCTATGAATATGAGGCATTGATTCTGCATGTGTTCAATTAACACATCTGGAATCACCGCGCATACAACAGGGTGGTGCTTTGGGCGGAGCGGGATATCCGCTGTTTCCAACGCTCAGAGATTGTGCCCCATGGAAACATACCCTTAGGGTTGGGGCTAAAGTTAAGGTTACAGTTGGGAATAGGGTTAGGGTTGAGATTAGGGTTAGGGTTGGGATTAGGGTTTGGATTAGGGTTAGGGTTGGGATTAGAGTTAGGTTTGTGGTTAGGGTTATGGTTAGGGTTGGGATTAGGGTTGGGATTAGAGTTGAGATTAGGGTTAGGGGTGTGTTGGGGTTAGGGTTGAGATTAGGGTCAGAGATGTGTTGGGGTTAGGGTTGTGCTTAGGGTTATGGTTGGGATTAGGGTTAGGGGTGTATTGGGGTTAGGGTTATGGTTCTGGGTGTGTTGGGGTTAGGGTTGTGATTAGGGTTATGGTTAGGGTTCGGACCAGGGTTAGGGGTGTGTTGGGGTTAGGGTTGGAGTTATAATTGGGGGTTTACACTGTTTAGGTACATCAGGGGGTCTCCAAACACGACATGGCTCCACCATTGATTCCAGCCAATTTTACGTTCAAAAAGTCAAATGGTGCTCCCTCCCCTTCTGAGCTCCGCTGTGCGCCCAAATAGTGATGTACCCCCACATATGGGGCATCATCGTACTCAGGACAAATTGGACTCAGGAGAAATTGCACAACATCTTTTGGGGTCCAATTTCTCCTGTTACCCTTGGGAAAAGAAAAACTTTTTGTGGAAAAAAAAATGATTTTTTATTTCCACGGCTCTGCGTTATAAACTTCTGTGAAACACTTGGGCGTTCAAAGTGCTCAGCACATATCTAGATAAGCTCCTTTGGGGGTCTAGTTTCCAAAATTTGTCACTTGTGGGGGGTTTCCACTATTTAGGCACATCAAGGGCTCTGCAAACACAACATGACGCCCGCAGACCATTCCATCAAAGTCTGCATTCCAAAACATCACTACTGCCCTTCCGAACACTGACGTGTGCCCAAACAGTGGTCACCCCCCTATATGTGGGGTATCAGGGTACTCAGGACAAATTAGACAACACCTTTTGGGGTCCAATTTCTCCTGTTACCCTTGGGAAGATAAAAAAATGCGGGCTAAAAAATCATTTTTGTGAAAAAAAAATATTATTTATTTTCTAGGCTCTGAGTTATAAACTTCTGTGAAGCACTTGGGCATTCACAATGCTCACCACACATCTAGATAAGCTCCTTGGGGGGGTCTTGTTTCCAAAATGGGGTCACTTGTGGGGGGGTTTCTACTGTTTAGGCACATCAAGGGCTCTGCAAACGCAACATGATGCCCGCAGACCATTCTATCAAAGTCTGCATTCCAAAATGGCGCTCCTTCCCTTCCGAGCTCTGCCATGCGCCCAAACAGTGGTCCCCCCAAACATGGGGCATCAGCGTACTCAGGACAAACTGGACAACAACTTTTGGGGTCCAATTTCTCCTGTTGCCCTTGTGAAAATAAAAAATTGCGGGCTAAAAAAATCATTTTTGAGGAAAAAAAAGAATTTTTTTTTTCACGGCTCTGCATTATAAACTTCTGTGAAGCACTTGGGGGTTCAAAGTGCTCACCGCACATCTAGATAAGTTCCTTAAGGGGTCTAGTTTCCAAAATGGTGTCACTTGTTTGGGGTTTCTACTGTTTAGGCACATCAGGGGCTCTCCAAATGCGACATGGCGTCCGATCTCAATTCCAGCCAATTTTGCATTGAAAAAGTCAAATGGCGCTCCTTCCCTTCCGAGATCTACCATGCGCCTAAACAGTGGTTTACCCCCACATATGGGGTATCTGTACTCAGGACAAATTGCACAACATCTTTGGTTGTCTACTTTCTCCTGTTACCCTTGTGAAAATAAAAATTTGGGGCAGAAAAGATTATTTTTGTGGAAAAAATAATTTTTTTTTTTATGGCTCTACGTTATGAACTTCTGTGAAGCACTTGGGGGTTCAAAGTGCTCACCACACATCTACATAAATTCCTTAAGGGGTCTATTTTCCAAAATGGGGTCACTTGTGTGAGGTTTCCACTGTTTAGGCACATCAGGGGCTCTCCAGTCCAAACGCGACATGGCATCCGATCTCAATTGCAGTCAGTTCTGCATTGAAAAAGTCAAATTGTGCTCCTTCCCTTCCGAACTCTTCCGAACATTGGTTTACCCCCACATATCGGATATCAGAAGAAATTGCACAACGAATTTTGCTGTTCTTTTTCTCTTTTTACACTTGTGAAAATAAAAAAAAATGGTTCTGAAGTAAAATGTTTGTAAAAAAAAAAATTTAAATGTTCATTTTTTCCTTCCACATTACTTCACTTCCTGTGAAGCACATAAAGGGTTAATAAACTTCTTGAATGTGGTTTTGAGCACAATGAGGTGTGCAGTTTTTAGAATGGTGTCATTTTGGGTATTTTCTGTCATGTACACCCCTCAAAGTGACTTTAAATGTGAGATGGTCCCTAAAAAATATGGTTTTGTGAATTTTGTCGTAAAAATGAGAAATCGCTGGTCAACTTTTAACCCTTATAACTTCCTAACAAAATAAAATTTGTTTCCAAAATTGTGCTGATGTAAAGTAGATATGTGGGAAATGTTATTTATTAACTATTTTGTGTGACGTATCTCTCTGATTTAAGGGCATAAAAATTCAAAGTTTGAAAATTGTGAAATTTTAAAAATGTTCGCCATATTTCCATTTTTTTCATAAACACAAGTAATATCAAAGAAATTTTACCACTAACATGAAGTACAATATGTCACGAAATAACAGTGGGATCCGTTTAAGCGTTCCAGAGTTATAAAGTGACAGTGGTCAGAATTGTAAAAATTGGTCATTAAGCTGCAAATTGGCTTCATCACTAAGGGGTTAAGGGTAGGTTAATTTTAACATTGAGTGATAGAATATAAAAAATAAAATCCAGAAAATCACATTGTATAAATAATATAAATTTATTTGCATTTTTCAGTGAGAAATAAGTATTCGATCCCCTACCAACCATTAAGAGTTCTGGCTCCTACAGACCAGTTAGATGCTCCTAATCAACTCGTTACCTGCATTAAAGACAGCTGTCTTACATAGGCACCTTTGTAAAAGACTCCTGTCCACAGACTCAATTAATCAGTCAGACTCTAACCTCTACAACATGGGCAAGACCAAAGAGCTTAGTAAGGATGTCAGGGCGAAGATCATAGACCTTCACAAAGCTGGAATGGGCTACAAAACGCTGGGTGAGGAGACAACTGTTTGTGAAATAGTAAGAAAATGGAAGGAATACAAAATGACTGTCAATCGACATCGATCTGGGGCACTATACAAAATCTCACCTCGTGGGGTATCCTTGATCATGAGGAAGGTGAGAGATCAGCCTAAAACTACACAGGGGGAACTTGTTAATGATCTCAAGGCAGCTGGGACCACAGTCACCAAGAAAACCATTGCTAACACATTACGCCTTAAAGGTTTAAAATCCTGCAGTGACCGCAAGGTGATTTAGAGATGATCTGCAAAGACTAGTGGACCAAAATTCCTCTTGATTAGTAATGAGCTAGTGTACTCGTTACTCGAGTTTTCCGTGCATGCTCGGGTGTTCTCTGAGTATTTTGGGCGTGCTCGTGCATTATATTTGAGTCCCCGTAGCTGCATGATTTGCGGCTGTTAGACAGCCTGAATAAATGTGGGGATTCCCTAACAAACAGGCAATCCCTGCATGTGTGCAGCTGCGGGGACTCAAACATAATCTACGAGCACGCCCAAGATACTCGGAGACCACCCGAGCATGCTCGGAAAACTCGAGTAACGAGTACACTCGCTCATCACTACTCTTGATACGTGCGCAAACCTCATCATCAACTACAAAAAACATCTGACGGATGTGCTTGCCAACACGGGTTTTGCCACCAAGTATTAAGTCTTGTTTGCCAGAGGGATCAAATACTTATTTCTCACTGCAAAATGCAAATAAATGTATATTATTTATACAATGTGATTTTCTGGATTTTATTTTTTATATTCTATCTCTCAATGTTAAAATTAACCTACTCTTAAAATTATAGACTGTTCATGTCTTTGTTAGTGGGCAAACTTACAAGAGGGATCAAATACTTATTTCCCTCACTGTATATCTGTGGGTCAAAATATATGGAGTAGCTTCTTTTCCAGCTGTTTAACCACGTAAATGTCCACTGTCAGTCTTTGATAGTGTCATTTATGTGGCTGATCCCAATGGAGCATCCTCGTAGGTGCCTTTTGTCCCCCTTCCCAAGATCATGATTTGGTGATGGATTGACATGGCGGGTGTCTGCTGAAGTTCTCCATCGGCGGCGTCTTTATACTCTTATGGGTGTCATATGTGACCATGATTTTTACCTTATACTGCCAAGTACTGCATAAATTTGATCTGATACTGCCTCTCTGATTTTCTCACAAGTCCTAAGAATCATATAAATTAGGTAAAAATATTAGACTTTGCCATTTTTAAATGAGGAAAATTATCCAGTATCACATGTCTCTTGAGTGGCAAAGTATGTGACCCTTGGTGTCCAGGATCTGGTGTGACCTTGTGCAGTAAGGACTATATGAACCCATTCCTGGCAATTGTTCATTAGTGCTGCTCATCAGCTTGGAGGGGTTTCACCTAATTTCTCCTTGTAAATCCACTTAAACTCTGTTATGCTGGTGGGATTTCTCCCATGAACTGCTCGATTTAGGTCCCTACACAAGATTTCCATAGGATTACCGCCAGCACTATGACTTTGGGATGTTACTTCATAAACCACGTTTTCTTGCGATTCAGCTCATGGACAGATGTAATGACATCTTCCTTTAGAATGTGCTGGTATGATTCAGAATTCACCATCAATGACTGCAGCTGTTCTGGCCCAGATACAGCAAAACAGGGTACACAACGATAGTGCCACAACCTTGTTTCACAGGGAATGGTCAGGATTTCCACAGTCTGGGGATAATTGGGCTCATTGGGAGAATAAAGTGTCTCACGGCCTTACCCCACGTTTGATAGGGCAAGGTAGAGTACACAGCAAGGCCATCTCAGGAGTAATTTGGAGATCATAACGTGTTGTATAATGAAGTAATCTCCTGCCATAGAAGGAAAACAGGAGGACGGCACCACCAAAGATGTAACATTACACACATGTATCCACAGCACTTCTGCAGCACAAGTTTGAAACTGTGGGAAACATTCTGTAAATTTGCAGTGGGTCCTATACCTTTGTGAAAGGATCTTAACAATTTCCCGACATCCGTCATACATCTGAATTCCTTCAAACCATTGTGCATGAACAGCACTGCAATAATCAGTCAGCTTAGGCCCTTCACACATCAGTTTTTTGCCATCAGTCACAATCTGTTGGCTCGAAGGATCGATGAATCCGTCGCAGATTGTGAAAAACCGATGCAACGGATCCATTTTTTTGCCGGATCCGACTAGCGGATCTGACTAATTGGATTCTAAAAAATCAGAGCATGCTCAGTTTAGAAAAACGGAATCCGTCGACGGACGGCGAGGGATCCATCGCTGTCCTGTTTTTTTGACGTATACAAAAAATGTTACTTTGTCCTTTGTCTCCGGCAGCTGAATAAACAATTTTTGACGGATCCGGCGAACGACGGATGAAACGTGAGGCCATCCGTCGCAATCCGTCGCTAATACAAGTCTATGAGAAAACAATAGATCCGGTGACTGATTCAATATTCGATAGATTGCTACTGATAGCAAAAAGCTGATGTGTGAAAGGGGCCTTAAACACATGGTGACCGAGAAAAACATCTCTACTCATAGTTTGAAGGTTTTTGTGGCCCACTCGCATCGATGATCTTTGTGAGTGACTGGCATATTGAAGCTTTTTACAGTTAAAAGGTTAAAAAAAAAAGTAGTGATTGGTGCTAGGTGTGACAGCAGCAATCTTCTATAGCAAAATGGGTGACGGTGTTTGTGGTGCCACGCTTGCTTACTAACCCTTTTGAAATGATTACCCCTCTGCACACCATATTTCACTCAAAAAACATCATTCAAAGCAGTTATATGTACCTGAGTGAAATAATTGTTGGCCAGGGCCTGTGATTGATGTTTAGTGGTGCTGCTTCATCTAGTGCTTCCAGGTGTCTCCTGATCCTGTAATGTCTGCTCTGTGTGACTCTGTGCTGATTCCTGCAATAGCAGCAGAAGCCAAATCTTCCAACCTCTGTTCCAGAACCACTTCTTCCTTATCCATTCTCAACTCGCCTTCTTGCTCAATTTTTGGTGCACACTTTTTAGTCTTGTTTTTTTTTTGTTTTTTTTTTACTACATTTTCGTTAGCCAGGCTTTTTTCTGTTTTTAAGTTTTACAACTGCACTACTGCTGTGTGCATCCTGAAACCTATACACAAAAATTATATAGCCAGAAGTATACGAAAAAATTTAAATCTTTATTAATAGAATAAAATATTATAATAAAAATTAGAATATATTATAGAATTATAAAATATTATAATAAAATAGAATAAATTAATATATAAAATAAATAGAATTAAAAGAAAATGAATGGGAGGAAATAACAGTGAGCAAGCTAAGGCGACAGATAGCCAGCAGGGGAAGATGTACAACAAATTATCACAGGAAAACACTGCAGGTAAATAGACAAACAGTCTCGGAATCACTGGGATTCATGGAAGCGTTCCAGAGTTATAACCACATAAAGTGACATTGCTCAGAATTGTAAAATGAGACCCAGTTAACCTGCAAAGTGGCTTGGTCCTTAAGGGGTAAAAACACTGATGGTAAAAATAGACATAGCACCAAACACTGATGACACGGTACTATTTTTTCAGGTATATGTACATTTGTGCTCAAAAGTTTACATACCCCGTCAGAATTTTTGCTTTCTTGGCCTTTTTTTCAGAGACTATGAATAATAACACCAAAACTTTTTCTCCACTCACAGTTATTGGTTCGGTGAAGCCATTTATTGTCAGACTACTGACACATATTGAGTATCGCCGCGTCCGTAACGACCCGACCTATAAAACTGTCCCACTAGTTAACCCCTTCAGTGAACACAGTAAAAAATAAAAATAAAAAACGAGGCAAAAAACAATGCTTTATCAACATACCGGCGAACAAAAAGTGTAATAACACGCGATCAAAAATACGGATATAAATAAACATGGTACCACTGAAAACGTCCTCTTGTCCTGAAAAAAAACAAGCTGCCATAAAGCGTCCTCAGCGAAAAAATAAAAAAAAGTTATAGCTCTCAGAATAAAGCAATGCAAAAACAATTATTTTTTTATACAAAATACTTTTTATTGTATAAAAGCGCCAAAACATACAAAAATGATATAAATGAGGTATCGCTGTAATCGTACTGACCCGAAGAATAAAACTGCTTTATCAATTTTACCACACGCGGAACGGTATAAACGCCCCACCCAAAAGAAATTCATGAATTGCTGTTTTTTGCTCATTCTGCCTCCCAAAAATAGTTATAAAAAGCGATCAAAAAATGTCATGTGCCCGAAAATGGTACAAATAAAAATGTCAACTCGTCCAGCAAAAAAAACAAGATCTCACATGACTGTGGGCCAAAATATGGAAAAATTATAGCTCTTAAAATGTGATGATGCAAAAACTATTTTTTGCAATAAAAAGCATCTTTTAGCATGTGACAGCTGCCTAACATAAGAACCCTCTATAAGAACCCGCTATAAATAGTAAATTGGGGCTAAAGTTTGGGTTGGGGCTAAAGTTAGGGTTAGGGTTTGGATTAAGGTTAGGGTTGGGATTATGTTTATGGTTGGGATTAGGGTTAGGGGTGTGTTGGGGTTAGGGTTAGAGTAAGAATTGGGGGGTCTCCACTGTTTAGGCACATCAGGGGCTCTCCAAATGCGACATGGCGTCTGATCTCAATTCCAGCCAATTCTGCATTGAAAAGTCAAACGGTGCTCCTTCAAAAAGTGGTTTACTCCCACATATGGGGTATCAGCGTACTCAAGACAAATTGCACAACAACTTTTGGGTTACAATTTCTCCTGTTACCCTTGGGAAAATAAAAAAATTTGGGGCGAAATGATAATTTTTGTGAAAAAAATATGATTTTTTATTTTTACGGCTCTACATTATAAACTTCTCTAAAGAACTTGGGGGTTTAAGTGCTCACCACACATCTAGATAAGTTCCTTTGGGGGTCTGCTTTCCAAAATGGGGTAAGTTGTGGGGGATTTCCACTGTTTAGGCACATCAGGGGCTCTCCAAATGCGGCATGTGTTGTGATTCGGTTCGTGGGCTCCCCCGGTGGTCTCTTGTGGTACTGGTGTCCTGCAAGCTTTGCCTTCTCAGTTCACCTGTTCCTATCAGGATGTGGGAGTATCCTATTTAACCTTGCTCCTCAGTCATTCTAATGCTGGCCATCAATGTATCCAGAGTGATTCTGTTGCATGTTCCTGCTCCCAGTTTTCTGCTCAAGCTAAGTTGGACACTTTAGTCCTTAAGTCTATTTTTGTATGTTTTGTCCAGTTTGCACTTATGTGAATCTCTGCAGCTGGAAGCTCTTGTTGGGCTGAAATTACCACTCCAGTGGCATGAGTTGTCACATGAGTTAAGGTAATTTCAGGATGGTGTTTTGAAGGGTTTTGCAGCTGACCGCGAAGTCCTCTGTTGTATCTTTCTGCTATTTAGTTAGCGGGCCTCTCTGTGCTAAATCTGCTTTCATACTACGTGTGTCTTTTCATCTGCTCTCACCGTTATTATATGTGGGGGGCTGCTATCTCCTGTGGGGACATTCTCTGGAGGCAAGCCAGGACTGTGTTTTCTTCTACCAGGGGTAGTTAGTTCTCCGGCTGGCGCGCGGCATCTAGAGACAACGCAGGAATGCCCCCTGGCTACTTCTAGTGTGGTGTGTAGGTTTAGCATCGCGGTCAGCTCTAGTTTCCATCACCCGAGAGCTTGTTCGTTTATTCTATGCTTCTGATGTTTCCTTGCCATTGGAAACCATAACAGTATGGCCAGCCCAAATGTTTAATCTATAGGCTGAAGCAGGAGAGAAAAGGAACTGTGTGAAACCTTTTTTTTTTTTTTTTTCCTTCCTCTGAAGTTGCACTCCAGTTGCAGTCTCCTGTTTTCCTCTCCTCTTAACCCCTGAATGGCTCAGACTTTATCTGTTGAAATATGGATCCCCAGAGTCTGGCTACCAATTTGAATAATCTTGCCTCTAAAGTTCAGAATATACAAGATTTTTTGTTACATGCTCCTCGGTCTGAACCTAAAATTCCTATACCGGAGTTTTTTTCTGGAGATCGATCTTGTTTTCTAAATTTTAAATACAATTGTAAATTGTTTCTTTCGCTGAGATCTCATTCTGTTGGAGATCCTGCCCAGCAAGTAAAAATTGTTATTTCTTTACTGCGGGGTGACCCCCAAAATTGGGCATTTTCATTGGCACCAGGGGATCCTGCGTTGCTCAATGTGGATGCGTTTTTTCTGGCTTTGGGGTTGCTTTATGAGGAACCAAATTTGGAGATTCAGGCTGAGAAAGCCCTAATAGCCCTCTCTCAGGGGCAAGATGAAGCCGAAATATATTGCCAAAAATTTCGAAAATGGTCTGTGCTTACTCAGTGGAATGAGTGCGCTCTGGCGGCAATTTTCAGAGAAGGTCTCTCTGATGCTGTAAAAGACGTCATGGTGGGGTTTCCTGCGCCTACTGGTCTGAATGAGTCCATGACAATGGCAATTCAGATTGATCGGCGTTTACGGGAACGCAAACCTGTGCACCAGTTGGCGGTGTCTTCTGAAGAGGCACCACAGAGTATGCGTATGCAATGTGATAGCTTTCTGTCCAGAAGCGAACGACAGATTTATAGGCGCAAAAATCATTTGTGCTTCTATTGTGGAAATTCTACTCATGTTATATCAGCATGCTCTAAACGAACAAAGAAAGTTGATAAATCCTCTGCTATTGGCACTTTGCAGTCCAAGTTTATTTTGTCTGTAACTCTAATTTGTTCGTTATCTTCTATTGTTGCGGATGCGTATGTGGATTCTGGCGCCGCTTTGAGTCTTATGGATTGGTCCTTTGCCAGGCGGTGTGGGTTTGATCTAGAGCCTCTGGAAGTTCCTATACCTTTAAAGGGTATTGATTCTACACCATTGGCTAGTAATAAACCACAATACTGGACACAAGTGACTATGCGTATGACTCCAGACCATCAAGAAGTGATTCGCTTCCTTGTACTGTATAATCTACATGATGTGTTGGTGCTGGGATTGCCATGGTTGCAAACTCATAACCCAGTCCTTGACTGGAAAACAATGTCTGTACTAAGCTGGGGATGTCAGGGAAATCATGGGGACACATCTTTGGTCTCCATTGCTTCATCTATTCCCTCTGAAATTCCTGAGTTTTTGTCTGATTATCGTGAGGTTTTTGAGGAATCTACTCTTAATTCTCTTCCTCCTCACAGAGATTGCGATTGCGCCATAGATTTGATCCCTGGCAGTAAATTTCCTAAGGGTCGTCTATTCAATCTGTCTGTACCTGAACATGCTGCCATGCGAGAGTATATTAGGGAGTCCTTGGAAAAGGGACATATTCGTCCTTCTTCGTCTCCTCTTGGAGCGGGGTTCTTTTTCGTAGCTAAAAGCGATGGTTCTTTGAGACCTTGTATTGATTATAGACTCTTGAATAAGATCACAGTCAAGTATCAGTATCCTTTGCCATTGCTGACAGATTTATTTGCTCGCATTGAGGGGGCGAAGTGGTTCTCTAAGATTGATCTTCGCGGTGCGTATAATTTGGTGCGAATTAAGCAGGGCGATGAGTGGAAAACCGCATTTAATACGCCCGAGGGCCATTTTGAGTATTTGGTGATGCCTTTTGGTCTGTCAAATGCCCCTTCGGTCTTTCAGTCTTTTATGCACAATATTTTCCGTGAATATCTGGATAAATTTATGATTGTGTATTTGGACGATATCTTGATTTTTTCGGATGACTGGGAATCTCATGTTCAACAGGTTAGGAGGGTTTTTCAGGTTTTGCGGACCAATTCTCTGTTTGTTAAAGGTTCAAAGTGTGTTTTTGGGGTTCAGAAGATTGCTTTTTTGGGGTACATTTTTTCCCCCTCTTCTATTGAGATGGATCCTGTGAAGGTTCGGGCTATTTGTGACTGGACGCAACCGACTTCTCTTAAGGGCCTTCAGAAATTTTTGGGCTTTGCTAACTTTTATCGTCGATTCATAACTGGTTTTTCTAGCGTTGTCAGGCCTTTGACTGATTTGACTAAAAAGGGTGCTGATGTTGCAGATTGGTCTCCTGCTGCTGTGGAGGCCTTTTGGGAGCTTAAGCGCCGTTTTTCTTCTGCTCCGGTGTTGTGCCAGCCTGATGTTTCTCTTCCTTTTCAGGTGGAAGTTGATGCTTCTGAGATCGGAGCGGGGGCGGTTTTGTCGCAGAAAAGTTCAGATTGTTCAGTGATGAGACCTTGTGCGTTCTTTTCTCGAAAATTTTCGCCCGCCGAGCGAAATTATGACGTCGGTAATCGGGAGCTTTTGGCGATGAAGTGGGCATTCGAGGAGTGGCGTCATTGGCTTGAGGGTGCTAAACATCAGGTGGTGGTCTTGACTGATCACAAAAATTTGATTTATCTTGAGTCGGCCAGACGTCTGAATCCTAGACAGGCGCGCTGGTCGTTGTTTTTCTCCCGGTTTAATTTTGTGGTTTCGTATCTGCCAGGTACTAAGAATGTGAAGGCGGATGCCCTTTCTAGGAGTTTTGAACCTGATTCCCCTGGTGATTCTAAACCTACGGGTATACTTAAGGATGGGGTGATATTGTCTGCTGTCTTCCCAGACCTGCGACGTGCTTTACAAGAGTTTCAGGCGGATCGGCCTGATCGTTGTCCGCCTGGTAGATTGTTTGTGCCGGATGAGTGGACCAATAGAGTCATCTCGGAGGTTCATTCTTCTGCGTTGGCAGGTCATCCGGGAATTTTTGGTACCAGAGATTTGGTGGCTAGGTCCTTCTGGTGGCCTTCCCTGTCTCGGGACGTGCGTACTTTTGTGCAGTCTTGCGATGTTTGTGCTCGGGCCAAGCCTTGTTGTTCTCGGGCTAGTGGGTTGTTGTTGCCCTTGCCTGTTCCTAAGAGGCCTTGGACACACATCTCTATGGATTTTATTTCTGATCTCCCTGTTTCTCAGAAGATGTCCGTCATTTGGGTGGTGTGTGACTGCTTTTCTAAGATGGTTCATTTGGTGCCCTTGCCCAAGCTGCCTTCCTCATCTGAGTTGGTGCCCCTGTTTTTTCAGAATGTGGTTCGGCTGCATGGTATTCCGGAGAATATCGTTTCCGACAGGGGATCCCAGTTTGTGTCCAGATTTTGGCGGGCGTTTTGTGCCAGGATGGGCATTGATTTGTCTTTTTCGTCTGCATTTCATCCCCAGACAAATGGCCAGACGGAACGTACTAATCAGACCTTGGAGACTTATTTGAGGTGTTTCGTGTCTGCTGATCAGGATGACTGGGTCTCCTTTTTGCCGTTGGCTGAGTTTGCCCTTAATAATCGGGCCAGTTCTGCCACTTTGGTCTCCCCTTTCTTTTGCAATTCAGGGTTCCATCCTCGTTTTTCATCTGGTCAGGTGGAGTCTTCGGATTGTCCTGGAGTGGATACCATGGTGGATAGGTTGCATCGTATTTGGGGGCAGGTGGTGGACAATTTGGAGTTGTCCCAGGAGAAGACTCAACGTTTTGCTAATCGCCATCGTCGTGTTGGTCCTCGTCTTCGTGTTGGGGACTTGGTGTGGTTGTCCTCCCGTTTTGTCCCTATGAGGGTCTCTTCTCCTAAGTTTAAGCCTCGGTTCATCGGTCCTTATAAGATTTTGGAAATTCTTAACCCTGTGTCTTTTCGTTTGGACCTCCCAGCATCCTTTGCTATCCATAATGTCTTCCATCGGTCATTATTGCGGAGGTATGAGGTACCACTTGTGCCTTCTGTTGAGCCTCCTGCTCCTGTGCTGGTTGAGGGTGAATTGGAGTACGTGGTGGAGAAGATCTTGGACTCCCGTGGTTCCAGACGGAGACTTCAATATCTGGTGAAATGGAAGGGCTACGGTCAAGAGGATAATTCTTGGGTTACAGCTTCTGATGTTCATGCTTCTGATTTGGTCCGTGCCTTTCATAGGGCTCATCCAGATCGCCCTGGTGGTTCTTGTGAGGGTTCGGTGCCCCCTCCTTAAGGGGGGGGTACTGTTGTGATTCGGTTCGTGGGCTCCCCCGGTGGTCTCTTGTGGTACTGGTGTCCTGCAAGCTTTGCCTTCTCAGTTCACCTGTTCCTATCAGGATGTGGGAGTATCCTATTTAACCTTGCTCCTCAGTCATTCTAATGCTGGCCATCAATGTATCCAGAGTGATTCTGTTGCATGTTCCTGCTCCCAGTTTTCTGCTCAAGCTAAGTTGGACACTTTAGTCCTTAAGTCTATTTTTGTATGTTTTGTCCAGTTTGCACTTATGTGAATCTCTGCAGCTGGAAGCTCTTGTTGGGCTGAAATTACCACTCCAGTGGCATGAGTTGTCACATGAGTTAAGGTAATTTCAGGATGGTGTTTTGAAGGGTTTTGCAGCTGACCGCGAAGTCCTCTGTTGTATCTTTCTGCTATTTAGTTAGCGGGCCTCTCTGTGCTAAATCTGCTTTCATACTACGTGTGTCTTTTCATCTGCTCTCACCGTTATTATATGTGGGGGGCTGCTATCTCCTGTGGGGACATTCTCTGGAGGCAAGCCAGGACTGTGTTTTCTTCTACCAGGGGTAGTTAGTTCTCCGGCTGGCGCGCGGCATCTAGAGACAACGCAGGAATGCCCCCTGGCTACTTCTAGTGTGGTGTGTAGGTTTAGCATCGCGGTCAGCTCTAGTTTCCATCACCCGAGAGCTTGTTCGTTTATTCTATGCTTCTGATGTTTCCTTGCCATTGGAAACCATAACAGGCATGGTGCCGATCTCAATTCCAGCCAATTTTACATTGAAAAGTCAAACGACGCTCCTTCCCTTCCGAGCTCTGCCATGCGCCCAAACAGTGGTTACCCCCCACATATGGGGTATCAGCGTACTCGGGACACATTGCACAATAACTTTTGGGGTCCAATTTCTCCTGTTACCCTTGGAAATATAAAAAAAATTTGGATCTGAAGTAATTTTTTTGTGAAAAAAGTTAAATGTTAATTTTTTTTTAAACATTCCAAAAATTCCTGTGAAGCACCTGAAGGGTTAATAAGCTGATGTAAAGAAGACATGTGGGAAATGTTACTTATTAAGCATTTTGTGTAACATATCTGTTTGATTTAAGGGCATGAAAATTCAAAGTTGGAAAATTGCGAAATTTTCAACATTTTTGCCAAATGTTCTTTTTTTTTCACAAATAAAAAGTCATATCAAAGAAATGTTACCACTATCATGAAGTACAATATGTTACGAGAAGACATTGTCAGACTCACCGGGATCCATGTAAGCTTTCCAGAGTTATAACCTCATAAAGGGACAGTGGTCAGAATTGTAAAAATTGGCCCGGTCATTAACGTGCAAACCACCCTTGGGGGGTAAAGGGGTTAAAGAATTGCATTTTTCACTGCTTTGTTTTTTTCAAACTTTTTGCAGTATTTTTCACCCATTGAAAGCAATGGTTGGTGCATAAACGTTGCAAAGACTAAGCAAAAAAACAAAGGTATCAGGTTTTACTGCGTTTTTGGTGCCAAAACCTTATAAAGTTTAATCAGATTTTTTTTTATGCACTAAACTTTATAAGCATGGACAAGAGACAAATTTAAACAACCTAACAAATTCTCATATTATAAATAATTACTTCCAAAATATCCTGCATAGAACATATGTTAACTAAAAAGTAAAGATCTATCCCATAACAAGGGTGTGCACCACATTTATAATCCTAGAGACATATCTGAATAGGATAGAAAATGAGAGATAAGGTTCAATGTCAAAAAATATAATTTCATAAAATTTATAATAGTAATCATAGTGTAAGCATGATGATAGAGTCCGCTAAAATTTAAACTGAGATTACAAGTATCTGAACAGTGTCAGCCCTGGCAATCCTAAGGCTATGTGCACACGTTCAGGATTTTTCGCTATAAAAACGCGATAAAACCGCGAAAAAAACACATACATTAAGCATCCTATTATTAGAATGCAATCCGCAATTTTTGTGCACATGTTGCGTTTTTTTCCGCGGCGGAACCGCATTCCGGAAAAAAACGCAGCATGTTCATTCTTTGTGCGGAATCGTGGGGATTTTGCACACATAGGAATGCATTGATCCACTTACTTTCTACATGTGGCTATGCCCACCATGCGGGAAGTAAGCGGATCATGTGCGTTTGGTACCCAGGGTGGAGGAGAGGAGACTCTCCTCAAGGCCCTTGGAACCATATAATTGTTAAAAAAAAAATAATAATAATTAAAATAATAAATCGTGATATTCTCACCTTCCGGCGTCCCTCGCAGCGTACCTGCTCCTCGCGATGCTTCCGTTCCCAGTAATGCATTGCGGCAATTCTGTGATGATGTTGGTCTCGCGAGACTGCTACGTCATCCGAGGTCATTGCCGCTAGGCATTATTGGAAACGGGAGCATCGCGAGGAGTGGGAACGCTGCGAGGGATGCTGGAAGGTGAGAATATCACGATTTATTATTTTTTTTATTATTTTTAACACTAGATCTTTTTACTATTGTTGCTGCTGCAAGTAACGAGTATATTCGCTCATCACTACATAAGACCTGTGATCCAGCGGTGTCCATCTTTTTAGTAATACATAAAAGCGCAGTCAGCCAGTTTTGTGCACCTCTGAAAAGAAGGACACCGCTGAACAGAGGCCAGACGGAGTCCAGAGTAACTCTGCTGCCTCATTATAGTGAATGGATTGGGGGTTTCATCTGTGGTTTTTCAACAAATATAGGGTACCTATGTACATTGGAAAAATTGGACAACAAATTTTGGCATCCCTTTTCTCCTGTTACATTTGTGAAAATTTCAAAAAATGGGGCTGAAACAACATTTTTGTTGGGAAAATGTGTTTTTTGATTTTACGGCTCAACATTATAAAATTCTGTGAAGCCCTTGAGGTTTCAAGGTGCTCACCACACATCTAGATAATGTCATTGAGGGGTCTAGTTTCCAAAATGGGGTAATTTGTGGGGGGTTCTACTGTTTAGGCACCTCAGGAGCTCTCCAAACGCGACATGGCGTCGGCTTTTGATTCAAGCCAATTTTGTATTCCAGAAGTCAAATGGCGCTCCGTCCCTTCCAAGCCCTTATGTGCGCTCAAACAATAGTTTTACTCCACATATGTGGTATCGGCGTACTCAGGAGAAATCGCACAACAAATTTTATGGTGCATTTTCTTCTGTTACCCTTGTGAAAATGGAAAATATGGCGATAAAGAAACGTTTTTTGGGGAAAAAGTGAAATGTAAATTTTTTCCTTCCACATTCCATTAATTTTTGGGAAGCACCTGTCACGGGGAGACTAGGTGGGCAAGAGCTAATAACCCGGGCCCCTGCAATTTCCCTCAGACTAGGGAAATCCTGACTGACCCTCTACCTAGAGTTTACACTAATGATGTGCATGTCTAGGCCTCGACCCTCGCCCTGTCTCCTGTTTCAAACCTAGGCTGAAACCACCACCCACCACCCAGTGAAAAGATCATATACCAATACCCACAGTAAGCACAGACAAGGATAACGGAAAATATACACCACGCCGCAGTCACTCAGGAATACACTATAAATGCGCAGGGCAAAATAAATACAAATATAGGAAGGAGTAAATAAGACAAAGGGAAATACACCACCAGCAACGATACTCCAACTACTAGCTCACCACTCCAGACCGAGATAACAACGCACAAGACAGAAGCTATAATCGGCGACGCCCTATGTTCAGGAAAACCATTTGAAGGCAATGGGCATGGCCCAGCTTCCAATCCGAGCATCAGGTAAATTAACCCCGGACCAGCTAGATAAAATCTAGCCGACGCCAATGAGCACATAGTGGTCAAAAGCGGAATTACCGCTGTCTGTCGAACGACCTGGTCTGAACAGCGTCCGACATGACAGCACCTGAAGGGTTAATAAACTTCTTGAATGTGGTTTTGAGCACCTTGAGGGGTGCCATTTTTAGAATGGTGTCACTTTTTGGTTTTTTGTGTCATATGGGCCCCTCAAAGTCACTTCAAATGTGATGTGGTGCCTAAAAAAAATGGTTTTGTAAATTTTATGGAAAAATGAGAAATTATTGATCAACTTTTAACCCTTATAACTTCGTAACAAAAAAATATGTTTCCAAAATTGTTCTGATGTAAAGTAAACATGTGGGAAATGTTATTTATTAACTGTTTTCCGATATTTTCAGAAATGAACACAAGTCATATTGAAATTTTTTTACCACTATCATGAAGTACAATATGTCTCAAAAAAACAATCTCAGAATCGGTGAGATACGTTGAAGCGTTGCAGAGTTATAACCTCATAAAGTGACAGTGGTATTTATCAAAAAAATGTCAAAGGTTATTGTACAAAAAATTAGAGATAAGAGAACTCGAGGCTGTAATGCAGCTAGGTCCAGCAAAAATAAATTCGTTTTACTGTCCTATAGATCAGCTGCATTGAGGCTACCAGATCCTCATAGTGATAATGGCCATTTGTTTTTTAGTCAAAAATGAGTGTAACAGGAAAGTTTCCGACACCCATAAATGCAGGCCACAGCATGAATGAACCGCCTAACAAATCGATAGCAAAAGGTAGCAACCGATATCTGTCTCAGAGAATGCAGTGCTGTTGGGGTGCATGTACTCCTGTGCAGTTATAGTAGCAGCATTACACCAAAATGTATAGAGAGCAGCAACACATCAGCGGGCTGACACTGTTTAGATACCTGAAGTCTCAATTTAATTTTTAACGGACTCTATCATCATGTTATCATCATCACACTATCATTACTATTATAAATTTAATACAATTATATTTTTTGACATTGAAGCTTATCTCTCGTTTTCTATCCAATTCAGATCTGTCTCTATTAATGTGGTCGACATTGTCCCGGTTATCACCCTTGTTATGAGATGGATCTTTCCTTTTTGGTTAAAAAAAAAGAGACAATTGTTCCTGGAAAAAAAATGCAGCAAAAACTAAGCAAAACCTTCTTTTTATAAGCAGCTTAAACTTGGCATAAAAAAACGCTGCAAAAATACAACGTGTGACCAAAGCCTTAAGGTACCTTCACATTAAGCGACGCTGCAGCGATATCGACAACGATGCCGATCGCTGCAGCGTCGCTGTGTGGTCGCTGGAGAGCTGTCACACAGACAGCTCTCCAGCGACCAACGATGCCGAAGTCCCCTGGTAAGCAGGGTAAACATCGGGTTACTAAGCGCAGGGCCGCGCTTAGTAACCTGATGTTTACCCTGGTTACCAGTGTAAATGTAAAAGAAAACAAACAGTACATACTTACATTCCGGTGTCAGTAACGTCCCCCGGCGTCTGCTTCTTGCACTGACTGTGAGTGCCGGCCGTAAGGCACAGCACAGCGGTGACGTCACCGCTGTGCTCTGCTTTTACTTTGCGGCCAGCACTCAGTCAGTGCGGGAAGCGGACGCCGGGGGACGTGTGACAGACACCGGAATGTGAGTATGTACTGTTTGGTTTTTTTTACATTTACAATGGTAACCAGGGTAAACATCGGGTTACTAAGCGTGACCCTGCGCTTAGTAACCCGATATTTACCCTTGTTACCATTGTAAAACATTGCTGGCATCGTTGCTTTTGCTGTCAAACACGACGATACACGCCGATCTGACGACCAAATAAAGTTCTGAACTTTCAGCAACGACCAGCGATATCACAGCAGGATCCAGATCGCTGCTGCGTGTCAAACACAACGATATCGCTATCCAGGACGCTGCAACGTCACGGATCGCTATCGTTATCGTTGCAAAGTCGCTTAGTGTGAAGGTACCTTTACTTCCAGCCTGTGTCTGTTTGCTTTGCTATCTGGAGGGGTTTGTTTCACAGTAGTGTAACATTGGAAAGAATAAATAAGAAACTACAAAACAATGGCAAAAAATAACTTTTTTCTTAGTGCCCCCATTAAATAACATTAAAATATAATACACTATGTCTGCATAAAACAAGGCCTCGTACAACTAAGTAAGTGGAAAAATAAAAATGTTATACAGATAAACAAAAAAAACAAATCTTATTACAGAAGAAGCAGAGATATTATTATGGCAGAGACAGTTTATTTGTTTAATTGTCAAAACTATAACCGTAATAAATAATAATAATTTTATTTATATAGCGCCAACATACTCCGCAGCGCTTTACATTATAGAGGGGATTTGTACAGACATAGACATTACAGGATAACAATAAACACAGATCAAAACAGATACCAAGAGGAGCGAGGGCCCTGCTTGCAAGCTTACAAACTATGAGGAAAAGGGGAGACACGAGAGGTGGATGGTAACAATTGCTTTTGTTGTTCGGACCAGCCATAGTGTAAGAATCAGGTGTTCATGTAAAGCTGCATGAACCAGTTAACAGCCTAAATATGTAACACTACAGACACAAAGGGCTATTAAATGCATACAGTGTATGAGAACATGATACGAGGAACCTGATTGTGGTTTAAGTTTTTTGAATGGGCCACGCAGGGATAATTAGGTTAATGCGTTGAGGCGGTAGGCCAGTCTGAACAAATGCCTTTTTAGGGCACGCTTAAAGCTGTGGGGATTGGGGATTAATTGTATTAACCTGGGTAGTGCATTCCAAAGAATTGGCGCGGCACGTGAAAAGTCTTGGAGACCGGAGTGAGAGGTTCTGATTATTGAGGATGTTAACCTCAGGTCATTAGCAAAACGGAGAGCACGGGTGGTAGGCTGAGACCAGGGAGGAGATGTAGGGTGGTGCTGAGCAATGGAGTGCTTTGTGAATACTGTATTCTGGAATGGATGGGTAACCAGTGTAATGACTGGCACAAGGTAGAGGCACCGGTATAACGATTGGCGAGGAATATGATCCTGGCTGCAGCATTCAGGACAGATTGGAGAGGGGAGAGTTTGGTAAGAGGGAGGCCGATTTGTAGAGAGTTACAATAGTCCAGACGAGAATGAATAAGTGAAATAGCAAGAGTTTTTGCAGAGTCGAAAGTAAGAAAAGGGCGGATTCTAGAAGTGTTTTTGAGATGCAGATAACAAGAGCGAGAAAGTGATCGGATGTGGGAGGTGAATGAAAGCTCGGGATCAAGTATGACCTCAAGGCAGTGGGCATGTTGCTTGGGAGTAATGGTGGAACCACACACGGAGATGGCAATGTTTGGAAAAGGTAGGTTAGTAGAGGGAGAGAACACGAGGAGTTTAGTTTTTGACAGGGTCAGTTTCAGATAGAGGGAGGACATGATGTTAGTGACAGCAGTAAGACAATTACTGGTGTTTTCTAGAAAGGCAGGCGTGATATTAGGACCAGAAGTGTATAATTGGGTGTCATCAGCATAGAGATGGTACTGGAAATCGAATCTGCTGACTGTTTATCCAATAGGGGCAGTATACAAAGAGAAGAGGAGGGGGCCTAGGACTGATCCTTGAGGAACCCTAACAGTAAGGGGAAGGTGAGAGAAGGAGGAACCAGCAAAAGATACAGTGAAGGAGCGGTCAGAGAGATAGGAGAAGAACCAGGAGAGAACGGTGTCCTTGATGCCGATGGAGTGTGGAGTGGAGTGAGGAGGAGCTGGTGATCCACAATATCGAATGCTGCGGAGAGATCCAAGAGAATTAGCATGGAGTAGTGACCATTACATTTAGCTGTTAGTAGATCATTAGAGACTTTAGTGAGGGCGGTTTCAGTAGAGTGTAAAGAGCGGAAACCAGATTGAAGAGGGTCAAGAAGAGAGTTATCTGAGGGATAGCAGATAAGACGTGAGTGGACCAGGCATTCGTGGAGTTTAGAGATGAAGGGAAGATTCGAGACAGGTCTATAATTAGCGGCACAGTTTTGGTCGAGGGATGGTTTTTTAAGTAATGGATGAATGATGGCATGATTAAATGAGGAGGGAAAGATACCGGAAGAGAGGTTGAATATTGTTGTTAGGTGAGAGGTGACAGCAGGGGAAAGGGACTGGAGGAGATGTGACAGAATGGGGTCACTGGTGCAACTGGTCGGGCGAGAAGGTGCAAGGAGCCTGATTACTTCTTCTTCTGTAACTGGTTCAAAGTCAGAGAGTGAACTAGATGCAATGGGGGAGAGAGGACAGTGCATGGTATGAAGGGATTGGGAGATAATTTCCTGTCGGATGTGGTCAATTTTTTCTTTGAAGTAATTGGCCAGATCGTCAGTGCGGAGATCAGTGGTTTGGGCTTGCGCTCTTGGGTTGAGTAGGGAATGAAAAGTGTCAAAGAGACGTTAAGGGTATGTGTCCACGTTCAGGATTGCATCAGGATTTGGTCAGGATTTTCCATCAGTATTTGTAAGCCAAAACCAGGAGTGGGTGATAAATGCAGAAGTGGAGCATATGCTTCTGTTATACTTTTCCTCTAATTGTTCCACTCCTGGTTTTGGCTTAGAAATACTGATGGAAAATCCTGACCAAATCCTGATGCAATCCTGAACGTGGACACATACCCTTAGGGTTGTTGGACAGTGAGGTGATGAGGGTGTTGAAATAGGTTTGTTTGGAGAGGTGAAGGACAGAGTTGTATGTTTTAAGCATGAATAATGAATAATGTTTTCTAACTTCCCCTAGGAAATCCTGACCTGCCTCCACCAATCAGCTTTCTGCGTTCTCAGTGGCACAGCCAGCCATATACTGGTGGCTCGTACAGCTACGTAGCAGTGGGCACTTCTGGCATTGATGTGGACAATCTAGCAGAGCCACTACCCACAAACAATGAAGCTCTGAAGGTAAACTGTAGTTTTCTGCCACACTTATTCATATCTGAAATGTACTGTAATAAAAAATAAGAATACAAAAACTGCCAACAGAGACATTTTTAGCTTTTTCTGTTTTTTTGTCTAGCAAGTTGCTTCTGATTTATATCAGGCCGCTGAAAATAATGATTCTAATATACTTTGTTAAAAGTGCTAAATTATGTGCATGAGCGTTGCCTTTCCTAGTTAAAAAAGCTGCATACAAACGCACTTTTTGCCACAATGCGTGCATAAACCAATAAAGTAAAACGAATGGAGGTATGTATGCGTTACAATTAACTACTGCTGAAGGAAGCCTAACTTTGCTTCTGTGTATCCAAGGTCTGATGTGCCCTCCTTGGTTTTTCCTATGGATAGGGAGAGGAGGCAGTTTGGCTTATCCTGGATTCTCCCTAGGTAATGTGTCAGCTGTCCTGGGTTCGATCCTTCACCGATTGAGCAGACAGCGTGCCGGCCGGTCACATCTGTCCTCACACTAGTTTGCGGGAGTCTACTGTCCTTTGTGCCTGGGTGACGGCACTTGAGGCGCAAACTCTCCTTCAAATAAGGAAGAGAAGCATTCGGGTAATCATTTAACACTTTTCAGAGGTTTCAACCTCCTTCATCAGGGATTACAGGGATTACATGAACAAGAGCAGGCAGATCTTTTATAGGTCCGAATGTCCAGTTATTGGTGCAATACAAAACCATGCAATTAAAAGACAAATAGTTCAATTTCGCTGTTTAGACCATATGGTCTTAATGAATTTAGTAGAAATATCCATTTGCTTTCTTTTCTTGACATATTGTAAATGGAATTTCCCCCCTCTCCAATGTCCTTCAACATATTCTGTGTCCCAAAATTTACTCCCTGTTAGTTGGCCATTATGTGCTGTTTTATAACGATAGGATAGTTGATGTCCACTAAACTGTAGTTTGATATTATAAAGGTGTTCCTTCATTCTCACCTTCAATTCACTCTTTGTTCTCCCTACCTAAAGTTTCAATTTCAAGGACATTGTATGCAATATACTATTCGTTTAGTGTGGCACGTTATATGTGTTTTAATAGTAAATGTCTCATCAGAGCCCAAAAAGGTGAATATGGGGTTATGATTTCTCCTTGCCTTACACATTTCAAATATTTTGCAAGGAAAAAAACCCTTTTTCTCTACTATGCACTAGCTTTGTATATAGAAAGGCGAACAATCTGAATATGAATTGAGGGTGAGAATGAAGGAACACCTTTATAACATCAAACTACAGTTTAGTGGACATCCATTGTCTTATCATTATGAAACAGCACATAAAGGCCAACCTACAGGGAGTAAATGTTGGGGTATAGAATATATTGAAGAACCAAGGAGGGCACGTCAGATCTTGGATACACAGAAGCAAAGGTAGGCTTCCTTCAGCAGTAGTTAATTGTAGCTCTAAAGGTGCATAAAGCCTTATCAACTTGTTTGGAATGCCTTTTTTTTAAAGTACCGCTTTACCCTGGCACTTAAAAGTGAATCCACATTTGTCGTATAGTCACAATGCCTAGTGCCCTCATTTTTTTCCCACTCCTTCTTCCAGTTCTTCTGTATCCAACATGGCCACCACATTTTCATAGGGAGCAGTGGTAAGTCTGTGTCAATGCCTACACAGCATAGGAAAGACTGCACCAGGCTCCAGGGTTACTTTAATACTGCAAGAGAGATTTTACCAGGTTGAAGTTCCCTAATGAGACTAACAAATACAGTGAATAGTGAAAACTGTTTTTTTTTTTTTTTAAATCACCCCCTTTCTCGCCCCTTAAAAATAAATAAAAAAATACACTTGTTATTGTTATGTCCATAAAGTTTCATCTATCAAAATATTATAAACACTGTTGAAGGAAAGAGCGCAAATAGTGTGTTATCTGAGAAGGTTAAAAGGTTAATCCATAGGATTGCACTCGCCAGATATGGTTAAATTGAAGCATTGAAAAGATTCGCTGCAGCAGATCCACAAGTCCAGGAGAGACCAGTCGTTTAGATACAGATTGGGAAAATTGTGGTAAATATCTGCGCTGCTGAATCACTAAAATTCCAGAATTATTAGTATATGTGGCTTCATCATTCTATGCGTTTCAGAGTTCAAGACTCCTTCATCAGGAAACACCACAGGAACTGGTATACCACAGGAGGTATTTACCACACTTATCCCAATCTGCATCTAAACGACTGATCTATCAAAATATAACATTAATGACTCCAATCTGTAAACTCTGTACAGCCAACTACGTCTTGGCTGTCAGCCTCAACTGCCTCTACAGCCGAAATTATGTTTGACAAAGCTCACTTTATTCCATCTACATCAGTATAATCAATAGCTCCGTAAGCACATTTGCCTCAATCCTGTTTTGCGGGGTTTCAGCCATAAGCCTCAACAGAGCCACTGAACGTATGCTTATGCGCACAGTGTGAGGGCAGGGCCCACTTTTATCCTGACTGTGGCACACATAGTGTGAAGGCAGGACCCACTTTTATCCTGACTGTGGCGCACATAGTGTGAGGGCAGGACCCACTTTTATCCTGACTGTGCAGCACATAGTGTGAGGACAGGACCCACTTTTATCCTGACTGTGCCGCACATATTGTGGAGGCAGTACCCACTTTTATACTGACTGTGGCGCACATAGTGTGAGGGTAGGACTCGCTTATATCTTGACTTTGGTGCACATAGTGAGAGGGCAGTACCCACTTTTATCCTGACTGTGGCGCACATATTGAGAGGGCAGGACCCACTTTTATCCTGACTGAGCAGCACATACTGTGGGGGCTGGACCCACTTTTATCCTGACTGTGGCGCATATAGGGTGGGAGCAGGACCCACTTTTATCCTGACTGTGGCGCACATAGTGTGGGGGCAGGACCCGCTTTTATCCTGACTGTGGCGCACATAGTGTGAGGGCAGGACTCGCCTTTATCCTGACTGTGGCCCACATAGTGTGGGGGCAGGACTCACTTTTATCCTGATTGTGGCGCACATAGTGTGGGGGCAGGACCCACTTTCATCCTGACTGTGGTGCACATAGTGTGAGGGCAGGACTCGCCTTTATCCTGACTGTGGTGCACATAGTGTGAGGGCAGGACCCACTTTTATCCTGACTGTGGCGCACATAGTGTGAGGGCAGGACCCACTTTTATCCTGACTGTGGCACACATAGTGTGAGGGCAGGACCCACTTTTATCCTGACTGTGGCGCACATAGTGTGGGGGCAGGACCCACTTTTATCCTGACTGTGGTGCACATAGTGTGAGGGCAGAACCCACTTTTATCCTGACTGGCGCACATAGTGTGAGGGCAGGACCCACTTTTATCCTGACTGTGGCACACATAGTGTGGGGGCAGGACTCGCCTTTATCCTGACTGTGGCGCACATAGTGTGGGGGCAGGACCCACTTTTATCCTGACTGTGGCGCACATAGTGTGAGGGCAGGACCCACTTTTATCCTGACTGTGGCACACATAGTGTGAGGGCAGGACCCACTTTTATCCTGACTGTGGCGCACATAGTGTGGGGGCAGGACCCACTTTTATCCTGACTGTGGTGCACATAGTGTGAGGGCAGAACCCACTTTTATCCTGACTGGCGCACATAGTGTGAGGGCAGGACCCACTTTTATCCTGACTGTGGCACACATAGTGTGGGGGCAGGACTCGCCTTTATCCTGACTGTGGCGCACATAGTGTGGGGGCAGGACCCGCTTTTATCCTGACTGTGGCACACATAGTGTGAGGGCAGGACCCACTTTTATCCTGACTGTGGCGCACATAGTGTGGGGGCAGGACCCACTTTTATCCTGACTGTGGCGCACATAGCGTGAGGGCAGGACCCACTTTTATCCTGACTGTGGCGCACATAGTGTAGGAGCAGGACTCGATCTGTGAACATAGCATTATGAGGTTTATATATTCAAGTTCCCACTTGTCTGAAGTGATAACTTGCTTTTTACCAGGAGTGTGAGTAAACAGAGCATTTGAAAGGAGTGATGGTCCGATATATGCGCTGTCACTCTATTCACTTTCTATGGACTGTCAGTGATATCTCCCTGCTCTTTTTAGCTTACCTCCACATGCAGGGACTTAGCTTTGTTCAAAGGTTGGGACCATTTGCAATTAGCAAGTTGTCACCTTACAGATAATAATTTCCGTTCATAGTTCAACCAGTATAGAGAGTAAAGCATAATCATAATACTGTGGATGTTTCTTGTTTGTCCAGGGATTTGTCATCCTTTATCATTGCTAACTCAGCTGTTTATTTTTTTACATTTACTTTCCTGACCAATTTCTGCTATTCTGTTGCAATATGTCATGACGGTTTAAAGCTAAAACCGCTCACTAATATTGGCGAGAGTTGCATACTTTGCATTGTTCCATGCGACTCAATGTGCTGACAACCAAATTACCTTCACTTCTTCTTTAGCCATTGCAGATTCTTTTTGCTGGAGAAGCCACAGAAAGAAACTTCTATTCGACAACTCACGGAGCCCTCATGTCTGGATGGAGGGAGGCACAGCGTTTGATTGACCGATATCCAGGGCAGGGGGTCACTGTTAGACCTAAGCTCTAAAGAAACAACTCACTGTGGAACTGCACCAATGTTTTATTATTTTAACAACAAAAATAAAAACATGCATTGGTTCGGCGAAGCAAGAAAAAAATACAGTTTACTATGTTAAGTATGTGCTATACTTGGGTAAATGCATATAAACCCAATAAATCCCTCCAGATTACTAATGGTATCATAGAAACAGAAGAAACGTGTAACCGTAGATTGAAAACTAGAGGTTTACTTTACATAAGGCATTATTGTGTAATCTGATATGTCCTCAATTGCTTAAAGGGAGTTTTTCACCCCAAATTCAAAGTTAACCAAAATAAGTGATGTTTGCATTATATGTTTCATTGTTGTAGTTTAGTTTGAAAACTGTTTATATTCCATGTGCAAATGAGGGGGCCTCGGTGCACCCTTGGCGTGGCAAGAGCTCAATGCATCGTAACCCAACCAAGTTGCTTACTGAGTAGTTCCCTGACTCTGATTGGCCAGAGCAAGCTCTGCCTGGACCCTAATCGTGAGCTAGTCCTTCCCTCACACTATGTGCACCACAGTCCGGATAAAAGTGGGTCCTGCTGTTACACTGTGCCGCGCACAATCAGCACCGCTGTTAGGGTTCAGTCAGTGCGTGCTCTGGCCAAGCGTGCACTGTCAACCAGTGACAGGAAACCATGCTGTATGCAAAGTGAAGGGGCGTAGCGGAGCACTGAGCTCTTGCTACGCCAAGGGTGCACCACAGCATCCTCATTTGCATATCAAATATGAGAAGTTTTCAAACTAATTACAAGAATGAATTGTATACTGCTAATATTTTTATAGGGGCTAAGTGCCTTATTTAATTAGTTTAGTTTACATTTTGCAGGTGACAGATTCCCTTGTCCCACCATAAAGAATAAATTTAGTAAAGCAAAAAAGGTGGAGATAAATGGTTTTGTAATTTACAGTTATTAAAAATTATGCTTCGCTCAAAAAAAAAAAAATAGCAAGCCATGCTTACATCTGCTGAAGTATGCTCCCTGGTTCCCCCTGGAGTTATGACGTCTGCAAACTTTGGTTAAATGTATTGTTTTTGGTGGCACAATCCCTTTAACAGTGCTGTCTACCAGCGCTCTCATAACATTATGTCATGTGAGTGCTGCAGACTGTCTGAAACTATCATTTTAATCAGCATCCGCATGTTGGTGGGCCAACCCCTTTAAGAGCTGCACAGTAGCAAGGGACACTTCCATTTACCAGTTACTATTTTTCATTCTGAATTTAATAAAAACATTAATTGAGTCTTTTCTTCTCATTGCATACTATTTTTTTTTTTATAAATAAATACTTTTATAAAAATTTTAAAGGTCATTAAGTTCTACTTTGAAACTTAGAACTCCAAGATTATTTTCAATAAATGAATAAATTATTCTGACTATACAATTTAATGAATAGGCTAACACTACACATTACTTTCATATGGAACTGAAGTCATTAATCCTAACTAGTGGTGATCGAGCAGTAAACTGCTGAAGTGCTCAGTACTCGAAACAAGCAGGTTGAACTCTCGGATGACATACACACACTTCTAGAGATATTGGATCCCTGTACAGGAAGGTACGATAGTCTGAATTTAAAAAGATTTTTTACCAAAGTTTATTTATCAAATTCATTTTAACCCCTTCATGCCGCAGCCCTTTTTCGTTTTTGCGTTTTCGTTTTTCGCTCCCCTCCTTCCCAGAGCCATAACGTTTTTTTTTTCCATCAATATGGCCATGTGAGGGCTTATTTTTTGCAGGACGAGTTGTACTTTTGAACGACACCATTGGTTTTACCATGTCTTGTACTAGAAAACTGGAAAAAAATTCCACGTGTGGTGAAATTGCAAAAATGTGCAATCCCACACTTGTTTTTTGTTTGGCTTTTTTGCTAGGTTCACTACATGCTAAAACTGACCTGCCACTGTGATTCTCTACGTCATTACGAGTTCATAGACACCTAACATGTCTAGGTTATTTTTTATCTAAGTGGTGAAAAATTTTGCTAAAAATAAAAAATTGCGCCATTTTCCGATAGCCGTAGCATCTCCATTTTTCTTGATCTGGGGTCAGGTGAGGGCTTATTTTTTGCGTGCCGAGCTGACATTTTTAATGATACTACATTTGTGCAGATACGTTCTTTTGATCGCCCGTTATTGCATTTTAATTCAATGTCGTGGCGACCAAAAAAACCTAATTCTGGCGTTTCAAATTTTTTTCTCGCTACGCTGTTTAGCAATCAGGTTAATGCTTTTTTTATTGATAGATCGGGCGATTCTGAACGTGGTGATACAAAATATGTGTAGGTTTGATTTTTTATTGTTTTATTTTGGATGGGGCAAAAGGAGGGTGATTTAAACTTTCATTTTTTTTATTTTTTTCATATTTTTTAAAACATTTTTTTTTTAACTTTCGCCACGCTTCAATAGCCTCCATGGGAGGCTAGAAACTGGCACAACTCAATTGGCTCAGCTACATAGCAGCGATCATTAGATCGCTGCTATGTAGCTGAATTGCAGGCTTGCTATGAGCGCCGACCACAGGGTGGCGCTCACAGCAGGCCGGCATCAGTAACCATAGAGCTCTCAAGGACCTCTATGGTTACTATCCTGACACATCGCTGACCCCCAATCATGTGACGGGGGTCGGCGATGCGCTCATTTCCGGCCGCGCGGCCGGAAGCGGTAGTTAAATGCCGCTGTCAGCATTTGACAGCGGCATTTAACTGGTTAATAGCAGCAGGTGGATCTCGATTCCACCTGCCGCTATTGCGTGTACATGTCAGCTGTACAAAACAGCTGACATGTCTCGACTTTGATGTGGGCTCAGCGCCGGAGCCCACATCAAAGGGGGAGGCACGACATGCGCCGTACTAGTACGGGGCATGTCGTGAAGGAGTTAAAAAAGTCGTATAAAAGATAAAGCATGAGATAACACCAAAAAACAGCCCCGAGACAACCAATGTCTTGTATAACATTGATAGTTGCAAACAATAGTACTTCAATAGTTCATAAATTGGCAATTCTATGATTTCATGTTGTTCAGAAAAAAATTGAAAGTTGTCGTAAAGTGCAATGAGTGCAAATCTAGACAGGAATAGATGTTGTCAAATGGTTTACAAAGTGTAAAAAATGCTATGTGCATGGTATGGAGAGGAAACAACGCTAGGGTACTGAGTATCATTGTAATGAGTATAAGTGCCTTTATTTACCAGGACCCTGTGGGGATTCCATAGTAGTAGTGTTTCTGTCCAACATGGGGAAATAGAGCACAAAGAATAGTAGTAATGTGATAAAGAGCTTGCCAGATGCAACTTACTGTGGTGCAGAGTAGAGAAGGACTGCTCGGGCTGCCACCCCGATGATGCCGTTTCGCCTTAGCTTCTTCTCAATGGGAGTGTCAAGAAATGTTGTGCTAAAGAGCTCCTTGGAGTGTCCTAATGTGGGATCACTAGTCTTTTGGGACTCAACATGGTGGGAGGAAGGAGGATCTGGACTTTAGACTGGTATAACTAGACGGTGTAGAAGACTGTGTGGTGCTGCCAAGCCTACTGGAAGCATTATCTGTTATCCAACCTACTAATGGTTCGCACTGCTCTGGCTTCAGAAGTGGTGTCTTGCGCCCCCTGCAAAGTGGGACAGGAATTTGTGTGTTGTGGCTGGGCGTGTTTCAGTGCTCCAGTGAAGCAAGGCCGGGGCACACGTATCTGTGTTTGCTATGGGCCATAACTGAGTTCTGATTGCCCCGCAACCCGTTTTCTAAGCGGATGTCTGGGTGGTGTGATGAAGTACGTTCTTCAGTCACTTTTGCTTTGGGAGCCCTCATTACCTCCCCGCCAATGGGATCGGTATCGCCTACAAACAAAAGACAGTATTGAGTGCTTTACATAGATTGTATCATCTGCAAATATCGATATTTTACGGTGTAAACCTTCTACCAGATCGTTAATAAATATGTTGAATAGAGAATGAGAATAGGTCCCAACCCCGACCCCTGCAGAGCCCAACTGGTCACAGCAACCCAGAGAATATTCCAATTTATAACCACTCTCTACTTTCTATCACTAAGCCAGTTACTTACCCATTTACACACATTTTCCCCCAACCCAGCATTCTCATTTTGTGTACCAACCTCTTGTGTGGCACGGCATCATATGCTTTGGAAAAATCGAGATATACCACGTCCAATGACTCACCTTGGTCCAGTCTCTAGCTTACTTCTTCATAAAAACTGATTAGATTCATTTGACAGGAGCGATTCCTCATAAACTCACTCACCCTCGCAGAAATCTAAAACACCTCAACTTACAATCACTCTCCGAGTCCCTTCTCCCTCTTACAGACATAGCCTCCCTTCATGACACAGATGCTGCTGCCACTTTTTATAATACCACAATAACAGCAACACTCAATTCGGCCGATCAGAGAAACCTTTGGCCCACAGCACCCAACACCCCTCTTAGCTGTTCATCCCTGTTCCTCCAAAACCAGCTTCACCATGGCAGATCAGCTCTCCACCCTCCTGTCAAGGTCACACCACACCACCTGCACGCTTGACGCGCTTCCGTCTCCCCTCATCCCTAACCTTGCCACGGTCTTCATCCCAACCCTAACACACCTCTTCAATCTCTCACTCACAACAGATGTCTTCCCCTCATCCTTCAAACATGCCAAGATCACACCCATCGTCAAAAAGCCCTCCCCCGACCCATCCTCTGTGTCTAGCTATCGCCCAATATCTCTTCTCCCTTATGCCTCAAAATTACTGGAACAACATACCATCTTGAACTTTCCTCCCACCTCTCCTCCTGCTCCCTCTTTGACCCTTTACAATCTGCCTTCCAACCCCATCACTCAACTGAAACTGCCCTAACTAAAGTCACCAATGACCTACTAACAGCCAAGAGCAAGCGACACTACTCTGTCCTCCTTCTCCTTGACCTGTCTTCTAACTTTGACACTGTGGACCACTCCCTTCTTCTACAGATCCTCTCATCTCTTGGCATTACAGACTTGGCCCTATCCTGGATCTCGACATATGTGACTGACCGAACATTCAGTGTCTCCCTCCACCATACCATCTCCTCACTTCGCCCCTTGTCTGTCGGTGTTCCTCAAGGCTCAAGGTCTCTAATGATCTAATAACAGCTAAATCCAAAGGTCAGTGCTCCCTGCTGATTCTCCTGGATCTCTCCGCAGCATTCGACACTGTGGATCATCAGCTCCTCCTCCCTATGCTCCGCTCTATAGGCCTCAAGGACACTGCCCTTTCCTGGTTCTCCTACCTCTCTGACCGCTCCTTCACTGTATCTTTTGCCGGCTCCTCTTCCTCTCCTCATCCCCTTACTATTGGGGTTCCGCAGGGCTCAGTCCTAGGCCCCCTCCTCTCTATACACTGCCCCTATTGGACAAACAATCAGCAGATTTGGGTTCCAGTACCACCACATCTATGCTGATGACACCCAATTATACAATTCTTCCCCTGACATCACCCCTACCCACAATACCAAGGATTGTCCGTCTGCTGTCTCTAACATCATGTCCTCCGTCTATCTGAAACTAAATCTCTTCAAAATGGAACTTCTTGTGTTTCTCCCTTCTACTAACCTCACTCTACCCAACATCAAAATTACCCTGGAGGGTTCAACCATAACTCCCAAGCAGCATGCCCGCTGTCGTCTTGGGGTCACATTCGACACCGAACTTTCTTTTACTCCCTATATCCGATCACTCACTCGCTCTTGTCACCTGCATCTTAAAAACATCTCCAGAATCTGACCTTTTCTCACCTTTGAAACTGCTAAGACTCTTACTGTCACTCTTATTCATTCCCATCTGGACTACTGCAACTCTCTTCTGATCGGTCTCCCTCTTACCAAACTTTCTCCTCTCCAATCCATCTTGAATGCGGTAGCCAGGGTCATATGTCTGTCCAGCCGCTTCACCGATGCCTCCATCTTATGCCAGTCATTACTCTGGCTACCCATTTGCTACAGGGTCCAGTATAAACTCATCTCTCTCACCCACAAAGCTCTCCACAGTTCTGCACCCCCTTATATCTCCTCTCTCAGCTCTGTCTATCGCCCTACACATGCCCTCCGTTCTACAAATGACCTAAGACTAACATCCCCCGTAATCTGAACCTCGCACCTCCGTCTCCAAGACTTCTCTCGTGCTGCACCAGCTTTCTGGAATGCACTTCCCCAGACGATCAGGCTGATACCTAGCCCCAACCTATTCAAGCGCGCTTTAAAAAAACCATCTCTTCAAACAAGCCTACCACATCAACTACTCAGTAAACTAACTTTGACCCGTTCCCTCCTTCCAAATATTATTCCGAATCTGCACCCTACTATTCATCTGTCTCCACACCCTCCATGCACATAAATGCACTTAAACACACGGGCTGATGACCGCATCATGCAGCTTTATATGAAAATCCCTATTTATTATAATTGCCAGACCTGAAATAACAAGCACTTTTCACCTATTGTGTCGCCCCCATTTCCTTGTAGATTGTCCCCGCTTAATTGTAAAGTGCTTCGGAATATGTTGGCGCTATATAAATAAAAATGATTATTATTATAAGGCTCTGTTCTAGGACCCCTACTCTTCTCCATCTACACCTCCGGCCTGGAACAGCTTATAGAATCCCACTGTATGTAGTATCATCACTACGCCAATGACACGCAGATCTACCTATTCGGACCTGACCTCACCTCCTTACTTACCAAAATCCCACACTGTCTGTCTACTATCTCGGCCTTCTTTTCTGCTTGCTGAACATGAACAAAACAGAATTCATCATCTTTCCCCCATCTCACTCTACCCCTCCACCAGACCTATCCATCAATGTCAATGGCTGCTCACTTTCCCCAGTCCCACACGCCCGGTGCCTCGGGGTGATCCTGGACTCTGCCACAAGCCACATATCCAAGCCCTTGCCTCCTCCTGCCATCTGAAACTCAAAAATATTTCCCAGATCCCGCATTCCTTGACCGCGACACCACCAAAACACTAGTGTATGCCCTTGTCATCTCCCGCCTTTACTACTGCAACATCCTACTCTCTGGCCTCCCCTCTAGCACTCTGGCACCACTCAAATGCATCCTACACTCTGCTCACCGACTAATCTACTTGTCTCCCCGCTATTCCCCAGCCTCTTCCCTATGCCAAGCTCTTTACTGGCTTCCTATCGCCCAGAGATTCCAGTTTAAAACCCTTACAATGACATACAAAGCCATCCACAACCTGTCTCCTGCATACATCTGTGACATGGTGTCCCAGTACTAATCTACACGCAACCTCCGATCCTCTCAAGATCTCCTTCTCTACACCCCTCTCATTTCTTCTTCCCACAACCGCATCCAAGACTTCTCCCGTGCTTCCCCCATATTCTGGAACTCTCTACCCCCAACACATCAGACTCTCGCCTACCATAGAAACCTTCAAAAAGAATCTGAAGACTTACCTCTTCCAACAAGCCTACAGCCTGCAGTGATCCTCAACCTACTGAACCGCCACACACGTGCACTCCTGCAGGCTTACCAGCGCTTGCTCTGAGCAGGCACTGGTAAGCCACCTCCCTGCAGGACCTGGAAGGCCCCCCGTTGCCATTTTGAATCCGGGCCTGCTGCAGGGAGGAGGAGGTAAGAGACCCTCGGAACAAAGCGATCACATCGCGTTGCTCCGGGGGTCTCAGGGAAGCACGCAGGGAAGCCCCCTCCCTGCGCGATGCTTCCCTATACCGCCGGAACACTGCGATCATGTTTGATCGCAGTGTGCCAGGGGTTAATGTGCCGGGGGTGGTCCGTGACCGCTCCTGGCACATAGTGCCGGATGTCAGTTGCGATAGTCAGCTGACACCCGGCCGCGCTCCCCCCGTGAGCGTGGCCGATCGCTATGATGTACTATGCCATCGGTGGTCATACGGGCCCACCCCACCTCAACGGGGTAGTACGTCTAATGTCAGAAAGGGTTTAATTCGTTTTTTAGATAAAGTATTTTTTTCTCCCTATATTTTTTTTAGAGCTTCGACGGTGCCATCCTGTTTTAGTAGATTAAATGCTTTCTTTTTACTGTTAATTGCCCCTCTTACGTCTTTGTTTATCCATATTGAGTTTTTCCTATTTCTTGTCCTTTTATTCCCATAAGGTATAAACCACTTACAGTGCCTATTTAGGATGTTCTTAAACATTTCCCATTTTATTATTTTATTATCTGTATTCTTATTTCTGAGGACTTTGTCCCAGTCAACCTTCTAGACTGTGTGTTCCTTCTAGACTGTGTGTTTTTCCTGTCCTGGACTCTTTGCCTGGCTTGCTCCTTTCAGTCCTTGATTACCTGTTGTGGATTGCTCCTGTGGCCCTGTGTAAATATGAATGTGTGTACTATGTTGCTCTGCCCAGTCTCACACCCTTCATCACTTTGTATTTTATGTTTTCCTTTTTTTTTTTCTTGTAGACTGTGCGGTGCTGCTGTCCCCATTTTGTGCTGCTTTTGCAGTGCGGTGCTGCTGTCCCCGTGTTGTGCTGCTTTTCCAGTGCTGTGCTATTGGACTGCTGCCTGTAATGTAAGTATTGGCCTTCAAATTTATTTTTTTTTGCTTTGGCTCTTTTAACAAGTTCAATTTTTCTTATCTGTTATTTTCTGCAGTGTTTCAGTTGACTGCTGCCTGCTTTTCAAACATGTTCTCCAGTGAAGACCTGACTGCTTCCCAGGGTGGACATGACACTGATTATGTAATCACAGTTGATATACTGATTGGTATGTATTGACTGGCAATACTACACATGTGGTAAATCATGTATTTTCTTTACAGGAACCTTCCAGTGTGGAAGAGCAGGAGCAGTCAAGTGGAAATGAATCTTTCCAGGTTCGTTGGGTTCAAATTCCTGAGGAGGAAAGACAGAGTGTAAGTATTCTTTTCATTATCAGACTTGTAATTGGATTTTTTTTCAGTTTTGTATATTTAAAACTGTAGTACTTAATTTTTTTTTACTATTTTATTTGATCTATAGGTTCATCAGCGTGAGGAAGATCAACATATCATTGACAATGAACTACCCATTCCACTGGTTCAAGAGCGTGTAGCGTTGTGGGACCCCGTAATCGTAATCATTCTGACTCGACGACTCTGGGAAGAAGTGGCCAGATCGCTTTTGGATGACTGGGACCATGCAAGGCAAAAAGTCAGAAAGGATTTTCGTAAGTATTTCAAGGTGGTCTGTGTTTTGCTGTAAATGTTGTCTTTTTTTACAATTAATTTTTTTTTCTTCCCCCTTCATAGTCAAGAGAGTAAAACTTCCTTGTCGTTCGATAAAGGCTCACTTCAATAAGGATATCAGACAGGAGATGCAGGTTAAAAGCTTTCCAAAGCTTTCAAAGTACAAATACAATTGTATGCTGTCTTTTCTGAGGCCTGCTCTTGCTCAGCGAACGTGAGTATCTTTTCTGTTGTCGAACTATTATATAAACTTTAAAAAAATTTTAGTAATGATTTTCTTTTATTTTACACACAGAACCTGGAGAAGCACTATAGAACATGGATCTTTCTCCATTGAAGCGGCCCCTCATCGACCAGCCAACGAACAGTCCCAATCATCCACCAGCGATGTAGCAACCAGGCAGGCTTCACAGGCTGGGGAACAGGCAGCCGGTCCATCAGGTTTTTCCTTCTCCCAGCCCTCTGCCACTGCTTTTGTTGGGATTTCTCATCAGCGTCAGAGGGCCTGGGAGAGGTCAGTCATGCCCGAGTTTATTCACTTAAGCTCGGTCTTCCAGGATGGGATGAAGGTGATTGGAGATAGACTGGACAGTGGGCTCACTCCAGCTGAACGTCATGCAGGCCTGCCAGGCTGCTTACAGCCAGGCATTACAGCAGCAGTCCTGAAGCTATCAGTTGCAGGCTGGATTTTACCAGCATCAACAAGCACAGCATCACTAACCTGTTCCCCCAGTTCACAGCTACACCATGCTCCAGAGTGCAGCACCCCTGCAGCAAGCAGCATCTACCACGCTCCACAGTGCAGCATCCACCACACTCTAGAGTGCAGCACCCCTGCAGTAAGCAGCATCCACCTCGCTCCATAGTGCAGCACCCCTGCAGCAAGCAGCATCCACCATGCTGCACTGTCCAGCACCATGCGCTGCTACAGAGGCCAAAACTCCTACTCTTACAACAAAGAAACTCAGAAAGACTCCCACTGGTGACTTGGTGCCGCACCGGAAAATGAAGACCAGGAGCAAGAAATGTTGGCCAAAAATGGTCCTACCACCTTCACCCTCACCTCCCAATGTGTCTCTGTTGTCTAATATGTTACTACCTCTCCTTGGTTTTCCACGATCCAATTTGTCTATCCCTTCCCACAGTTCAACTGCTAATGTGTTCTCTACTCCCAATGTGTCCAGTCCCATGCAGAAGCCAATCCTTCAATTAATTGCCCCTTCCCCTGTAACCCTTTCATCACCACATGTTACTCAATTATCACAGCTCAACACCCCCAAGGTCCACAATATATCACCGTCATACAGACCCCGAACATAAAACCAATTGTTTGTTGTTAAATAAAAAAAAATTTTGTTTGCACAATCCCTGTTTTCTTTGTCTCTTTATGCAAAAACACATGCGTGTATTGTATTGTTGAGCCAAGTTGTAATGGGTGTTTAACGGAAGGTGTTTTATTAGTAGTAAAGTCAGGAAACATGTAGTAAAGTCAGCAAACATATAACATTTACTTAAAGTGTATTAAACCATATCGTCTTGCCATGCAAGACGTCCAATATCCGAAACAAAGTGAGCAGCAAACTTATCCCTCATGTAGGCAACTTCCACTGTAGTCCTTAGAGGGTGATCACGGTAATCCTGCAAAGTGGTATCAACTGGTTCGCCAAGTTCTAATTGTAGTTGCTCTTTTGCCAAGATGTAATTGTGCATAACAACACACACTTTGACAACATCATCAATTGTTTCAGTTTTTAGATTGATCGGTGTCCCCAAAATGTGCCATTTCGATGCCAGCAGACCAAAGGCACACTCCACAGTTCTTAGTGTCCTTGTCAGTCGGTGGTTGAAAACCCTTTTGGTGTGATTTAAGTACTGACTCGAGTATGGTTTTATGAGGTTGGCACACATTTGAAATGCCTCATCCCCAACCACGACTAGATATAATACACCGCACACTCTAAGTATATCACTTGTGAAAATTTGCAATTTATTGAGGTGCTATAGACATATCATTCAACAATGCAAGGTGCGACCAGAAGTCAAACTGACAACGTTTCGACTCTTCCCGAGTCTTTATCAAAATGGTCGCTTAGCAAGGTGAATAGTAGTATAGCAAAAATAGTATCCTCGTGGTATAAAGAATATCTTAAGAAGTGGTATAAATAGTATAAATAATGGGCAAGTGGCCTTTCCTATAGGAACCGCAAGTATAGTCTTCTAGTTATGGTGAAAAGTACTTCTGTAACTTAAAAAATTGCAGTATTTCTGTTGTGCCTTGTAGTAAGTCCTGGTAGGCTCTATGGGAAAATTAGCCTCGTGTGGTGTATGTATCGCAGTTGGATCCAACGTATCGTTGGTATTGCCTGTTAAATATGTGCCAGGTTAAAAGTACACGTATATTGTAGAAGTATAGGACAGAAGACAGCCACATGGAAAATTACCTAGAACCGCTGGTGGTATAGGGCTGCGATTGGGATTCCTCTGGCAATACCAGTAGGCGGGTGACTGCAGCTATAGAAAAGTGGAAATCAGAGCCCTGCATAAATGTGGCTCCACATTCGCTGTATGCGGTAGTAGCAAATAGACCGTGGGTAGGAGACCTCTGGAGGTGCTGTGTCGTAAAGCGGCGCTCCTGCGCCTTGCTGCGATGTGCGGACATCGCAGCAAGGCGCAGGAGCACCGCTTTACGACACAGCACCTCCAGAGGTCTCCTACCCACGGTCTATTTGCTACTACCGCATACAGCGAATGTGGAGCCACATTTATGCAGGGCTCTGATTTCCACTTTTCTATAGCTGCAGTCACCCGCCTACTGGTATTGCCAGAGGAATCCCAATCGCAGCCCTATACCACCAGCGGTTCTAGGTAATTTTCCATGTGGCTGTCTTCTGTCCTATACTTCTACAATATACGTGTACTTTTAACCTGGCACATATTTAACAGGCAATACCAACGATACGTTGGATCCAACTGCGATACATACACCACACGAGGCTAATTTTCCCATAGAGCCTACCAGGACTTACTACAAGGCACAACAGAAATACTGCAATTTTTTAAGTTACAGAAGTACTTTTCACCATAACTAGAAGACTATACTTGCGGTTCCTATAGGAAAGGCCACTTGCCCATTATTTATACTATTTATACCACTTCTTAAGATATTCTTTATACCACGAGGATACTATTTTTGCTATACTACTATTCACCTTGCTAAGCGACCATTTTGATAAAGACTCGGGAAGAGTCGAAACGTTGTCAGTTTGACTTCTGGTCGCACCTTGCATTGTTGAATGATATGTCTATAGCACCTCAATAAATTGCAAATTTTCACAAGTGATATACTTAGAGTGTGCGGTGTATTATATCTAGTCGTAATGTGTTAGGACACTCCAGTCCTCTACACCTGCACCTCGCTTTATTCCAACCTTAGTGCACACCAATTTTCTCTTCATCCCCAACCACAACAAACGACATTGGCGGTCCTTCAGTTTTCGGAAAAGGGTATGGTGGTGGAAAATTAAAATTATTACCATACAAATGTTGGCCCATGTCAGAGTTTTTGAAAGTCTGTGAGTCATTTCCTCCTCCAAATGAGCCAACGTCAACAAATCGACACTCTGCTTCTGCAATCGCCGTGAGAACAATTGAAAAGTATTTTTTGTAATTGAAATGCTCAGATCCATTTCCAGCAGGTTTCAGAATCCGAATGTGTTTGCCATCCACAGCCCCCACACAGTTAGGAAAATTAGAAATTTCATTGAATTTTGCTGCATTTTTCAGCCAGAGTTCAGTTGTGGGTTGAGGGAGTAATTCTGCTCGCAGAATGTCACATGAAGCACGGCTGGTGTCTCCAACAATCCCAGAAAGGGTGGACACTCCAATCCAGAATTGGAAATGTAGAGATCTTAAGGTCTCTCCGGTAGCCAAGGAATCTGAGGAGCAGAAACTAGGGGAAAAAAAATCAGTACATAAAAAAAGAACGGTATTTCAGCTCACCCTTAGTTCAGACGAGATGGTAGAAGTCAGTCCGAGCACGGATACAGAGTGTTGCTGCCACAACACTGATTGGTATGTAGAAAGAAACGGTGTGGATCCAGCTCCGGGATAAAAATGCAAAATTTTATTTAAACATTTAAAACGCTGCTAGAACATGACCAGCATGAAGGTGACGGAGAGCAACCAGCACCTGGACGCGTTTCGGGCAACAAAGATGCCCTTAGTCCTCAGTATGGGTACTGAGGACTAAGGGCATCTTTGTTGCCCGAAACGCGTCCAGGTGCTGGTTGCTCTCCGTCACCTTCATGCTGGTCATGTTCTAGCAGCGTTTTAAATGTTTAAATAAAATTTTGCATTTTTATCCCGGAGCTGGATCCACACCGTTTCTTTCTACGAAAAAAAAATCAGTACATGGCTTTTCTAACAATAATACAAACGATGTGTTTATTTTTCAAAATTACGTACCTCGGGGTCACCAACAGACGTTCCTCAGCAGGAATTGTTCTATGTAGTGGCGTGTCCTGCCTGGTGATGGATCCTCGCACACGTTGCAGCAATTCATCGAAGCTCTGTTCAGACATCCTCGTGTATTCAAAAAACTTCTCCGGGTTTTCACGTAGATCAGTGTACAACGAGTGCTAGGCTCCATGGTTCTCTCAGACTTCAACGATGGGGTGTTGCCAGTAGCAACGATGACAGCAAAGGCAAAAGACAATTTCAATTCCAAATCCAGATTATGATAGAAGCTGTCCATACCAAGACCCATCTTGCAGCTGGATACAGGAGCAAAAGATGAGGATTTAATCTGTGTAGGGTCCAGATATACAGAATCCCCATGAGACACACCCATTGGGTGTGGCTTTTGTCAAGGAAATTCTCCTGGAACAGAATTTGCCGAATAACAAAATTCTTTGAAAATTTGAACGCATGCGCTGAAAAAACGCAAATGCATGCCAAAATACATACAAACGCATGCACACGCAGCGTTTTTTGGCTTCATGCGTAAGCTGATACGGGTAAAAAATGCAGTGTAACCATGCGTTTGAATGTGTTTTGGCATGCGTTTGCGAATGCAGATGATACGCTGCGCACAGAGACGCTAATGTGAACTTAGCTTTAGTTTGATCATCCTTGTCTCAGGCCGGTTTCTATGTCCAGCAGCCAGTCTGTGCTTGCAACCCAGTGGACCCAGGAGTAAGTCCAGATTCCTGTATAAGGTTTAACTGGTGAAAGCCGGGAATTCTCTTGGATCTGCTAGACAGAGTGGCTTCAGCAAACTCTGTCCAAGTTAGACTTGTTGGGCTGACTGCTGCTGATAGACTTTACACTAATATAATTCTTCCACTCATCCTCCCTCCACCACAATATATGACATGCTCATTGATGTAAGATATGGAGCACTGCGCTAACTCCGGAGCTAGCATGGCACTGAAATGCATACAGTGCTCGTTGGTTTTCTCATTGCCACTGAACTTGCTGGCTGCACTGTTCTTTTCTGGCATGACTGCACTGGTGCTGCTATTGCCCCCAACCATCCCTGAGCACTTACAAGTTATGCTCTTTAGTGTGCTCACTGTGAGTGATGGCTAGTCACAGGTAGATCAGTGAGCAGTGTCAGTGAGTCACCGCTCATCAGTCTCCCAGAGCCCCACTTATCACTCACAGTGAGCAAGCTAAGCACACTTGTTATCCTGTCCGTAAGGCTGTAGTGCAAGCAGACTGTTGAGCGGTGTCACAATGGTTTTTAGCGTGATCATTGTCAGTGATGGACAGGACGGAGGCAATGAGCATTGTGAGTAACTCTGACACCGCTCACTGATCTGACTGCACCCCAGCCATCACTCGCAATGAGCACACAAAAGAGTATAACTTGCTGGAGCCGCAGGGGCAACGTCGGTGCTGTCACTGACGCTGCCTACTGTCTAAGCATAAGAAGAAAAGCTGACAGCACTCACTAAGTATGGACGTACGCTCTTAGTCCAAGGAACAACTTGGAAAGGCATAGATTTCAGAAAAAAAGGGAACAGCGTCTAGTCCAGGTGAAGAAAATAAAGATGCTTTATTCCACCATGGATACAGCGTTTCAACCTATTATAGGTCTTTATCAAGTATACAAGGTATTAGAAATGGCAGACTTATATAGTGTGGAGGTACACACCACCAATCACCATGAAGATACTGCCCACAGATCTAAATCACATATAATACAAAACATCACATACATATCCCATATTAACCCCTTCGCGCCGGAGCCCATTTTAGTTTTTGCATTTCTGTTTTTCGCTCCCCTTTATGTTTAAAGGGACTCTGTCACCTGAATTTGGAGGGAACAATTTTCAGTCATATGAGCGGGGTTTTCGGGTGTTTGATTCACCCTTTCCTTACCCGCTCACTGCATGCTGGCTGCAATATTAGATTGAAGTTCATTCTCTGTCCTCCATAGTACACGCCTGCATAAGGCAAGATTGCCTTGTGCAGGCATGTACTACGGAGGACAGAGAATGAACTTCAATCCAATATTGCAGCCAGCATGCAGCCAGCGGGTAAGGAAAGGGTGAATCAAACACCCGAAAACCCCGCTCATATGACTGAAAATTGTTCTCTCCAAATTCAGGTGACAGAGTCCCTTTAACATCATCCATGCTAAATGCGCCAAAATGAAACCATAAATTCGCCAATCACAGGCGTTCACATAGTCAGAGCATGTCTGAACTTACCGCCAAACACCGGCTGACTCCCAGCTCACCAACGCTGAACCGCGCATGTGTCACTGCCCCGCGTCAGTAAAGCATGGTCACCTGACTGTCGTCATGTGACCAAAAACCTTGTAACATCCAAACACAGTGCGCATGTGCACGCGCGCCCGGCATGTCAGTTGGGGGGAGTGAACCCAGCCAGATCCATGGCAACAGGACAGTCTCATGGCGACAAAAAAAAAAACAGCTCCTTTGGTACATCTGAGAAACCTTAATTGATTAAGGTGAAATTTTAAAAAAAAAGTAGATAGCAAAAAGAAAAGAAAAAAGGGGAAAAGGGAGAGAGGAAAAAAGCAGAGGATAGGGGAGAGAAAGATCGATGATTTATGATTTAAATCTGTATACACAATGCATATACAGTATATTCATTGGAATATTCAAATATCTAAGGTGTATCTTCAATCAATCTCTGTCCCCATATCCTCCGGCCATTCCCAAAAAACAAGGTCCCTGTAAAGAAAGGAAAAAATATATATGAGTGATTAAAAACAAATACCAATGTGATTCAAAGGAGAAAGCGGGAATGCTCGAAGTTAAACACGTGTGTAAAGTATATTCAACATTGAGGCCCCTGGGTTCTTTCTGTATTTTGAATCTTTTCCCTCCTCTCCATTTTGGCGCATTTAGCATGAATGATCCTGATTGGACCTGCATAGTAACTTAACACAGCATTATGAGCTTGCTTAAGGATTGGCCCCTGGTATCCATGGTGACAAGGATGCATATTGTTAATTGGAGGACTATCCGATATGGGATTGCATTAAATAACATTACTATGGATTGATTAAGTTATTATTCTTTCAAATATTTATGATATATGTATAATGAAAGCTATTGCTTGTTAATATGGGATATGTATGTGATGTTTTGTATTATATGTGATTTAGATCTGTGGACAGTACCTTCATGGTGTTTGGTGGTGTGTACCTCCACACTATATAAGTCTGCCATTTGTAATACCTTGTATACTTGATAAAGACCTATAATAGGTTGAAATGTTGCATCCATGGCGGAATAAAGCATCTTTATTCTCTTCACCTGGACTAGATGCTGTTCCCATTTTCCCTCATTACTGGTTACTGTCTGTCTGAGTCCAGGTCACCACTATTGCTGTGTACTGGAGTGGGTCATTAGCGGCACCAGCAAAACCATGCAGCAATATTAATAATTCTTTTTTCTTTAAACTGTGCCCCATTCATGGTCTGAGGTAGGACCCTTGGCAGTTGCCTACCTCTTTCTACCTTTTGTTCCCGCCCTGGACATGGTCAGTACTATTTCTTAACTTGAAGGTAAAAGTTAACATTACGGCTATTGTCTATAGAAAATAAGTGGGATTTCAGGGTCTCCTGGCTCCTAACACAGTTGTCTAACAAGCAGAGTTCGCCCCCCCTTTCTGCAAGCTGCTCCACCTCATCACCAAGGTCAGAGTCAGCAAATCCAACCCTAAAAATAGCAGTGCTCCCAGTAGCAAGATTGTCAGCAGGGCTCAGTGAGACTGGGTCTGCAGGATACTCAGGTACATGGGTGGGGGTCTTTGGGAGAAGAGAACGTTGAGGCGCAAACTGGTACTAGGAAGACTAATCTAATTAACTGGCTTTTAATCAGTTCTTTGCATTACACAGATAGACAACTGGAGATTGACAATATATGATATTATGCCTGTGTACATTCTGAGACACATGAGTGGCCATCTATAGGAGCTGTACAGAGAGGTGGTCTCCTAGCTAGAGTATGCGCCATAGGTGTCCATGTAACTCTCGGAATACAGCAATGCATGTGTCAGTAAGGGAAATACATGGAGCCAACGGCAATGTCAGTGCTATTATTGTATTAGTGGACATGCTGCTACATTATAACAATGTATTTCTTCATGTGAGATATTTGTCTGTTAAAATACTAAGAACTTTAGAATTTGTAGGTTGCAGCCGGTATAAAAGAAAATAACTTCTGTGTTATGTTACTAATTGCTAATAGATTAAAGGTCTTTCAGCAGTGATGATGTTTTCTGTCCCTAACAAATTACTGAAGGTGGTTGGGTTTTTATCTATTTTTTTTTTTAAGAAAATTATTATCTGTGACTGTAAATGGGGGGTTGTTATGGTCTTTTCAAAAGTTTTGACATTCTGATCACAAGTAGCAGAATACAGGCTTTTTGTTTTGATGTAGTTTTCAAGTCACTTCCCAAAACTATTAGGAGTTTCTGCCTCTTGAAACATCGTTGTCAGCCCAACTACAGCTGTATAGGAGAACCTGTAACCAGTAGGTGCCCATTGTCTGCACAGCCTCGAGCCCCCCACTGTACACCCACTCGTATCACAGTTCTGTGTGGTATGGATTTATAGTGATGCATGGGGCCTTATTGTACATCCGAATGCTGACATCCCCATGGATAAGGGGTAACTTTAAAAGTTGAAAATACCCTTTAAAAAATTATTTCACAAACATGGCTGTTCAGAAATAGACAGTAAACAAAAGAAAAGTTAAAATACCGTTCTCATCAGCAAATGTAAAATCCTGCAATGTTTTCTAAGCTGTCATTTATTTTTAGCCACTTCACTTATTTTTTAGTTTATGCTGATCATGTAACGTATGGAAAATATCGTTTTACATCGGAAAGATCAGAAAGAAACATCTGACCGATCTGTTCTTGTAGTAGCACTACTTTTTGTGCAGAATACTTCTGGCATGTGAATGATTGCGAGTGTGACAATTTTTCAGTGATTTTACACAGAGGCAGTCCTGATTAACACTGCGCTGGAGTAAGATATCCTAAATTCATTCAGAGATGAATTTTGGGCGTATTTCAGCTGATGTGCGCCTGATTAAGAAATCTAACCCGGTCAAGGACTTGAGTGCATTTTTGTCTAAATGTCCGCCATTTTTGAGACATACATTTTATTGAATCTAACATGCACAGACATGGCCCTTTTCACCGAGTTCCTCCCACTCTTCAATGCTGTCGTAAAAACAGGAAAAGTTACCCATTTTTCAACATGTTAGGTAGCTAAAAGTGCTTGATAAATCAGACTAGTAATTTTAGGGAAAGAGACTGCATTGTCTGACTTTTAATTTTTTATAAGAGAAAATATTGCAAAATGCATGAAATTCTTGGCTTTTATTTATTTGGCTTTTATAAACCAACAAAAAGTGCACAGATAAAAAATGTGCATCAACTCTTAGGCTAAGTGCACACGTAGCAGAATTGCCGCGGAAATTTCCACGGCAATTCTGCGCCTCCTGCCGCGGGTATATCGCATGCAGAATTAGGCATGCATATACCCGCAGAAAACTAGCGTTTTGCAAGCATAATTAGCTTGCAGAATGCTAGAGTTTTCCAAGCGATCTGTAGCATCGCTTGGAAAACTGACTGACAGGTTGGTCACACTTGTCAAACATAGTGTTTGACAAGTGTGACCAACTTTTTACTATAGATGCAGCCTATGCAGCATCTATAGTAAAAGGTAGAATGTTAAAAATAATTAAAAAAATTAAAAAAAAGGTTATACTCACCTCAGCGGCTTCCGTTCCTAATGCTGTGTGTTCAGGACCTTCCATTGACGTAACGGTCACGTGACCCGCGGTCATGTGACCGCGACGTCATCGCAGGTCCTTCACACACACCTCGGAAGCCTCTGAGAAGGTCGGGCCGCCAGAAGGTGAGTATATCGCTATTTTTTATTTTAATTCTTTTTTTTTTACCACTTATATGGTGCCCAGTCCGTGGAGGAGAGTCTCCTCTCCTCCACCCTGGGTACCAACCGCACTTGATCTGCTTGCTTCCCGCATGGTGTGCACAGCCCCGTGCGGGAAGTAAGCAGATCAATGCATTCCTATGTGTGCAGAATCGCCGCAATTCCGCAATTTTAATGAACATGCTGCGTTTTTTTCTGGATTGCGATTCCGCTCAGGAAAAAAATGCAGCATGTGCACAAAAAATGCGGATTGCATTCTGTTACATAGGATGCTTAATGTTAGCGTTTTTTTTGCGGTTTTATAGCGTTTTTATAGCGAAAAACCGCGAAAAAAACGCAAAAAATCTGCTACGTGTGCACACAGCCTCACTCCGTTTTGGATTAATAAAAAGAAGCATTGGAGTTTGGTGAGAACCTGATATTAGGAACTGGACGTGGTCCCAGCGCTAATCAAGTACTTACTATCATTTCTGTTTATTGTTGAATATGTTTACTGTTAATAAAACATTGTTATGTCTGTCAGAATCAGATAGCCTTCTTGTGGAGAATTAAAGGGAATTTGTTTTTTGCTACCCTATCTGAAATCAGGATAAGGTAGAGACAGAGACCCTGATTCCAGCGATGTGTTAGTCACTGGGGCTATATTCTGTAATTTTGATAAAATCATGACAATTGGATAATCGTGATACCTGTGAGTTTCACCTCCCCATCTAAAATAACGCAACCCCATCCAACCTACCAAACCAAATACCCTTCCCTGACCAATAATGACTCACCATACTTTCATTTGGATAAATTGGCCACAGCAGCCTTTATTAACATTTAACATATCAATTTATTTTATTTAACATTATCCACGGGGAGGGCGGTCCTCGAGCCCCAAACTGTAACAGCCTCAGGTCAAAGTCCAGAAACTTGGCCCCCAGGTCGAGTCTTGCGTCTAGCCACTAGGCACCAGCTCAGAGACATTAAGAGACTCGACCAGCCAATATCCACCAAAATTACCCATGGATCCCAGTTATCTCCTCCGTGTGACCATTACATTCCATTCCACTTAATCCACCCAAGGGGGAGTCCAGGATCTTTGAGATCCCCCCCTTCCGAGCTGCCATTTACTAGCACCACCAACCTCGAGGACCTCCCCCACACGCCCCGCTGCCGTGACAAAACATACCCATACTTAAACAAAACACTTCATCCTAACCTCGAAAAACTTTCCATAACCAAAATTCCCTTGATTAAGGCTAGTTTCACACTTGCGTTTAAAAACGCAGCATTTAAAACGCAAATGCAGGTGGTGAAAAAAACGCATGTAAACGCGTGCAAACTCTGCGTTTTTTAGATGCATGCGTTTTCTCATGCGGTAAAAAAAACGCGGCGTTTTGACGCGTTTACATGCGTTTTTTCCTGCGTTTGCATTTTTGAAACGCATGCTGAGAAGTGTGTGACAGCTGCCAATCATCAAAATCATCTAGAAAACCCACTATAAATAGAAATAGCTAGGGTTGAGGTTAGGGTTAGGGGTAGGGTTAGGGGTAGGGTTAGGGTTTGGATCCCTTTATCACCTTGATGGGTTAGGGGTAGGGTTAGGGTAAGGGTTTGGATCCCTTTATCACCTTGATGGGTTAGGGTTAGGGGTAGGGTTAGGGTTAGGGTTTGGATCCCTTTATCACCTTGATGGGTTAGGGTTAGGGTTTGGATCCCTTTATCACCTTGATGGGTTAGGGGTAGGGTTAGGGTTAGGGTTTGGATCCCTTTATCACCTTGATGGGTTAGGGTTATGGGTAGGGTTAGGGTTTGGATCCCTTTATCACCTTGATGGGTTAGGATTAGGGGTAGGGTTAGGGTTTGGATCCCTTTATCACCTTGATGGTGGTGGGTGGCTTATCAGTGTGTATTCTTGTTTTTTTCTATTGAAACGCATGCGTTTAAAACGCAACCAGACGCATGTGCTTAAAAACGCATGCGTTTACATAGACAGCAATACATTTTTTTGCCACAAAAAAACGCATTCATTTTTTTGCCGCAAAAAAAGCCTCTAGAAATTACTACATGTTACATTTCTGCAACAAAACGCAAGCATAGAAACGACGCATGCGTCGTCAAACGCAGCAAAACGAATACAAAAAATGCATGCGTTTTTAATGTTAAATATAGGAAAAAAACGCATGCGTTTTTTTGCGCTAAAACGCAGCGGCAAAAAACGCAAATGTAAAACCAGCCTAACTCTACATCTACTTAATAAATAAGGGTGGGTGGGTGGGAGCTTGTTTTGACTGTGATGGGGACACCTAAAATGATTGGCCCACTAAAATGGCACCTCCCTTTTATAATGCTCCCCTTAACTCCACCTTTTACCCCTCCTACCCCCCCACGGCCCTATCCCGACTCTGCTATTCAAATCCCTTAACCTTTACTAAGCCGACCCCTTTTTCTCATGTTCCACTCCTTATAGGCCTCCTCAACCCTGTCATGTCGTCCTCCCTTCAAAGGACTGTGGCCCAGTATGGCCTCACTGTATTATCTGCCATAGATCTAATAGTTCTCTGAATGCTGAGCTCTGTATAACCCACCCACATCACTGATTCGGTGTACACTCTGCATAGACAGACAGCTGCCAATCTGTGGTGGGGGTGAAGTTATGCAAAGCTCATGAATCTGACCGCAGGTTTGCTGTGCTCTAGTGATAAACTCCAGCTGATAAAACAGTGATATTATCAAAAATACAGTAATCAGCCCAATAAGTGATACATCACTGTAATCAGGAACTCAGATTAAAGGGAACCTGTCAGCAGATTTTGCCGCTATAAGGTGCGACCACTGCCTTTCAGGGCTTATCTACAGCATTCTATAATGCTGTAGATAAGCCCTCGGTCCAACCTGCAAGTGTAGAAAAATAAGTTATATTATACTCACCCGGGGGGCGGTCCGGTCCGATGGGTGTCGCAGGTCCGGGTCCGGCACCTCCCATCTTTTTGTGAGGCGTACTTCTCTGCCCTGTTGAGGGCAGAGGAAAGTACTGCAGTGTGCAGGCGCTGGGCCTCTCTGACCTTTCCCGGAACCTGCGCACTGCAGTACTTTACTCTGCCCTCAACAGAGCGGATAAGTATGCCTGAAGGAGCACTGATGCCGGGGAGCGATGAATAAACAGGAGGGCGGCATCACAAGAAGATGGGAGGCGCCGGACCTGCGACACCCATCGGACTGGACAGTCCCCCGGGTAAGTATAATATAACTTATTTTTCTTCTCTTCCAGGTCGGACTGGGGGCATATCTACAGCATTACAGAATGCTGTAGATAAGCCCTGAAAGGCAGTGGCCATATCTTATAGCGGCAAAATTTACTGACAGGTTCCCTTTAAATGGTAAACCCTGGTGGCAGATTCTGTGAATATAGATTCAATCAAACCATTGAGAGTATACTGGCTCGCAAATAAATTAGAAAGTAAGAATGAAAAAGAATTAAAAAGAAGATGAACATTAATATATGTTCCATTATAAATTTTAAAACTGCAAGAAATTGTAGAGACTCACAGAAAAAACACCAGGCGGCTCCGGTGAACCCTGATCTGAATGGCGTAGGAACCTCAACTTACCAGACAAGTGATCTGAATTAGTGCATGGACTTTACTGACACAAGAGCAATGAGTTTCAACTTAGCTTGAGGTCTTCATTGGGCTCTATAAAAAGATCTTTATCTTCAACTTCGGCTATTTAGTGCTGCTGATGTATCACACACAAATCGGATTACAAAAATATTTAAGCACGGGTTGCAATGTAACAAAATAGGTAAAATGCCAAGGGGGTAAATACTTTCGCAAACCACGGTAAAATGTTTTGAGATCCACTGTTATCACTGGGGAATGTGGCATTTAATTATCCAATTCCCATGTGAATGAAGTCAATGGGCTACTATTTTAATATGAGAATGGACCTAGTTTGCCAAAGTAGGAGCTGCTAATAGTCAGCAGCTCTCACCGCCACTCGTGATCACCGGGATAATTCTTTATTGCAGTATAACTTATGAGCTAGAGTGGTCTTTGTTACACAAACCCTGTAGAGAGGGCTATGATCAATTGGTTACCTTTTTTAATTGTGGAACAATAGTAGCGCTCTAAGAATCAAACCATTGTTTATGGTATCCATATCTTAGGTTGTATGTAGGGACTGTGTCAAAGATTTATGGTTCATCTAACAGATAAAAGGGAAGTATTCTGTAAGGTGATGGTTGGCCTCTTTTTCTTCATGTCTGGTACAAATGCATTTTTCCTATTGCAGCGCCCCAGAGTCCTGGTCGTTGCAGTACTGATGCTCCGCCGCTAAGGGGGGCTATGGTACGTCTGATGGCACTGAAGGAGTTCACCTGACCAGGTATCACAGACACCAATACACTTCACAGTCTGGCCTCCAGGGGGAGCTAAGGGTGCTATGTATTAGGCCACTCCTCACAATCTGGTAAAACTGGGGGTTAGAGAGGAAGTTAGGAAGAAGCTGACTGGGTTGGAACCAGGCAACATCCTGTGGCAGAGTGTGTTGCAGGGGAAGATTCAGGGGGGTCCCTGTCAGGGGTGGGATCCTGACAGAGGCCTAGCAAACAGAGAGAACGTTACGGGACCGCGCCTGCACTTGATCGCGGCGGTACCCCAAGAAAGGACAAGAAGCAAGGTTTATTGTGCTGAGTGAGAAACGAGATCGACGCAACAAGGAGAAACACCAGTAGGAGTCGTGCTGTAAGACGAGGCAACATCCTACTGAGGCGCGTAGCCGGTGGCCGGAACGCCGAGGAAGTATTGAGCTCCAGGCCTTACTTCAAACCTACGGCAGGACAGTCAGTTATAGGCGGGCTGTCTCACCCAAATCACCTAAGAAGACATAGGGGGCAACAACTGGAGAGGGGCGACACTAGGGTCCCGGAAGAGCTCCGAGCCTACCCGTCATACGGGTGCGTCCTAGCCATATCATCTGGGGGACGAAGCAGAACATCATAATCGAGTTGTGAGGGAACTTCAGAAACAGACACAACAGTTGTGGGGACTATCCCGTAAGCACAGCAGGGGAGGACCACAACACACAAGCGCTAGAAGGTAGGCACAGATTTTCACCTGCAAAGGGAACTCTAGAGGTGCCATCGGACCGGCCGGACTCCCACAGCCCGGTTAACCGTATTTCGGACTGAGGATCCTGAGGCCTTCAGTAAAGAGGTAAAGAGACTGCAACCTGGTGTCCTCGTTATTTACTGCAACCTGCACCGCACCACTACATCATCACCACCCACACCTTTCATTGGGCGCCCCTCAGCAGGGTCACGGACCGGGTCTAGCCACCGTGACAACCTGAGGACCGAGACTCAGAGGCCCGGTACCGGGTACCCCTCGACCCTGCGGCAGTGGGGGCGCTACACTATAAATTTAAGTAGTCGGATTGGAAGTGTTTCTGCACTTTCCGGAATACGACAATGCAATTTTCCTATAGATAACATTAAGGCTATGTGCACACGTTGCGGATTTTGATGTGTCTCCGCAGCGTTTTTGGACACGCGGAATTGCATCAAATTAGAGGTAAAATGCCTCATTCAAGTATAGAACATTAAAACACTATGTGCTGCTATCATCTGGTGGTCTCGAAAAGTCGGGTCTAAGCCAGGCTTTGTTCATTGCTATCAAAGTGAGCCTGTCACTACTTTCTGTTGACAGCCAAAAGCGTCTGTCTGTCTGTCTGTTATAACCCCCTGTGGCACAAAAAATCCACTCAGACAAGACTCTAGCGGCAGAGCAGCACAACACCTCCAAGACATAGACAGACAGCTCATGGCAGGCATCCAGCTTTGAGACTCAATAACTGAAGGTCGCAAAGAAATTAGGGAGTATCCTGGTTTGGTCATCCAGGTATCGGAGAGGGAGGACTGTGTTTTATCAAGACCAAAGTCATCGTAGCCATCTACCAGGACAATTTAGAGCACTTCATGCTTCCCTCTGCCAAAAAGCTTTTTGGAGATGGAAATTTCATTCTCCAGCAGGACTTGGCATCTGTCCACTCTGACAAAAGTACCAATATCTGGTTTAAAAACAACAGTATCACTGTGCTTGATTGGCCAGCAAATTCACCTGACCTGATTGTCAAGAGGGAGATGAGAGACATCAGACCCCAACAATGTAGATGAGCTCCTAACAAGGAGGATAAATCAAGTATGAGAGAATGGGGTGGTGGAGAGTCAAAAGGGTATAGTGTGAGATAGCACTCACTAACGGGTTGTGGAATACTCGCTTAGCAACGATATAACACACAGCAAGACCGTATTTTCTTCAAAAGTTCAAATGGGTTTTATTACTCCATAAACCCCAGTAGCACAAAACACAAAGTAACAGCCTTCATAGCATGGCAAAACAAAGTAACAGTGTTCATAGCATGGCTCTGCTCCATCAGGACTGTGACAATATACTCTTGGTAGAGTCCAATATTCAGGCTCGCTCTGGAGCCAAACACACAGTCTGGATTACCTGTTGTCAACATTGCAGGTTTTCACTGGCTGGCATCACACGGGTCCTGTCCTCCGGAGAAGCTGCCTACGGGGATCACCAACTTGCTTCGTGCTCTTCAGGGATCCAGTCCACACACAGGACCTCCCAACACAGAGGCCACTCAGCATCGCAGCCTCACCAGGTGCTCTTCAGGGATCCGGTCCACACTCTGGACCTCCCAACACCCAGGCCTTTCTGCTCACAAGACCTTCCAGCCAAGAACGATTCAGGTCCATACACAGGAACCATGTGACCCACACCCTGGTCACATTATCAAGCTGTAACCACTCCCGTAGGTAGTGAGCTGTGTGTGTGGCTAGTTCGACCCACCCAGCTCTCAAACTAGCCCTGCCAGCCTCCCTCTAAAACAACACAATTACTTGTGGGACTAGAGGTCCCAGAACAACCTTACTTCAGGCTTACAGTGCAGAGTATCTTCCTCTGCGACACACATACCGGCCATTCACAATAATGCCGGACTTCATCTCATCACTATAGTTATGCCTGTGACTGCCATGCATTCCTAAGGCATCAATAAACCTCCATGCGTATTCTGGGGAGACCATGCAGTGCCCTCTACCTGTAGCAGGGGTCACTGGATCACAAGTGTAAGGCAAAAGTGCCACATCAGACCAAATACAGATCACCATAAACAGTAAAGCTACCAATGGACGTTTCATGAATATATCTGGAATGAGTCTTAATACAGTCCAATTGGGTCATACAGGTAAAATTATTTCAAGGTCAGTGCTTACCCATAGTATGATGTGTCAAGTCACAAACACCACCACAAAGGCCCCGATGTGCGTTTTGCTCACATGCTTTTTTAAAGGTAGTGACACTTTGAAAGTGTAGATTATGTACGGTATTTCTACACTAGTAAAGGGTTTTCTTAAAGTGCAAATCCAGGAAAAAATTTTAAGGAGGGTAAGACAGTAATCCTCTTTAGGTGTCCGATTCTTCTTCGCCTTCCTCTGGAGGAAGAGGGGACTGCCTCCACCTGCTTCCTGGAGCCTGATTCCCATGTGCCTGGGCTGTAAGTGACCCGGCTTCTGGTAGTGCCAGAGCCCCTGACATATAGAAATGGGCAACAACCCCCTGTGTCACCTGCACCATTGGCCTCAAGGAGCGTCTCCCAGGCTCATTTATTCCCCAAGAAGGGTTCATCTTGCTTCCTTCCTTCTGGGATCACACACACTGCATACCAGCAATGGTGACCCTCCATTTTGAGGAAGGTGATCCTGGTTCCAGCCATCAGCTCTTGTAGCCTTCGAGGCATGTGATCTGTCTCTACTGCCAATGTTGAACGAGATGTTTCACCAGTCAATGTTTCTGGGGGCTCTTGGCATCCCAGTTGGGCACTGTACATTCACAGGAACTTCTTGGAGCAAATTATACTCCAAAATCTTCATGAAAAATATTTGTTGAAAAAGCTTCCTATTTTCCTTTCTTTTTGTTTTTGTCCACGTGGAAAAATAAGCAACATGACCATATTTGAGGCTTTTCTTCTTGAGAAAAAAAAACACTCCAAATTTAACTACTGAATCAATCGAAGCAGAGAGAAACAACCCATACACAATGCATCAAAAACATACAACATAGCTGGATGTTTTTTATGTCCAAAACCCTCATCATATGTCCTGGTCAACCCAAGCAGCTGCTCTTCACCATCAACTACAGCCTGGCTGTTAGTAATATTTTATGGAAGCAATACTGCAGTGCCAGTAAGACTATATTTCGGGCTTATTCACTACTGAATCACCATTATAACATAATAATGAAATTTCTCAATATTTAATCTAAAATGAAGCTGAACTTTTTCTGAAAATAAAAATACATTTAATATTAAACAGTAGATTTCTGAGATTAATACATGATTTCAGCGTTTCCATAATGAGGATGTTGCTATATTACAGGTATTAGTTTACCAGCTATAATTAGACATCTTGTACAACTTAGAGTCTGCAGAGCTGAATCATGTCAGCTATGAATCATTGTCAAACTCTTGAGTAAGGAGGTTGCTGACCTTGTCACTTGGTGATGTTAAGATGATTCTTTTATAATGCCTATCTGAAGCCCACACATTACATGGAACTGCCAACTGCGTACAACTATATTTCACAAGAACAAGGACAATGACAGCTGCTTTCCCAGAACCTAATTCCTAAACCTCTTTGCCGTAGCTGGCTGTTCATAATAAATATAGTATGTGGACAAGAAACAAGAAACAACTCTGCTTCTAAACCATAAACTCCAGTATTCTATGCTTCTGAAATGTATGTATTCATACATTTACAGAAGAAACAACAGAGGAACTGGAATTAATGGAAAAATTATAACAACTTGCCAGCTTACAAGATTAATGATTTATTAATAACAAAGCACAGTAGAGATGAGCGGATCTTCAAATTCATCAACTTTGCCAAATGTACCCAAAAACTTGATTTTCCGCGAATAAAGGTACCGTCACACTCAGCAACTTTGCAACGAGAACGACAACAATCCGTGACGTTGCAGCGTCCTGGATAGCGATCTCGTTGTGTTTGACATGCAGCAGCGATCTGGATCCCGCTGTAATATCGCTGGTCGGAGCTAGAAGTCCAGAACTTTATTTCGTCGCCAGGTCGGCGTGTATCGTCATGTTTGACATCAAAAGCAACGACCACAGCAATGTTTGACATGGAGCTAACAACCAGCGAGAACGAGAAGTGAGTCGCCGTTATGTCACAGGATCGCTCCTGCATCGTTCTGGAGTTGCTGTGTTTGACGTCTCTACAGCGACCTAAACAGCGACGCTGCAGCGATCTAGTTTAGGTCGGCTCGTTGTCTATATTGCCGCAGCGTCGCTGAGTGTGACGGTACCTTAAGTTTGGGCGAATCACACAAATACAAAGCCTGGACTTTACTCTATATGGTGCACACTGTGAGTTCCCCCTGAAGTCAATTGAACTTGTTTTGAGCTCTGTAATGCAAACACAGCCCTTCTAATGTCCAAATGACTTCCACCTATCTGGCTAGGGGAAAACGGTGGCTAAAGTAAATCTGTCAGCAGGTTTTTGCTGTATAATCCGAGAGAAATACAATGTAGGGGTAAGTAGGCCTGATTCCAGTGATATGTTACTTACTGGACTGTTTGGTATATCCCTGTTTTCTCTGCTGTAGATGGAGCAGTGGTCAGAATGCTGAGTTGTGTATAACCCTGCCCACACCCCTGACTGACGCCTCTTTACACCAAATTGCCAACATGCTGGTAATCAGTGATGGTGGCGGAGTTGCACAGATTAGCCTGACTACCTGCTTTGCAAGATGTAGCTCTGTAGTGTTAATCTATTGCTAATAAAATACTGATTGCATTGAAACTACAACACACAACCTAACAAATGACACATAACGCTCGTGTCCTATAGTATGCTGCTCTCAGCAGAAAACCTGCTGTCAGATTCCATTTAACCAGAAGTATCCAACAGCCTGTTTGACAACACACTGCAGAATAAGACTTTTTAGACTACCTGAATTGTATAAATTGTCTAAAAATTACCCCTTGGGGGGGGAAGAAATTCATGCATTCCTGTTTATAGACAGTTGGTGCAAACACAAAGATCTTTGGCATTTTCAAATAGTTGGGTGCAACAATTATGCCTGTTTGGAGGGCTGAAGAGTTGTGCACATTTCTAAATAAACAAGCAATAGCTTTTTTATGACCCATCCAAGACTTATCCTTTTAATAAGGAAACAAAATAGGTGTGCAGTACTGTTTTGAATGGAATGTGAAGAAGTAATGCTCTGCAATTGGTTTGGTCGACAACTGGTTTGCTAATACCAAAATCTATAGGCAGTTACAAAGACTTTTCATTAAGGCCGGGATCACACATGCGAGAAATACGTCCGAGTCTCGCATGGTAATACCCGGCATTGCCGCCGCCACTCAGGAGCGGAGCGTGTGGCCGCATGTATTGCTATGCGGCCGACGCTCCGCTCCTGAGAGACGGCGGCAATGCCGGGTATTACCATGCGAGACTCGGACGTACTTCTCGCATGTGTGATCCCGGCCTAAGTCATCCAAAAATTATTCCCTTATTTCTGGAAACAAAAGAGTGGCTCTATTTTGAACGTGAAGAAGTTCTGGCTTGTTGTTATCAGGCTTTTTTAAAAAAAAAAACAAGCTCTGTTTTCAGAGCTGTTTCTTGATTGTAAAATAAAGTGGGCGTATGTTTCAGGGCATCAGTAGTACAGGCATGCACTATGAAACATAGTGGGCAGCCAGGAGGTGTGTTGTTCTTGTGGCTGTGTTGGGGCTGTGGCACAAGCAGTGTGAGAGTGAGATAAGACTAGGCAGACCATAAAATGTTTGAAAGTGTAGGACCAGCAACAGCCTCAGCAGCAGCAGTACATCGCAGCACTATGAGCCACAGTCGGCAGCCACGAGGTGTGTGGATGGCATGGCTGTGGAAGGAATAGCATAGTAGAGGCGGCAGGAAATTTGACTTTTGGCAGTTTAGGGCCAGCATCAGCAGCCCCGGAAGCAGCAGTACAGTTAAAAACTATTGTTAAAAGTAAAAAAAAAAGTTTTGGCGCCGTATTAACCAGTTAAAAAAAGATTGATTACTCGTGTAGTTATGAATCTGTTTAATGGGTAGCAAAAATAAAATAAGTGATCTTACAGAGCAAACTTTTGAGACTACTTAGGTCTCTTCATACCATGCCTTGATTTGTAATGTAAGTTGCTGGGAGGTCATGGCTGAGGTCGCATCTGTGCAGCACCACACTACAGAAAAGGGGTATCTTGTGTGTTGTTAGCAACAACAGAAGAAAAATATAAGATCAGCCCAGCTATCCAGGAGTGCATAGGATCCAAATTCCAAATGAAAACAGTCCATGTAAAAAAAAAGGGAGTTGATCCAGCACTTCAAGTAAAATGTATACATTTATTCAAGAAATAATTCATCCATAAAAATATAATTCCATAAAAAGTCCACATGAATAAATCGACAAGTATAATATCCAAGGGGAAAGTCCCAAGAGATAAAACATTCAGGGTACTGGTTGACAAGTGACACGCCATCATTTCTTAAAAGGCAGCTGAATAGTGATGAGCGAGTGTACTCGTTGCTCGGGTTTTCCCGAGCACGCTCGGGTGGTCTCCGAGTATTTGTAACTGCTCGGAGATTTAGTTTTCATCGCCGCAGCTGAATGATTTGCAGCTACTAGCCAGCCTGAGTACATGTGGGGGTTGCCTGGTTGCTAGGGAATCCCCACATGTAATCAAGCTGGCTAGTAGCCGTAAATCATTCAGCTTCGGCGATGAAAACTAAATCTCCGAACACTAACAAATACTCGGAGACCACCCGAGCATGCTCGGGAAAACCTGGGCAACGAGTACACTTGCCCATCACTACAGCTGAATCCACAAGCTGGTAAGACTTTCACTGCTTCACCAGTAACTTGACAAGATGCGAGTTTAGTTGTCAAACCAGAGGATGCCTATCACAGGATGCGAAACGCGCGTCGGGGAGTGTACCGCACAGTCAGCCATTATCCACCAGGTATTTATTCATCACCATTATCCTTCCCTTATCTTGCACCAGATGATAGTGGCATTGCCTTGGTATATATAGGTCTATGAGATTTTATGCCACACATCATTTTTTAATCTGCAGTTAACCCATTGATTGAGCAACTGTTTATATATATATATATATATATATATATATATATATATATATATACATATAGTACAGACCAAAAGTTTGGACACACCTTCTCATTTAAAGATTTTTCTGAATTTTCATGGCTATGAAAATTGTAAATTCACACTGAAGGCATCAAAACTATGAATTAACACATGTGGAATTATATACTTAACAAAAATGTGTGAGACAACTGAAAATATGTCTTATATTCTAGGATTCTAGGTTCTTCAAAGTAGCCACCTTTTGCTTTGATGACTGCTTTGCACACTCTTGGCATTCTCTTGATGAGCTTCACGAGGTAGTCACCGGGAATGGTTTTATCTTCACAGGTGTGCCCTGTCAGGTTTAATAAGTGTGATTTCTTGCCTTATAAATGGGGTTGGGACCATCAGTTGTGTTGAGCAGAAGTCTGGTGGATACACAGCTGATAGTCCTACTGAATAGACAGTTAGAATTTGTATTATGGCAAGAAAAAAAGTAGATAAGTAAAGAAAAACTAGTGGCCATCATTACTTTAAGAAATGAAGGTCAGTCAGTCCGAAAAATTGGGAAAACTTTGAAAGTGTCCCCAAGTGCAGTTGCAAAAACCATCAAGCGCTACAAAGAAACTGGCTCACATGAGGACCGCCCCAGGAAAGGAGGACCAAGAGTCACCTCTGTGTTGTGAATTAGACCTTTTTGGCTCCCTCTTGTGGTCACTAGTGATATGACTCTGGGATTGTCTTTCCTCAGTTTGGCACCCACCTGGGTCGTTAGTCCAGGGGTGTTGCTATATAAACTTTCTGGATTCTCAGTCCAGTGCCTGGCATCGTTGTAATCAGTTCCTTTCTGTTTGCTCCTGTCTGCTGGTCCTGGATCTTGCAAAATTAAGCTAAGTCCTGCTTCCTTGTTTTTTGGCTATTTGCTTGCTCTTATTATTGTCCAGCTTGTACTAAATGTGATTCCTGATTTTGCTGGAAGCTCTAGGGGGCTGGTGTTCTCCCCCCAAGCCGTTAGACGGTTCGGGGGTTCTTGAATATCCAGCGTGGAAATTTTGATAGGGTTTTTGCTGACCGTATAAGTCATCTTACTATATTCTGCTATTAGTCAGTGGGCCTCTCTTTGCTAAATATCTACTTCATTCTTACGTTTGTCTTTTCTCCTTACCTCACCGTTATTATTTGTTGGGGGCTTGTATCCAACTTTTGGGGTCTTTTCTCTGGAGGCAAGAAAGGTCTATCTTTTCCCTTCTAGGGTTAGTTAGTTCTCCGGCTGGCGCGAGACGTCTAGAACCAACGTAGGCACGTTCCCCGGCTGCTGCTATTTGTGGTGCTAGGATTAGATATATGGTCAGCCCAGTTACCACTGCCCTATGAGCTGGTTTTTTGTGTTTGCAGACTTGGTATGTACTTTTGAGACCCTCTGCCATTGGGGTCATAACAGTATGCCAGGCCAAGGTTGAATGTTTAATGCATTGCAGAAGGGGGATTACAAGAAAGGAAAGTCTTGAGTTTTTTGTTTTTTTTTCTTTCCTCTCTTTTTTCCTCCCCTTTACCTCTGAGTGGCTTGTGCTTGCTGCAGACATGAATGTCCAGACTTTGATTACAAGTGTGGATCAGCTTGCTGCTCGTGTGCAGGGTATACAAGATTTTGTTACCAGTAGTCCAATGTCTGAACCTAAAATACCTATTCCTGAGCTGTTCTCTGGAGACCGATTTAAGTTTAGGAATTTCAGGAATAATTGTAAATTGTTTCTATCTCTGAGACCCCGTTCATCTGGAGATTCAGCTCAGCAAGTAAAAATTGTTATCTCTTTCTTACGGGGCGACCCTCAGGATTGGGCCTTCTCGCTAGCGCCAGGAGATCCGGCATTGGCAAATATTGATGCGTTTTTTCTGGCGCTCGGATTGCTTTACGAGGAACCCAATCTTGAAATTCAGGCAGAAAAAGCCTTGTTGGCTATTTCTCAGGGGCAGGATGAAGCTGAAGTGTATTGCCAAAAATTTCAGAAATGGTCCGTGCTTACTCAGTGGAAGGAGTGTGCTCTGGCCGCAAATTTCAGAAATGGCCTTTCTGAAGCCATTAAGAATGTGATGGTGGGTTTCTCCATTCCTACAGGTCTGAATGATTCCATGGCGCTGGCTATTCAAATTGACCGGCGTTTGCGGGAGCGCAAAGCCGCGAATCCTCTGGTGGTGTTGTCTGAACAAACACCTGATTTAATGCAATGTGGTAGAATTCAGACTAGAAATGAACGGAAAAATCTTAGACGTCAGAATGGGTTGTGTTTTTACTGTGGTGATTCTACACATGTTATATCAGCATGCTCTAAACGCCTAACTAGGGTTGTTAGTCCTGTCGCCATTGGTAATTTGCAACCTAAATTTATTTTGTCTGTGACTTTAATTTGCTCATTGTCCTCCTACCCTGTTATGGCGTTTGTGGATTCAGATGCTGCCCTGAGTCTTATGGATCTGTCGTTTGCCAAGCGCTGTGGTTTTGTTCTTGAGCCGTTGGTAAATCCTATCCCTCTTAGAGGTATTGATGCTACGCCATTGGCGGAAAATAAACCGCAGTTTTGGACACAGGTAACCATGTGCATGACTCCAGAACATCGGGAGGTGATTCGTTTTCTTGTTCTGCATAAAATGCATGATTTGGTCGTTTTGGGTCTGCCATGGTTACAGACCCATAATCCAGTCTTGGATTGGAAGGCAATGTCTGTGTCAAGTTGGGGCTGTCAGGGAATTCATGATGATTCCCCGCCGGTGTCTATTGCTTCCTCTACTCCTTCGGAAGTTCCTGAGTATTTGTCTGATTACCAGGATGTATTCAGCGAGTCCAGCTCCAGTGCTCTTCCTCCTCATAGGGACTGTGACTGCGCTATAGATTTGATTCCAGGTAGTAAATTTCCTAAGGGAAGATTATTTAATCTGTCTGTACCTGAGCATACCGCAATGCGTTCGTATATCAAGGAATCTCTGGAGAAGGGGCATATCCGTCCATCCTCTTCCCCTCTTGGTGCGGGATTCTTTTTTGTGGCCAAGAAGGACGGATCTTTGAGACCTTGTATTGACTATCGGCTTCTGAATAAAATCACTGTTAAATTTCAGTATCCTTTGCCTCTGTTGTCGGACTTGTTTGCCCGGATTAAAGGTGCCAAGTGGTACACCAAGATAGATCTTCGTGGTGCGTACAACCTTGTGCGCATTAAGCAAGGAGATGAATGGAAAACTGCATTTTATACGCCCGAAGGTCATTTTGAGTACTTGGTGATGCCTTTCGGGCTCTCTAATGCTCCTTCAGTGTTTCAGTCCTTTATGCATGATATTTTGCGGAAGTATCTGGATAAATTTATGATTGTTTATCTGGATGATATTCTGTTTTTTTCTGATGATTGGGACTCGCATGTAGAGCAGGTCAGGATGGTGTTTCAGGTTTTGCGTGAGAATGCTTTGTTTGTTAAGGGCTCAAAGTGTCTCTTTGGAGTACAGAAGGTTCCCTTTTTGGGTTTTATTTTTTCCCCTTCTGCGGTGGAGATGGACCCAGTCAAGGTCCGAGCTATTCATGATTGGACTCAACCCACGTCAGTTAAGAGTCTTCAGAAGTTCTTGGGTTTTGCTAACTTCTACCGTCGTTTTATCGCTAATTTTTCTAGCGTTGTTAAACCTTTGACGGATATGACCAAGAAAGGTTCTGATGTTGCTAACTGGGCTCCTGCAGCCGTGGAAGCTTTTCAAGAGTTGAAGCGCCGGTTTACTTCGGCGCCTGTTTTGTGCCAGCCTGATGTCTCACTTCCCTTTCAGGTTGAAGTGGATGCTTCTGAGATTGGGGCAGGGGCCGTTTTGTCGCAGAGAGGCCCTGGTTGCTCTGTAATGAGACCATGTGCTTTCTTCTCTAGGAAGTTTTCGCCTGCTGAGCGGAATTATGATGTTGGCAATCGGGAGTTGCTGGCCATGAAGTGGGCATTTGAGGAGTGGCGTCATTGGCTCGAGGGTGCTAAGCATCGTGTGGTGGTTTTGACTGATCACAAGAATCTGATGTATCTCGAGTCTGCTAAACGCCTGAATCCTAGACAGGCCCGTTGGTCATTGTTTTTCTCCCGTTTTGACTTTGTGGTCTCGTATTTACCAGGTTCAAAGAATGTGAAGGCTGATGCTCTTTCAAGGAGCTTTGTGCCTGACTCTCCTGGAGTCGCAGAACCAGTTGGTATTCTTAAAGAGGGAGTAATCTTGTCAGCCATTTCTCCGGATTTGCGACGTGTGTTGCAGAGATTTCAGGCTGGTAGACCTGACTCTTGTCCACCTGACAGACTGTTTGTTCCTGATAAGTGGACCAGCAGAGTCATTTCCGAGGTTCATTCCTCGGTGTTGGCAGGGCATCCGGGAATTTTTGGCACCAGAGATCTGGTGGCTAGGTCCTTTTGGTGGCCTTCCTTGTCACGGGATGTGCGGTCATTTGTGCAGTCCTGTGGGACTTGTGCTCGGGCTAAGCCTTGCTGTTCTCGTGCCAGCGGCTTGCTCTTGCCCTTGCCTGTCCCGAAGAGGCCTTGGACACACATTTCCATGGATTTCATTTCAGATCTTCCGGTGTCTCAAGGAATGTCTGTCATCTGGATGGTATGTGATCGCTTTTCCAAGATGGTCCATTTGGTACCTTTGCCTAAACTGCCTTCCTCTTCCGATCTGGTTCCCTTGTTCTTTCAGAATGTGGTTCGTTTACACGGCATTCCTGAGAATATCGTGTCTGACAGAGGATCCCAGTTTGTTTCCAGGTTCTGGCGATCCTTTTGTGCTAAGATGGGCATTGATTTGTCGTTTTCGTCTGCCTTTCATCCTCAGACTAATGGACAAACGGAGCGAACTAATCAGACTCTGGAGGCTTATTTGAGGTGTTTTGTTTCTGCAGATCAGGATGATTGGGTGACCTTCTTGCCGTTGGCTGAGTTTGCCCTTAATAATCGGGCTAGTTCCGCTACCTTGGTTTCGCCTTTTTTTTGCAACTCTGGTTTCCATCCTCGTTTTTCCTCGGGACATGTGGAGCCTTCTGACTGTCCTGGGGTAGATTCCATGGTGGATAGGTTGCAGCAGATCTGGAATCATGTGGTGGACAACTTGAAGTTGTCACAGGAGAAGGCTCAGCGTTTTGCCAACCGCCGCCGCGGTGTGGGTCCCCGACTTCGTGTTGGGGATTTGGTATGGCTGTCTTCTCGATTTGTTCCTATGAAGGTCTCCTCTCCTAAATTTAAGCCTCGCTTCATCGGTCCTTACAAGATATTGGAAATCCTTAATCCTGTGTCCTTTCGCTTGGATCTTCCGGTGTCGTTTGCCATTCACAACGTGTTCCATAGGTCTTTGTTGCGGCGGTACGTTGTACCTGTGGTTCCTTCTGTTGAGCCTCCTGCTCCGGTGTTGGTTGAGGGCGAGTTGGAGTACGTGGAGGAGAAGATCTTGGATTCTCGTCTCTCCAGGCGGAGGCTTCAGTATCTGGTCAAGTGGAAGGGCTATGGTCAGGAGGATAATTCCTGGGTGGTTGCCTCTGATGTGCATGCGGCCGATTTAGTTCGTGCCTTTCACGCTGCTCATCCTGATCGCCCTGGTGGTCTTGGTGAGGGTTCGGTGACCCCTCCTTAAAGGGGGGGTACTGTTGTGAATTAGACCTTTTTGGCTCCCTCTTGTGGTCACTAGTGATATGACTCTGGGATTGTCTTTCCTCAGTTTGGCACCCACCTGGGTCGTTAGTCCAGGGGTGTTGCTATATAAACTTTCTGGATTCTCAGTCCAGTGCCTGGCATCGTTGTAATCAGTTCCTTTCTGTTTGCTCCTGTCTGCTGGTCCTGGATCTTGCAAAATTAAGCTAAGTCCTGCTTCCTTGTTTTTTGGCTATTTGCTTTGCTCTTATTTTTTGTCCAGCTTGAACTAAATGTGATTCCTGATTTTGCTGGAAGCTCTAGGGGGCTGGTGTTCTCCCCCCGGGCCGTTAGACGGTTCGGGGGTTCTTGAATATCCAGCGTGGAAATTTTGATAGGGTTTTTGCTGACCGTATAAGTCATCTTACTATATTCTGCTATTAGTCAGTGGGCCTCTCTTTGCTAAATATCTACTTCATTCTTACGTTTGTCTTTTCTCCTTACCTCACCGTTATTATTTGTTGGGGGCTTGTATCCAACTTTTGGGGTCTTTTCTCTGGAGGCAAGAAAGGTCTATCTTTTCCCTTCTAGGGTTAGTTAGTTCTCTGGCTGGCGCGAGACGTCTAGAACCAACGTAGGCACGTTCCCCGGCTGCTGCTATTTGTGGTGCTAGGATTAGATATATGGTCAGCCCAGTTACCACTGCCCTATGAGCTGGTTTTTTGTGTTTGCAGACTTGGTATGTACTTTTGAGACCCTCTGCCATTGGGGTCATAACACCTCTGCTTCTGAAGATAAGTTTATCCGAGTCACCAGCCTCAGAAATCACAGGTTAACAGCAGCTCAGATTAGAGACCAGGTCAATGCCACACAGAGTTCTAGCAGCAGACACATCTCTACAACAACTGTTAAGAGGAGACTTTGTGCAGCAGGCCTTCATGGTAAAATAGCTGCTAGGAAACCACTGCTAAGGACAGGCAACAAACAGAAGAGACTTGTTTGGGCTAAAGAACACAAGGAATGGACATTAGACCAATGGAAATCTGTGCTTTGGTCTGATGAGTCCAAATTTGAGATCTTTGGTTCCAACCACCGTGTCTTTATGCGACGCAGAAAAGGTGAACGGATGGACTCTGTATGCCTTGTTCCCACCATGAGGCATTGAGGAGGAGGTGTGATGGTGTGGGAGGTGCATTGCTGGTGACACTGTTGGGGATTTATTCAAAATTGAAGGCATACTGAACCAGCATGGCTACCACAGCATCTTGCAGCAGCATGCTATTCCTTCTGGTTTGCGTTTAGTTGGACCATCATTTATTTTTCAACAGGACAATGACCCCAAACACACCTCCAGGCTGTGTAAGGGCTATTTGACCAAGAAGGAGAGTGAAGGGGTGCTATGCCAGATGACCTGGCCTCCACAGTCACCAGACCTTAACCTAATCGAGATAGTTTGGGGTGAACTGGACCGCAGAGTGATGGCAAAAGGGCCAACAAGTGCTAAGCATCTCTGGGAACTCCTTCAAGATTGTTGGAAGACCATTCCTGGTGACTACCTCTTGAAGCTCATCAAGAGAATGCCAAGAGTGTGCAAAGCAGTCATCAAAGCAAAAGGTGGCTACTTTAAAGAACCTAGAATATAAGACATATTTTCAGTTGTTTCACACTTTTTTGTTAAGTATATAATTCCACATGTGTTGATTCATAGTTTTGATGCCTTCAGTGTGAATTTACTATTTTCATAGTCATAAAAATCTAGAAAAATCTTTAAATGAGAAGATGTGTCCAAACTTTTGGTCTGTACTGTATATATATATATATATATATATATATATATATATATATATATATCGATGAAGATGGAAGAAGGAACGCACTCACAGGAGGTCCGATGCAGGTAACTTTTATTGTAACGTGTGATACATCTTCACGGCCGGGGGTGCTGGGAGGGGAGTGTGGCTGTGCAGGACAACAGCTGTTTCGCGCTTGGCTGGCGCTTCAACAGGTCCGTGAGAGTGTCTGCAGGAACGCTGAGTGAAATAGGGTCAGGTGTGGCGAGGGCCCGTCCCTCCCGCCCACTTCCCCCAGTGCGATTCCGCCTCCACCTCACCATGTGACAAGATGAAACATACTTTAAAAACAATACACTAAATTTTACAATAAATGTCAAAACGAAAGGAGACATAGCGCACTATTCTAATATAGAAAAAAATCCTCTAACGAGACAAGACTTTTTCTATTCTAATGCAGAGCTCCGCACTGACGGTAATGAACAATAGGCTACTATGGGACTCATAACTAATTATTGAAGTGGGCAAATAGATCAGCTATAGAAGCTACAGAAAGATGGACATGTCCACCCTATCATTAAAACCTAAAGGGCCCATCGCCTGTGACTGTATAATCCATCTAGCTTCTTTCTGTAGAAGCATATTATGTAGATCGCCCCCTCTTTTAGGTAGGGTAACTTTATCAATGCCTGCAAACGATAGGACATTAGGATCTCCACCATGTCTATCCCGAACGTGTTCAATTAGGCGGGGTACACCTTTGCCCGTTGAAATGGTATTACAGTGTTCGTGGAAACGCATATATAGGCACCCGATTGTCTTGCCAATGTAAAAGCGTCCGCACGGACAATACATTACATAAACGACGTATTTGGTTTTGCATGTTATGAAAGAATTAACTGTATGTTTAATCGGTCCGATATTAAAGTGCCGTCCTGTTAGATGATTTTTGCAATATGCGCAATGGCCGCAACGAAAGTTCCCTTTCGGTGCGCCAGATTTCAGCCAATTATTGCACTCGCCCGGTAAACGGTTACGCACTAAAATGTCCCTCAAATTTGTGCTACGTTTGTTTGATATCAAGGGACCCCTTTTCACAATATCGACAAGGTCTCTATCTTTTTCGAGAATATGCCAATTCTTGCGTATAGCACTACGTATAAAACCATCAATTGGGCTAAATTGAAAACTGAAATTAAAGCGTTTGCCTGCAGACGTGCACCTATTACTGTTTATATTGTTACTAACGGATTTTTCTCTTGCTTCATGTAACAGTTTAGCAGGATACCCTCTATCCTCTAGCCTGTGTATTAATTCATTAGACTGTACCATGGCCCCTTCTTGTGTGCTATTGGTTCTATTTACACGTAGAAGTTGGCTATATGGGAGGGATCGTTTGACATTGTGGAGGATGATAACTGTTATAATGAAGTAGAGAGTTGGTTGCCACTGGTTTCCTATACAATGTTGTACTTAAAGTACCACTTGTTGCCTCAACGGTGACATCCAGAAAATTGAGACTGAAGCCACCAAATTCAGAAGTGAAGGACATGTTCATTTGGTTGTCATTCAAATAGGAGACAAAGGAGGTGAATGTCTGTTCAGGGCCGTCCCACACAAAAATCATGTCATCTACATATCTTCTGTAATATTTTATATGCTTGGAGTACACATTCTGTGCTGCATAGATGTACTTTTCCTCAAAGAGGCTTAAAAACAAGTTAGCGAAGGTGCATGCTGCCGGAGTCCCCATTGCAGTCCCGGTGACCTGCTTATACCACACATCTCGAAAGGTAAACGCATTATGCGTCAATATAAATTGCAGGCCCCCGCACACAAAATCAATAAATGTCTGAGACCGATCAGTGGACTCCAAAATAACTCTAATAGAGTCCACACCCAACTGCTGGGGGATCTTGGTGTATAAATTAGATACGTCTACTGACGCTAAAGCAAACCCTGTTTGCCATTGAAATTGTTTGATGGATTTTAAAAAAGCATCGGTATCTTTAAGATACGATGGGACACTGATCAATATGGGCCGAAGTAACCAGTCGATATATTTTGACAGGGGTTCCGTTAAAGATCCCACCCCGGAAACTATAGGGCGTCCGGGTGGGTTGGTCTCAGACTTGTGAATTTTGGGGACGTAATACCAATGGGGCTTGATGGGGAACTCCGGCAGCAGCTTCTCAGCTTTGTTTTGTGTGATAATGCCTACTTCTACAGAATTTTTCAAAAAAGCTTGTAGTGACCCTTTAAATTTTTGTGTGGGATCTTGTGGTAATCTGATGTATGTGCTCTCATCAGCTAATTGCCTATAGGCCTCCTTTAGATATAAATTCTTAGGGATCAGCACAATTTTTCCTCCCTTATCTGCTTGTCTTATTACTGTATCGGACCACTTCGAAATTTCTCTCAATGCCTTACGTTCCATATTGGACAAATTGGAGGGTGCATTTGCATATAGCAACGCCTCAACATCTTTTGTGACCAATGTTTCGAAGAGGTCGATCACATTCCCTGGAGAAATTGGTGGCATGTATCTGGATGGAACACCCCCTACAAAGGGTGCTGTAGGCAAAATAGGAATGTCTGTGGTAGTGGCAGAATCATCCGTCAAACTCAGCAATAGTGCCCCATCATTCCTAAAGTCTGCTAAAGATTGTAAACCCATTCCGGCCAGAAAACCTGATGGGCCAATCGTAACTGGTTTCTCGCCCTCCTTCAGGCTTGTTGCAGACTCAGTCTTATTAGAAGGAAGAAAAGCCTTGTGCATGTCAGAAAATGACCTTCCTATGGAAAAAGACAATATTCGATCAGGTTCCCCTTTAGGAGGAGGACAAGACGAGGAGGAAGAAGGAGGAGGAAACTACGATCTGCGCCGCAAGAGAAAGAAAGTGTCATGGAGGGGGAGACGCCAGCGTTAGTCACTGAACAACACGTATTAAATTTAACTGAGCATGTTTTACGGTCTGACCATTTGTCTTTATTGAGTAAAGGATTGTCATATTGCGTTCCAGAAGAATTTAATTTGACTGATTTTAAAATTGATTTATTCAAGGCTACCCGTAAAATGCATCTGCACAAGGCTTTTCTTCCTTCTAATAAGACTGAGTCTGCAACAAGCCTGAAGGAGGGCGAGAAACCAGTTACAATTGGCCCATCAGGTTTTCTGGCCGGAATGGGTTTACAATCTTTAGCAGACTTTAGGAATGATGGGGCACTATTGCTGAGTTTGACGGATGATTCTGCCACTACCACAGACATTCCTATTTTGCCTACAGCACCCTTTGTAGGGGGTGTTCCATCCAGATACATGCCACCAATTTCTCCAGGGAATGTGATCGACCTCTTCGAAACATTGGTCACAAAAGATGTTGAGGCGTTGCTATATGCAAATGCACCCTCCAATTTGTCCAATATGGAACGTAAGGCATTGAGAGAAATTTCGAAGTGGTCCGATACAGTAATAAGACAAGCAGATAAGGGAGGAAAAATTGTGCTGATCCCTAAGAATTTATATCTAAAGGAGGCCTATAGGCAATTAGCTGATGAGAGCACATACATCAGATTACCACAAGATCCCACACAAAAATTTAAAGGGTCACTACAAGCTTTTTTGAAAAATTCTGTAGAAGTAGGCATTATCACACAAAACAAAGCTGAGAAGCTGCTGCCGGAGTTCCCCATCAAGCCCCATTGGTATTACGTCCCCAAAATTCACAAGTCTGAGACCAACCCACCCGGACGCCCTATAGTTTCCGGGGTGGGATCTTTAACGGAACCCCTGTCAAAATATATCGACTGGTTACTTCGGCCCATATTGATCAGTGTCCCATCGTATCTTAAAGATACCGATGCTTTTTTAAAATCCATCAAACAATTTCAATGGCAAACAGGGTTTGCTTTAGCGTCAGTAGACGTATCTAATTTATACACCAAGATCCCCCAGCAGTTGGGTGTGGACTCTATTAGAGTTATTTTGGAGTCCACTGATCGGTCTCAGACATTTATTGATTTTGTGTGCGGGGGCCTGCAATTTATATTGACGCATAATGCGTTTACCTTTCGAGATGTGTGGTATAAGCAGGTCACCGGGACTGCAATGGGGACTCCGGCAGCATGCACCTTCGCTAACTTGTTTTTAAGCCTCTTCGAGGAAAAGTACATCTATGCAGCACAGAATGTGTACTCCAAGCATATAAAATATTACAGAAGATATGTAGATGACATGATTTTTGTGTGGGACGGCCCTGAACAGACATTCACCTCCTTTGTCTCCTATTTGAATGACAACCAAATGAACATGTCCTTCACTTCTGAATTTGGTGGCTTCAGTCTCAATTTTCTGGATGTCACCGTTGAGGCAACAAGTGGTACTTTAAGTACAACATTGTATAGGAAACCAGTGGCAACCAACTCTCTACTTCATTATAACAGTTATCATCCTCCACAATGTCAAACGATCCCTCCCATATAGCCAACTTCTACGTGTAAATAGAACCAATAGCACACAAGAAGGGGCCATGGTACAGTCTAATGAATTAATACACAGGCTAGAGGATAGAGGGTATCCTGCTAAACTGTTACATGAAGCAAGAGAAAAATCCGTTAGTAACAATATAAACAGTAATAGGTGCACGTCTGCAGGCAAACGCTTTAATTTCAGTTTTCAATTTAGCCCAATTGATGGTTTTATACGTAGTGCTATACGCAAGAATTGGCATATTCTCGAAAAAGATAGAGACCTTGTCAATATTGTGAAAAGGGGTCCCTTGATATCAAACAAACGTAGCACAAATTTGAGGGACATTTTAGTGCGTAACCGTTGACCGGGCGAGTGCAATAATTGGCTGAAATCTGGTGCACCGAAAGGGAACTTTCGTTGCGGCCATTGCGCATATTGCAAAAATCATCTAACAGGACGGCACTTTAATATCGGACCGATTAAACATACAGTTAATTCTTTCATAACATGCAAAACCAAATACGTCGTTTATGTAATGTATTGTCCGTGCGGACGCTTTTACATTGGCAAGACAATCAGGTGCCTATATATGCATTTCCACGAACACTGTAATACCATTTCAACGGGCAAAGGTGTACCCCGCCTAATTGAACACGTTCGGGATAGACATGGTGGAGATCCTAATGTCCTATCGTTTGCAGGCTTTGATAAAGTTACCCTACCTAAAAGAGGGGGCGATCTACATAATATGCTTCTACAGAAAGAAGCTAGATGGATTATACAGTCACAGGCGATGGGCCCTTTAGGTTTTAATGATAGGGTGGACATGTCCATCTTTCTGTAGCTTCTATAGCTGATCTATTTGCCCACTTCAATAATTAGTTATGAGTCCCATAGTAGCCTATTGTTCATTACCGTCAGTGCGGAGCTCTGCATTAGAATAGAAAAAGTCTTGTCTCGTTAGAGGATTTTTTTCTATATTAGAATAGTGCGCTATGTCTCCTTTCGTTTTGACATTTATTGTAAAATTTAGTGTATTGTTTTTAAAGTATGTTTTATCTTGTCACATGGTGAGGTGGAGGCGGAATCGCACGGGGGGAAGTGGGCGGGAGGGATGGGCCCTCGCCACACCTGACCCTATTTCACTCAGCGTTCCTGCAGACACTCTCACGGACCTGTTGAAGCACCAGCCAAGCGCGAAACAGCTGTTGTCCTGCACAGCCACACTCCCCTCCCAGCACCCCCAGCCGTGAAGATGTATCACACGTTACAATAAAAGTTACCTGCATCGGACCTCCTGTGAGTGCGTTCCTTCTTCCATCTTCATCGATATTCATCACTGGTTTTCTTCGTTGGAGCTCGGCACCCAGGATTGGAGACTATGGCCAGCTAAGTGCAGGTGAGCGGTTTCCCCACCACACTTTCTGCAGACTGTTGGTGCGGTCCGACTTTTCTTCTTTTATATATATATATATATATATATATATATATATATATATATATATATATAGGCTATTTGAATTTGAATATCTATTCAGTGACTGCACAGCCTCACTATTCTAGGTGATCACAGCAAATTTTTGCACTTTAATCACTTTCTACAGACAATATGTACATATTGGTATACCCTCTATCTCTATTAGATGCATATATTTTTCCACTCTAGGATTCACACTTACCTAGTGGCCTTTTGCTTTGGGTAGATTTATTCATTTTTCTATTGTATAAAAAATATTTTATTTATTTCTCTGCGGACACCCTTTGTGATGGTGTCATCTATTACCATGTATTTTTGTATCAATAAAGGTATTTTAATTTAATCTTATTGTCCCCACATCTTTTTAGTCCATATGTTCGGATTTTCTTTTTATCGGTGCACTCAATGAAAATATAGGAGGCTTTCCCCCCCCCCCCCCAAAAAAAAAAAAGAAATCCAGTGAATTTGGGAGTGCAAAATGCCCCCTTCCTTTCTGAGCCCATTGTGCCTAAACTACATTTTAGCATCCACATGTTTGGCATTTCTGTAGCAAGCCCGCTTAATTTACCGATGCACGTCTCCAGAAGCACAAGCTGAACATAATGTACTGGACACTACAATGGCATATTTGCAATTTTCACTTAGCAACAGTCATTGTTGCTTGTTTCTGAAAAACACACATGGAGTTAAAATCATTACTAGACCTGTAGATAAATTCCCAAAGGGTTATGATTTCCAAAATGGAGTTAATTGAGGGGGATTCTGCTCTTCTAGCACTTAAGCCTTCTGTATGTGGAGTTCGCAAACTTTTCTATGATAATTTGTTCTCCAAGAGTCAAATAGCATTCAGTCCCTCCCGAGTCTCGCAGTGTGGCTAGGCAGTACTAGTGTACAGCCACATATGGGGTTTTGCCACGTTCAGAAGAAATTGACAAATTTTGTTGCCATTTTTACCCATTTCCCCATGCAAAAATTTAAAATTTGGGACTAAAACAAAATTTTTGTGGTAAAAATGTAATTATTTTTTCTTCACTGAGCATTGGTATAAAATTCTGTGACACACCTGTGATGTCAATATGATCACTGCACCATTACACATATGCATTAAGAGGTGTAGTTTGTAACATGGGGTCACTTATAGGGGGGTTCTGTTGTATAATATGGTGGTAATTCCCTTCTGAGCTTTGCACTGTGCCTGAAAAATAATTCCTGATTATATGTAGGTTTTTTCACACTCAACATAAAATTGCACCACAAACTGTGAGGTCCGTTTTTTCCTTTTACCCCGTATAAAAATTGAAAACTTGGCGCTAAAATAGCATTTTAGTGGTAAAAATTTAATTATGGTATAAAATTCTGTGAAGGATATGTGGTGTCAACATGCTCACTGCACCCCTGGGTGAATTCATTTGGGGATGTAGTTTGTAAAATGGAATCACTTATGGGGGGTTCCATTGTTCGGGCACCTAAGGGGCTCTGCCAGCAATGTGACATGATAAACTGTATAGGAGGTGTGGGTTAAATCCGCGTTGCCTTAATAATGAGGTTTCAAAGGATGATGAAATTAGTTGGTGGTTTATTCAACGCGTTTCAAGGTCAGTGCGACCCCTTCTTCAGGAAATTTCACATACAACATGTACAACAGTAAACAGTTTATCATGTCATACAGCCGTTGAACGGCTTGTGGATCTGCAGCAGCCAAAATCTCTACACGCTCTCCATTCAACAAAATCAGGTGAGCAATTCTAAGAAAGCTCTCTTGGTTATCTGTAGGATAAGACCCTATTTTGCGCTTTGTGTCTCCACTTTTTGCCCAATAGTAACAATGTGACATGGCACATTCAAACCAGCCTAGCAAATTCTAATCTTCAATATGGTATTATTCTCCTTCTTGGCTTACTCACGAGAAATTTTCTCCTATTTTCCCTTTTGAAAATTAAAAACTTGGGGTCAACATTTTAATGGAAAAAAATTATTATTTTTCATTGACTTGACCCAATGTTAATTATACTGTTCTGTGAACTGCCTTAGGGTTAAAATACTCACTACTCCCCTAGATGAATCCCTAGAGAGGCGTAGTTTCCAAAATGGGGTCACTAGTGGGAGGTTTCTGCTGTTTTAGCATGCCCAGTGACTCTTCAAATGTGGCATGGCATATTCCAGTCAAAAATTGAGCTCCACAATTCAATTGGCACACTTTCACTTCTAGGCTCTGCCATGCGCCCAAACAGTAGTTTTTCACCACATATGGGGTATCGGTGCAAATTACAAATTCTATGGCCCATTTTCTTCTGTTAACCTTGTGAAAATGAAAAATTTGGGGCTGAAGCCACCTTGTTTAAGGGAAAAATGTATTTTTTCATTTTTACATCTGAACTTTATAAAATTCTGTGAAGCACCTGTGACTTCAAGGTACTCCCCACACCTCTTAACAAATTCCTTGAGAGGTGTAGTTTCTAAAATGGGGTCACTTATGAGAGTTTTCCACTGTTTAGGCACTTCAGGGGCTCTGCAAACATTACACGGTGTCCGCTATCTATTCCAGTTAATTCTGTGCTCCAAAATTCAAATGGTGCTTCCTCCCTTCCCAGCCCTGCTGTGCACCTAAACAGTAGTTTTCCACCACATTTGGGGTATCGGCTTACACATGAGAAACTACATAACAAATTTTATTGTCCATTTTACCCTAGTACCTGTTAGCCCGGAGAAAATGAAAACTTTGGGGGGGGCTGAAGCATCATTAATGTGGGGAAAAAGTTAAATTACATTTCTGTGAAGAGCCTGAAAGATTAATAATCTTCTTGAATGTGGTTTTGAGAACTTTGAGGGTGTCACGGTTCACACCGTGCTGCCAACAATATGTCACAGGTCCCACCAATATGTCAGGGATCCCAGGGAGGATACATTTATCGTCCCCACTACTCACACTAATTTGTCTCGAACCGGGGTGGTTTGGTTGCCCCTGGTTCCTTCTGAAGGGGATTTATCTATATCCTACTTCCCAGTTCTGTTTTGGAACTTGCAGCTCCCTGGTGCCCCCTTACCCTCAGGTCAGACTAGGTACTGCACCTAGGGCAAATAGTCGCCAGAAAGGCTGCCTGCTATGTACTGGCTATTGGGCACGCCACAGCGAGGGTGATATAACTACTCCCAATCAGGTGGGAACTATAATTAAAAACGCCGCCGTCTCTACAAAGCTTCCCAAACGCACAGATCAAAGTATGCTGCTGCAGCGCCCCCAAGTCCTGGTCATTGCAGTAATGTCGTTCTTCCACCAGGGGGAGTGATATTACGTCTGATGGCAATAAAGGAGATCTTCCTACCAGGTATCACAAACCATACACCACACTTCACACTCCAGACCACCAGGGGGAGCCTTGCTCCTATCTACTAGGGCACTCCTCACAGAAGGGTAAAACTGGTGGTCTGTACCCTGGACTGTGGATGCTGAAGTCTTCAGTAAAAGGTAAAGAGACTGCAACCTTGTGTCCTCATTCTTCATCGCGCCTTACATCATCCACCATCACCACCTACACTTCTGGGAAGCCCTGGGGATACACTTCACCTGTGGGAAGGTATACCATCTTGCTACCATAACATCACCCCAGCGGACCCCTAAGCAGCGTTGATCACCCTGACCGAATACCACAGGTGGCGTCACGAACTACCCCTTTAAAGACCTTTCCCAAAACCATAAAAACTCTATTCCTTTTATTGGACATCCCTCGAAGGGCCACGGACCGGGTCGGGCCACCGTGACATCCCCCGAACTGAAGGACCCGGTGCCGAGTACCCCATTGCCCTTGCGTGTGGGCGATCCACTGCCACCAGCTCTGATTTTCCCCCAAAGATTAACGGGTCTGGAGCCAACCCAAATCAGTAGCATAATTCACCTCAGAGGAAGCGACAGTTCATTTATAGAGCATGAAGAGACAAACTAGTACATTTATATTTTCCTCCATAAAAAGGTAGACAGTGTTTACAAGGTATAAAAAGATATTATAAAGGAGACAATTCGTATGTACATTACAGATTACAAAATAAAATAGGATTAACGTTGAAAAGAGAACACTTACAGGTCGTTATGTCATGGTATCATCTTGGCGGGCCTGTGGCTTAGGAGGATAAATGCATCAAGATGCATAGAACAGCTTTGCCAAGCTGGTGTTAGCTCGCTTCCTGGGCCAAGACTAACACCCAATTCAGCAGGGGTAAAGATATGCCCTCTTGTGGTCACATCACTAAGTGGGCTGAGTAATGATATGCACTGCTCTTCCAACTATTTACCCTTCTTGAGCCCCAGACAAAGACATTCCTGGGTCAGTAAGGGGAGGGGGGAACGAGGGGCTTTACAGTATTGGTCATCTGCAGTATAAAAGCCACACCCTGCTCACACATTAGTATCAAGTTGCACAATGTCTCTGCCATAGGGCTTTGTTTGTGGTATGAGCTAATGCAGGGGGGGAGAAAGGGGGGTTGAAGCTGCAGTGTGTGTGTAGAAAGCCATGTAACCTTCTGAAACTAAACTCACAATATGACATTTTTGGCAGTCTCGTGACAGAGGGGTGCAGCTTTTAGTAACGTTAGTACTAAACGTTTAGTGTAACGTTTGGGTATTTTCTGCAATATAGGACCCTCAAAGTCACTTCACATGGGATGTGCTCCCAACTAAAATTGGTTTTGTAAATTTTGTTGAAAAAATGGGAAATCGCTGATAAATTTTTAAAAATGATGCTCATATGAAGTAGACTTTTGTGTGATATAACCATCTGGTTTAAGGGCATAAAAAATTAAAAGTTTGAAAATTGCGAAATTTACCACATTTTTAACAAAAGTTCGATATTTTCACAAATAAACACAAAAAATATCAATTTAAATTTACCACTAACATAAATTACAATGTGTTACGAAAAAACATTCTCAGAATCACTGCAATATGTTGAAGCATTCCAGAGTTATTAACTCAAAAAGTGACACTGGTCAGAATTGTAAACTTTGGCCTGGTCATGGAGGTGAAAACAGGCTCTGGGGTAAAGGAGTTAGGGCTCCTTCTCACTTGCGAGAAATACGTCCGAGTCTCGCAGGTTAAAACTCTCCTCTGGCGTCGGCACTCCAGGGCGGAGCGTGCGGCCGCACAGCAATACATGGAGCTGCACGCTCCGCTCTGGAGTGCCGGCGCCAGAGCAGGGTTTTAACCTGCGAGACTCGGACGTATTTCTCGCAAGTGAGAAGGAGCCCTGAAGCACATGCATGGAAAATAATTAACAGGCAGCAGTATTGTTGTGGCGCTTACAATTGTTAAATATGAATAGTTAAACAGTTGCCAAAACGTAACTCCTTATTATTTTTTTAAAATAATGACGTTTAACCCCTTTCTGACATCAGACGTAATATTCCATCCATGTGACCTGGGTTATTTGACCATGGACGGAATATTACGTCTGAGCGATCCCCCGCACACATGGGGGGGTGCGGGCAATCGCCCCCGGGTGTCAGCTAATTCACTCACTACTTGTTTTAAAATGTAAAATCTGGGGCTAAAACTAAATTTTGTTGGTAAAATATAGTTATTTTTTCTTCACTAACCAATGGTATAAAATTCTGTGACACACCCGTGGTGTCAATATGATCACAGCACCCCTAGATGAATTCATCGAGAGGTGTAGTTTGTAAACTGGGGTCATTTATGGGGAGCTCTGCTGTTTTGGCACCTCATGGGCCAGTGGGTCTTGGCACCTGCAAACCATAACAGTAAAATCTGGCGCTCTTTGCCTTCTGAGCTTTATACTGTGCCTGAAAAATATTTATTTGTAAAAAAAAAAAAAAATTAGTAGAAAAATTAAAATCTTGGGGCTAAAACAACATTTTAGTGGTAATAATGTAATTTATTCTTTCTTCACTGCTCAATGATATAAAATTCTGTGAGGCACATGTGGTGTCAATACGATCACTGCACCACTAGATTAATTCATTGTGGGAGTGTAGTTTGTAAAATTAGTTCACATACAGTGGGGCAAAAAAGTATTTAGTCATTCAGCAATAGTGCAAGTTCCACCACTTAAAAAGATGAGAGGCGTCTGTAATTTACATCATAGGTAGACCTCAACTATGGGAGACAAACTGAGAAAAAAAAACCCAGAAAATCACATTGTCTGTTTTTTTATCATTTTATTTGCATATTATGGTGGAAAATAAGTATTTGGTCAGAAACAAAATTTCATCTCAATACTTTGTAATATATCCTTTGTTGGCAATGACAGAGGTCAAACATTTTCTGTAAGTCTTCACAAGGTTGCCACACACTGTTGTTGGTATGTTGGCCCATTCCTCCATGCAGATCTCCTCTAGAGCAGTGATGTTTTTGGCTTTTCGCTTGGCAACACGGACTTTCCACTCCCTCCAAAGGTTTTCTATAGTGTTGAGATCTGGAGACTGGCTAGGCCACTCCAGGACCTTGAAATGCTTCTTACGAAGCCACTCCTTCGTTGCCCTGGCGGTGTGCTTTGGATCATTGTCATGTTGAAAGACCCAGCCACGTTTCATCTTCAATGCCCTTGCTGATGGAAGGAGGTTTGCACTCAAAACCTCACGATACATGGCCCCATTCATTCTTTCATGTACCCGGATCAGTCGTCCTGGCCCCTTTGCAGAGAAACAGCCCCAAAGCATGATGTTTCCACCACCATGCTTTACAGTAGGTATGGTGTTTGATGGATGCAACTCAGTATTCTTTTTCCTCCAAACACGACAAGTTGTGTTTCTACCAAACAGTTCCAGTTTGGTTTCATCAGACCATAGGACATTCTCCCAAAACTCCTCTGGATCATCCAAATGCTCTCTAGCAAACTTCAGACGGGCCCGGACATGTACTGGCTTAAGCAGTGGGACACGTCTAGCACTGCAGGATCTGAGTCCATGGTGGCGTAGTGTGTTACTTATGGTAGGCCTTGTTACATTGGTCCCAGCTCTCTGCAGTTCATTCACTAGGTCCCCCCGCGTGGTTCTGGGATTTTTGCTCACCGTTCTTGTGATCATTCTGACCCCACGGGGTGGGATTTTGCGTGGAGCCCCAGATCGAGGGAGATTATCAGTGGTCTTGAATGTCTTCCATTTTCTAATTATTGCTCCCACTGTTGATTTCTTCACTCCAAGCTGGTTGGCTATTGCAGATTCAGTCTTCCCAGCCTGGTGCAGGGCTACAATTTTGTTTCTGGTGTCCTTTGACAGCTCTTTGGTCTTCACCATAGTGGAGTTTGGAGTCAGACTGTTTGAGGGTGTGCACAGGTGTCTTTTTATACTGATAACAAGTTTAAACAGGTGCCATTACTACAGGTAATGAGTGGAGGAAAGAGGAGACTCTTAAAGAAGAAGTTACAGGTCTGTGAGAGCCAGAAATCTTGATTGTTTGTTTCTGACCAAATACTTATTTTCCACCATAATATGCAAATAAAATGATAAAAAAAACAGACAATGTGATTTTCTGGATTTTTTTTCCTCAGTTTGTCTCCCATAGTTGAGGTCTACCTATGATGTAAATTACAGACGCCTCTCATCTTTTTAAGTGGTGGAACTTGCACTATTGCTGAATGACTAAATACTTTTTTGCCCCACTGTATAGGGGTTTCTGTTGTTCTGGCACCTCAGGGGCTCTGCCAATGTTACATGGCATCCTCAACCTATTCCAGCAAAATCTGAACTCCAATATGGCACCTCTTCCCTTCTGAGCTTTGCACTGCGCCTCAAAAGTAGTATTCCCCCACATATGGGATATTGTTATACTCAGAAGTAGCACACCAAAATGGATGGCGCAATTTCTCCTGTTACCCTTATGAAAATGTAATATTTTGTGCTAAAAACATATTTGTGGGGAAAATTAGATTTCTATTTTTTTTTTACGGCTCAACATTGTAAACTTCTGTGAAGCACCTGAGGGTTCAATGTGCTCACTAAACATCTAGACCAGTTTCCTGAGTCATTTGTTGGGGATTTTCACTGTTTAAGCACATCAGAAGCTCTCCAAACGCAACATGGCGTCTGCCAATTGTTCCAGCAAATTTTGCATTCAAAAAGTCAAATGGTGCTCCTTCCCTTCCTAGCTCTGCCGTGCACTCAAACAGTGTTTTTCTCCCTTATATTGGGTATTGGCATGCTGAGGAGAAATTATACAACAAATTTTGGGGTCCATTTTTTCCTGTTACCTTTGTAAAAATAAAAAAATTGGATCTGAAGTAATTTTTTTGTGAAAAAAGTTAAATGTTATTTTTTTTCAAAAAAGTTTCAGTGAAGCACCTGAAGGGTTAATAACCTTCTTGAATGTTGTTTTTAGCACCTTGAGGTGTGCAGTTTTTAGAATGGTGTCACTTTTGGGTATCTTATTTCATATAGGCCCCTCAAAGTGACTTCAAATGTGAGGTTGTCTCTAAAAAAATGGTTTTGTAAATTTTGGTGGAAAAATGAAAAATCGCTGGTCAAGTGTGTTAGGGGTCGAGTTCCCACCTCTGCACAGGGGGAATCTCGGGCCATCTCCACTGCGGTCTCCCATTCTTCTCCTGCCGCAGTGGAGTCTGCTCAGCGGAGACATCAGTCCCAGCGTCTCGCTCAGTCTGACTCTGTGCAAAATGTTACTGCTGCCTTTCCAGCTTCTGCCATTGTAGCCAGTACTGGGCAGCAGCAAGCAGACGTTTTTGGGACTAAGTCCTGCTTTTCCCCTTCTGAGCATGTCCAGGGTAAGATCTCTCGTTGGAGATCAAGGGTCACATGCTTAGATACTGCAGCTAATCCCATTGGTCCTCTAGGAAGGTCCTGAAGGTGCTCAACTTCTGTGGCAGCCTTCCATTGGTCCTTCTGGGAAGGTCCTGTACTTGCTGCAGCTATATAAGGTTCGCATGACCGCACGGCCATGCTCTAGTATCAATCCAAATTATGTGCTTTGCGCCAGTGTGGTTATGTGTGATTGTATTGAAATAAGCCCCTAGAATACCGGCACCTACGGTGAGGAGATTGTATGTTTGCATGACCACTGACTGCTATCAGTTCGGCAGTTAGCTTGTGCTCCTGTGAGTCTAACAGGGCGCAGTGCTTTCATTTCACGGCTACTCTGTGAAGTAACAGAGCTAGCCTATACCGCCAAATAGTGCCACCATTCACTAGCAGCAGGTTCCTCCTGCACAGTGGACCCCGGGCTGTGAACGCACCAATAATAATAAACATCTATATTTACTCGGTGTGTTCCGCTAGCCCTAACAGAGTGTTAACCCTTATAACTTCCCAACAAAAAAAAGTTGTTCCAAAATTGTACTGATGTAAAGTAGACATGTGGAAAATGTTATATATTAACTATTTTGTGTGACATATCTCTGTGACTTAAGGGCATGAAAATAAAAAAAAAAGGGCATGAAAATTCAAAATTTGAAAATTGCAAAATTTTAGCCAAATTTCCTTTTTTTAGCAAATAAACGCAAGTCATACCAAAGAAATTTTAACACTGTCATGAAATACAATATGTCCGTTGAAACGTTCCAGAGTTATAAAATCATAAAGTGACAGTGGGTCAGTTGTCATTGGCCTGGTCATTAATGTGCAAACCACCCTCGGGGGTAAAGGGGTTAACCAAACTGAAATGTAACAAATATGTGACAGGGGGCGTGTCCTAGCTGGCCATGTAAGCGGACGCATAGAAGAGCGCTCCCGCTGCTAAAGGGCTAAATATCCTGTGCAGACGCTGCTGACCGGAGTTTTCTGCCACATACCGGTTAGCTGAAAGTCTGGGGAGCAAAGCGGTGCTGAGTGGTGGTCCCGGCATTGGAGGCAATGACCAGATGGCGGCAGAAGGATGCGGGAGCTGGCGATGCAGGAGCCAGCCAAAATGGCGCCGAAGCCAGGGAACACGTGGACAAGGAGAACGCTGCATGCCAGAGGCGTATGGAAGTGGCGGCGAAGCTTCAGCAGTATGCCAGAGTGGAGGCTGAGAAAGAAACCGGAGCTGGAGAGGATATGGAGGAGGAGGAGGAAGCGGTCCTGGCTGCAAAGCATGAGGTACAGAAGGGAAGGGAGAAAAGCAGCAGGGCGGGGGCAAAAGGGGGACCTGAAGATTTGATACAGGAAGATGAGCTGACCCTCAGAGATGTTTTTGTGTTGGTCTCCTCATGCAAGCAGTCCCTAAATACCCTGACCCTTCAGATACAGGAGGTAAAAGGGGAAACAGCACAGATAAATGCAGCCCTACAAAAGATGGACAGACAGTTTGGGAGTGGTGGAAGAGAGGGTAAGCACGGCAGAAGATCATATAGTAAAATTGCAAAAGGTGGAGAAAAAGTTCGCCCAAGCAATATCAGAGCTCGCTGCCAGAAATGAGGATCTGAAAAACAGATCCAGAAGGAATAATATACGTATAGTGGGTCTGCCTGAAAAAACTGAGGGGGAAAACCCTACGGAGTTTATTGAAAGCTGTCTGCTGGAGGAAATTGGGGACACAGTGCTGACAAAAGTTTTTGCTGTTGAAAGAGCTAATAGGGTCCCGCCACAGCCCCCTGCCCCAGGAGCGAATCCCCGTACCATGCTTGCCAAAATACTGAATTACAGAGACAGAGACTTTATCCTCAGGAAGGCTAGAGAAATGGAGGATCCGACGGCTGGAGGCCAAAAGATTGCTATTTACCCGGATTATTCTGCTGCGCTTCAGAAACAGAGAATGAAGCTCACTGGGGTCAAGAGACGATTGAGGGAACTGGGAGTGCAATACTCTATGCTGTTCTCAGCAAAGTTGAGAGTGGTGGCTTTTGATAAAATCCACTTTTTCCTGACACCAGAGGACGCTACCCAGTGGATTGATACTGATGCTAAAAAGCTTAAGGAAAAAGGCGATTGACATTTCGGAGTTATTTCTCTGTCGCTGGAGGAGGGATCTGTGTTTAATAGCACACTGGCTAAAGGATTGAACAACTGTTGAGGGTTGAGCTGAGCCATATTGAGTGATTGGCCGGAGGGGACAGTAACGGTGGATAAGTATGGGGGAGGAGGGTTATGCGGGGTACTGCAAGTTTGTTTTGAAGTTTCTCTACATGTTAATTTAAGTTGGAATGTTCTGTTGGGGTTTTTGTTTTTTTTCTTTTTGGGAAAAAAGGCAAAAAAAAAATAGTGGGGAAATTCTGTTAGTCACGTCAGCGGGAGGCGAGTGGAGTGGGCAAAGCAAGGGAGAGTGTTCGCAATGGGCGGTGGAGCCCCACTCTTGATAAGAGGCAGAATGTGTAGTTTTGGGTGGGTTAGGGGGGCAAGTTGGGGGTTGGCAGGGGGGTGGGAGGGATTAGACATCTCAAACCTGGGAATGAGGATACTATGAAGGATGATGAGCCACATGATGGGGGGCCGCATTAAAATATTGAGTTGGAACGTGAGAGGCCTTGCGGATAAGACCCGACGGGCGGCGAGTCTGCAGTATGTTCGAGAGCGGAGAGTCTCAATGATATGCCTGTTGGAAACGCATTTGGTGCGGGAAAAGGTCGATGTATTAAATAGGCGCTGGATACAGAGGGCATATCATTCTACCTTCTATATGTACTCTAGGGGTGTGTCGGTATTGGTACGCGTGGGAGTGCAGTATGAAGAGGTGATGGTACAGGTGGATGTGGATGGTCAGTATGTGGTGGGGCAATGTAAAATAAATGGAGTGTTGATGTGTATAGCAGCAATGTATATTCCGCCCCCATACTCAAGTAAGAAAATTAGAGAGGTGATGGAACGAGTGGAACGCTGGAACCCGATACCATTTCTAATCATTGGTGATCTTAATAATATATCTGATGACTTTTGGGATAAAAATAAAACTCCCAAAATAGGACAGTGGGACACATTACTGCGTTTGGGACTTATATTCGTGAAGTAGGTATGACTGACCTATGGAGAATTAGACATGTTGGGGAAAGGGGGTATTCATGTTATTCACCAGCTCATAATACTCTATCCAGAATTGATCTAGCACTAGGCAATCGTCTGTTCGACACGATGGTCGGGGATGTGCGGTATTTACCTAGGGCCCTCTCGGATCATAGTCCAATTGAGGTGGAGTTTCGACTAGTGGGGTCACAGGCTGCGAACAGGAGAGAGTGGAAGATTCACCCTAACTGGATGCACAGAATAGGTTTAGATAAGATAAAACAGGAGTTGGTGGAATTTTTTGTGCTAAATGAGGGGAGTGTAGATGCTCTTACTGTGTGGGTAGCCATGAAGGCGTACTTAAGAGGGCTGTTGTTTAGAGATGTTAGTAGATGTAAGCGGAAGACGAGAGAGGCAGAGAAGGCAGTGATTGATGGGCTAAGGGTAGCGGAGGATGAGATGGTAACAATGGGTATTCCTGAAGCTGGAAACAGATTAAAGGCAGCTCAAAGTCATCTGGGAAACAATTTTGTTGGAAAAGGCTGAGAGGAAGCGGGAATTTCTGAAGCTGGCTTACTATCAGGAGGGTGAGACTGTCGGTCACATGCTGTCGCTGGTGGCTTCTGCCCAGAGGAGTACTTCGTTTGTTCATTCTCTGATTTCCGGGAATGGTACTAGTGTCACCGAAAATTCAGAGATTTTGGAGGTCTTTGCGGACTTTTACGCGGACCTATAACCCTCTCGGGTAGACGAGTCGGCAGGCGACACAGTGGCATTTCTTGAGGGACTGGGGCTCTTGAGGTTGAGTGACGCAGATAGAGAGTGCTTGGAGGCTCCCATCACAGAAGAGGAACTGGGTCGGGCATTACAATCTATGGCTAATGGGAAGGCGCCTGGAGTGGATGGGTTTCCCGCTGAGATCTACAAAAAAATGCGGGAGGTGCTAATTCCCAGATTAAAGACAGTCCTAGATGAGGCTAAGAATAGAGGATATCTACCAGCATCCATGAGAGAAGCCATAATAGCGGTGATTCCTAAGGAAGGGAAAGACTTGGGGCAACCTGAGTCATATCGGTCAATCTCCCTGCTCACTATGGATGTCAAGCTTCTGGCCAAGGTGTTGGCGACTTGGTTGACGAGTGTAATTTCCAGCCTGGTGCACCCAGACCAATCTGGCTTTATGCCTGATAGATCTAGAGCGCCCCCACACCGCCGCAGGGCCGAGGGGTACCCGGAGCCGGGCCTCTGGGTCTCAGTTCTGGGGTTGTCACGGTGGCTAGACCCGGTCCGTGGCCCTGTCTGTCAGTGGGGGACGTCCGGTACAATAAGTGGTGTTGTAACGGTGCAGTTGTGGGGTGCAGGTCGCGGTAAATAATGAGGACACCAGGTTGCAGTCTCTTTACCTCTTTACTGAAGATCTCTGGGTCCTCAATCCAGAATACGGCTCACCAGGCTGCGCAAGTCCGGCCGGTCCAATGACACTTCCAGAGTTCTCTTCACAGGAGGAAATCTGTGCCTTCCCCCTAGCGCTATGTGTTGTAGTCCTTCCCTGCTGTGCTTACGGAAAGTACCCCACAACTGTTGTGTCTGTTTCTGATGTTCCCTCACAACTCGACTAGATGATGTTCTGCTAATCCTCCGTCCCTCCCTGAGGTTCGGGTAGGAACGGCACCCGTTTGACGGGTAGGCCTGGAGTTCTTCCGGGACCCTAGAGACGCCCCTCTCCCACAATTGCCTCCCAAGACTTCATAGGTGATTTGAGTTAGACAGCCCGCCTGAGACTGACTGTCCTGCCGCTGTTTGGAGTATTGCTTGAAGCTGAATGTTGTTCTACTCCCTCGGCGTTCCGGCCACCGGTATTGCGCCTCAGTAGGATGTTGCTTCGGTCTTACAGCACGACTCCCACTGGTATTTCTCCTTTGCGTGATCCCCTTTCTCACTCAGCACAATCTATCTCTCTTCTAATCCTTTCTTGGGCACCGCCGCTACCCGGAGCAGGCACGGTCCCGTTACGTTCGTTCTCGTTGCCAAGCCTCTGTCAGGATCCCACCCCTGACAGAGACCCTACTGTATCTTCCCCTACAACACCCTCTGCCACAAGGTGTTGCCTGGTTCCAACCCAGTCAGCTTTCTGATCTAACTTCCTGCCTGACCCCCAGTTTACCCACTATGGTGGGGAGTGGCCTAATGAATAGCACCCTTAGCTCCCCCCGGAGGCCCAGCTGTGAAATGTATTGGTGTCTGTGATACCTGATCAGATGAACTCCTTCAGTGCCATCGGACGCACCGTAGCTCCCCATAGTGGCGGAGCCACAGTACTGCAACGACCAGGACTCTGGGGCGCTGCACTCCCCCCTGGTTAAACACAGTACTCCGGGACTGGGAAGAAAACAACAATACAAGTTTAGCAAAAAGACATACAGTTTGGTTGAGTGCAATAACAATAAGTATACTTGAACAAGCTTCCCTTTATGGGAGGTGAGGACACTTGAACGTTACAAAACATGGTTAAATATCATAGCAACATACTATAATTAACTTTCCTTACCCAACCGGGTATTCTACTAAGTGCAAAAATTGTTGAACAATAATTTAACCTTGCCTTTAAGGACATACACTCTTAGTCCACTAAAGACCTTCCTATAATCACATTATAAGGTATTTTAACTTTTTCATTCTCCTTCTTTAAATCTGCAGGACCGCCTGTCCTATCGGCACCAGACCTACTGCCTCTCCTTTCTGTTACAGGACCGCCCCGTTCAGCCAGGGCCTACTGCCTTTTCAACTACTATACACAGTATAGAACATAACACACTTTCAGTTTAAGAGCACTGAGCCATCTCTACATGACTCCTATGAGGACTCAGGGTTTACCTTCTATCCTAACTATCTATCAACATTATCAAGCATTTTCTTCTGAACATTAAGCCTTCTCATTATCTTTCTTTCTATCATGCATGCTGGACTCCACGTCTATCCCTACGGGTCCACTGCATCCTTCTTCTATCTTTCACCTTTTTACTTCTCAGAGCACATCATCAGTATTTCTTCACATTTAACTAATTAAACACATATAACTTTCTCGTACAACATTATCATCACTTTTCTCTCATCAACATTATTGCTACTTGTCTTAAGCAATATTTCTATCGAAATGCGGCAAATGAACATCCCCTTTAAGAGAGGACCAAGTCTCTGTGAGGTAGCGTATTTTCTCAAGCTACCAGTCCATACTCAGCAAAGGTTCCAGTGCGGTATCTTCGCAAAGAGTCTCTTTCCAAGTAAGACCAGTAGGAAGCGCCTTTAAGAAGGTGCAAACTATTTACAAGAAGTTTGTATCATGCACTGTTCATGATTCAGCAGTTTTTATAACACTGTGAGCCAAAAAGCAAAAATGAAAGTGAAAGCAAAAATAAAAAGCAATAGGGATCCCGGGTAAACAAAGGGATCCCTTTAAGAGTTAACCCAGGACGGGTTTTAGCAGCAAAACAGCAAGGAAATAAACAGTTAACTATTTACAGTTTCAGGTTTCCGAGGCTTAGTTGGACGGCTTCCAGGGCTGCACCTGGCACTTAACCCCTCTTGGCCTGGGGAAAGTGAGGTCCAGGGTTACACCTAGTGCTGGATAAACGCCGTTAATCCGTCTTTCATGTACAGTTAAATCATGCGCAGCGATGGAGGTCTGCGCTGCTTGAGTAGGGGCATTTGCTGCAGCAAAGGTAGCGGCTGCTGCAAGATCAGTCACTGGAACGGAGTCAGCAGCTGTGACACTAGCAGTCGCGGGAGTGGTGTCAGTCATCAGGGCAGGGTCGTCCTTCATACCTGCTTCAGATGCGGTCCCTCCGGTGCCGGCCTGCTCTGCCTCCGCTGGGGTCTGGAATGCTGGCTGCGGAGCCTTGTGCTGCGACATTGTCATCTCTGCTTGCAGCATACCCCTTTCCGGCAGGGCCTTGCTTTCCAGCTTCGGAGCGCTGGGACTTCTTCCCTGCTCCGGACCAGATGAGGCTGCCGACAGATGTCCGGTGAGGCTCCTGATGATGGCCTTCTTCCACCCGGCCTCAGTGCTCAGCTGCGTCCGCCGGGGTCGGTCGCTGAGCTCGTCCACTCCGGCCTGCAGGAATTCAGCATCAGCGGTGGAGGCCTGGTTGCGGTGCCCCTCCGGGTGGCTGGGGGAGTCCTCTGCTCCGACCCCACGCTCCGGCTCCGGGCGGCTCGCCATGGCGTCCTCCATGTCGCTCGCTCCTTCTTCCTGGTCCTTTTCCCGCTCTCTTCTTCGTGGGCGGTTTCGTTTTCGTTGTCTCTGCCCACCATTAAGGATCAGGAGGCGGATCTCGGCTGCTGACGGACACGTCCTCAAGGGGCCGAGATATTTAGACTGGGCGGCCATTGTCTTTCGCGCTCTTCAGCTTGTTCACGCCCACTTCCATGCCCTTCTTCTTCTCCTGCGCTCTCCTTAGCGCTGTAATGGCGGCGGTTTTGGCGGGAACTTCTGGCGGCAAGTGGCAACACACAGTCCTTGTAATAAAGCACAGTCCAAGCACGATAAATCACAGTTCCAAGGCACACATGACCTGATTCTTCAGGCTTAAGTAGATCCTGTTCGTGACGCCAAGTTAGAGCGCCCCCACACCGCCGCAGGGCCGAGGGGTACCCGGAGCCGGGCCTCTGGGTCTCAGTTCTGGGGTTGTCACGGTGGCTAGACCCGGTCCGTGGCCCTGTCTGTCAGTGGGGGACGTCCGGTACAATAAGTGGTGTTGTAACGGTGCAGTTGTGGGGTGCAGGTCGCGGTAAATAATGAGGACACCAGGTTGCAGTCTCTTTACCTCTTTACTGAAGATCTCTGGGTCCTCAATCCAGAATACGACTCACCAGGCTGCGCAAGTCCGGCCGGTCCAATGACACTTCCAGAGTTCTCTTCACAGGAGGAAATCTGTGCCTTCCCCCTAGCGCTATGTGTTGTAGTCCTTCCCTGCTGTGCTTACGGAAAGTACCCCACAACTGTTGTGTCTGTTTCTGATGTTCCCTCACAACTCGACTAGATGATGTTCTGCTAATCCTCCGTCCCTCCCTGAGGTTCGGGTAGGAACGGCACCCGTTTGACGGGTAGGCCTGGAGTTCTTCCGGGACCCTAGAGACGCCCCTCTCCCACAATTGCCTCCCAAGACTTCATAGGTGATTTGAGTTAGACAGCCCGCCTGAGACTGACTGTCCTGCCGCTGTTTGGAGTATTGCTTGAAGCTGAATGTTGTTCTACTCCCTCGGCGTTCCGGCCACCGGTATTGCGCCTCAGTAGGATGTTGCTTCGGTCTTACAGCACGACTCCCACTGGTATTTCTCCTTTGCGTGATCCCGTTTCTCACTCAGCACAATCTATCTCTCTTCTAATCCTTTCTTGGGCACCGCCGCTACCCGGAGCAGGCACGGTCCCGTTACGTTCGTTCTCGTTGCCAAGCCTCTGTCAGGATCCCACCCCTGACAGAGACCCTACTGTATCTTCCCCTACAACACCCTCTGCCACAAGGTGTTGCCTGGTTCCAACCCAGTCAGCTTTCTGATCTAACTTCCTGCCTGACCCCCAGTTTACCCACTATGGTGGGGAGTGGCCTAATGAATAGCACCCTTAGCTCCCCCCGGAGGCCCAGCTGTGAAATGTATTGGTGTCTGTGATACCTGATCAGATGAACTCCTTCAGTGCCATCGGACACACCGTAGCTCCCCATAGTGGCGGAGCCACAGTACTGCAACGACCAGGACTCTGGGGCGCTGCAGATCCACGGCGGTCAACCTACGGAGGCTGTTTATGAATCTGCAGCTTAGGTCCGTCAACTGTGGCCAGAGGGTTATTGCATCCTTAGATGCCCATAAGGCATTCAACAGTGTGAAATGGGGATATCTCTGGCAAGTGTTGCAGTGTATGGGTATGGTTCGCAGTTTGTGTCCTGGATTTGGCTGCTGTACTCACAGCTGGTGGCCAGGGTCAGGGTGAATGGGGAGTTGTCGCGGACTATACAATTAGCTAGAGGGACGAGGCAGGGGTGTCCGCTCTCTCCTCTTTTGTTCGCTCTGGCTGTGGAACCATTGGCTGCTAAACTTCGACAGTCTGACGAGGTATCTGGGTTTAAATATGGGATGATTGAAGAGAAGGTGGCGCTATATGCAGATGATATTCTACTGTTTCTGGCTGACCCGGTTGCTTCCTTGGGGGGGCCATTGGGCTTATTGAAAGATTTGGCTCATTGTTGGGCTGACGATAAATTGGAGTAAGTCTATTTTGTTTAAAGTGAATGACGTAGGGGAGGAGGGGAGTGAGCCACTGGAGGAGGGGCGACTGAAGGTGGTAAGTCAATTTAAATACCTGGGGATATGGATCTCTATGCCTGTTATGGATTACATACATAAGAATCTGACTCCGATCTTAGGTGTTCTTAAGGCAAAAGTGGATGCGTGGATTAAGTTGCATTTATCTGTGGTGGGCAGGGTGAATCTCATCAAAATTATTTTGATGCCGAAAATTCTATATGTTCTTCACAACGCGCCAATTTGGATAGCGCGCGGGAAATTTAGGCAGATTAACTCCCTTTTCAGGAATTTGGTATGGGGGAGACATCACCCACGTATCAGACTGGAGACGCTTTAGCAACCCAAGGAAGAGGGGGGCTTGGCACTGCCCAACCCTGAAGTATATTTTCTTGCAGCCCAGAGTCAGCATTTAAAGGGCTGGGTGTATGAGGGTTTGTCTAGTGCAGTACAGCAATTGATGGAAAAAGTGACAAAAAGAAGACCGGTAGTACAGTGTCTGGAGGATGGATCCCTGGGGGCCTTGGGGAAATTGTATCCAACTATATTATTGATATGCAAGTTGTGGGGTAGACTGAAACATATACGTGGGATTACGGGTCTGACCAGATTCTCCCCGTTATGGCATAATAATAATTTACCGGAGTTTGTGGCACTGGGGGTATTACCAGAATGGCAGGCCAAGGGAATTCACTATGTGTATCAGATAATTGAGCAGAGGGTGTTGAAATCCTTTCCCCAATTGCAGGTAGAGTTCGGTCTCTGGCCTGCGGGGGGACTATCAGTATTTGCGGATGAGACACGCATTTAGAGCTCAGAATAGGGACGGAGACATCAGAATTCAAAGGGATATAGTGTTGGAGCATGTGTGTGGTGAAGGGACTACTAGGGGGGTCATTTTTACTCTTTATAAAGATTTGCTGCATACTTACCTTTTGGGGTTTCCGATAACTGCGAGAGCTAGGTGGGAGAGGGATTTGGGCCCTATGGAGAAACTTGGGAGTCGGTGCTGGAGTGGGTCCCACAGCTGTCACTGAGCGAACCGTATAGGCTGTCACAACTCTATGTGATACACAGAGTTTACAAATCTCCGGAGGTATTGTATAAGGCAGGTTTGCGTAATGATTCTGAATGCCCGAGGTGTAAGCCTGCAGATGCTGATATATTTCATACGATGTGGACGTGTCCAAGACTGGCTTCTTTTTGGTTGGTGGTTTTGAGTCGGGTGGAAGGAGCGTTCAGGTGCACGGTACCAAGGGACCCAGTGGTGTGCTTGTTGGGATACGTGGATGAGATTGGAGTGGATAACAACCTGAAGATAGCTATTGCCAGACTGCTGTATATGGCCCGGAAGGTAATAGCACGAAATTGGATTAAGGATGAACCGCCTTCAAGAAGAGAATTCCTCCAATATGTGAAACAGGGCCTGATATTGGAAAGGGGATTTTTTAAGAAAAGAGGGAAAATAGAGACCTTTGATAAATTGTGGTCTTCATGGTTTGCTATGGGATAAGTTCGCTATAGAGGACGAGCGAGTCAGAGACCTGAACTGGTGAGAACACAATATGATACCTGCAGTCCTAAATGAGATGATAGTTATCCTATAGTTTTCATGGTCAAGCTATTAAAAGAGGTAGGCTATCTTAATGGGAGGGGACAGGTTAAGTTGGGAATGGGGGGGTTGTTTTGGGGGAAAAACTCTGTATTAAAATAAGAATGTAACATGTAAATAGTAATGTGATTCTTAATAAAAATGTATTTGAGTTAAAAAAACAAAAACAAATATGTGACAACAGCATCATTACGGACGTGAGTTGTACGGTATCTACCCCCAATTCAGTTTTCACCTTCATGACCAGGCAAATTTTACAATTCTGACCAGTGTCAATTATGCGGTGTTTTATTCAGGTGTGTGTGTGTGTGTGTGTGTGAGTGCTTGGTGTAAACATAAATGTAAAAATATAGATAGAAAAAAATCATAATTTAGTAAAATAAAAAACAAATGTACTAAACGGAGGGTCAGTAAAAAAAAATAGTTACTGAGAGCCCATAACTGACACTAAACCTAATTTAATTCAGTAGAACATATACCGATTACTACAGGAAATTTTTACAGTCCTTAATATACATTGTTTTATAATTTTTTTCACACCGAAAAAAAAGCAACAACTGGAGACGAATTACTGATGTGCGTCAGGGATCAGCACTCGACAGCTGTAGGATGCACGCACGGATGTCATTCTTTATTTCAGCACTGACACTAACCCTGACTCAATTCAGTAAAAAATACTGTACTAGACACAGATTACTATGATATGTTTTTACTGTCCCTAATCTAATTTTTTTGTACTCTACTATCTGACACTAGCCCTGACTTAATTCAGTAAAAAATACTGTACTAGACGCTGATTATTAAAGTATATTTTTATTGTCCCTAATCTACTCCTATCAACTAATCTAAATTGTTTTATTCAATTCTTTTTTCACAAAAAAAGAAAAAAAAACAATTGGATTGCGATCAGTGGTGCGTCAACGATCAGCACTCGACGACTGTAGGATGCATGCACGGATGTGGTGCAAAAATGAGAAAAAATACAGGAAAAAAAGTCCTTGCCAAAAGCCAGTAGGGGTGCTACTCAGTGTTGTGCGTCTGATCAGCGGCTCTGTGGAAAAAATAGACAGTGACAAAAAAAATCCTGGAAAACAGGGAGCAGGAGTGCCAATCAGGAGAAAAATAGTGGGCATTAACTTTGCTCACCCCCAAAGGTGAGCAAAGGACAATTACAGTGATCACACTCTCTCTAGCTTTGATCTTCCAGTGTTATCGGTAAGATAAGATCTTTGTCCCTTAAGCCCCCGTCTCACATAGCGAGATCGCTAGCGAGATCGCTGCTGAGTCACAAGTTTTGTGACGCAACAGCGACCTCCATAGCGATCTCGCTATGTGTGACACGTACCAGCGATCAGGCCCCTGCTGCGAGATCGCTGGTCGTGTCGGAATGGCCTGGACCTTTTTTTGGTCGTTGAGGCCCCGCTGACATCGCTGAATCGGTGTGTGTGACACCGATCCAGCGATGTCTTCACTGGTAACCAGGGTAAACATCGGGTTACTAAGCGCAGGGCCGCGCTTAGTAACCCGATGTTTACCCTGGTTACCAGCGTAAATGTAAAAAAAAACAAACAGTACATACTCGCCTTTCGGTGTCCAGGTCCCTTGCCGTCTGCTTCCCGCTCTCACTGAGTGCCGCCGTACAGTGAGAAGTGAGAGCACAGCAGTGACGTCACCGCTGCGCTCTGCTCTCGCTGTACGGCGGCTCAGTCAGAGCAGGAAGCAGACGGCAAGGGACCTGGACACCGAAAGGCGAGTATGTACTGTTTGTTTTTTTTGGTAACCAGGGTAAACATCGGGTTACTAAGCGCGGCCCTGCGCTTAGTAACCCGATGTTTACCCTGGTTACCCGGGTGCTGCAGGGGGACTTCGGCATCGTTGAAGACAGTTTCAACGATGCCGAATTCGTTCCCCTGATCGTTGGTCGCTGGAGAGAGCTGTCTGTGTGACAGCTCCCCAGCGACCACACAGCGACTTACCAACGATCACGGCCAGGTCGTATCGCTGGTCGTGATCGTTGGTAAATCGCTTAGTGAGACGGGGCCTTTACTGGCAGCTTGATCTGATATAAGGGTTTTTTTTGCCTTAAGTACTTAAGGTACCTTCACACTAAACGACGCTGCAGCGATATCGACAACGATGCCGATCGCTGCAGCGTCGCTGTGTGGTCGCTGGAGAGCTGTCACGCAGACAGCTCTCCAGCGACCAACGATGCCGAGGTCCCCGGGTAACCAGGGTAAACATCGGCCGGAAAGCAGGGCACAGCGGTGACGTCACTGCTGTGCTCTGCTTTCACATTACGGCCGGCGCTCACTGTCAGTGCGGGAAGCAGACGGCGAGGGACGTGTGACAGACAGCAGAAGGTGAGTATGTACTGCTTGTTTTTTTTACATTTACAATGGTAACCAGGGTAAACATCGGCTTACTAAGCGCGGCCCTGCGCTTAGTAACCCGATATTTACCCTGGTTACCACTGTAAAACATTGCTGGCATCGTTGCTTTGGCTGTCAAACACGATGATACACGCCGATCTGACGACCAAATAAAGTTCTGAACTTTCAGCAACGACCAGCGATATCACAGCAGGATCCAGATCGCTGCTGCGTGTCAAACACAACGATATCGCTATCCAGGACGCTGCAACGTCACGGATCACTATCGTTATCGCTGCAAAGTCGTTTAGTGTGAAGGTACCTTAAGGGTTATTATACTGCTGTAGGTTAACTTTTCCTTCTTGCTGATCAGGGGATTACCAATGTTTATTGTGATTGTACATTTGGCTATTACTCTTTGCATTACTGGGTTTTTGAGGCTGTATGTCCACATGATACATTCTCCAGCTAATTTGGTGGTAGTCAAGCTTGTGGAGCAGTCTGTTTATAGTGTTTTTACACTGGGTGCTGATCACATTTGACATTCCAGGTCATTAATATACAAAGATCACCTAACCGCTATTTGTCACGATTAGTGTTGAGCGATACCGTCCGATACTTGAAAGTATCGGTATCGGAAAGTATTGGCCGATACCGGCAAAGTATCGGATCCAATCCGATACCGATACCCGATACCAATACAAGTCAATGGGACTCAAGTATCGGACGGTATCCCTGATGGTTCCCAGGGTCTGAAGGAGAGGAAACTCTCCTTCAGGCCCTGGGATCCATATTAATGTGTAAAAGAAAGAATTAAAATAAAAAATATTGCTATACTCACCTCTCCGACGCAGCCTGGACCTCACCGAGGGAACCGGCAGCGTTGTTTGCTTAAAATTCGCGCGTTTACTTCCTTACGTGATTACATTACATTTTAAAATGCGTGCGTGTCCTGCCTCCCGTGACGTCACGGCTTGTGATTGGTCGCGTCGCCCATGTGACCGCGACGCGACCAATCACAAGCCAGAACGTAATTTTAAAATCCTGAAGGACCTAAAATTACGTCACGGCTTGCTGTGATTGGTCGCGTCGCGGCCACATGGGCGACGCGACCAATCACAAGCCGGGACGTCACGGGAGGCAGGACACGCGCGCATTTTAAAATGTGACCGCGACGCGACCAATCACAAAGCCGGAACGTAATTTTAAAATACTGAATGCCTAGAAGGACCTGAAAATTACGTCACGGCTTGCTGTGATTGGTCGCGTCGCGACCACATGGGCGGCACGCGACCAATCACAAGCCGTGACGTCACGGAAGGAAGGAAAAGCGCGCATTTTAAGCAAAGAACGCTGCCGGTTCCCTCGGTGAGGTCCAGGCTGCGTCGGAGAGGTGAGTTTAGCAATATTTTTTATTTTAATTATTTATTTTACACATTAATGTTGTTTCGATACCGATACCCGATACCACAAAAGTATCGGATCTCGGTATCGGAATTCCGATACAGCAAATATCGGCCGATACCCGATACTTGCGGTATCGGAATGCTCAACACTAGTCACGATCCATATTGTCTGTGGGAGGGTGAGAGGTATTCTATAACCCTATTGTGTGCACCACCTGTGCACTTGACCCGCTCCCATCCCACCTCATCCCAAACCTCACCACAGTCTTCATCCCAACCCTAACCCATCTCTTCAACCTATCACTAACAACTGGTGTTTTCCCCTCAAGCTCTAAACATGCCTCCATCACACCTATCCTCAAAAAGCCCTCTCTTGACCCATCCTCTGTATCTAGCTATCGCTGTTGTGTATCCGCTTTTTGGGCTCCCCTGGTGGTTGCTGGTGGTACTGGTGACTTGTTTGCACTTTGCTTCTTCTGTTCACCTGCTTCCATCAGTGTTTGGGAGTTTCCTATTTAGCCTTGCTCTCCAGTCATTTCCTTGCCGGTCATCATTGTAACCAGAGCCTTCGGTTGCATGTTCCTGCTACTAGTCTGCTGATCAGCTAAGTGGACTTTGTCCTTTTGTTTTGTACCTTTTGTCCAGTTTGCAGTTTTTGTAATTCTCTGTAGCTGGAAGCTCTTGCGGGCTGAAATTGCCACTCCTGTGTCATGAGTTGACACAGGAGTCTTAAAGTAATTTCAGGATGGTTTTTGAAAGGGTTTTCAGTTGACCGTGAAGTCCTCTTTTGTATCCTTCTGCTATCTAGTAAGTGGACCTCTCTTTGCTAAATCTACTTTCATACTGTGTATGTCTTTTCCTCTTAATTCACCGTTATTACATGTGGGGGGCTGCTATCATCTTTTGGGGTATTTCCCTAGAGGTAAGCCAGGTCTGTTTCTTCCTCTACCAGGCGTAGTTAGTCCTCCGGCTGGCGCGTGGCATATAGGAAGCCGTAGGTATGCTCCCTGGCTACTGTTAGTTGTGTGGTAGATTTAGCTCACGGTCAACTTGAGTTTCCATCACCCGAGAGCTCGTTCGTTACTTATATGTTTCTTACGTTCCCTTGCCATTGGGAACCATGACAGTATGACCAGCCATGTGTTAAACTTATTGGCAGAAGAAAGGAGAGAAAAAAGAAGTCTGTAAATTTTTATTTTTTTTTCCCTTTTTCCTCTATGCTTGCTCCATAGTTGGATCTGTTGTATTTCAGCTTTAATTACAGCCTTTGCCTTTCTCTCCTTATAATCCTTGAATGGCTCTGAGCTCACCTGTTTAAAGATGGATCCTCAGAGTTTGGCTGCAGGTTTAAATAATCTTGCTACGAAGGTTCAAAATTTACAAGATTTTGTTATACATGCTCCTATTTCTGAACCTAAAATCCCTACACCAGAGGTGTTTTCCGGAGATAGATCTCGGTTTTTGAATTTCAAATATAATTGTAAATTATTCCTTTCTCTACCAGACCTCACTCCTCAGGAGATCCTGTCCAGCAGGTTAAGATTGTAATCTCTTTGCTGCGAGGTGACCCTCAAAATTGGGCATTTTCATTGGCAACAGGGGATCCTGCGTTGCTCAATGTGGATGCGTTTTTCCTGGCGTTAGGGTTGCTTTATGAGGAACCTAATTTGGAGATTCAAGCTGAAAAAGCTTTGATAGCCCTATCTCAAGGGCAAGATGAAGCGGAGATATACTGCCAAAAATTTCGTAGGTGGTCTGTGCTTACTCAGTGGAATGAGTGCGCCTTAGCGGCAAATTTCAGAGAGGGCCTTTCTGATGCCGTTAAAGATGTTATGGTCGGGTTCCCTGCGCCTACAGGTCTGAATGAGTCCATGACAATGGCAATTCAGATTGATCGGCATTTGCGGGAGCGCAAACCCGTGCACCATTTGGCGGTATCTTCTGAAGAGACGTCAGAGAAAATGCAATGTGACAGAGTTATGTCCAGAAGCGAGCGGCAGAATTATAGGCGTAAAAATGGGTTATGCTTCTATTGTGGTGATTCTGCTCATGTTATATCGGCATGCTCTAAGCGTACTAGGAAGGTTGACAAGTCCATTTCAATTGGCACTTTACAGTCCAAATTTATTTTGTCTGTAACCTTGATTTGTTCATTATCAGTTATTACAGTGGATGCCTATGTGGACTCTGGCGCCGCTCTGAGTCTTATGGACTGGTCCTTTGTCAGGCGCTGTGGGTTTGATTTAGAGCCTCTGGAAGTCCCTATACCTCTGAAGGGTATTGATTCTACACCTTTGGCTTGTAATAAACCACAGTTCTGGACACAAGTGACTATGCGTATGACTCCAGACCATCAGGAGGTGATTCGCTTCCTTGTGTTGTACAATTTACATGATGTTTTGGTGCTTGGATTACCATGGTTACAGTCTCATAACCCAGTCCTTGACTGGAAGGCTATGTCTGTGTTAAGCTGGGGATGTCAGGGGGCTCATGGGGACACTCCTATGGTGTCCATTTCGTCATCTATTCCATCTGAGATTCCGGCATTTTTGTCTGATTATCGTGATATTTTTGAAGAGCCTAAGATTGGTTCACTCCCTCCTCACAGGGATTGTGATTGCGCCATAGATCTGATTCCTGGCAGTAAATTTCCAAAGGGTCGTTTGTTTAACCTATCTGTACCTGAACATGCTGCTATGCGCGAGTATATTAAGGAGTCCCTGGAAAAGGGACATATTCGTCCTTCTTCATCACCTTTAGGAGCTGGTTTTTTCTTTGTCTCTAAAAAGGATGGCTCTCTGAGGCCTTGTATTGATTATCGTCTCCTGAATAAAATTACAGTCAAATATCAGTATCCGTTGCCTTTGCTGACTGATTTGTTTGCTCGCATAAGGGGGGCTAAGTGGTTCTCTAAGATTGATCTTCGTGGGGCGTATAATTTGGTGCGAATTAAGCAGGGGGATGAGTGGAAGACCGCATTTAATACGCCTGAGGGCCATTTTGAGTATTTGGTAATGCCTTTCGGCCTTTCTAATGCACCTTCTGTCTTTCAGTCCTTAATGCATGATATTTTCCGTGAATATTTGGATAAATTTATGATTGTGTACTTGGATGATATTTTGATTTTTTTCTGATGACTGGGAGTCTCATGTTCAGCAGGTCAGGAGGGTTTTTCAGGTTTTGCGGGAGAATTCTTTGTGTGTAAAGGGTTCAAAGTGTGTTTTTGGGGTTCAAAAAATTTCATTTTTGGGGTATATTTTTTCCCCTTCTTCTATTGAGATGGACCCTGTCAAGGTTCGGGCTATTTACGACTGGACGCAGCCTACTTCTCTGAAGAGTCTCCAGAAATTCTTGGGCTTTGCTAATTTTTATCGTCGATTTATAGCTGGTTTTTCTGGCGTTGCTAAACCTCTGACGGATTTGACTAAAAAGGGTGCTGATGTTGCCAATTGGTCCCCTGCTGCCGTGGAGGCCTTTCGGGAGCTTAAGCGCCGCTTTTTGTCTGCCCCTGTGTTGCGCCAGCCTGATGTTTCTCTTCCCTTTCAGGTTGAGGTCGATGCTTCCGAGATCGGAGCGGGGGCGGTTTTGTCGCAGAAAAGTTCCGACTGCTCAGTGATGAGACCTTGTGCTTTCTTTTCGCGAAAATTTTCGGCCGCCGAGCGAAACTATGATGTTGGTAATCGGGAGCTTTTGGCCATGAAGTGGGCATTTGAGGAGTGGCGTCATTGGCTTGAGGGTGCCAGACATCAGGTGGTAGTTTTGACTGATCACAAGAATTTAATTTATTTGGAGTCTGCCAGGCGCCTGAATCCTAGACAGGCACGTTGGTCGTTGTTCTTTTCCCGGTTTAATTTTGTGGTCTCGTACTTACCGGGTTCTAGGAATGTGAAAGCAGATGCTCTTTCTAGGAGTTTTGAGCCTGACTCTCCTGGGAATTCTGAACCTGCTGGTGTCCTTAAGGATGGAGTGGTTTTGTCTGCTGTCTCTCCAGATTTGCGACGTGCTTTGCAAGAATTTCAGGCGGATAGACCTGATCGTTGTCCGTCTGGTAGACTGTTTGTTCCTGACGAGTGGACCACTAGAGTCATCTCGGAAGTTCATTCTTCTACTCTGGCAGGTCATCCGGGAATTTTTGGCACCAGAGATTTGGTGGCTAGATCCTTCTGGTGGCCTTCCCTGTCTCGAGATGTGCGTGTTTTTGTGCAGTCTTGCGATGTGTGTGCTCGGGCCAAGCCTTGTTGTTCTAGGGCTAGTGGGTTGTTGTTGCCCTTGCCTATTCCGAAGAGGCCTTGGACGCACATCTCTATGGACTTTATCTCGGATCTCCCTGTTTCTCAGAAGATGTCTGTCATCTGGGTGGTGTGTGACCGTTTTTCTAAAATGGTTCATTTGGTGCCATTGCCTAAGTTGCCTTCCTCATCTGAGTTGGTCCCTCTGTTTTTTCAAAATGTGGTTCGCTTGCATGGTATTCCGGAAAACATCGTTTCTGACAGGGGTACCCAGTTCGTGTCTAGATTTTGGCGGGCAGTCTGTGCCAGGTTGGGCATTGATTTGTCCTTTTCGTCTGCATTCCATCCTCAGACCAATGGCCAGACGGAGCGAACTAATCAAACTTTGGAGACTTATTTGAGGTGTTTTGTGTCTGCGGATCAGGATGATTGGGTTGCCTTTCTGCCGTTGGCGGAGTTTGCTCTTAATAATCGGGCTAGTTCTGCCACTTTGGTTTCTCCTTTCTTTTGCAATTCAGGGTTTCATCCGCGTTTTTCATCTGGCCAGGTTGAATCTTCGGATTGTCCTGGAGTGGATGCGGTGGTGGATCGGTTGCATCGGATTTGGGGACAAGTGGTGGATAATTTGGAATTGTCCCAGGAGAGGACTCAGCAGTTTGCTAACCGTCGTCGTCGTGTTGGTCCCCACCTTCGCGTTGGGGACTTGGTGTGGGTGTCTTCCCGTTTTGTCCCTATGAGGGTTTCTTCTCCCAAATTTAAGCCTCGGTTCATCGGTCCTTATAGGATTTTGGAGATTCTTAACCCTGTTTCCTTTCGTTTGGACCTCCCGGCATCTTTCGCTATCCATAATGTGTTCCATCGGTCGTTGTTGCGGAGATATGAGGTACCGGTGGTTCCTTCTACTGAACTTCCTGCTCCTGTGCTGGTGGAGGGTGAATTGGAGTACGTCGTAGAGAAGATCTTGGACTCCCGTATTTCCAGACGGAGACTTCAATATCTGGTTAAATGGAAAGGCTATGGTCAGGAAGATAATTCTTGGGTAACTGCCTCTGATGTTCATGCCTCGGATTTGGTTCGTGCCTTTCATAGGGCTCATCCAGATCGCCCTGGTGGTTCTTGTGAGGGTTCGGTGCCCCCTCCTTAAGGGGAGGGTACTGTTGTGTATCCGCTTTTTGGGCTCCCCTGGTGGTTGCTGGTGGTACTGGTGACTTGTTTGCACTTTGCTTCTTCTGTTCACCTGCTTCCATCAGTGTTTGGGAGTTTCCTATTTAGCCTTGCTCTCCAGTCATTTCCTTGCCGGTCATCATTGTAACCAGAGCCTTCGGTTGCATGTTCCTGCTACTAGTCTGCTGATCAGCTAAGTGGACTTTGTCCTTTTGTTTTGTACCTTTTGTCCAGTTTGCAGTTTTTGTAATTCTCTGTAGCTGGAAGCTCTTGCGGGCTGAAATTGCCACTCCTGTGTCATGAGTTGACACAGGAGTCTTAAAGTAATTTCAGGATGGTTTTTGAAAGGGTTTTCAGTTGACCGTGAAGTCCTCTTTTGTATCCTTCTGCTATCTAGTAAGTGGACCTCTCTTTGCTAAATCTACTTTCATACTGTGTATGTCTTTTCCTCTTAATTCACCGTTATTACATGTGGGGGGCTGCTATCATCTTTTGGGGTATTTCCCTAGAGGTAAGCCAGGTCTGTTTCTTCCTCTACCAGGCGTAGTTAGTCCTCCGGCTGGCGCGTGGCATATAGGAAGCCGTAGGTATGCTCCCTGGCTACTGTTAGTTGTGTGGTAGATTTAGCTCACGGTCAACTTGAGTTTCCATCACCCGAGAGCTCGTTCGTTACTTATATGTTTCTTACGTTCCCTTGCCATTGGGAACCATGACATATCGCCCTATATCACTTCTCCCTTATGCCTCCAAACTACTGGAACAACACGTTTACCTTGAACTATCCTCCCATCTCTCTTCTTGCTCCCTCTTTGACCGCTTACAATCTGGCTTCCGGTCACACCATTCCACTGAAACTGCCCTAACTAAGGTCACCAACGACCTCTTAACCGCCAAGAGCAAGCGACACTACTCTGTCCTCCTCCTCCTCGACCTGTTGGCTGCCTTTGACACAGTGGACCATTCCCTATTATTACAGAGCCTCTCATCCCTTGGCATCACAGACTTGGCCCTATCCTGGATCTCATCATACCTAACAGACCGCACATTCAGCGTCTCCCACTCACACACCACCTCCTCACCTCGCCCCCTATCTGTCGGAGTCCCGCAAGGTTCAGTCCTTGGGCCCCTGCTCTTCTCCATTTACACCTTTGGCCTGGGACAGCTCATAGAATCTCATGGCTTTCAGTATCACCTCTATGCTGATGACACACAGATCTACATCTCTGGACCAGATATCACCTCCCTACTAACCAGAATCCCTCAATGTCTGTCCACTATTTCATCCTTCTTCTCCGCTAGATTTCTGAAACTTAACATGGACAAAACAGAATTAATCATCTTTCCCCCATCTCACGCGACCCCCCCAATGAACCTAACCATTACAGTAAATGGCTGCCCACTCTCCCCAGTCCCACAAGCTCGCTGCCTCGGGGTAATCCTTGACGCTGATCTCTCCTTCAAACCACGTATCCAAGCCCTTTCCACTTCCTGCCGACTTCAACTCAAAAATATTTCACGAATCCGTTCATTCCTCAACCAAGAATCTGCAAAAACCCTAGTCCATGCCCTCATCATCTCTCGCCTTGACTACTGCAGCCTCCTGCTCTGTGGCCTCCCCTCGAACACTCTCGCACCCCTCCAATCTATTCTAAACTCTGCTGCCTGACTAATCCCCCTGTCCCCCCGCTATTCTCCGGCCTCTCCCCTCTGTCAATCCCTTCACTGGCTCCCCATTGCCCAGAGACTCCAGTACAAAACCCTAACCGTGACGTACAAAGCCATCCACAACCTGTCTCCTCCATACATCTGTGACCTCGTCTCCCGGTACTTACCTACACGCAACCTCCGATCCTCATAAGATCTCCTTCTCTACTCCCCTCTTATCTCCTCTTCCCACAATCGTATACAAGATTTCTCTCGCGTATCACCCCTGCTCTGGAACCCTCTACCACAACACATCAGACTCTCGCCTACCATCGAAATCTTCAAAAAGAACCTGAAGACCCACCTCTTCCGACAAGCCTACAACCTGCAGTAACCACCGATCGACCAAACCACTGCATGACCAGCTCTATCCTCACCTACTGTATTCTCACCAGTTATGATTTGTATTGTTTAAGATTATTGTACTTGTTTTTATTATGTATACCCCTCCTCACATGTAAAGCGCCATGGAATAAATGGCGCTATAACAATAAATAATAATAATAATAATAATAATAATAATAATAATGTGTGTCCGTTTCTTTGACTTTTAAATTTCTAAATTGTTGATTGTGGTTCTATTTGTATAAATAAAGCATTCTTATATTTTCTCCATGGTGATCCCTGTTTTCGTGCATGTCTCTTTCTCTTCTTATCACTTCACAAGTGCTAATCAGTGATTTCTGCCAATCATCAGCACTGCAGGATGCCACGCAGAGGTGGTATAAAGGGGGAGGGGGAGAAAAAATAGGGCCAAAAAAAGTTATAGATAACAGTGAGCATGGATGTTGATAAGTGATTTGCATTATTGATCAGCGCTCGGCGGCTGCAGAAGGTACGAAAAAGAGAAAAAATGGCAAAATTGTAATGATTAAGTACTGATTAGCGTACTGAGAGGAAAAACGAGTGGTGTAGAGGGGGTTTGGGGTGGATTAGGAACAATTAGGAAAGATCAGGGAAGACTCAAGAAATCTTTTTTTCTTTCTTCATCTTCAGCAGCAGCAGTGATGGCACATGATTTTAAAAGTCCGTGGCACCACAAGGCCCAGCACAGTGCACAGAACTACACAGTGAGCTCCCTGTTACAAGTTGCAGCTAGAATGAGGAAGTTGGCGTTGGTGCACTCTGATTGGTGCAATAGTTGACCCTGGTGATGCCATTATTGCTAGGCTCCAGCCTGTGATTAGTGTTCTTACAGCATCGATCGTAGGCTGGTCATCATCAGTGCTTCAGGCAATTTCCTGAAACACTGAAAACGCTGTGATTGGCTTTTCAGAATTGAACAACCAATCACAGCAATCGTAGTTGGTGAGGGGGAGAGGCGACAACTCCATGTGCCCTGCTGCAAGATTGAGCAGGCACCTGAATGTGATCAACATGCCAACATGCAGGGCCATATTTGTCATTCTTGATTACCTAGGCACTTTAAGTAGTCATGCCGCACATTGATCCGTCAGATTAGGGTATGTGCACACAGCATCTTTTTCATGCAGATTGGCACACTATCCAGCCTGAAAAAGTGCTAAATAATGATAAAAAGAATTAACTCATACACTGCAATGTAAAAATGACTTGCTGTAATACGTATGTTCAGCAGTAATGAGTGAGCAAGCTTGCCACTGCTCGATAATCGATGGAGCATCGGGGTGCTCGGGTAAGTTTATTACTCTATCATAGAGTGTTGCGGGTGCTCAAGCGCCATGCTTGAGCCCCTGCCCTGCATGATTTGCAGCTGTTAGGCTAGTTTCACACTAGCGTTTTGCCGGGCTGCGGACTTCCTCCGTTAAGCCCCGCCCACGGCCGCACCTCCGCCGCTCAGCTCCGCCTACGTCTGCATGCGGCCTGCGTGCCTATCTTTAACATTAGGTATGCAGGTCGGGCGAATGTATGCGGATGCCTCCGCATGTGTCGTTTTGACGATGTGGAGAAAAAAAGAAATTCCAACCACCTGCATTCGACGCGGGTCGCCGCATCGTCAAAAAGACGCATGCGGAGGCATCCGCATAAATCCGCACAACCTGCGTACCTAATGTTAAAGGTAGGTACGCAGGCCGCATGCGGACATAGGCGGAGCTGAGCGGCGGAGGTGCAGCCGTGGGCGGAGCTTCACGGAGGAAGTCTGCAGCCCTCCACAGCTCAGCAAAACGCTAGTATGAAACTAGCCTAAGACAGCCAGTAAATATGCAGGCATTTTTTGCTATACATAGCAATGCTGTAGCCATGTTGGATAGTGCAGAGGTGTTAGCTAGGGTTTTGGTTCAGGGGGGGCAAAGCTTCTGAGTGGGCCCCTAACCAGGTAACCTTGATTACAACTGGGTAATGCACCCTAAGGGTAAATTTACACAGGGCATTTTTGCTGCTTTTTTTCTGCAGATAAACCTGATCTTGGCAGGAAGGAAGCTGTGCAAAAAAACGCAGGTTTAGATGTGTTTTTGGTGCGTTTCTTTCATTGCCTTTTTTTTCTCTTTGTGCATGCCAATAAAGTTGAGTACACACAGAGAAAAAAAAAAAACTTCCTGTAGATAGATAGAATGAATAGGTAGATAGAATGAATAGATAGATTGATAGAATAGATAGACTGAATAGATAGATTACCTGCGGTAACCTCTTCACTGGCATTTTCCCATGGTTCAAAGGTTACCTCAGGTCAGGTTGTGAGGGAGCGCATGCTCAGTGACGTCACCGCCGGTCACTGAAGCAAGCGCAGGAAGCATCTCCTCACTCCCCAGTAGCTTACAGCCGTGAGCGGTCGCATTAGCAGTGCTCCCGATTGTAAGCTTTATCTCCCCCAGATTAAGGAATACTGCGTGGGACCCTCGTTATATTTGACTGCGTCGGAACAGGGAGTATTTGTGTTGGTTTATTATTTTTATTTCAGGAGATTGAGGGCTTCACTTGGAATGGCAGACAAATAAAGATGGCAAAACTGTGTGGTGTTTTATTTCATTAAAATACTTTTTTCTTACTGTGTGGGTGTTTATTTAACTCTTTAACTACTATAGGATTAGTAATGGATAGGTTTCTTATTGACACCTCTCCATTACTAAGCCAGCTTAATGTCACCTTACAGCAGGAAGATGACATAAATCCCTCATTACCCAGCTTGCCACTGCTACAGGGCAAGTGGGAAGAGAAGGGCAAAGCGCCAGAATTGGCGCATCTAATAGATGCGCCTTTTCTGGGCAGCTATGGGCTACAATTTTTAGGCTGGGGTGGCCCATATCAATGGCCCCTTACCAGCCTGAGAATACCAGCCCCCAGCTGTGAGCGTTAGCAAGGCTGGTTGTCAAAAATGGGGGAACCCCACGCCATTTTTAAAATTATTTATTTAAATCATTTTTTAAAAAGCGCGAGGACCCCTCTATTCTTGATAACTAGCCTTGCCTGGACCTCACAGCTGGGGGTTGGAAATACTCTGCAAGAAAAGTCAACCTGAGTTTTTTCACCATCCATTCAAGTCAATGGGTGGAAAACGCTGAAAAAAGGGACATGCTGTATGTCCAAAAAACGCAGCAAAACACAAGATACTGATGACACAAAAAAACAATGTGTGTGCATGAGATTTCTGAAATATCATAGGCTTTGCTGGTACTGTAAAAAGCAGCTGAAAATTAGCATTAAAAAATCAGTAAAAACGCCCTGTGTGAACTTACCCTAAGGCTATGTGCCCATGTTGCCGCGGGTAAAAGGCATGCGGAATTCGCATGCGTTTTCCCACAAAACACAAGCGTTTTTAGCTTGCAGAATGCTTGCGTTTTCCAAGCGATTTGAAGCATCGCTTGGAAAAGTGATTGACAGGTTGGTCACAAGAGTCAAGTGTAGCGCCCCCACTGCCGCAGCGCCGAGGGGTACCCGGTACCGGGCCTCTGAGTCTCTGCTCTGGGGTTGTCACGGTGGCTAGACCCGGTCCGTGACCCTGCTGAGGGGCGCACAATGATAGGTGATGGTATGGTGCTGATGTTATGGTGTGGTGTAGTGCCGGTCGTGGTCAATAACAAGGACACCAGGTTGCAGTCTCTTTACCTCTTTACTGAAGGCTTCTGAGTCCTCAGTCCGGAATACGGTTAACCGGGCTGCGCAAGCCTGGCCGGTCCGATGGCACCTCCAGAGTTCCCTTTGCAGGTGGAAATCTGTGCCTACCTTCCTGCGCTTGTGTGTTGTGGTCCTCCCCTGCTGTGCTTACGGGATAGTCCCCACAACTGTTGTGTCTGTTTCTCGCGTTCCCTCACAACTCGTTTCTGATGTTCTCCCTCTACGTCCCCCTGATCTTACGGTTAGGACGCACCCGTTTGACGGGGAGGCTCGGAGCTCTTCCAGGACTCCAGCGTCGCCCCACTCCTGTTGTTACCCCCCTGTGTCTTCCTGGGTCTGGGTGAGACAGCCCGCCTGTAACTGACTGTCCTGCCGTAGGTTTGAAGTTTGGCTTGGAGCTCTATACTTCCTCGGCGTTCCGGCCACCGGTTATGCGCCTCAATAGGATGTTGCCTCGTCTTACAGCACGACTCCTACTGGTATTCTCCTTGTTGTGTTGATCTCGTTTCTCACTCAGCACAATAAACCTCGCTTCTTGTCCTTTCTTGGGGTACCGCCGCTATATCGTGCAGGCGCGGTCCCGTAACGTTCTCTCTGGTTGCTAGGCCTCTGTCAGGATCCCACCCCTGACAGGGACCCCTCTGAATCTTCCCCTACAACACCCTCTGCCACAAGGTGTTGCCTGGTTCCAACCCAGTCAGCTTTCTCTCTAACTTCCTGCCTAACCCCCAGTTTTACCAGATTGTGAGGAGTGGCCTAATAAATAGAACCCTTAGCTCCCCCTGGAGGCCAGACTGTGAAATGTATTGGTGTCTGTGATACCTGGTCAGATGAACTCCTTCAGTGCCATCAGACGTACCATAGCCCCCCTTAGCGGCGGAGCAACAGTACTGCAACGACCAGGACTCTGGGGCGCTGCACTCCCCCCGGTTAAATCCAGTACTCCTGGACTGGGAAGAAAACAACAATACATGTCAGCAAAAAGACATACAATTTTGAAAATGCAAGTACAGGTAAACTTTTTAACAGAGCTTCCCTTTATGGGAGGTGAGGACACTTGAACGTTACAAACATGGTTAAATAATTTAAATAACTTACTATAAATAACTTCTTTTACCCAACCGGGTATTCTACTAAGTGCAAATCTTTGAACAATAATTTAACTTTGCCTTTCAGGACGTACTCGCTGAATCCACTAAAGACCTTCTTATAAGACATTATAAGGCTACTCAACTTTTATGCATTCTCCTTCTTCAAATCTGCAGGACCGCCTGTCCTAACTGCTCCAGACCTACTGCCTCTCCTTTCTGTTACAGGACCGCCCCTTTCCACCCGGGCCTACTGTCCTTCCACTACTATACACAGTATAGAACATATCATTTTTCTTTCAGTTCAAGATCACTGAGCCATCTCTGTATGGCTCCTAGGAGGACTTACTAACTAACCCCGTACGGGTTCACTTCCTGTCCTCGTTCTTTTATTAACATCATTAAACATTTCTTACAATCAACTAGTTAGCTACATTTAACTTTCACATATCAGCATTATTACTTTTTCTTTTAGAGCATCTTCATTCTCTTAAGTATTATCAATGAACATCCCCTTTAAGAGGGGACCAAGTCTCTATGAGGTAGTGCAACTTCTCAAGCTGCAAGTCTGTTTGCAATAAGGACTCCGGTAATGTTTTCAAGATCAGTATCTTCACAAAGAGTCCTTTCTTTATGTAAAACCAGTGGAGAGCACCTTTAAGAAGGTGCAAACTATTTACAACATCAGTTTGTGAATCATTCACCGTCCATGATTCGGCAGTCTTTTGATAACTGGAGCAAAAGTGGGAAACAACCAAAAAGCAATAGGGATCCCGGGTCAACAAAGGGATCCCTTTAAGAGTTAACCCTGAACGGGTTTTAGCAAAACAGTAGAAACAGTTAACTATTTACATTGGCAAAGTGTTAAGACATTTACTTAAACCACTCAGGAGGCAGCCCCCTAGGATATTGCGCACCGCCTGGTACTGCGTAAGGGGAAGTGTTGTCCCATCTGGGGGTCTGCGTACCCACTGTCTTCAGTTCTGGAGCAGCAGGGGCACCGCCCACCCGAAGAGGCGCCTCCGTGGCCACGAGGGTGGTTGAGGTGATGATGCTGCAGGTCGTGGTCTTGACCATAGTGCACGTTGGAGTGACCACGGTGGTCTTGGTGATAACCGTGGGCTGATCATAAGGGAGCACCTTGGCTATGGGGGACAGCTTCTCCGACGCCTTAGTCGAGGGTGTCACGGGGCTGCGTGTTGTGAATTTGGTTTTTGGGCTCCCCCGGTGGTCGCTGGTGGTACTGGACTTGTGTGCTTCACTTTCTCTGTTCACCTGTTTCCATCAGGATGTGGGAGTATCCTATTTAGCCTTGCTGCTCAGTTATTCTAGTGCCGGCCATCAATGTAACCAGAGCCTTTCTGTTGCATGTTCCTGCTTCTAGACTACTATCAGCTAAGTTGGACTCTTAGTCCTAAGTTTGTTTGCATTTTTGTTCCAGTTCACAGTTATGTTATGTTTCTGTAGCTGGAAGCTCTTGTGGGCCGAAATTACCACTCCGGTGTCATGAGTTGACACATGAGTCTTAAAGTAATTTCTGGATGGTATTTTAATAGGGTTTTCAGCTGACCGTGAAGTTCCCTATTGTATCTTCTTACTATCTAGTAAGCGGACCTCGCTTTGCTGAACCTACCTTCATACTGCGTATGTCTTTTCCTCTGAACTCACCGTCAATATATGTGGGGGGCTTCTGTCTCCTTTTTGGGGGAATTTCCCTAGAGGTAAGCCAGGTCTGTTTTTTCCTCTATTAGGGTTAGTTAGTTCTCCGGCTGGCGCTGGGCGTCTAGGGATAAAACGTAGGTACGTCACCCGGCCACTGTTAGTTGTGTGGTAGGTTTAGCTCACGGTCAGCTCGAGATTCCATCACCCAAGAGCTAGTCTGTTATTTAAGTTCTCTGACGTTCCCTTGCCATTGGGAACCATGACAGTATGGCCGGCCAAGGGTTAAAACCGTTGGCAGAAGAAAGGAGAGAAAAAGAAGTCTGCAGATTTTTATTTTTTTTTTTATTTTTTTTTTTCTTCTGAGCTTGCTCTATAGTTTACTCAGTTGCATTTCTGCTCTAATTGCAACCTTTGCCTCTCTCTCTCCTTCTAATCCTTGAATGGCTCTGATCTCACCTGATTAAAATGGATCCTCAGAGTTTGGCTACAGGTTTGAATAATCTTGCTACGAAGGTTCAAAATTTACAGGATTTTGTTATTCATGTTCCTATATCTGAACCTACAATTCCTATACCAGAATTTTTCTCCGGGGATAGATCTCGTTTCCTGAATTTCAAATATAATTGTAAATTATTTCTTTCCCTGAGATCTCGCTCCGCTGGAGATCCCGCACAGCAGGTTAGGATAGTAATTTCCTTGCTGCGGGGTGACCCTCAAGACTGGGCATTTGCATTGGCACCCGGGGATCCTGCGTTGCTCAATGTGGATGCGTTTTTTCTGGCTTTGGGGTTGCTTTATGAGGAACCTAATTTAGAGATTCAGGCTGAAAAAACCTTGATGGCCCTATCTCAAGGGCAAGATGAAGCTGAAATATACTGCCAAAAATTTCGTAAATGGTCTGTGCTTACTCAGTGGAATGAGTGCGCCCTGGCGGCAAATTTCAGAGAGGGTCTCTCTGATGCCATTAAAGATGTTATGGTGGGGTTCCCTGCACCTACAGGTCTGAATGAGTCCATGACAATGGCTATTCAGATTGATCGGCGTTTGCGGGAGCGCAAACCTGTGCACCATTTGGCGGTGTCTTCTGAGAAGGCTCCAGAAAATATGCAATGTGATAGAATTCTGTCCAGAAGCGAACGGCAGAATTTTAGGCGAAAAAATGGGTTGTGCTTCTATTGTGGTGATTCAACTCATGTTATATCAGCATGCTCTAAACGTACAAAAAAGGTTGATAAGTCTATTTCAATTGGCACTTTACAGTCTAAGTTTATTCTGTCTGTGACCTTGATTTGTTCATTATCGTCAATTACCGCGGATGCCTATGTCGACTCTGGCGCCGCTTTGAGTCTTATGGATTGGTCCTTTGCCAGGCGCTGTGGGTTTGATCTAGAGCCTCTGGAAGTACCTATACCTCTGAAGGGTATTGACTCTACACCATTGGCTAGTAATAAACCACAATACTGGACACAAGTGACTATGCGTATGAATCCAGACCATCAGGAGACGATTCGCTTCCTTGTGTTGTACAATCTACATGATGTTTTGGTGCTCGGATTGCCATGGTTACAATCTCATAACCCAGTTCTTGACTGGAAAGCAATGTCTGTGTTAAGCTGGGGATGTCAGGGGGCTCATGGGGACGTACCTTTGGTTTCCATTTCGTCATCTATTCCCTCTGAGATTCCGGAATTTTTATCTGATTATCGTGATGTTTTTGAGGAGCCTAAGCTTGGTTCACTACCTCCTCACAGAGATTGCGATTGTACCATAGATCTGATTCCGGGCAGTAAATTTCCAAAGGGTCGTTTATTTAATCTATCTGTACCTGAACATGCTGCTATGCGAGAATATATTAAGGAGTCCCTGGAAAAGGGACATATTCGTCCTTCTTCATCTCCCTTAGGAGCCGGTTTTTTCTTTGTATCTAAAAAAGATGGCTCTTTGAGGCCGTGTATTGATTATCGACTCTTGAATAAAATTATAGTCAGATATCAGTATCCTCTGCCACTGCTGACTGATTTGTTTGCTCGAATAAAAGGGGCTAAGTGGTTCTCTAAGATTGATCTCCGTGGGGCGTATAATTTGGTGCGAATTAAGCAGGGGGATGAGTGGAAAACCGCATTTAATACGCCCGAGGGCCATTTTGAGTATTTAGTAATGCCTTTTGGTCTTTCAAATGCCCCTTCAGTCTTTCAGTCCTTTATGCATGACATTTTCCGGGAATATTTGGATAAATTCATGATCGTGTATCTGGATGATATTTTGATTTTTTCGGATGACTGGGATTCTCATGTCCAACAGGTCAGGAGGGTTTTTCAGGTTTTGCGGGCTAATTCCTTGTGTGTGAAGGGTTCTAAGTGTATTTTTGGGGTTCAAAAGATTTCTTTTTTGGGGTACATTTTTTCCCCCTCTTCCATTGAGATGGATCCTGTCAAGGTTCGGGCTATTTGTGATTGGACGCAACCTTCTTCGCTTAAGAGCCTTCAGAAATTTTTGGGCTTTGCTAATTTTTATCGTCGATTTATAACTGGTTTTTCTGATGTTGCTAAACCTTTGACTGATTTGACCAAAAAGGGTGCTGATGTTGCTGATTGGTCCCCTGCTGCTGTGGAGGCCTTTCGGGAGCTTAAGCGCCGCTTTTCTTCCGCCCCTGTGTTGCGTCAGCCTGATGTTACTCTTCCTTTTCAGGTTGAGGTCGATGCTTCCGAGATCGGAGCTGGGGCGGTCTTGTCGCAGAAAAGTTCCGATTGCTCCGTGATGAGACCTTGTGCGTTCTTTTCTCGAAAATTTTTGCCCGCCGAGCGAAATTATGATATTGGTAATCGGGAGCTTTTGGCTATGAAGTGGGCTTTTGAGGAGTGGCGTCATTGGCTTGAGGGAGCTAGACATCAGGTGGTGGTATTGACCGATCACAAGAATTTGATTTATCTTGAGTCTGCCAGGCGCCTGAATCCTAGACAGGCGCGCTGGTCGTTGTTTTTCTCTCGGTTTAATTTTGTGGTCTCATACTTACCAGGTTCTAAAAATGTGAAGGCGGATGCCCTTTCTAGGAGTTTTGAGCCTGATTTCCCTGGTGATTCTGAACCTACAGGTATCCTTAAGGATGGGGTGATATTATCTGCTGTTTCCCCAGACCTGCGACGGGCTTTGCAGGAGTTTCAGGCGGATAGACCTGATCGTTGCCCGCCTGGTAGACTGTTTGTTCCTGATGATTGGACCAGTAGAGTCATCTCGGAGGTTCATTCTTCTGCGTTGGCAGGTCATCCCGGGATCTTTGGTACCAGGGATTTGGTGGCTAGGTCCTTCTGGTGGCCTTCTCTGTCTCAAGATGTACGAGTTTTTGTGCAGTCTTGTGATGTTTGTGCTCGGGCCAAACCTTGTTGTTCTCGGGCCAGCGGATTGTTGTTATCTTTGCCTATTCCAAAGAGGCCTTGGACTCACATCTCTATGGATTTTATTTCTGATCTCCCTGTTTCTCAGAAAATGTCTGTCATCTGGGTGGTGTGTGACCGTTTTTCAAAGATGGTTCATTTGGTGCCCTTGCCTAAGTTGCCGTCCTCTTCCGAGTTGGTTCCTCTGTTTTTTCAAAATGTGGTTCGCTTGCATGGTATTCCGGAGAATATCGTTTCTGACAGGGGGACCCAGTTCGTGTCTAGATTTTGGCGGGCGTTCTGTGCTAGGATGGGCATTGATTTGTCTTTTTCGTCTGCGTTCCATCCTCAGACTAATGGCCAGACTGAGCGAACTAATCAGACCTTGGAGACTTATTTGAGGTGTTTTGTGTCTGCGGATCAGGATGACTGGGTTGCCTTTTTGCCGTTGGCGGAGTTTGCCCTCAATAATCGGGCTAGTTCTGCCACTTTGGTTTCTCCTTTCTTTTGCAATTCGGGGTTTCATCCTCGCTTTTCTTCTGGTCAGGTGGAGTCTTCGGATTGTCCTGGAGTGGATACTGTGGTGGATAGGTTGCATCGGATTTGGGGACAGGTGGTGGACAATTTGGAGTTGTCCCAGGAGAAGACTCGGCATTTTGCTAACCGCTGTCGTCGTGTTGGTCCTCGTCTTCGTGTTGGGGACTTGGTGTGGTTGTCTTCTCGTTTTGTCCCTATGAGGGTTTCTTCTCCTAAGTTTAAGCCTCGGTTCATCGGCCCGTATAAGATTTTGGAGATTCTTAACCCTGTGTCCTTTCGATTGGACCTCCCGGCATCTTTTTCTATCCATAATGTCTTCCATCGGTCATTATTGCGCAGGTATGAGGTACCGGTTGTGCCTTCCGTTGAGCCTCCCGCTCCGGTGTTGGCTGAGGGTGAATTGGAGTACGTTGTGGAGAAGATCTTGGACTCCCGTGTTTCCAGACGGAAACTTCAGTATCTGGTCAAGTGGAAGGGCTACGGTCAGGAGGATAATTCTTGGGTGACAGCCTCTGATGTTCATGCCTCTGATTTGGTCCGTGCCTTTCATAGGGCTCATCCTGATCGCCCTGGTGGTTCTTGTGAGGGTTCGGTGCCCCCTCCTTGAGGGGAGGGGACTGTTGTGAATTAGGTTTTTGGGCTCCCCCGGTGGTCGCTGGTGGTACTGGACTTGTGTGCTTCACTTTCTCTGTTCACCTGTTTCCATCAGGATGTGGGAGTATCCTATTTAGCCTTGCTGCTCAGTTATTCTAGTGCCGGCCATCAATGTAACCAGAGCCTTTCTGTTGCATGTTCCTGCTTCTAGACTACTATCAGCTAAGTTGGACTCTTAGTCCTAAGTTTGTTTGCATTTTTGTTCCAGTTCACAGTTATGTTATGTTTCTGTAGCTGGAAGCTCTTGTGGGCCGAAATTACCACTCCGGTGTCATGAGTTGACACATGAGTCTTAAAGTAATTTCTGGATGGTATTTTAATAGGGTTTTCAGCTGACCGTGAAGTTCCCTATTGTATCTTCTTACTATCTAGTAAGCGGACCTCGCTTTGCTGAACCTACCTTCATACTGCGTATGTCTTTTCCTCTGAACTCACCGTCAATATATGTGGGGGGCTTCTGTCTCCTTTTTGGGGGAATTTCCCTAGAGGTAAGCCAGGTCTGTTTTTTCCTCTATTAGGGTTAGTTAGTTCTCCGGCTGGCGCTGGGCGTCTAGGGATAAAACGTAGGTACGTCACCCGGCCACTGTTAGTTGTGTGGTAGGTTTAGCTCACGGTCAGCTCGAGATTCCATCACCCAAGAGCTAGTCTGTTATTTAAGTTCTCTGACGTTCCCTTGCCATTGGGAACCATGACAGCTGCGCTTTTTGTGGACATTCAGGGCAAACCACCCCTTTTCCCCAAAATGTCGGGTATAGGTGACTTCGTCCCCCGGGTAGAGATCCCGGTCTGGGTGGCCCTCTCTGAGATGCGACTCCACATCCCGCCGGTTGACGAAGACTTCGGCGTATAGGCCCGGCTCCTTGATAAAGCCCCAGCCCCCGCGGAGCTTGAAGGCGACAATAGTGCCCTGCCTGCGCGGGGCCTGGTGAGCGGCGGGGTCCTTGCGGGCCCGGTCCTTGACCGCCAGGTCTTTTTGATGGTGGGCCTCCAGCCCGGCCTGGTACGCCTCTTCCCTTTCCTTCCACTGCTGTTCCAGCTGGGTCTGGCATTCCTCCCAGCTCAGGGCCTGCACCATCTCCCCTTCCCGTGTCTTTACCCCGGGGAACCCCATGAGGTTGGATCCTGGGTTCACCCAGCGGCATACCGTGCGCTCTGCATGGGCTTCACACAGCAGGGTAGTTGGCAGAATCGGGGCTTTCAGGAGGTGCTCCATACCCGTTGTCTCCTCCCATGGTAACAGGCGCTGGAGTCTATGGGTCCCAGGGGGAGGGGGTGCCGTAACGGGGCCTACTAGCAAACCCTCTGCCAGCGGGACGGGGTCGGCGGACTCACCAGCCGATGCAGGCTCCTCCTCCGCGGCGGGTTCCGCTGGCTGTGTCGGCGAGGGTCTCAGCAGCGACTCCGGTAGCGGTACAGGATCCGATGTCAGAGGTCTTCCTTCCGGCGCCACCTGGTGCAGAGCCTGGGCCTTCACGTTTAGCTGAAGGAGCTGGTGGATCAAGTCTCCCATCTCAGCCTGCAAGAGATCAGCGCTGTCCGTGGAGAATTGGCTGCGGTGCTCGTCCGGGTAGTTGGGGGAGACTTCTATTTCAACCCCACATTCGGGTTCCGAGCTGCTGGCCATGGCGTCCTCCACGTGAGTCGCTTCCTGGTCTTTTTCCCGCTCTCTCCTTCGTGGGCGGTTTCATTTTCTCTGTCTCCGCCCACCATTGAGAATCAGGAGGCGGATCTCGGCTGCTGATGGACACGTCCTCACGGTGCAGAAATATTTAGACTGGGCGGCCATTGTCTTTCGCGCTCTCCAGCTTGTCTACGCCCACTCCACTACCCTCTTCTTCTCCTGCACTCTCCTCAGCGCTGTAATGGCGGATTTTGGCGGCAAGTGGCGCGGCACAGTCTTTGCAATAAGTCACAGTCCAAGTATAATAAATCACAGTTCCAAGGCACACATGACCTGATTCTTCAGGCTTAAGTAGATCCTGTTCGTGATGCCAAAAATGTAGCGCCCCCACTGCCGCAGGGCCGAGGGGTACCCGGTACCGGGCCTCTGAGTCTCTGCTCTGGGGTTGTCATGGTGGCTAGACCCGGTCCGTGACCCTGCTGAGGGGCGCACAATGATAGGTGATGGTATGGTGCTGATGTTATGGTGCGGTGTAGTGCCGGTCGCGGTCAATAACGAGGACACCAGGTTGCAGTCTCTTTACCTCTTTACTGAAGGCTTCTGAGTCCTCAGTCGGGAATACGGTTAACCGGGCTGCGCAAGCCTGGCCGGTCCGATGGCACCTCCAGAGTTCCCTTTGCAGGTGGAAATCTGTGCCTACCTTCCTGCGCTTGTGTGTTGTGGTCCTCCCCTGCTGTGCTTACGGGATAGTCCCCACAACTGTTGTGTCTGTTTCTCGTGTTCCCTCACAACTCGTTTCTGATGTTCTCCCTCTACGTCCCCCTGATCTTACGGTTAGGACGCACCCGTTTGACGGGGAGGCTCGGAGCTCTTCCGGGACTCCAGCGTCACCCCACTCCTGTTGTTACCCCCCTGTGTCTTCCTGGGTCTGGGTGAGACAGCCCGCCTGTAACTGACTGTCCTGCCATAGGTTTGAAGTTTGGCTTGGAGCTCTTTACTTCCTCGGCGTTCCGGCCACCGGTTATGCGCCTCAATAGGATGTTGCCTCGTCTTACAGCACGACTCCTACTGGTATTCTCCTTGTTGCGTTGATCTCGTTTCTCACTCAGCAAAATAAACCTCGCTTCTTGTCCTTTCTTGGGGTACCGCCGCTATATCGTGCAGGCGTGGTCCCGTAATGTTCTCTCTGGTTGCTAGGCCTCTGTCAGGATCCCACCCCTGACAGGGACCCCTCTGAATCTTCCCCTACAACACCCTCTGCCACAAGGTGTTGCCTGGTTCCAACCCAGTCAGCTTTCTCTCTAACTTCCTGCCTAACCCCCAGTGTTACCAGATTGTGAGGAGTGGCCTAATAAATAGAACCCTTAGCTCCCCCTGAAGGCCAGACTGTGAAATGTATTGGTGTCTGTGATACCTGGTCAGATGAACTCCTTCAGTGCCATCAGACGTACCATAGCCCCCCTTAGCGGCGCAGCAACAGTACTGCAATGACCAGGACTCTGGGGCGCTGCACTAGCATAGTGCTTGACAAAGGTGACCAACTTTTTACTATTGATGCTGCCTATGCAGCATCAATAGTAAAAGATAGAATGTTAAAAATAGTTAAAAAAAAAAAATATATGGTTATTCTCACCTTCCGACGGCCCCCGATCCCCTCAGCAGCGCTCCCGGTACGTTCAGTTCCCAGGGATGCTTTGTGACGTCATGGTCGCGTGACCGCGATGTCGTCTCACGTGATTTGCGCAATGCATCCCTGGGAACGGAAGCCGCCGTGTGCACCACTGAGAGGCGGGAGGACTCTGGGGGCCATCGGAAGGTAAGTATATCCCTATTTTTTATTTTAATTATTTTTTTTACATGAATATGGATCCCAGGGTCTGAAGGAGAGTCTCCTCTCCTCCAGATCCTGGGTACCATCCGCACATGAAGCTCTCACTTTCCGCATGGTGGGCATAGTCACATGTGTAAAGTGAGTATTTCAACGCAATCCTATGGCTGCGGAATCGCCGCGATTCCGCAGAAATAATGAGCATGCTGCAGATTTTATCGCTATGCAATTCCACAGCGGGAAAATCCACAGAATGGGCACAGCAACTGCGGAATCCCATAGGATTGCATGGGAATGCATTTTTTAGTAGCCCCCAAACTGCTTGATAGCCCCAACACTGTGTGATGGCCCCATCACTGTAATCCCCACACTGTATGATAGCCCCCTAGATAGCCTCCATATAGTATAATGTGCCAGATAGTCCTCAATATAGTATAATACATCCCCATAGGCCTCTATATAGTATAATGCATTCCCGATAGGCCTTTATAGTATAACTAGATGGTGGTCTGATTCTAACGCATCTGGTATTCTAGAATATGTATGTATGTATGTACGTCGCTCTGTGAGTGAGGGTTAAATTCCATGCCAATATCGCTGATTGGTCATGCCCGGCTGGCCGAACAGCGAGCGTGGTTCCAATCTGGTGCCAATTTGCGGCCGGACTGCACCTGTCGCTGATTGGTCGAGGCCAGCTGGGCATGACAATGACCGAAGTGGTGTTTAAATACCGCGCCAATATCCCTGATTGGTAACTCACGGCCGGCCGCGACCAATCACTGAAGCGGTGTTTAAATCCCGTGCCAATATCGCTGATTGGTCGCGGACGGCCGGGCGCGACCAATCAGCGAAGCGTGGTTTAAATCCTGCGTCAATTCGCGGCTGGACTGTGTCTGTCACAGTGACAGGATGTCGGGGGTTCGGGGCGCAGGATATAGTACAGCCACGTAGTATATAGCACAGCCACGTAGTATATAGCACAGCCACGTAGCATATAGTACAGCCACATAGTATATAGCACAGTCACATAGTATATAGCAGCCACGTAGTATATAGCACATCCACGTAGTATATAGCAGCCACGTAGTGTATAGCACAGCCACGTGTTACATAGCACAGCCACGTAGTATATAGCACAGCCACGTAGTATATAACACAGCCCATATACTATATAACACAGACAGCCACGTAGTATATAGCAGAGCCACGTAGTATATAGCACAGCCACATAGTATATAGCACAGCCCCCTAGTATATAGCAGCCACATAGTATGTAGCAGCCACATAGTACATAGCACAGCCACGTGGTATATAGCACCCATGTAGTATATAGCAGCCACGTAGTATATAGCAGCCACGCAGTAAATAACACAGCCCACGCAGTATATAACACTGCCCACGTAGTATATATCAGTCACGCAGTATATAACACAGCCCACGTAGTATACAGCATTGTGGGCACCATATCTCTGTTAAAAAAAATAATTAAAATAAAAATAGTTATATACTCACCCTCCGGCGTCCATCGAAGTTGTCCCGATGCATGCGAGGCTGCCGCCAGCTTCCGTTCCAAGTGATGCATTGCGAAATTACCCAGATGACCGCTAAGTCATCTGGGTAATTTCACAATGCATCTCTGAGAACATCGGTGGACGGCGGAAGGTGGGAATAGTACCATTTTTTATTTTTTTTAAATTATTTTTAACACTATATCTTTTTACTATTGATGCTGCATAGGCAGCATCAATAGTAAAAAGTTTGTCACACAGTGTTAATAGCAGCGTTAACAGACTGCGCTACACGTTATGCCGTGGTGTAACGCAGTCGGTTTAACAGACTGCTAAAACGCTATGTGGGCGGCGGTCGCTGACTGGGGAGGAGTATGGAGGGGGCACTGACTGCAGGGGAGTAGGGAGTGGCCATTTTGCGGCCAGACTGTGCCCGTCGCTGATTGGTCGCGGCCGGCTGGCCGCGTCCAATCAGCGACTTAGGATTTCCGTGACAGACAGACAAACAGACAGACAGACAAACAGACGGAAGTGCACCTTAGACGATTATATATATAGATGCACTCCCCATAGGACTGTACAGTATAACCCACTCCCCATAGGCCCATATAGAATAATGCACTCCCCATAGGCCTACATAGTATAATACACTCTCCATAGACCTGCATAGTATAATGCTCTCCGCATATGCCTGCATAGTATAATGCACTCCCCATAGGCCTGTATAGTATAATGCATTCCCCATAGGCCTGTATAGTATAATGCATTCCCAATAGGCCTGTATAGTATAATGCACTCCCCATAGGCCTATATAGTATAATGCAACAATACAGAGAAAAAAAAAAAACCAAAAAAATATATATTAAAATATATATTTATATCAGGGTTTTTGCTTACTTTTTTTCTCTTGTAGGTTTCTAAATAGTATAATGCACTCCCCATAGGCCTATATAGTATAATGCACTCCTCATAGGCCTGTATAGTATAATGCATTCCCCATAGGCCTGTATAGTATAATGCATTCCCAATAGGCCTATATAGTATAATGCAACAATACAGAGAAAAAAAAACAACCAAAAAATATATATTAAAATATATATTTATATCAGGGTTTCTGCTTACTTTTTTTCTCTTGTAGGTTTCTAAATAGTATAATGCACTCCCCATAGGCCTATATAGTATAATGCACTCCTCATAGGCCTGTACAGTATAATGCACTCCCCATAGGCCTGTATAGTATAAGGCACTCCCCATAGGCCTGCATAGTATAATGCACTCTCCACAGACCTGTATAATATAATGCACTCCCTATAGGCCTTTATAGTGTAATGCACTCCCCATAGGCCTATATAGTATAATGCACTCCCCATAGGCCTGTATAGTATAATGCATTCCCTATAGGCCTGTATAGTGTAATGCACTCCCCATAGGCCTGTACAGTATAATGCACTCCCCATAGGCCTGTATAGTATAATGCATTCCCCATAGGCCTGTATAGTATAAGGCACTCCCCATAGGCCTGCATAGTATAATGCACTCTCCACAGACCTGTATAATATAATGCACTCCCTATAGGCCTTTATAGTGTAATGCACTCCCCATAGGCCTATATAGTATAATGCACTCCCCATAGGCCTGTATAGTATAATGCATTCCCTATAGGCCTGTATAGTGTAATGCACTCCCCATAGGCCTGTACAGTATAATGCACTCCCCATAGGCCTGTATAGTATAATGCATTCCCCATAGGCCTGTATAGTATAATGCACTCCCCATAGGCCTGCATAGTATAATGCACTCTCCACAGACCTGCATAGTATAATGCTCTCCGCATAGGCCTGTATGGTATAATGCACTCCCCATAGGCCTGTATAGTATAATGCACTCCCTATAGGCCTGTATAGTGTAATGCACTCCCCATAGGCCTGTACAGTATAATGCACTCCCCATAGGCCTGTATAGTATAATGCATTCCCCATAGGCCTGTATAGTATAATGCACTCCCCATAGGCCTGCATAGTATAATGCACTCTCCACAGACCTGCATAGTATAATGCTCTCCGCATAGGCCTGTATGGTATAATGCACTCCCCATAGGCCTGTATAGTATAATGCACTCCCTATAGGCCTGTATAGTGTAATGCACTCCCCATAGGCCTATATAGTATAATGCACTCCCCATTGGCCTATATAGTATAATCCACTCACCATAGGCCCATATAGTATAATGCACTCCCCATAGGCCTGTATAGCATAATGCACGCCCCATAGGCCTGTACAGTATAATGCACACCCCATAGGCCTGTATAGTATACGGTAATGCACTTTCCATAGGCCTGTATGGTGTAATGCACTCCCCATAGGCCTGTATAGTATTATGCACTCCCTATAGGCCTGTATAGTATAATGCACTCCCTATGGGCCTGTATAGTATAATGCACTCCCCATAGGCCTGTATAGTATAATGCGCTCTCCATAGGCCTGTATAGTATAATGCACTCCCCATAGGCCTGTATAGTATTATGCACTCCCTATAGGCCTGTATAGTATAATGCACTCCCCATAGGCCTGCACAGTATAATGCATCCCATAGGCAGCCAGTAGAGTATAATGCACCCCCATTAGGCAGCCAGTACAGTATAATGCACCCACATTAGGCAGCCAGTAAAGTATAGTGCACCCCATAGGCAGCCAATACAATTTAATGCACCCCCATAGGCAGCCAGTACAGTATAATGCACCCCCATAGGCAGCCAGTACAGTATAATGCACCTCCATAGGCAGCCAGTACAGTATAATGCACTCCCATTAGGCAGCCTGCATAGTATAAGGCACCCCCAAAGGCAGCCAGTACAGTATAATGCACCCCCATTAGGCAGCCTGTATAGTATAATGCACCCCATTAGGCAGTCTGTATAGTATAATGCACAGTAAAAACAAAGGAAAAACTTTTCAGCTTACCCAATAGAAACATTCATCTGCAATCCACATGATGTCCAAGCAAGGAAGAAATGTCTCTGTCCGACGTTGAAGCTTGTGCACATAAAGAGAAAAAAGATCCAGCTCCAGGAGTAAAAAATACCAAAAATTTATTTAAACATGTTAAAATTCGGAGAACTGTTGACAAGCAACCAATTGCATTGTTCGGATGGATGCTACCATGTAGCCGCTGGACGCGTTTCGAGCACAAACGGTGCTCTTAGACTTCAGCATGAAACTAAACAAACCAAACCAAATATATAACCACTGAAAACAGGTGAGAATGATTTAGCTGATTACTATGGATCAATACCATACCGGATTTGCGGGAGGGAAAGAACCAAAGAACAGCTGGAATAATGACAAGACATAAAAAATACATGAAAAACCTGGCCGTCTGCTTCCCGCACTGACTGTGAGCTCCGGCCGGCCGTAAAGTAAAAGCAGAGCACAGCGGTGACGTCACCGCTGTGCTGTGCTTTACGGCCGGCCGGCGCTCACAGTCAGTGCGGGAAGCAGACGGCCAGGGACCTGACGGACATCAGAAGGTGAGTATGTACTGGGTTTTTTTTACATTTACAATGGTAACCAGGGTAAACATCGGGTTACTAAGCGCGGCCCTGCGCTTAGTAACCCGATGTTTACCCTGGTTACCCGGTGACTTCGGCATCGTTGGTCGCTGGAGAGCTGTCTGTGTGACAGCTCTCCAGCGACCACACAGCGACGCTGCAGCGATCGGCATCGTTGACGATATCGCTGCAGCGTCGCTTAATGTGACGGTACCTTAAGTCCAGAACGCTTCCCTGTCAAGTAATTTTTTCTCTCTATCACCCCCCCTAATGTCACGGTATATCTGTTCAATTGCAAAAACTCTTAAATATGCTGTTTGTCTATTATGTGACCTAATAAAGTGATTGGAAATATTAGATACGTGTCTAACTGATGGTTGCAATATATCATAGAGGTGTTCACGAAAACGATCTTTTAATCTCCTTATGGTAGATCCAACATAAGAAAGCTTACACTCTGTACACTCAATAATGTAAATTATATAATTTGTATTGCAATTCATAAAACTCTTGATAGAAAAATTCTTCTGGTTTTCAGAACAGGAGAAATTAGCTTTTTTTTTAGTATAGGGACAAGTTTTACAAGGGTGTGACCCGCATTTAAAAAACCCTTTAGTGGATAACCATCCAGATGGATTCCTGGCACTCATGGAATTTAAATGGCTAGGGGATAAAACATTACCCAATGTGGGAGCACGTCTTGATACTATTTTAATGCCATGTTGGAGAATTGTATCCATAATGTGATCGTCCCTTAATATATTAAGATTTTGGTGAACAATGTTAGAAACAGATTTGAAGAAAGTACTATAAGTTAATATCAAAACTGGTCGATCACTAGAATTTTTATTGATGATATTTTGTTTTGCAGAAATAGTATTGATATTAATAAGGTCCGATCTATGTTTTGTATCAGCAATATCAAAAGCAAGTTGAATACTCCAATTGGGATAATGCCTAGTAGTCAGACGTTATTTAATAATAGATTTTTCACGATTAAAAACTGAGCTATTGCTGCAGTTTCTCTTGGCTCTGAGTACTTCACCCAATGGAATAGATTGTATAGTATGGAACGGGTGGAAACTCTGAGCGTGTAAGATTGTATTACCCACAGTTTTTTTACGATAAGTTTGACTTTGAATAATTTCCTCATGAGAGCCTGTAAGAGTCAAATCCAAAAAATGTATGCATTTATTATCGTGAGTATAAGTAAACTTTAAATTAAACGGATTATTATTAATGTAAAAAATAAAGTGTGATACAGAGGTATGATCGCCTGACCAGACAATAAGTAAATCATCGATATATCTGGAATAATATTTGATGTATTAAAAAAAAGGATTATTAGTAGAATATATGTAGCTATCTTCCCACCACGCCATCACCAAATTAGCTACAGACGGGGAAAATTTGGCCCCCATAGAAACTCCCCTGTTCTGAATGAAAATTTTTTTGTCAAACATAAAATAGTTATGTGACAATAAAAATGCTAAAACAGATATTATGAATGATTGCAATTCAAGAGAAAAATTACTGTGTTTGGTTAGATGGAATTGAATGGCATGTAATACAATTTTATGAGGGATTGAGGTGTACAAAGCGACAATGTCACACGTAAGCCATGACCAGTTGGAATTCCAAACCACACCCTCAAACGTATATAAAACATCCCGAGAGTCCTTTAAGAAACCAGGAACCCTCTGCACTAAAGGTTGTAAAATAGTGTCCAACCATTCACTTAAATGCTCACTATATGAGCCAATACCCGAAACAATTGGTCGCATGGGAGGTGAAAATATATCCTTATGTGTTTTGGGTAGCGCATGTAGGATAGGGATCATTGGATTTTCCACAAATAAATAATTCGCCTGTTTCTGAGAAAAAAAGCCCTGACTGAGACCACTGTCTATAATGTTTTTACACTGTGTTACATATTCCAACGTTGGATCTGACTTGATCTGTCTGTAATCATCATTTGCAGATAACATGCTGTAGATGGATTCAAAGTAGTCAATCCTATTTAAAATGACTACAGAGCCACCCTTATCTGGCATCTTTATAAGGATATTATGGTTATTTTTAATGTTTTCTAAAGAATCCCGTTCATGCTTTGATAAATTGAGTTTATGCGTTTTTTCCAGAGATTTTGTAAGAAGGTTACAGATATCTCTTTCCATGTTCTCTTGGAACCGATCCATAGAATCCGTTCTGGTTTGGACAGGATAGAAAATAGGATTTTTTGTTTTAAATGAAGAAATAAAATTCACATCCAAACATGATGGATTATCAATGTCCAGTTCAATAAAAGATGACAAACCATTCTGCTCTACAAAAGCCATTCCTGTAAATTTCCGTGTTTAGTTATTCAATATTTTTCCACTGTTTTTTATTTTACAGTTTTTTCATGTATTTTTTATGTCTTGTCATTATTGCAGCTGTTCTTTGGTTCTTTCCCTCCCGCAAATCCGGTTTGGTATTGACCCATAGTAATCAGCTAAATCATTCTCACCTGTTTTCAGTGGTTATATATTTGGTTTGGTTTGTTTAGTTTCATGCTGAAGTCTAAGAGCACCGTTTGTGCTCGAAACGCGTCCAGCGGCTACATGGTAGCATCCATCCGAACAATGCAATTGGTTGCTTGTCAGCAGTTCTCCGAATTTTAACACGTTTAAATAAATTTTTGGCATTTTTTACTCCTGGAGCTGGATCTTTTTTCTCTTTATGTGCACATAGTATAATGCACCCCCATAGGCAGCCTGTATAGTATAATGCACTCCATTAGGCAGCCTGTATAGTATAATGCACTCCCATTAGGCAGCCAGTATAATATAATGCACCCAATTAGGCAGCCAGAACAATATAATGCACCCCCATTAGGCAGTCTGTATAGTATAATGCACCCCCATTAGGCAGCCAGTACAATATAATGCACCACCATTAGGCATCCAGTACAATATAATGCACCCCCATTATGCAGTCTGTATAGTATAATGCATCCCCTTAGGCAGTCTGTATAGCATAATGTGCCCCCATTTAAGCCAGTACAATATAATGCACCCCCATTAGGCAGTCTGTATGGTATAATGCACCCCCATTAGGCAGCCACTACAATGTAATGCACCCCCATTAGGCAGCCAGTACAATATAATGTTCCCTCATTAGGCCGCAGTACAATATGCTGTACCCCCATTATGCAGTCCGTATAGTATAATTCACCCCCTTAGGCAGTCTGTATAGTTTAATGCACCCCCATTTGGCAGCCAGTACAATATAATGCTTCCCCATTAGGCAGCCTCTATAGTATAATGCACCCCATTAGGCAGTCTGTTGTTGTGAACTGTGTTTCTGGGCTCCCTCTGGTGGTCACTAACGGTATTGTGTTAGGTATGTCTTGTTGCAGGCCTGAGCTCCAGCTGTGTCGTTAAGCAGCGGGTGTTTCCTATTTGAGTCTCCTCTGGACTCAGTCTCTTGCCTGGCATCGTTATATCCAGACCTATTTGGTCTCCTCCGGATTCCTTTCAGTCTGCCTCATGCAAGAAAAGCTAAGTCTGTTTTGTACAATTTGGATCGTTTGCATTATTCAGTGTTTTTGTCCAGCTTGCTTTACATTTGATTTTTGACTCGCTGGAAGCTCTAGGGGGCTGATATTCTCCCTCCACACCGTCAGTCGGTGTGGGGGTTCTTGAATGTTCAGCGTGGATGTTTTGTAGGGTTTTCTGCTAACCGCATAGTCCACTATCTATTTTCTGCTATCTAGACTATTGGGCCTCACTTTGCTGAATCTAATTCATCTCTATGTTTGTGTTTTCCTCTTGCCTCACCGTTATTATTTGTTGGGGGCTTTCTATATCTTTGGGGTTCAATTTCTCTGGAGGCAAGCGAGGTCTTATTTTTTCCCTCTAGGGGTAGTCAGTTCTCCGGCTGGCTCGAGACGTCTAGAACCAACGTAGGCACGTTCACCGGCTACTTTTAGTTGTTTGTGTCAGGATCAGGTATGCGGTTAGCCCAGTTTCCACCTCCCTAGAGCAGTATTTATATTTTTGCTATCTTGCCGGAATATCAGAGATCCTCTGCCATTGGGATCATAACAGAATGCCAGGCCAAAAGAAAATGTTTAATGCATCGCAGAAGCGGGATTAAAAAGAAGTTCTGAGTTGTTTTTTGTTTGTTTTTTTTTTGCTGCAGTTTGCCTAGCTTCTTCCATCCCCTTTTTCTCTAAGTGGCTGAAACTCTGCTGCAGATATGAATGTCCAGACTTTGTCTTCTAGTGTGGATCAGCTTGCTGCTAGGGTGCAAAGCATTCAGGATTTTGTTATCCATAGCCCTATGTCTGAACCAAAAATACCTATTCCTGAGCCGTTTTTTGGAGATAGATCTAAATTCCTGAATTTTAGGAATAATTGTAAATTGTTTCTGTCTCTGAAACCTCGTTCCTCTGGTGATTCCGCTCAGCAAGTTAAGATTGTTATTTCCTTCTTGCGCGGCGACCCTCAGGATTGGGCCTTCTCTCTGGCGCCAGGAGATCCTGCATTGGTGAATCTTGATGCGTTTTTTCTGGCACTTGGTTTGCTTTATGAGGAGCCTAATCTTGAAAATCAGGCTGAAAAAATGTTGCTGGTTATCTCTCAGGGTCAGGACGAAGCTGAGGTATATTGCCAAAAATTTCGGAAATGGTCCGTGCTTACTCAATGGAATGAGTGTGCACTGGCCGCAAATTTCAGAAATGGTCTTTCTGAAGCCATTAAAGATGTGATGGTGGGGTTTCCTATCCCTACAGGTCTAAATGATTCAATGGCTCTAGCCATTCAAATTGATCGACGTTTGCGGGAGCGCAAATCTGATAATCCTTTGGCGGTGCTGTCTGAACGGTCACCTGATTCTATGCAATGTGACAGAATTCTGACCAGAGCCAAGTGACAAAATCATAGACGTCAAAATGGGTTGTGTTTCTACTGTGGTGATTCAACACATGTTATCTCCGCATGCTCTAAACGTTTAAAGAAAAAAGTTAATCCTGTCGCCATTGGTACTTTTCAGCCTAAGTTTATTTTGTCTCTGACTTTAATTTGTTCATTATCTTCTTACTCAGTTATGGCTTTTGTGGATTCTGGTGCTGCTTTAAGTCTGATGGATTTGTCGTTTGCCAAGCGCTGCGGTTTTGTCCTGGAGCCTTTGGAAAATCCTATTCCTCTTAGAGGAATTGATTCTACGCCATTGGCAGAGAATAAACCTCAGTATTGGACGCATGGTGACCATGTGCATGACTCCTGTACATCAGGAGGTGATTCGTTTTTTGGTACTGCATAAAATGCATGATGTTGTCGTTTTGGGTCTGCCATGGTTACAGGCCCATAATCCAGTTTTAGATTGGAAAGCTATGACTGTGTCTAGTTGGGGGTGTCAGGGGATTCATGGTGATTCTCCATTGGTGTCTATTGCTTCTTCTACTCCTTCTGAGATCCCTGAGTTTTTGTCAGACTTTCAGGATGTATTTAATGAGGCCAGGTCCAGTGCCCTTCCTCCTCATAGGGACTGTGATTGTGCTATAGATTTGATTCCTGGTAGTAAGTTTCCTAATGGACGACTCTTTAATTTATCTGTGCCAGAGCATGCCGCGATGCGGAGTTATATAAAGGAGTCTTTGGAGAAGGGACATATTCGCCCATCCTCTTCTCCTCTTGGTGCAGGATTCTTTTTTGTGGGCAAGAAAGATGGGTCTCTGAGACCTTGTATTGATTATCGTCTTCTGAATAAGATCACTGTTAAATTTCAGTATCCTTTGCCATTGTTGTCTGATTTGTTTGCTCGGATTAAGGGATCCAGTTGGTTCACCAAGATAGATCTTCGTGGTGCGTATAACCTTGTGCGCATAAAGCAGGGAGATGAATGGAAAACGGCATTTAATACGCCTGAGGGTCATTTTGAGTACCTGGTGATGCCTTTCGGATTATCTAATGCTCCTTCTGTGTTTCAGTCCTTCATGCATGACATCTTCCGGAAATATCTGGATAAATTTATGATTATTTATCTGGATGATATTTTGTTTTTTTCTGATGATTGGGAGTCCCATGTGAACCAGGTCAGGATGGTGTTTCAGGTTTTGCGGGAGAATGCTCCATTTGCGAAGGGCTCAAAATGTATCTTTGGGGTACAGAAGGTTTCTTTTTTGGGTTTTATTTTTTCCCCTTCTACTGTGGAGATGGACCCAGTTAAGGTCCGTGCCATTCATGACTGGACTCAGCCCACGTCTGTTAAGAGCCTGCAGAAGTTCTTGGGCTTTGCTAATTTTTACCGTCGTTTTATCGCTAATTTCTCCAGCGTGGTTAAACCTTTGACGGATATGACCAAGAAGGGTTCTGATGTTGCGAATTGGTCTCCTGCGGCCGTGGAGGCCTTTCGGGAGCTGAAGCGTCGGTTTACTTCAGCGCCAGTCTTGTGCCAGCCGGATGTCTCTCTTCCCTTCCAGGTTGAAGTTGATGCTTCTGAAATTGGTGCAGGGGCTGTTTTGTCGCAAAAAAGTTCTGATGGCTCCGTGATGAAGCCATGCGCCTTCTTTTCAAGGAAATTTTCGCCTGCTGAGCGGAACTACGATGTTGGTAATCGGGAGTTGTTGGCCATGAAGTGGGCATTTGAGGAGTGGCGACATTGGCTCGAGGGAGCTAGACATCGTGTGGTGGTCTTGACTGATCATAAAAATCTGATTTACCTCGAGTCTGCCAAGCGCCTGAATCCTAGACAGGCCCGTTGGTCGTTGTTTTTCTCCCGTTTTGACTTTGTGGTCTCGTACCTGCCTGGTTTGAAGAACGTGAAGGCTGATGCACTTTCTAGGAGTTTTGTGCCTGATTCTCCGGGAGTCTCTGAGCCGGCTGGTATTCTCAGAGAGGGAGTAATTTTGTCTGCCATTTCCCCAGATTTGCGACGAGGGCTGCAAAAATTTCAGGCTGATAGGCCTGATCGTTGTCCACCAGAGAGATTGTTTGTCCCTGATGGATGGACCAACAGAGTTATTTCTGAGGTTCATTCTTCGGTGTTGGCGGGACATCCTGGGATTTTCGGTACCAGAGATTTGGTGGCCAGGTCCTTTTGGTGGCCTTCCTTGTCGCGGGATGTGCGTTCTTTTGTGCAGTCCTGTGGGATTTGTGCTCGGGCTAAGCCTTGCTGTTCTCGTGCCAGCGGGTTGCTTTTGCCCTTGCCTATCCCAAAGAGGCCTTGGACGCACATTTCCATGGATTTCATTTCGGATCTTCCGGTGTCTCGGAAGATGTCTGTCATCTGGGTGGTGTGCGATCGTTTTTCTAAAATGGTCCATTTGGTGCCCTTGCCTAAGTTGCCTTCCTCCTCTGATTTGGTTCCTTTGTTCTTTCAGAATGTGGTTCGTTTGCATGGCATCTGTTGTGAAATTGGATTTTGGGCTCCCCCGGTGGCCACTGGTGGAATTGAACTTGTGTGCATCATCCCCTCTGTTCACCTGTTCCCATCAGGATGTGGGAGTCGCTATTTAACCTTGCTCCTCTGTCACTTCCATGCCGGTCAACATTGTAATCAGAAGCCTTTCTGTGCATGTTCCTGCTACCAGACAACTTCCAGCTAAGTCGGACTTTTGTCCTTGTTTGTTTTTTGCATTTTGTTCCAGTTCACAGCTGCAGTTTCGTTTCTGTGTCTGGAAAGCTCTTGTGATCTGAAATTGCCACTCTGATGTTATGAGTTAATACTAGAGTCTTAAAGTAATTTCAGGATGGTGTATTGATAGGGTTTTCAGCTGACCATGAAAGTACCCTTTCTGTCTTCCTGCTATCTAGTAAGCGGACCTCGATTTTGCTAAACCTATTTTCATACTACGTTTGTCATTTTCATCTTAAATCACCGCCAATATATGTGGGGGCCTCTGTCTGCCTTTCGGGGAAATTTCTCTAGAGGTGAGCCAGGACTATATTTTCCTCTGCCAGGATTAGTTAGTCCTCCGGCCGGCGCTGGGCGTCTAGGGATAAAACGCAGGCTACGCTACCCGGCTACTGTTAGTTGTGCGGCAGGTTTTGTTCATGGTCAGTTTAAGTTTCCATCCTTCCAAGAGCTAGTTCCTATGTATGCTGGGCTATGTTCTCTTGCCATTGAGAACCATAACAGTTTGACCGGCCCACAAAGGGTTAAATTAATTGGCAGAGAAAGGAGAGAAAAAAGAAGTCTGCTGAAAAATTTTTTTTTTTTTTTTTTCCTTCAGTTCTGAGTGTGCTTTCAATTGAATCACTTGCAAGTCTGCCTATATTGCAGCCTTCCTCTCTCTCTCTCCTTCTAATCCTGGAATGGCTCTGTGTTCACCTGTTTAAAATGGATATTCAGAGTTTAGCTGCAGGTTTGAATAATCTCACCACGAAAGTTCAAAATTTACAAGATTTTGTTGTTCATGTTCCTATATCTGAACCTAGAATTCCTTTGCCTGAATTTTTCTCGGGGAATAGATCTTGCTTTCAAAATTTCAAAAATAATTGCAAGTTGTTTTTGTCCCTGAAATCTCGCTCTGCTGGAGATCCTGCTCAGCAGGTCAGGATTGTGATTTCCTTGCTCCGGGGCGACCCTCAAGATTGGGCTTTTGCATTGGCTCCAGGGGATCCTGCGTTGCTCAATGTGGATGCGTTTTTTCTGGCCTTGGGGTTGCTTTATGAGGAACCTCATTTAGAGCTTCAGGCGGAAAAAGCCTTGATGTCCCTATCTCAGGGGCAAGATGAAGTTGAAATATACTGCCAAAAATTCCGTAAATGGTCTGTGCTTACTCAGTGGAATGAGTGCGCCCTGGCGGCGAATTTCAGAGAGGGTCTCTCTGATGCCGTTAAGGATGTTATGGTGGGGTTCCCTGTGCCTGCGGGTCTGAATGAGTCCATGACAATGGCTATCCAGATCGATAGACGTCTGCGGGAGCGCAAACCTGTGCACCATTTGGCGGTGTCTACTGAGAAGACGCCAGAGAATATGCAATGTGATAGAATTCTGTCCAGAAGCGAACGGCAGAATTTTAGACGAAAAAATGGGTTGTGCTTTTATTGTGGTGATTCAACTCATGTTATATCAGCATGCTCTAAGCGTACTAAGAAGCTTGATAAGTCAGTTTCAATTGGCACTTTTCAGTCTAAGTTTATTCTATCTGTGACCCTGATTTGTTCTTTATCATCTATTACCGCGGATGCCTATGTCGACTCTGGCGCCGCTTTGAGTCTTATGGATTGGTCCTTTGCCAAACGCTGTGGGTATGATTTAGAGCCTCTTGAAACTCCTATACCTCTGAAGGGGATTGACTCCACCCCATTGGCTAGTAATAAACCACAATACTGGACACAAGTAACTATGCGAATTAATCCGGATCATCAGGAGATTATTCGCTTTCTTGTGCTGTATAATCTACATGATGTGTTGGTGCTTGGATTGCCATGGCTGCAATCTCATAACCCAGTCCTCGACTGGAACGCTATGTCTGTGTTAAGCTGGGGATGTAAGGGGATGCATGGGGACGTACCTTTGGTTTCCATTTCGTCATCTATTCCCTCTGAGATTCCTGAATTCTTGTCTGACTATCGTGACGTTTTTGAAGAACCTAAGCTTGGTTCATTACCTCCGCACCGGGAGTGCGATTGTGCCATAGATTTGATTCCGGGTAGTAAATACCCTAAGGGTCGTTTATTTAATCTGTCTGTGCCTGAACATGCTGCTATGCGAGAATATATAAAGGAGTCCTTGGAAAAGGGACATATTCGTCCTTCGTCATCTCCCTTAGGAGCCGTTTTTTTCTTTGTGTCTAAGAAAGATGGCTCTTTGAGGCCGTGTATTGATTATCGGCTTTTGAATAAAATCACGGTTAAATATCAATATCCGTTGCCACTGCTGACTGATTTGTTTGCTCGCATAAAGGGGGCCAAGTGGTTCTCTAAGATAGATCTCCGTGGGGCGTATAATTTGGTGCGAATTAAGCAGGGGGATGAGTGGAAAACCGCATTTAATACGCCCGAGGGCCACTTTGAGTATTTGGTGATGCCTTTTGGCCTTTCAAATGCCCCTTCAGTCTTTCAGTCCTTTATGCATGACATTTTCCGTGATTATTTGGATAAATTTATGATCGTGTATCTGGATGATATTCTGATTTTTTCGGATGACTGGGACTCTCATGTCCAGCAGGTCAGGAGGGTTTTTCAGGTTTTGCGGTCTAATTCCTTGTGTGTGAAGGGTTCTAAGTGCGTTTTTGGGGTTCAAAAGATTTCCTTCTTGGGATACATTTTTTCCCCCTCTTCCATCGAGATGGATCCTGTCAAGGTTCGGGCTATTTGTGATTGGACGCAACCCTCTTCTCTTAAGAGTCTTCAGAAATTTTTGGGCTTTGCTAACTTTTATCGTCGATTTATTGCTGGTTTTTCTGATGTTGTTAAACCATTGACTGATTTGACTAAGAAGGGTGCTGATGTTGCTGATTGGTCCCCTGCTGCTGTGGAGGCCTTTCGGGAGCTTAAGCGCCGCTTTTCTTCCGCCCCTGTGTTGCGTCAGCCTGATGTTGCTCTTCCTTTTCAGGTTGAGGTCGACGCTTCTGAAATCGGAGCTGGGGCGGTTTTGTCGCAAAGAAGTTCCGACTGCTCCGTGATGAAACCTTGTGCTTTTTTTTCTCGTAAATTTTCGCCCGCCGAGCGGAATTATGATATTGGGAATCGGGAGCTTTTGGCCATGAAGTGGGCTTTTGAGGAGTGGCGTCATTGGCTTGAGGGGGCTAGACATCAGGTGGTGGTATTGACCGACCACAAAAATTTAATTTATCTTGAGTCCGCCAGACGCCTGAATCCTAGACAGGCGCGCTGGTCGTTGTTTTTCTCTCGGTTTAATTTTGTGGTGTCATACCTACCGGGTTCTAAGAATGTTAAGGCGGATGCCCTTTCTAGGAGTTTTGAGCCTGACTCCCCTGGTAATTCTGAACCTACAGGTATCCTTAAGGATGGAGTGATATTGTCTGCCGTTTCTCCAGACCTGCGGCGGGCCTTGCAGGATTTTCAGGCGGATAGACCTGATCGTTGCCCACCTGGTAGACTGTTTGTTCCTGATGATTGGACCAGTAAAGTCATTTCTGAGGTTCATTCTTCTGCGTTGGCAGGTCATCCTGGAATCTTTGGTACCAGGGATTTGGTGGCAAGGTCCTTCTGGTGGCCTTCCCTGTCACGAGATGTACGAGGCTTTGTGCAGTCTTGTGACGTTTGTGCTCGGGCCAAGCCTTGTTGTTCTCGGGCTAGTGGATTGTTGTTGCCCTTGCCTATCCCGAAGAGGCCTTGGACGCACATCTCGATGGATTTTATTTCGGATCTTCCTGTTTCTCAGAAGATGTCTGTCATCTGGGTGGTGTGTGACCGTTTCTCTAAGATGGTCCATTTGGTTCCCCTGCCTAAGTTGCCTTCTTCTTCCGAGTTGGTTCCTCTGTTTTTTCAAAATGTGGTTCGTTTGCATGGTATTCCGGAGAATATCGTTTCTGACAGAGGAACCCAATTCGTGTCTAGATTTTGGCGGGCATTCTGTGCTAGGATGGGCATAGATTTGTCTTTCTCGTCTGCTTTCCATCCTCAGACTAATGGCCAGACCGAGCGGACGAATCAGACTTTGGAGACATATTTGAGGTGTTTTGTGTCTGCAGATCAGGATGATTGGGTTGCTTTTTTGCCTTTAGCGGAGTTTGCCCTCAATAATCGGGCCAGCTCTGCCACCTTGGTGTCTCCTTTTTTCTGTAATTCGGGGTTTCATCCTCGATTTTCCTCCGGTCAGGTGGAATCTTCGGATTGTCCTGGAGTGGATGCTGTGGTGGAGAGGTTGCATCAGATTTGGGGGCAGGTGGTGGACAATTTGAAGTTGTCCCAGGAGAAGACTCAGCTTTTTGCCAACCGCCGGCGTCGGGTTGGTCCTCGGCTTTGTGTCGGGGACTTGGTGTGGCTGTCTTCTCGTTTTGTCCCTATGAGGGTTTCTTCTCCTAAGTTTAAGCCTCGGTTCATCGGCCCGTACAAGATATTAGAGATTCTTAACCCTGTGTCCTTCCGTTTGGACCTCCCTGCATCTTTTTCTATTCATAATGTTTTTCATCGGTCATTGTTGCGCAGGTATGAGGTACCGGTTGTGCCTTCCGTTGAGCCTCCTGCTCCGGTGTTGGTTGAGGGCGAGTTGGAGTACGTTGTGGAAAAAATCTTGGACTCCCGTGTTTCCAGACGGAAACTCCAGTATCTGGTCAAATGGAAGGGATACGGTCAGGAGGATAATTCTTGGGTGACTGCCTCTGATGTTCATGCCTCCGATCTGGTCCGTGCCTTTCATAGGGCTCATCCTGATCGCCCTGGTGGTTCTGGTGAGGGTTCGGTGCCCCCTCCTTGAGGGGGGGGTACTGTTGTGAAATTGGATTTTGGGCTCCCCCGGTGGCCACTGGTGGAATTGAACTTGTGTGCATCATCCCCTCTGTTCACCTGTTCCCATCAGGATGTGGGAGTCGCTATTTAACCTTGCTCCTCTGTCACTTCCATGCCGGTCAACATTGTAATCAGAAGCCTTTCTGTGCATGTTCCTGCTACCAGACAACTTCCAGCTAAGTCGGACTTTTGTCCTTGTTTGTTTTTTGCATTTTGTTCCAGTTCACAGCTGCAGTTTCGTTTCTGTGTCTGGAAAGCTCTTGTGATCTGAAATTGCCACTCTGATGTTATGAGTTAATACTAGAGTCTTAAAGTAATTTCAGGATGGTGTATTGATAGGGTTTTCAGCTGACCATGAAAGTACCCTTTCTGTCTTCCTGCTATCTAGTAAGCGGACCTCGATTTTGCTAAACCTATTTTCATACTACGTTTGTCATTTTCATCTTAAATCACCGCCAATATATGTGGGGGCCTCTGTCTGCCTTTCGGGGAAATTTCTCTAGAGGTGAGCCAGGACTATATTTTCCTCTGCCAGGATTAGTTAGTCCTCCGGCCGGCGCTGGGCGTCTAGGGATAAAACGCAGGCTACGCTACCCGGCTACTGTTAGTTGTGCGGCAGGTTTAGTTCATGGTCAGTTTAAGTTTCCATCCTTCCAAGAGCTAGTTCCTATGTATGCTGGGCTATGTTCTCTTGCCATTGAGAACCATAACAGGCATCCCTGAGAATATTGTATCTGACAGAGGATCCCAGTTTGTGTCCAGATTCTGGCGATCCTTTTGTGCTAAGATGGGTATTGATTTGTCTTTTTCGTCGGCTTTTCATCCTCAGACTAATGGCCAGACCGAGCGAACTAATCAGACGTTAGAGACTTATTTGAGATGTTTTGTTTCTGCTGATCAGGACGACTGGGTTACCTTTTTGCCACTGGCCGAGTTTGCCCTTAATAATCGGGCTAGTTCTGCCACCTTGGTTTCACCCTTTTTCTGCAACTCTGGTTTTCATCCTCGTTTCTCCTCGGGTCAGGTTGAACCTTCTGACTGTCCTGGGGTTGATTCTGTGGTGGATAGGTTGCAGCGGATTTGGAACCATGTGGTGGACAATTTGAAATTGTCACAAGACAAGGCCCAGCGGTTTGCCAACCGCCGCCGCGGTGTGGGTCCCCGACTTCGTGTTGGGGATTTGGTTTGGTTGTCTTCTCGGCATGTTCCTTTGAAAGTCTCCTCTCCTAAGTTCAAGCCTCGCTTTATCGGTCCTTATAAGATTTTGGAAATCCTTAACCCGGTGTCTTTTCGCTTGGACCTTCCAGCGTCTTTTGCTATTCATAATGTGTTCCATAGGTCCTTGTTGCGGCGGTACGTGGTGCCTATGGTTCCTGCTGTTGAGCCTCCTGCCCCGGTTTTGGCTGAGGGCGAGTTGGAGTACGTGGTGGAGAAGATTCTGGATTCTCGTATCTCTAGACGGAAACTCCAGTATTTAGTTAAGTGGAAAGGCTATGGTCAGGAGGATAATTCCTGGGTTGTCGCCTCTGATGTTCATGCGGCTGATTTGGTTCATGCCTTTCACGCTGCTCATCCTGATCGCCCTGGGGGTCTTGGTGAGGGTTCGGTGACCCCTCCTCAAGGGGGGGGGTACTGTTGTGAACTGTGTTTCTGGGCTCCCTCTGGTGGTCACTAACGGTATTGTGTTAGGTATGTCTTGTTGCAGGCCTGAGCTCCAGCTGTGTCGTTAAGCAGCGGGTGTTTCCTATTTGAGTCTCCTCTGGACTCAGTCTCTTGCCTGGCATCGTTGTATCCAGACCTATTTGGTCTCCTCCGGATTCCTTTCAGTCTGCCTCATGCAAGAAAAGCTAAGTCTGTTTTGTACAATTTGGATCGTTTGCATTATTCAGTGTTTTTGTCCAGCTTGCTTTACATTTGATTTTTGACTCGCTGGAAGCTCTAGGGGGCTGATATTCTCCCTCCACACTGTCAGTTGGTGTGGGGGTTCTTGAATGTTCAGCGTGGATGTTTTGTAGGGTTTTCTGCTAACCGCATAGTCCACTATCTATTTTCTGCTATCTAGACTATTGGGCCTCACTTTGCTGAATCTAGTTCATCTCTACGTTTGTGTTTTCCTCTTGCCTCACCGTTATTATTTGTTGGGGGCTTTCTATATCTTTGGGGTTCAATGTCTCTGGAGGCAAGCGAGGTCTTATATTTTCCCTCTAGGGGTAGTCAGTTCTCCGGCTGGCTCGAGACGTCTAGAACCAACGTAGGCACGTTCACCGGCTACTTTTAGTTGTTTGTGTCAGGATCAGGTATGCGGTTAGCCCAATTTCCACCTCCCTAGAGCAGTATTTATATTTTTGCTATCTTGCCGGAATATCAGAGATCCTCTGCCATTGGGATCATAACAGTCTGTATAGTATAATGCACCCCCATAGGCAGCCTATATAGTATAATGCTCCCCCCATAGGCAGCCTGCATAGTATATTGCACCCCCATAGGCAGTCTGTATAGTATAATGCACACCCTTTAGATGAATTTCCTTATGAGTCCAGGAAATCTTGAGCACGGATTCGCGTCTCTGCCAGATGCCTAGAGATGTACATGTGGAAAAAAGGGAATCCAGCTCCAAGAGATAAAATCACTTTAGCTTTAATAGTATTCATTCAAAATAAAAATGGGCTATAAGACATACAAAAACCGGATATACTGGAAGGAGAGTGCCTGTAAAAACTGTGCGCGTTTCGAACTGTAGATTCTAGATCTAGACAGGATCTAATCAATCCTGATCCTAGTGTGAACAGTGGCTGTAATACCATTGCAATCCCTTCATCAGAACAACCTGTCTTGGCACTGACATACAGCTCTCACTTTAAAGCCATTTCAAATATTATACATCACAATTTGAATATTCTCAGAAATGATGATGCTATGGACAGTATTTTAAAAAATGGTATTAAAATAGCGGTTAGACGTGCACCAACGTTAGGGAGTTATTTGTCTCCAAGCTTTTACAATCCAAACAGGAATTCCAAACCATCTAATTGGTTGACCATGACAGGTTTTAACAAGTGTGGACAATTTCCATGTAAAACATGTTCACATTCTAAAAAAACTTCGACTTTTTCAGATAATAAAAATGAAAAAATCTACAAAATTTAAAATTTTTTGAATTGCAATTCTGATCATGTGGTCTATATTATTGAGTGCTCAGCATGTAAACTCCAATATGTTGGTTCCACTATTCGCAAATTAAAAAATAGAATAAGAGAACATTTATATGACATTTCACAACCAACTACACGTAATATTTCTAATTTATCAAAACATTTTGTTACTGGTCACAATAGACAAACCACGTTCCTTCAAGTTTTTGCAATAGGACAAATTAATATAGATCCACGGAGTAGGGACAGAGAGATGAAATTACGTGATAAAGAAGCATTTTGGATATATTTGTTAAATACACGTGTTCCATCAGGTTTAAATCTTAAAAAAGAAATCATGTTGCATTATTGACTGTTCTTTGTTTATTTCTTTAACATTAACTTGACAATTCCAGCTTTTAACATTTAATTCATTGTCTTATATATTTGTTGAAGGTTGTGATGTTTTTTCTTTCTTTCTTTCTTTCTTTCTTTCTTTCTTTCTTTCTTTCTTTCTTTCTTTCTTTCTTTCTTTCTTTCTTTCTTTCTTTCCACACGTGTTATGTATTTGTATAAATTGATGCTATGCCTGGCCAGAGCTAACTGAGACTAAGAGCACTTGTGTATTCCAAATGCATACACTCTCCTTCCGGTATACCAGGTTTTTGTATGTCTTATAGCCTATTTTTATTCTAAATGAATACTATTAAAGCTAAGTGATTTTATCTCTTGGAGCTGGATTCCCTTTTTTCCACATATTATAATACACCCCCATTAGGCAGCCTGTATAGTATAATGCACCCCCATTAGGCAGCCAGTACAATATAATGCATCCCCATTAGGCAGCCAGTGCAATATAATGCACCCCCAATAGGAAGCCTGTATAGTATAATGGAACCCCATTAGGCAGCTTGTACAGCATAATGCCCTCCATTAGGCAGCCAGTACAGTATAATGCACCCCCATTAGGCTGCCTGTATAGTATAATGGAACCCCATTAGGCAGCTTGTATAGTATAATGCACCCCCATTAGGCAACCAGTACAGTATAATGCACTCCCATTAGGCAGCCTGTATAGTATAATGGAACCCCATTAGGCAGCTTGTATAGCATAATGCACCCCCATTAGGCTGCCTGTATAGTATAATGGAACCCCATTAGGCAACTTGTATAGTATAATGCACCCCCATTAGGCAGCCTGTATAGTATAATGCACCCCCATTAGGCAGCCATTACAGTCTAATGCACTCGATAAAAAAAATCCAATACTCAGCTTTTTTCCTCCTTTCCACCACAGTGCTCTGAGCACCCGCACTTCTCCAGACAGCGTGCGCTGAGTACTGACGTCATCACAGCCACTGTCAGTGTTGGCGTCGGTGATATCAGACGCTGACAGGGGGATGATTGGAGAGTGAGCAATATGCTCTCTCTGTCATCAATGCGGTGAGCTGTATCAGCATGTAGCCGATACAGCTGACCCTGCGATGACAGGCGGGGGGCCTACTGTTGGTACACGGCCCTCCACCGCCTCCCCAGGGGCCGCACAGTGGCCGGGTGGAAGAACAGTAAGATCGTGTCTCACTGCTCTGGCTCAGAATGTTACTGTATCGTCGCGTTGTGCACGCCAATACAGTTACATAGTGTAGCTCCGAGTGGGCCCCCTCAGAGCACGGGGCCCGGGGCAATCGCTCCATCTGCCCCCCCGGTAGCTACGCTACTGGGCTAGTGGCATTACTGTGATTGGCCAGCCACGTTACGTCATCGGGTCTTATATAAGAGCTTGTGACACGATGCTCGGCATACTCTAATCTGGAAGTAGTTCAGGGAGAGTTGATCTAGGACGGAGAGCTTAGATTAGAGCAGGTATATAAGCAGTGTTTAATTGCTATTGCAGTACTTGTATACCCCTACTGCACCATAAAAACAAAAGTCCTTTTTAGTGCTACATACTGTCCTTTCGCTAGTAAAACCGCTGTTACCTGCATTCAGGGTAGGGATAGCTGGTGAAGGAGGGATAGGTTTAGATTACAGACATATAGGCATGTTTTTTGCCTGCTATTAATAATTAAATATTTTTAGAAAATAATGTGGTGTCCCCTTTTTTTGATAACCATCCAAGGTTAAACAGACAACTGCAGGTTTAAATGATCAGGCCATGGTCCAAGGTTTTTGGGCGCTTTGTAGCCTAAAAATATCAGCTCACAGCCAACTTGGCATTGGCGCATGACATTAGATGCACCAATTCTGGTGCTTTGCCCAGCTCTTCCCGATTGCCCTGGTGCCCTGGCAATCAGGGTAATGGGAGTTGGGTTTGATGACAGCTGTGATTTGTCAAAAACCACAGCTGGCATCAACCCCTGGAGTTAGTAGTGGAGTGGTGCCTATCAGACACCCACATTTCTAGCCCGATAATAAAAAAATTAAAAAAAACACGGAAAAAAAAGCTTTATTTGAAGAAAGGCTGCCCCACACTATGCCTCGTTCACAACTGAAAGACAAAAAATAAAAAGAATTCATGCAGGTCCGAAGTAATCCAACAAATCCAAAGTAGTCTAGAAAAGGATATCTGAAAGACATAAAAAGACAGAAATAAAGACAATAGACACTCCCTTGTTCACTAATTTATTACCCAAAATGTTGCCACGCAGGTTCGATGTAGTCCACGTTCTTTGAACCTGTTTCCAGAGTCTGTGAATAGAAGTAGAACTGGGTATTGACTACGATGCTTATCAGAGCCGTCAAGTCTCACTGTACTCAGCGAGACCTGATGATGATGATGATGAGTGCTGAAATCACTACCTGGCACCTGTAACGTTAATGGGTAGCAAAAATAAAATAAAAAAGGTCTACAAAATATTGAAAAATAAGACCAAAAAGAAGCAAAAAATGTGTTGCTTCAGGACAAATGACTACTGTGTGTCCTGAAGTGTCTTCAGTCTCAAAAAGGAATTTGCAAACATCTAAAAGATGTTTTGTGTACATACCCTGAAAGTGCTTATACCTTTCAGATAGAAGTTAAGACCCCCATATACATTAGTATACATTACTAAATTTGTCGAAACCCACCATCATCGATAGGTTCAGCTGTCAGTCTAATGTTTAATGGGAGCATCTGACTGATACTTGTTTGGGGAGATAGGGATCCAGCATGCCTTAAGGTACCGTCACACTAAACGATATCGCTAGCGGTCCGTGACGTTGCAGCGTCCTGGCTAGCGATATCGTTGTGTTTGACAGGCAGCAGCGATCAGGATCCTGCTGTGATATCGCTGGTCATTGGTTAAAGTTCAGAACTTTATTTGGTCGTCAGATCGCCGTGTATCGTTGTGTTTGACAGCAAAAGCAACGATACCAGCGATGTTTTACAATGGTAACCAGGGTAAATATCGGGTTACTAAGCGCAGGGCCGCGCTTAGTAACCCGATGTTTACCCTGGTTACCAGTGTAAAATGTAAAAAAACAAACAGTACATACTCACCTTCGCGTCCCCCGCCGTCTGCTTCCTGCACTGACTGAGCGCCGGCCGTAAAGTGAAAGCACAGCACAGCGGTGACATCACCGCTCTGCTGTTAGGGCCGGCACTCAGTCAGTGCAGGAAGCGGACGCCGGGGGACGCGAATGTGAGTATGTAGTGTTTGATTTTTTACATTTTACACTGGTAACCAGGGTAAACATCTTGTTACTAAGCGCGGCCCTGCGCATAGCAACCCGATGTTAACCCTGGTTACCCAGGGACCTCGGCATCGTTGGTCGCTGGAGAGCGGTCTGTGTGACAGCTCTCCAGCGATCAAACAGCGACGCTGCAGCGATCGGCATCGTTGTCTGTATCGCTGCAGCGTCGCTTAGTGTGACGGTACCTTTATTTCAGACTGTAGATTATTTTGTTCTCTAAGTGATAAGCTGCTGCCAGAGTTGTCTAGCAGCGGCTTTCACAGAGAATACAGGAACGCTAGCCAGAATGTGCACACCTGTATATGGAAGAGTCTGGTGAGATAGCTGCAGGCCAAAAACAAGACAGCTATCTATGGTTTATCGTGGCTTTAGTCAATTACTTGTTAAGGTGACAGACATTTAGGCAACATCTACACAACTACATCACCAGAACAACAGTCAGTTCAATAATACATCACAAGAGCCAAAATCAGTCTAGTAATACATCACCAGAACCACCGTCGGTACAGTAATACATCACAAGAGCCACCATCAGTACATGAAAACATTGCTAAGCATAGTACAATAATAAATTGGAATGTCAGGTCAGCCCCATATACAACTATATTACATTAACCTACAACTCTCAGTATGTTCTTAACAATGGTAGCAAGATGCTTGAAGTTGTTGTTACCAACCATCATCAGACTGCACACCATACCGGAACAACAGTAATTCAACTTTTATCTACACAGAACATGAGGTGCATGCATCAGCTTCTTAATACAACATAACATGAAGTCTAAAAGACCTTTTACTAGAGAGAAAGTGAAACCAAAGTAAAACAAGTATATGCATTACTTTCAACTAAGCATATAACAGTAACAACATCGCCATCTACTGTCAGAAAAGTGTAAACTCCTCCTGCACACCAAAAAGTCTGTATCTGTTGCATATCTGCCAACAGCCTTTCTCAATAGTAAGGACTTATTCAGTTCTTCATTTCTCTGATGTCTTTCAGCATTCAATGCCTTTGTGAAAATATCTGCTGTCATATCTTCAGATGGGCAGTACTCTAAATTTAGGATTTCTTAATCCTGGTGATCTCTCAAGAAGTGAAACTTCACATCAATGTGTTTAATTCTTGGATTAACGCTTTCCATCTGAGCAAGAACTAGACATCCTTGATTGTCGTCATACATCTTTGTTGGTCCCAATTGTTGTTGTCCTAAGTCTGTTATCAGTTGTCTTAGGCCTCTTTCACATTTCTGTTGGTATGGGGCTGTCGCAAACCGTCGGCCTGACGTACCGACGGAAGTTGTGAAAAATTTTGCACAACGTGGGCAGCGAATGCAGTTTTCCGACGCATCCGCTGCCCATTCTGAAGTCCGGGGAGGAGGGGGCGGAGTTCCGGCCGCACATGCGCAGTCGGAAATGGCGGATCCAATGGATGAAAAAACGTTCCTTGAACGTTTTTTCGTCACGACGGTCCCCAAAAACCCGACGCATCCGTTGAACCTAAGTCTGTTATCAGTTGTCTTAGGCCTCTTTCACATTTCCGTTTGTACGGGGCCGTCGCAAACCGTCGGCCCAACGTACCGATGGACGTTGTGCAAAATTTTGCACAACGTGGGCAGCGGATGCAGTTTTCCGATGCATCCGCTGCCCATTCTGAAGTCCGGGGAGGAGGGGGCAGAGTTCCGGCCGCACATGCACCGTCGGAAATGGTGGATCCAACGGACGAAAAAATGTTCAAGGAACGTTTTTTCGTCACGACGGTCCCCAAAAACCCGACGCATCCGTTGAACGACTGATGCGACGTGTGGCCATCCGTCGCAATCCATCGTCAATAAAAGTCTATGGCAAAAAAACACATCCTGCGGGCACATTTGCAGGATCTGTTTTTTTACCAAAATGACGGATTGCGACGGATGGCAAAAAACGAAAGTGTGAAAGAGGCCTTAACCATAGAACTTCTTGGCATGTGCTGCGGCAACATATTCTGCTTCTGTCGACGACAGTGTTACTATAGATTGTTTCCTACTAGTCCAACTAACTGGTCCGCCTGACAGCAAGAAAAGATAGCCACTGGCAGATTTCCTGTCAATTGGATCTCCAGCCCAGTCTCAATGTATCCGGTTAAAATGCATTTTTAAGTAGTTTCAGTTTAACACTGCTAGTCTCTTTCAAATACTGTCTTCACTGCATTCCAATCCATTTTGTTGGCTTTGACACCTGCAATGTCTGGCCTTGTAATTTTCCCATTGCCTTTCTGTATTGTTCATTATTCGGTAACAGATTCTGTTCAATATTTATTTCCTTGGATACTTTACTGGTTTTGCATCTTTCAATCCAACTGTTTTGATTATGTCTTGAATCATGTGATTTTGATTAGGAAGGAAACTCCCTTCTTCTTCTCTTTCTATCTATATTAATAGGTACTCTTTCACATTTTCCAGATCTTTGATCTCGAAGTGTTGATCCAAAGTTTTCACTATCTCTAATTCATACCTTTCTGTTTTTAAACAAACTAAAATATCGTTGTCACGAATCACAGGGGGATAACTTTATCATCCCCACCGCTCACACCAATATGTCATGAACCGGGGTTGTTTAATTGACCCCGTTTTTTTCTGAAGGGGATTTATCTATATCCCACTTCCGGTTTGGAACTTGCAGCTCTCTGGCGCCCCCTTACCCTCAGATCAGACAGGGTACTGCATCCAGATGTTTCAACTGCATTTGTTTCGTTGCTGCATCTGCAAACAAAGTTCTGATTGTGGTGTGTTTGACAACTGGAGCAAATGTCTCATCATAGTCTTCTCCATATTTCTGAGAATAGCCTTTAGCTACAAATCTTGCTTGGTATCGATCAGCTGTGCCGTCTGCTTGGTATTTTACTTTAAAAACCCATTTACATCCTATAGCCTTTTTTTCTTTTGGTAGTTCTGTTAGGCTGGGTTCACACTGCGTTCAGTGTCTCCGTTAAACGGACTACGTTACACCGCGGCATAACGCGGTGTAACGTAGTCCGTTAACGCCGCCATTGAATGCAATGTCGGAAGCATCGCTAGCGCATGCCCACAATGGGTGTGCGCTAGCGATGTGCCATCATTGAGTGACGGACCGGAGACGCGGGCTGCAGCGTTTCCGGGTCCGTCACTGCTAGCGCAGATGGAGCTAGCAGATGCTCCATCTGCGCTAGCGCTGTGCCAAAGTCGGCACTTGCGTTAGCGCAGCCCGTTTAACGTATGCGTTGAACGGACTGCACTGACGCAGTGTGAACCTAGCCTTAGTGTCCATGTCTTTGAATCATGCATGGATTTTATTTCTGTTTCTGCAGCCTTTATCCATTTGTTGGCCTCTTCTTCTGAAAGTTGAAATATGTCCTCCCAAGATGTAGGTTCATAAATTTTATTTGTACTTGCCTTGTATGGAAGGCGTTGAGGTTGTCTTCCCTTGTTTTCACTTATTGAGCGTCTTGGTTCTGTGTCTGTATGGAGCTGTATCTCTTGACTTTCAGTTCTTTTATTTTTATCAATTTCTGCTTCTTTCTTATCAGATATCCTTGCAGTTATATCACTGTCGTTTCTCTCATTTTTCGTTTCCAGTGATGTCATTATGTCATCATTTAGATCTTCAATGAATGCTACACTGTTACTCACTGTGATTATGTCTGTCTTGGGATCTAGGATTCTGTATCCTTTGCAATTGTCACTATATCCGACAAATATTCCTTCAATGGCTCTGTTTTGAAGTTTGGGGCATTTTTCTTCTGGAATAATCACAAAAACTTTGCAACCAAAAACTCTTAAATGATTCACAATTGGCTTCTTACCTTGCCACAGTTCATATGTTGGTTTTTTTTCAGTTTTCTTGAAAAAAAAGTCTGTTTTGCAGATAAGTAACTGTCATTGCTGCTTCACCCCAGTATTTCTCTGGTAGTTTGGAGACAGTTAGCATACATCTTATCATTTCAGTCAGAGTTCTGTTTTTCCTTTCTGCTACCCTGTTCTGTTCAGGTGTGTGAGGAACAGTCTTTTGATTCTCTATTCCATTCTGTCTTAAGTAGTTTTCTATTTGGTGTCCTGTAAATTAACCTCCAGTATCACTTCTGATGATGATTGGCTTCCTCTGAAACTTGTTATTTGACTTTGTCACAGTCTTCTAATTTTTCAAAAACTTCACTTTTGCTCTTTATCAAGTATGTGACTGTGTATCTTGAATAGTCACCTATGAAGGTCACCATATATGTATTACCTCCTGATGTGGTCACTTTCATGGGTCCACATACATCTAGGGCCGCCATCAGGGCATTACAGCCGTGACTGGCGTATGGGGCCCGGTGGGCAGAGGGGGCCCGCATCGGTGCCCGGTGGGCAGAACACTGGGGCAGAACGGCTGGACACACTGGGGCAGAACAGCTGGACACACTGGGGCAGAACGGCTGGACACACTGGGGCAGAACGGCTGGACACACTGGGGCAGAACGGCTGGACACACTGGGGCAGAACGGCTGGACACACTGGGGCAGAATGGCTGGACACACTGGGGCAGAACGGCTGGACACACTGGAGCAGAACACTGGGGCAGAACGCTGGACACACTGGGGCAGAACACGGGGGTAGAACGCTGGACACACTGGGGCAGAACGGCTGGACACACTGGGGCAGAACGGCTGGACACACTGGGGCAGAACACTGGGGTAGAACGCTGGACACACTGGGGCAGAACGGCTGGACACACTGGGGCAGAATGGCTGGACACACTGGGGCAGAATGGCTGGACACACTGGGGCAGAAAGGCTGGACACACTGGGGCAGAACGGCTGGACACACTGGGGCAGAACGGCTGGACACACTGGGGCAGAACACTGGACACTGGGGCAGAACGGCTGGACACACTGGGGCAGAACGGCTGGACACACTGGGGCAGAACACTGGGGTAGAACGCTGGACACACTGGGGCAGAACGGCTGGACACACTGGGGCAGAATGGCTGGACACACTGGGGCAGAACGGCTGGACACACTGGAGCAGAACACTGGGGCAGAACGCTGGACACACTGGGGCAGAACACGGGGGTAGAACGCTGGACACACTGGGGCAGAATGGCTGGACACACTGGGGCAGAACGGCTGGACACACTGGGGCAGAACACTGGGGTAGAACGCTGGACACACTGGGGCAGAACGGCTGGACACACTGGGGCAGAATGGCTGGACACACTGGGGCAGAATGGCTGGACACACTGGGGCAGAATGGCTGGACACACTGGGGCAGAACGGCTGGACACACTGGGGCAGAACGGCTGGACACACTGGGGCAGAACACTGGACACTGGGGCAGAACGGCTGGACACACTGGGGCAGAACGGCTGGACACACTGGGGCAGAACGGCTGGACACACTGGGGAAGAACACTGGACACACTGGGGCAGAATGCTGGACACACTGGGGCAGAACGCTGGACACACTGGGGCAGAACGGCTGGACACACTGGGGCAGAACGGCTGGACACACTGGGGCAGAACGCTGGACACACTGGGGCAGAACACTGGTTCAGAACGGCTGGACACACTGGGGCAGAACACTGGGACAGAACGCTGGACACACTGGGGCAGAACAGCTGGACACACTGGGGCAGAACGGCTGGACACACTGGGGCAGAACGGCTGGACACACTGGGGCAGAACAGCTGGACACACTGGGGCAGAACACTGGGGCAGAACGCTGGACACACTGGGGCAGAACAGCTGGACACACTGGGGCAGAACGGCTGGACACACTGGGGCAGAACAGCTGGACACACTGGGGCAGAACGGCTGGACACACTGGGGCAGAACGGCTGGACACACTGGGGCAGAACGGCTGGACACACTGGGGCAGAACGGCTGGACACACTGGGGCAGAACGGCTGGACACACTGGGGCAGAACAGCTGGACACACTGGGGCAGAACAGCTGGACACACTGGGGCAGAACGGCTGGACACACTTGTTGTGAATTTACTTTTTGCTCCCTCTAGTGGTTACTAGTTTTTTGACTCTGGTTTTTCTGTCATTCCTTTTATCCGCACCTGGGTCGTTAGTTAAGGGTGTTGCTATTTAAGCTCCCTGGACCTTCAGTTCAATGCCTGGCAACGTAGTTATCAGAGCTAGTCTGCTGTGCTCTTGTCTACTGATCCTGGTTCCAGTTATATCAGCTAAGTCCGCTTTTTGCTTTTTGCTATTTTGTTTTGGTTTTGTATTTTTGTCCAGCTTGTTCCAAATATATATCCTGACCTTTGCTGGAAGCTCTAGGGGGCTGGTGTTCTCCCCCCGGACCGTTAGACGGTTCGGGGGTTCTTGAATTTCCAGTGTGGATTTTGATAGGGTTTTTGTTGACCATATAAGTTACCTTTCTTTATTCTGCTATCAGTTAGCGGGCCTCTCTGTGCTAAACCTGGTTCATTTCTGTGTTTGTCATTTCCTCTTACCTCACCGTTATTATTTGTGGGGGGCTTCTATCCAGCTTTGGGGTCCCCTTCTCTGGAGGCAAGAAAGGTCTTTTGTTTTCCTCTACTAGGGGTAGCTAGATTCTCCGGCTGGAGCGTGTCATCTAGAATCAACGTAGGAATGATCCCCGGCTACTTCTAGTGTTGGCGTTAGGAGTAGATATATGGTCAACCCAGCTACCACTGCCCTATGAGCTGGATTTTTGTATTCTGCAGACTTCCACGTTCCTCTGAGACCCTCGCCATTGGGGTCATAACAGTTTGCCAGGCCAGTATTAAATGTTTAATGCATTGCAGAAGAGGGATTATAAGAAAGAAGATTCTGAGTTTTTTTTTTTTTTTCTTCTTCCCCTTTACCTCAGAGTGGCTATGCTTGCTGCAGACATGAATGTCCAGACCTTGATTACAAGTGTGGACCAGCTGGCTACTCGTGTGCAGGGCATACAAGACTATGTTATCAGTAATCCTAGGTCAGAACCTAAAATACCGATTCCTGAACTGTTTTCCGGAGACAGGTTTAAGTTTAGGAATTTTGTGAATAATTGTAAATTGTTTTTGTCCCTGAGACCCTGTTCATCTGGAGACTCTGCTCAGCAAGTAAAAATTGTTATTTCGTTCTTACGGGGCGACCCTCAGGATTGGGCTTTTTCGCTGGCGCCAGGAGATCCGGCATTGGCTGATATTAATGCGTTTTTTCTGGCGCTCGGTTTACTTTATGAGGAACCCAATCTTGAGATTCAGGCAGAAAAGGCCTTGCTGGCTATGTCTCAGGGGCAGGACGAGGCTGAAGTGTACTGCCAAAAATTTCGGAAATGGTCCGTGCTGACACATTGGAACGAGTGTGCACTGGCCGCTAATTTTAGAAATGGCCTTTCTGAAGCCATTAAGAATGTTATGGTGGGTTTTCCCATTCCCACAGGTCTGAATGATACTATGGCACTGGCTATTCAAATTGACCGGCGGTTGCGGGAGCGCAAAACCGCAAATTCCCTCATGGTGTTGTCTGAACAGACACCTAATTCGGTGCAATGTGATAGAAAAATCGCAAATTCCCTCATGGTGTTGTCTGAACAGACACCTGATTTAATGCAATGTGATAGAATCCTGACTAGAAATGAGCGGAAAATTCATAGACGCCGTAATGGCTTGTGCTACTACTGTGGTGATTCTACACATATTATCTCAGCATGCTCTAAACGTATAGCTAAGGTTGTTAGTCCTGTCACCGTTGGTAATTTGCAACCTAAATTTATTCTGTCTGTAACTTTGATTTGCTCACTGTCGTCTTTTCCTGTCATGGCGTTTGTAGATTCAGGTGCTGCCCTGAGTCTTATGGATCTGTCATTTGCTAAGCACTGTGGTTTTACTCTTGAACCATTAGAAAATCCTATTCCTCTTAGGGGTATTGATGCTACGCCATTGGCAGCAAATAAACCGCAGTATTGGACACAGGTTACCATGTGCATGACTCCTGAACACCGCGAGGTGATACGTTTCCTGGTTTTACATAAAATGCATGATTTGGTTGTTTTAGGGCTGCCATGGTTACAGACCCATAATCCAGTCCTGGACTGGAAGGCTATGTCAGTCTCAAGTTGGGGCTGTCGTGGTATTCATGGGGATTCCCTGCCTGTGTCTATTGCTTCTTCTACGCCTTCGGAAGTTCCGGAGTATTTGTCTGATTATCAGGATGTCTTCAGTGAGTCTGAGTCCAGTGCACTGCCTCCTCATAGGGACTGTGACTGTGCTATAGATTTGATCCCAGGCAGTAAATTTCCTAAGGGAAGACTGTTTAATCTGTCGGTACCTGAACATACCGCTATGCGTTCATATATCAAGGAGTCTCTAGAGAAAGGACATATTCGTCCGTCTTCTTCCCCTCTTGGTGCGGGATTCTTTTTTGTGGCAAAAAAGGACGGATCTTTGAGACCTTGTATTGATTATCGGCTTTTAAATAAGATCACTGTCAAATTTCAGTATCCTTTACCGCTGTTGTCTGACTTGTTTGCCCGGATTAAAGGTGCCAAGTGGTTCACCAAGATAGATCTTCGTGGTGCGTACAACCTTGTGCGCATTAAGCAAGGTGATGAATGGAAAACCGCATTCAATACGCCCGAAGGTCATTTTGAGTACTTGGTGATGCCTTTTGGGCTCTCCAATGCGCCTTCAGTTTTTCAGTCCTTTATGCATGACATTTTCCGGAAGTATCTGGATAAATTTTTGATTGTTTATCTGGATGATATTTTGTTTTTTTCTGATAATTGGGATTCGCATGTGGAGCAGGTCAGGTTGGTCTTTAAAATTTTGCGTGAAAATTCTTTGTTTGTCAAGGGCTCAAAGTGTCTCTTTGGTGTACAGAAGGTTCCCTTTTTGGGGTTCATTTTTTCCCCTTCTGCTGTGGAGATGGACCCAGTCAAGGTCCGAGCTATTCTTGATTGGACTCAGCCCTCGTCAGTTAAGAGTCTACAGAAGTTCTTGGGTTTCGCTAACTTCTACCGTCGTTTTATCGCTAATTTTTCTAGCATTGTGAAACCTTTGACGGATATGACCAAGAAGGGCTCCGATGTAGCTAACTGGGCTCCTGCTGCCGTGGAGGCTTTCCAGGAGTTGAAACGCCGGTTTACTTCGGCGCCTGTTTTGTGCCAGCCCGATGTCTCACTTCCCTTTCAGGTTGAGGTGGATGCTTCAGAGATTGGAGCAGGGGCCGTTTTGTCGCAGAGAGGCCCTGGTTGCTCTGTTATGAAACCTTGTGCCTTTTTCTCTAGGAAGTTTTTGCCTGCCGAGCGAAATTATGATGTGGGCAATCGGGAGTTGTTGGCCATGAAATGGGCATTTGAGGAGTGGCGTCATTGGCTCGAGGGTGCTAAGCATCGTGTGGTGGTCTTGACTGATCACAAAAATCTGATGTATCTCGAGTCTGCTAAACGCCTTAATCCGAGACAGGCCCGCTGGTCATTGTTTTTCTCCCGCTTTGATTTTGTTGTCTCGTATTTACCAGGTTCAAAGAATGTGAAGGCCGATGCTCTTTCTAGGAGCTTTGTGCCTGATGCTCCTGGAGTCGCTGATCCTGTTGGTATTCTTAAAGATGGAGTTATCTTGTCAGCTATTTCTCCGGATCTGCGACGTGTGTTGCAGAGATTTCAGGCTGATAGGCCTGAGTCTTGTCCACCTGACAGACTGTTTGTCCCGGATAAGTGGACCAGCAGAGTCATTTCCGAGGTTCATTCCTCGGTGTTGGCAGGTCACCCGGGAATTTTTGGCACTAGAGATCTGGTGGCCAGGTCCTTTTGGTGGCCTTCCTTGTCAAGGGATGTGCGGTCATTTGTGCAGTCCTGTGGGACTTGTGCTCGAGCTAAGCCTTGCTGTTCTCGTGCCAGCGGTTTGCTCTTGCCCTTGCCTGTCCTGAAGAGACCTTGGACACATATCTCCATGGATTTCATTTCTGATCTTCCGCTATCCCAGGGCATGTCCGTTATCTGGGTGATATGTGATCGCTTCTCAAAGATGGTCCATTTGGTTCCTTTGCCTAAGCTGCCTTCCTCTTCCGATCTGGTTCCTGTGTTTTTCCAGAACGTGGTTCGTTTGCACGGCATCCCTGAGAATATTGTGTCAGACAGAGGATCCCAGTTCGTTTCCAGATTCTGGCGATCCTTTTGTAGTAGGATGGGCATTGATTTGTCGTTTTCGTCTGCTTTCCATCCTCAGACTAATGGACAGACGGAGCGAACCAATCAGACTTTGGAGGCTTATTTGAGGTGTTTTGTCTCTGCTGATCAGGACGATTGGGTGACATTCTTGCCGTTGGCTGAGTTTGCCCTTAATAATCGGGCTAGTTCCGCCACCTTGGTTTCGCCTTTTTTCTGCAACTCTGGTTTCCAGGTCATGTGGAGCCTTCTGACTGTCCTGGGGTGGATTCTGTGGTGGATAGGTTGCAGCGGATCTGGAATCATGTGGTGGACAACTTGAAGTTGTCACAGGAGAGGGCTCAGCGCTTTGCCAACCGCCGCCGCGGTGTGGGTCCCCGACTACGCGTTGGGGATTTGGTATGGCTTTCTTCCCGCTTTGTTCCTATGAAGGTCTCCTCTCCCAAATTTAAACCTCGTTTTATTGGGCCTTACAAGATATTGGAAATCCTTAATCCTGTATCTTTTCGTCTGGATCTTCCTGTGTCGTTTGCTATTCACAATGTATTTCATAGGTCCTTGTTGCGGCGGTACATTGTGCCTATAGTTCCTTCTGCTGAGCCTCCTGCTCCGGTGTTGGTTGAGGGCGAGTTGGAGTACGTGGTGGAGAAGATCTTGGATTCTCGCCTCTCCAGGCGGAGGCTTCAGTACCTGGTCAAGTGGAAGGGCTATGGTCAGGAGGATAATTCCTGGGTGGTCGCCTCTGATGTTCATGCGGCCGATTTAGTTCGTGCCTTTCATGCCGCTCATCCTGATCGCCCTGGTGGTCGTGGTGAGGGTTCGGTGACCCCTCACTAAGGGGGGGGTACTGTTGTGAATTTACTTTTTGCTCCCTCTAGTGGTTACTAGTTTTTTGACTCTGGTTTTTCTGTCATTCCTTTTATCCGCACCTGGGTCGTTAGTTAAGGGTGTTGCTATTTAAGCTCCCTGGACCTTCAGTTCAATGCCTGGCAACGTAGTTATCAGAGCTAGTCTGCTGTGCTCTTGTCTACTGATCCTGGTTCCAGTTATATCAGCTAAGTCCGCTTTTTGCTTTTTGCTATTTTGTTTTGGTTTTGTATTTTTGTCCAGCTTGTTCCAAATATATATCCTGACCTTTGCTGGAAGCTCTAGGGGGCTGGTGTTCTCCCCCCGGACCGTTAGACGGTTCGGGGGTTCTTGAATTTCCAGTGTGGATTTTGATAGGGTTTTTGTTGACCATATAAGTTACCTTTCTTTATTCTGCTATCAGTTAGCGGGCCTCTCTGTGCTAAACCTGGTTCATTTCTGTGTTTGTCATTTCCTCTTACCTCACCGTTATTATTTGTGGGGGGCTTCTATCCAGCTTTGGGGTCCCCTTCTCTGGAGGCAAGAAAGGTCTTTTGTTTTCCTCTACTAGGGGTAGCTAGATTCTCCGGCTGGAGCGTGTCATCTAGAATCAACGTAGGAATGATCCCCGGCTACTTCTAGTGTTGGCGTTAGGAGTAGATATATGGTCAACCCAGCTACCACTGCCCTATGAGCTGGATTTTTGTATTCTGCAGACTTCCACGTTCCTCTGAGACCCTCGCCATTGGGGTCATAACAACACTGGGGCAGAACGGCTGGACACACTGGGGCAGAACGGCTGGACACACTGGGGCAGAACGGCTGGACACACTGGGGCAGAATGCTGGACACACGGGGGCATGACTGGAGACACTGGGGCATGATTGGAGACACTGGGGCATGACTGGAGACACTGGGGCATGACTGGAGACACTGGGGGCATGATTGGAGACGGGGCAGAATGGTGATACGGGCATGATTGGAGACACTGGAGGCAGGATTGGAGACGGATGGGGAAGGATGCATACGATGGAGACAGATGGGGCAGGATGGGGAGATCATATGGGGCAGGATGGATACTCATTAGGGCAGGATGGGAGAACATATGGCTGACGCCAGGAATGAGACACACGGGGGCTAGGATGGCGAATATTATTACCATAGGGGCTAATTAAGGGATATTATTACTGCAGTGATGTATTTATTTTATTTTTTGAGTACACTGTTTTAAATGGAGGGGCGGTCCTATTACTGTGTAGAGTGATACTATGTCGCCTTCTTCATGTGGTGTAATGTAGAAGTTGGGAAAATTAAGTAATGTGTTCTGCAAGTGGAACTCGAGATAACTGTGTTATTTCCTGCAGAGATGAGTCTTGGCTGGATGAAGTGATGGCGGTCTGTGCGGGATGAAAGATGAAGGACTTCACCTAGAGACGTCACTGGTGAGTCAGTGTGTTACCTATACACTGACACTGTGCACTGTATACTATATACAGAGGTCCTGTGTATAATGTCACCGGTGATCACTGGATTACCTATACACTATATACAGAGCTCCTGTGTATAATGTCACTGGTGATCACTGTATTACCTGTACACAGACACTGACCGCCCCCTGAGGAAGCAAGCTGACGCGAAACGTGCGTTGGGGCAACGGTGTGGTCCGGTCGTGGTGCCAGCACATGGGTAAGAGTCTGGGGGGAGGTTCCATGGTTTGACATGTGAGATATGAGTCAGTGTACAGGGCTCATGGCATTGGTATACAATTGGTTATACGCTCCCCGTTTCTAGACCCATGTTATACTCTGCACAATACAAGTGATCTGCTTTTACATGTGGCATCAGACCGATTTCTGCACCGTTTTTCTTGTCTGTGCTACCCCTACCCTTCTAAAGCGCTTGAGTATTATCTTTATGTATTTGTTTGTAGTTGTAAATTATTGGTAAAAATTGCTGTAAATTAATAAAATATTTATATAAATGTTCTTTGGACATGAAACTCCGTTTTTCCTCTTTTTGCTTGACTGTACACAGACACTGCATACTAAGTACAGATCTCCTGTGTATAATGGCACTTATGGTGATAGTATTGTGGGTTTTTTTTTATTATTGATCTGTATTGTAGTATTCAGTCACTATGTGGTGGTAATATGTGGTCTGGTCATGATGTTGTGGTATTTGTTCCTTGTATTTGATATTATTCGATCACTGTGGTGGTTATATGTCATCTGGTCATGGTGTGGCGGTATTTGTGCCTTGTAGATAGTATTATAGGTCACTGTGGTGATAATATGGTGCCTGATCATGGTGCTGTGGTATTTGCTCCTTGTATGTGGTATTATAGGTCATTTTAAAAATTGAAAAATAAATAAAAATATACCTAAATTGTATTGCATATTTTAACAAATATTTAATAGGTTACAGTAGAGTAGGGCCCAGCCAAAAGTGTCTACCTTGTCATTTTGGTGGCTTAAAAAATCTTTTGGCCAAAACAAAAGCTGCCGGCTATATGTGTGACCTGGTGATGGGAACTGTCAATGTATGATAGGTGAGAAGTGGAGATTTTCCAAGAGAGAGCTGTGGGACTGTGGACAGTTTGAGGGGTGAGGCGTGGAGGCGGGGCTGGGGTGGAGCCTGGGCGGAGTCTCAAGGGGGCCCCGGAAATTTTGCCAGTATGGGGCCCTGAAATTTCTAGTGGCAGCCCTGCATACATCAGTTTGTACCAAGTCAAATGGTCTTGTGCTTTTAGTGTCACTCTCTTTAGGTATAGATACTCTTGTAGCTTTAGATTTTATACAACATTCACATTTTACGGTAATTGATCAATCAGATATCAATAGGTCTTATGTAAAATTCTTCTTTTGTAACCCCATTATACCCTCAGAATGTCTGTGTCCTAGACGTCTATGCTAATACAATTCTTGTGATCATGTGTACATAAATTCATTTGTTCCTTTAATGTGTATAGATGATATAATTATTCACCTGCTTTGACATTAATTATTACCTTATCTCCGGTTAGGATTTTACAGTAAGTCTTTTGGTTGTCAGATGCTTTACGAATAACAATCCTACTTCTAGTCCTGGAACATATAACACATCCTTTACTAGTAATTATTATAATTATTATTATTTATCATTATAACGCCATTTATTCCATAGCGCTTTACATGTGAGGAGGGGTATACATAATAAAAACAAGTACAATAGTCTTAAACAATACAAGTCACGACTGGTACAGTAGGAGAGAGGACCCTGCCTACGAGGGCTCAGAATCTACAAGGGATGGGTGAGGATACAATAGGTGAGGTAATAGGTAATTATGAATTATGCCCAAATCTATCAGGACAGATTAGCATTCCTTGTCCAACACCTTCTGCGGTTATTTTACTCTCATCTGCAAGATAAATTGCTTCCTTCTTATTTTCATCAAGTTCAGTAAAGAAGCTTTTATCACTAGTCATGTGACTTGTTACTCCTGAGTCAATAAACCAGTCTGACCATGACTCTTTATCAGTTACTTTAAATGTACCATTCCAGTGATCTGCATTTGGGTTAGAAATTGTGCTTTTTACTTTCTGTTTATTCTCCTTTTGGTGTAAATTCTGTTCTACTTTCCATATATTACAGTCTTTCTTTAAATGTCCCTTTTTCTTACATCTGAAACATTCACATGTCTCTGTATTATGGGGCTTCTTGTCTGTTGCTTTAAGAGCATTTTCACTATCCCTTTCAGTGGAATCATTTGTTTGCTCTTTCCTTCTATGATATTCATCTAGAAGTCTGGTCTTTACAAACTCTAGTGTAATGTCTGCTTCAGGTCTTGTCTCTAGTGCATTTATCAGAGTAGTATATGAATCTGGTAAACTGCACAATAATATTGCTTTCCTTAATGTCTTCACCGACAGATCTCAGCTGTGTTACCACCTCCGTTATGGAGTTTATATGCTGCTGCATGTCTTTCCTTGCACTTAATCTCATCTTGTAAAGTTTTCTTAGCAGCAATAGTTTGTGATTTAAGCTAGATCTTTTGTAGCTTTCTCAATGCTTCCCACATTCCCTTTGCTGTATTCTCATTCCTTATGTGGATTAACTGATCATCCCCCACTAATAAGCTAATAGTAGCTCTTGCTAGTCTGTTTTTCTTATCCCATGTCTGATTATTATCATTCGGTCTGTCTGTAGTGATTACCTCCCATAAATCATCTTTAGACAATAACATCTCCACTTTGAACTTGCATAACTGATAGTTCTCATTCTTCAGCTTAGCTACTGCGAGTCTCAGCTCTGAACTGCTGCTCATTTTTAACTTATTTGTCTTACTTGTTTGGAGAGAATTGCTCTGAAGTATTCTTTTGCATTCACCAAGTCCTTTTTGTCTTCTATGCTGGGCCTATAACCTGTTGCACAGTTTGGTTGCAGAAGAAACTTGTGAGAGTAGATTATATATGGTAATTCAACTTTTATCTACACAGAACATGAGGTACATGCATCAGCTTCTTAATAAAGCATAACAGGAAATCTAAAAGACCTTTTACCAGAGAGAAAGTGAAACCAAAGTACAACAAGTATATGCATTACATTCAACTAAGCATATAACAGTAAGAACATCGTCATCTACTGTCAGAAAAGTGTAAACTCCTCCTGCATACCAATAAGTCTGTATCTGTTGCATATCTGCCAACAAACCAGGCATCAGAACATGCATGCAGTCTCATTGTGTTTGCACCTACAATGACACTAAATGCGCTGCTGTGCTCCTCCAGTGTCATGGTACAGGCACAGAAATGCAAAGTGATTTTAGACAGCACTTACTGTTACCAAAGACAAGGAACTGGTTTTAATATGCAAATAGGAGGGAGTAACTGTAAACTAAGGCACAGGCCATGCCAAGGGTGCACAGAAGCACCCTCATTTGCATATAAAAAATAAAATATTACATTAAAACTACCGTATTTTCCAGCGTATAAGGCGACTTTTTAACCCCTAAAAATTGTCCCAAAAGTCGGGGGTCGTCTTATACGCCAGGTACGGCATGTGCAGGGAGCGATCCTGGATGTTCCCAGGGTCTGAAGGAGAGGAAACTCTCCTTCAGGCCCTGGGATCCATATTGATGTAAAAAATAAAGAATAAAAATAAAAAATATGTATATACTCACCCCTCCGAGAAGCCTGGCTGTCACCGCTGCAAGCGTCTGCCTCCGCTCCTAAGAATTGCAGAGCGTGAAGGACCTTCGATGACGTCACGGTCAGGTGACCGGGGTGAGTATATACATATTTTTTATTTTTATTCTTTATTTTTAACATGAATATGGATCCCAGGGCCTGAAGGAGAGTCTCCTCTCCTTCAGATCCTGGGAACCACACGCCGTATAAGATGACTGGGCGTATAAGATGACCCCCGTCTTATACAGTGGGCATATCCCAAATTCCATATTTTATATGGAAAAGTTGGGGGTCGTCTTATACACCAGAAAATACGGTATATATGCCTCTTGGTAATTGGTCAGGAACAGATTAGACAGATGCACCTGATTCCTATAAGAACCAGAGAGTTCAGGCACCGCCCCCCTATACACACAGCCATGAAGCATGCAGAGAGCAGAGACACAGAACATGGAGCTGGCATGAAACAGAAACCACATCATGGCCTGGAGCAGTGGGTAAGATAGTGTGAGAGATGCGGAGCCATGCCGTGATGCCAGCAGAGTTGTTACAAAGTCGCTTATGATAAAATGGAAAGGTTTTTTACTCAATTATACAAAGGAAGAATTTCATAAAATCATGAAGCCCTTTGACCAGTCAAGTGGGTATTTACTGGAAGACTTGGGTGGAATATTGGGGAAGTTAAAAATAATTGATCTGAATGTCGAAGGAAAAGGACAGAGAGATACAGTCGGACAGATCATTGTATAGAGATTAAATAAAGAAGTGCAACATCCGAGGGGTTACTTTGGTCAAGAGAATGATAGGATAGATGTGAACACTGGAAATATAAATGGTATATCCTGCATGTCTGGGTAGAGGGAGGGTAGTTAGAAAATTATATATATTTTTTAGTCTGTTTGAGATCATTTCAATTTGAAGATGGAAGAAAATAAATTAAATCTGACAGTTTGTAAACTAAGTGTATATCATTTTATTATATAATAATAGATGTTAAAAGTCAATAAAGTGTATTGTTAAAAAATAACCACCCATGCTGTGCCCTAAATAAGCCCTATGCTGTACTCAAAATAAATAATTGCCCATCACGGTTATTCAAAACAATTACCCCATACTGTCTTATTTTTGATACGTGGTTTTCACAGTATTCTCCTCCATAAAATGTTCCCTCATACTGAGCCCCCATTCTTCATTACAAGCCCACATTCTACTACTGCATTCTTTATACCAAGCTCCTCCTTCTCCATACCGAGCCACCCATGCTATCCTATTTTTCATACCAAGCCTCCCCAATGCTACCACTTCTTCATGCCGACCCCTCCATGCTACTGCATTCTCCATACCAAGCCCCCTCATGCTACCCAATTCTCCATGCTAAGCCACCCATTCTACCACATTCTCCATACCAAGTCCTCACATGCTACCCAATTTTCCCTACTGAGACCCCCTATGCTACCTAATTCTTCATACCAAGGCCCCCATGCTACCCCTTCTCCATACTGAGCCCTCCATGCCACCCCTTCTCCATACCAAGCCCCTCATGCTACACAATTCTCCATACCGAGCCCCCATGCTACACCTTCTCTATACTGAGCCCCCATCCTCCAAGGGAAGCCCCCCTGTTCTCCATACCAAGCTTTCCCATTCTTCCTACCAAGCCCCACTTCATTCTCCAGGCGGAACCCCCTCCCTTATTCTCCATACCAAGCCCTCCTCCATTCTGTATACCAAGCCCTCCTCCTTCTCCATACTGAGCCCTCTCTATTCTTCATACTAAGGCCCCCACATTCTCCACACTGAGCTCACCCCAGGCTGCAACTTGTTTTGCATCTATCTCCACATTTCTCTGGCTCTCTGAAGCCAGAGTTGTCCATCAGAGAGGAGCAAGGGTGGAAATGGAGGCAAAAAGTAAATCGGAAGGTGTAATTAAATATTTGGCCACGGCATAATGCCCTGAGCAGCTGCACTTGGTTTGAACAGTCATTCTGTCTTGACAAAATCTCTTTAACATTTTTAGTCTACATTCACACCACAAAATGGAATGGAAGGGCTCCAGGCACACTGTATACCCTAAACTGTCAATTCTCTCCAAGAGAGCTGTGTGAAATGATAATTTTAATGAAGGGAGACATAAAAAAAAAACCTTATACTGCACAGTTTTTAAAAATAGTGTGTCAAAGGTAATTTGTCAGTGATCTGTACGGCATGGATGATGTCAGGGGTCACACAGCTGAGCTGATGGGGACTACTAAATCACATTTGCTTGTAAAGACTGAAATTACACTCCTAAGTCCTGCTCAATAGTTCTTTGGTCACTTGACCTGACACTGAGCAGGATTTTTAGTGATCAGCAGAATGAATGCTGTAGGGAATATCTCATAACACACATGCATTATTAGTTACTCCATGAAGCAACTGTTTCTGAGCTTTAATAGTGGTGTACTTCAGACAACCATTAATAACCTCACTCATAGCTGCCAAGACGTGAAAGTGTGTGTATTTCTGGATGTGGTGCTCATAGTCGATGCTGGATAAATCACAATGTTTTGATAATTTTGTTTCCAATTTTTGGTCATTTCCGTATCAGTAACATGTCTAGCCATCCTGTGGTTTATATAGTTCCATGATTTTTCCTTCTTGGTGTTTCAATATCAGTGTTAACAAGTTTAATTTTTTTCTTCTTTTACTTTATTTTGTAACCTACTTAGGGGACTTGAACCTACATATACTACTGTATATACTGCTATAACATAGTATTGCTGTATACAGTGAAATTGAAGTTCTTCAATTAAGCACAGCCTATAGTTGAGCCTCAGAGAAGAACATAGATTGCAGTTACAAGGGCCTTCAACATGCGTCCAATGCCATGACCAGCCATTGGTACAATCGCATTATAAGGTGACGATGGAAGCTACCTGCACACAAAGACATCATATAAATGCTGCTGTGATTGACAGTGGTTAAACAGCAACAATCGACGCTAGAGCTTGCTGTATACACTTGCTGCATCCATATGATATTTGTTACGGGAGCGCAAAGGGTTTCCAACAAGATGTAAACGAGTACTCCTTCTGCTGAAAAAAAAAAGAAGACATTACTTTGGAGGCGTGTATACTATGTATTTAGATTTAAAAGAACCTTTCCTTTTTTTACATACAAAATTGTACTTGAGAGTTACATTTTTAAATTAAATTAAAAACTGTTCAACAAAATTCTTCTGATGAGTTTTAATTTCTGCTGTCTGCATAATGTCCAAACAGCAATTTACTGTTTGTTAGTCTCCACTAGCATTTCCAACCTCTCTCCATAACATGGCTGACTCATCAGATATTCCCATTATCATTATTTTATACACATACAGGCAGGGCCGCCATCAGGGCATTACTGCCCTGACTGGTGTATGGTGCCCGGACAGCAGAGGAGGCCTGCATCGGGCCCCATCTCTTCTGCTGATCGGGCCCCAGCGGCAGGATTTACTGAACCCTGCGTCCGAGACGCAGGGTTCAGTTACACTCCATTGCCGTGCGGGCCCGGCCCGGGCCCGCATGGCAATAGTTGAAGCCGCCAGCCAATAGGAGGCTGGCAGCTAATGTCAGCGTGCATGTCGCCAGTGTCTGATGTCATCGTCATTCGTTGAGTGCTCGCAGGAGCAGGAGCGTGGCAAGGTAAGAGGAAAGGGTTTTTTCCTTTTTATTGAAAGCGGCAACGCGGCAGGATGGAGACAAGTGTCCACCCTGCCGGGGGCAGAGTAGAGATGGGGCAGAATGGAGACAGGGGGCAGGGTGAAAGATATCGAGGTATGAATAGAGACACGGAGCAGGATTGGAGACACGGGGCAAGAATGGAGACACGGGGCAGAATGGAGACATGGGGCAGAATGGAGACACAGTGGAAGAAGGGAGACACGGGGCAAGAATAGAGACACGGGCAAGAATGGAGACACAGGGGGCAGAATAGAGACACAGGGGGCAGAATGGAGACACGGGGCAGAATGGAGACACGGGGGCAGAATTGAGACACGGGGCAAGAATGGAGACACAGGGGGCAGAATGGAGACACAGGGGGCAGAATGAAGACACGGGGCAGAATGGAGACACAGGGGGGCATGATTGGAGACACAGGGGGCATATGATTGGAGACACAGGGGCAGGATTGGAGACATGGTGGCAAGATGAAAGACATGGGGGCAGGATTGGAGACATGGTGGCAGGATGAAAGATATGGGGGCATGATTGGAGACACAGGGGGCAGGATTGGAGACACAGTGGGCATGATTGGAGACATGGTGCAGGATGGAGACAGAGGAGGCAGGATGGAGACAGATGGGGCAGGACCATGGGGCAGGAAAATGGGACAGATGGGGCAGGATAATGGGACAGTTGTGGCAGGATCATGGGACAGATGGGGCAGGATAGGGACATCACATGGGGGCAGAATGGGTACTCATGAGGGCAGGATGGGAGAAAATATGGCTGGAGCCAGGAATGAGACACACGAGGGCCAGGATGGGGGATATTATTACCATAGGGGCTAATTAAGGGATAGTATTACTGTAGTGATGTGTTTATTTTATTTTTTGAGTATACTGTTTTAAATGGGGGAGGCGGTCCTGTTACTGTGCAGAGCGAAACTATGTTGCCTTTTTTCTTCATTTGGTGTAGTGTAGAAGTTGGGGAAAAAAAAGTAATGTGTTCTGCAAGTAGCTCTCTAGCTGTGTTATTTCCTGCAGAGACGAGCCCTGGCTGGAAGAAGTGACGTTGATCTGTGCTGGATGAAGATGAAAGACTTCACCTAGAGGCGTCACTGGTAAACCAGTGTGTTACCTATACACTGATACTATACACTGTATAGTATATACAGCGGTCCTGTGTACAATGTCACCAGTGATTAATGTATTACCTTTACACTGACACTGCATACCAAGTACAGATCTTCTGTGTATAATGGCACATATGGTGATATTAGTATTGTTTTTTTATTACTGATCAGTATTGTAGTATTCCGTCACAAAGTGGTGGCAATATGTTGTCCGGCCATGGTGTGGTAGTATTTGTTCCTTGTATGTGGTATTATTGGTCACCATGTGGTGGTAATATGTGGTCTGGTCATAGCGTGGTGGTATTTGTCTCTTGTATGTGATATTATTCGGTCACTGTGGTTTTAATATGTGGTCTGGATATGGTGTGGTGGTATTTGTCCCCTGTGTGTGATATTATTGGTCATTTTAAAAATTTAAAAATATACCTAAATTGTATTGCATATTTTACCAAATGTTTAATAGGTTAGATTAGAGTAGGGCCTAGCCAAAAGAGTCTATCGTGTTGTGGTGGCGGCTTAAAAAATCTTTTGGCCAAAACAAAGGCTGTTGGTTATATGTGTGATCTGGTGATGGGAACTGTTACTGTGTGATTGGTGAGAAGTGGAGTTTTTCCAAGAGAGAGCGGTGGGGCTGTGGACAGTTCGAGGGGTGGAAGTGGGGCTGAGGTGGAGCCTGGACGGAGTCTCAAGGGGGCCCCGAAAATTTTGCCAGTATGGGGCCCCGAAATTCCTAGTGGCAGCCCTGCATACAGGTTTTGCAGTATATATTATTTAGCAATACAAAGCAGAGTACAGAAAGTTTATGTAGATAACCATGAATCAGTGACAGATACAACTGGAGCCAATGAAGGCTTAGTGTACAAGGGAAAAATATAGTAGGTGGGGTAAGAGCTGCTGCTATGGCACTGCAGTGGGAGCATCATTATTGCAGTTTGTGGAGTTTCTTGAAGAGATGAGTTCCCAGGTTGAGACTGATTGTGGTATCAAGTTTCACAGTACAGGTGAGGCACAACTGAAATGTAGGAGACAATTGTGTGAGTGTCATGTCCCACGACTTGGGAAATCATTTAATATTTGCATTGCTTGTGTTCAATCCCTCTTTCTAGGCAGAAGTTTGCCTTTCCCTGTATTTTGTCCCAACTCTCTCACTGTAGTCCTGTGATGTATGTTTGTTCACGCCCTCATTCTCCATTTTGTTATCATCCTTCCATCTGTATGCATCCTATTACATGTCCTCTGTTGAATATTCCTTTTTACTATTCTGACTCATGGATATGTAGAACGCAGTGGTGCCTGGATAGGCCTTTATTTTGGGCGCTTCCGTATTGACCTGTACTCACGTTCATACCGATTTATCAGATAGCTTAACTCAGCCACGATCTCATGTAAGAAGACTCCAGGAAAAGAGGATTGCTTTAACTGAAATTCTTGTATTATGATGAAAGTAGCAAGTAAAAAGGAATATCCTGCCTTCAGAGACAGTAACTCAAGGTCTGTGCTGAACCTCAGTGGAAAAGGACATTTCCCAGATACACAGTAACCCAGTTCCCAGCCAGACCCCAGCGTGCATAGAAGCACACACTGCAGATAAACAGTGAGAAGTGTAACCCTCATCATCCACTCTTCCTGCCTGCAAACAAATCATGTCTGAAGCGAGGTATACAATGTCCCTACCAGACTTACAAACACAGGAAAGAGACCCAGATCCCCATCCACCAGCTAGTGAAAGGGGAAAACGTACAGTCAAACCTACATGGAAAGTCATGGAGAATTTAGAGACTGAAAAATGTGTTGTATATAATGATGTGTCTTCACTATGGGAGAAAGTGCTGAGTCACATAGACACTGTATCAAGGCCTGCTTCTCACGAGTTACCACTTGAGGGAGCCCTAGAACAATTATGCACAGCATACCAAAGGTATATGGAGAAGACTGACCAATACATTATTCTCCTGAAGAAACTGAATCTGCCAGAGACTTTAAAAGAATTGCAAAGTTTCCAGCAGCTTAATTCTGAAAGAGACTACACCGTACGCGACATTAAGACAAAGATAGAGGCTAAAATTGCACGGACACCAGATGCATCATCTCGCTCATCCAAATCGTCTAAGCACTCAAAACGCTCATCTAGGTCAAGTTCATCAAAATATTCCACTCTCAGCCAGCAGCTTATAAGGGCACGTGCTAAGGCAGAAACGTCTAAGATACAAGCAGCCTTTGCGCAAAGGAGAGCAGAAATGGACGCAGCCACAGCACAAAAGAGAGCAGAAATGGCAGAAATGGATGCAGCCACAGCACAAAAGAGAGCAGAAATGAATGCGGATGCAGCACGCAAGGAAGCTCTGGAGAAGGAATGTGAGCACGCAACAGCCATGGCGGAGTTAAGGATCCTGGAGCGAGCTATCAGTGGGAGTCAAAGAGACAGCATCAGTTTGTGTGAAGTGGAGGCAGAGGACCCTATTGAACGCACAAGAGACTACGTGCTAAGCCAAAATGGCGAACCGCAGATCATCACTAACACTCCTGATGGCGTTCATGCTTCTCCAGGGCACCAGGATGCCGATCCACTTACAGAACCCTACACTCAAGGTCAGTACAATGCTCCCAAACTTGAACTTCCTTCGTATTCCGGTATGCGCCAAGACCCTGCATCTCATCAAACTCCACAGGCTATTATCTGCACGCAACCCAATATACCGGCAGGTCATTATACTCTCGACAACCGCATAGTGCCAGCTCCGCATGTAGCAGAGACTATACCCACCAAACTGGTTGCTGGACTAAATGCATATGCCACTCCATACTTACCCACGTTTCAAGGCCAAGACATCTCCACCCCTATGTACAGCACCGCTCAGCCCACATTCGTGCATCCTAAGTCAGAAAGAACAGACATGTCCGACTTCGCAAGGTACATGATTCGCCGCGAACTTACTAAAACCGGTCTCACAAGGTTTGACGACCAACCTGAAAATTACAGAGGTTGGAAAAATGCCTTTATAACCGTAACTAGTGACCTTGGCATCACTGCTGCCGAAGAGCTGGACCTGCTAATCAGATGGCTAGGACCACAATCCACAGAGCGTGTCAAGAGACTCAGGTCTGTACATACCAGTAATCCAATGGCTGGTCTCATGGCTGCATGGGAAAGACTAGAGAAAAACTTTGGCAGTCCAGAAGCCATAGAGGATGCACTGTTCAAGCGTCTACAGAGTTTTCCAAAGATATCAAGCAAGGACAGTTCAAAGTTCCTAGAGCTCAGTGACTTGCTGTCAGAGCTCCAGCTGGCCAAGGCAGACACCCACCTACCTGGCCTCAGCTACCTGGACACTGCTCGTGGAGTAAATCCCATTATCTCCAAGCTACCGTACAATGTACAAGAAAAGTGGACTACACTAGGGTCAAAATATAAGAAAGACCATCAAGTGTCATTTCCTCCGTTCTCCTACTTCGGTGAGTTTATAAAAGATGTGGCAGAGCGTAAGAACGACCCAAGCTTTTCCTACGAAAAATACAGTGGCCCAGCTTCACCTCCTTCTAAATACGTGAGTGCACGCTCGAATGATAGAAACCGCAGGGGTCCAGTGTCAGTGAAGAAGACGGATATTCTTCCCTTACCAACATCAGCCCCAGGCAAGAGTAACAAGGGTGAAAAGATAGAGAACCCAAATCGTGAGTGTCCCATCCACAAGAAGCCACATCCCTTAAAAAAGTGCATCGGCTTCAGGAAGAAACCGCTCCTAGAACGCAAGGAGCTTCTAAAGAAGTTCGGGGTATGCTACAGATGTTGTGCTTCTACTGAACACCTTGCTAAAGACTGCAAAACTACAATTAAGTGCATGGAGTGTGACAGTGAGGACCACGTACAAGCACTCCACCCATTCCGTCCCGACGCTACACTTACTCCTTCCCCCACCACGAGCCATGGCGGGGAGGTCGCAGCTCAAACTGCAAGCCATACCACAATATCTTCTTCATGCACAGAAGTCTGCGGAGAAGACCTCTGGGACAAGTCCTGTGCGAAAATTTGCCTGGTGAACGTATATCCCAACGGTCACCCAGAGAAAGCCGTGAAGGTGTACGTCCTTCTGGATGATCAGAGCAACCGATCACTTGCAAGGTCAGAACTCTTTGATATGTTTAACTTAAAGGGAAATGCTTACCCTTACACCTTAGGTACCTGCAGTGGTGTTACAGAGGTTTATGGGAGAAGGGCCAGTGGTCTTACAGCGACATCTCTCGAGAACACCGTCGAGATACCGTTACCTACACTGGTCGAGTGCAACCAGATTCCATCCAATCGAGAAGAGATCCCAACGCCAGAGGCTGCTCTTCATCACCAACATCTCAAGGGGATAGCAAACAAGATACCAGCCCTCAACAACAGTGCAGATATCCTGATTCTGCTTGGCAGAGACATTCTCCGGCTGCACAAGGTGCGTCAGCAAATTAACGGACCACACGATGCACCATTTGCCCAACGCTTAGATCTAGGCTGGGTAATCATAGGCAATGTTTGCATACATAAGATGAAGAGACCTAACAACATCTCCTCTTACAAAACACACATCTTGTCAAATGGTCGCAGCACTCATTTCCAACCATGCCCACATCACTACTGGGTGAAAGAGAAAGTGAGCAACACCAAGTGGCAACAGGAATCCTTCAACAACATGAACACACTCCAATCCTGGGAAGAAAACCTCGGGTCATCAGTGTTCGATTCCACAAGTAATGACAACAAGTTGGCACCCACAAGGGAAGATAAAGAATTTATAAAGGTTATGGATAAAGAATTTGTTCAAGACGACTCCAACAGTTGGGTAGCTCCTTTACCCTTTCGTTTCCCAAGAGTGAGGTTGCCGATCAACCTGCAGCAAGCAACTGCAAGGTTCTCATCCTTAAAGCGTACCCTAAAGAGGAAACCAGAGATGGAGAAGCATTTCATTGACTTTATGCAGAACATCTTTGACAGAAATCATGCTGAACCTGCGCCACCACTGAGGGAGGGAGAAGAATGTTGGTATTTTCCATCCTTTGGTGTCTATCACCCTCGCAAGCCTAACCAGATCAGAGTGGTGTTTGACTCCAGTGCTCAGTTTGAAGGCCTCTCTCTCAATAACCTGCTCCTAACTGGGCCCAACCTGAACAACAGCCTCCTTGGAGTATTGATCCGCTTCAGACAAGAACCTGTTGCCATAATGGCCGACATTCAGCAGATGTTTCATTGCTTCATCGTGAAAGAAGACAACAGAAACTATCTTAGGTTCCTATGGCACAAAGACAACAATGTCAACAATCAGGTCATAGACTACCGGATGAAGGTCCATGTCTTCGGCAACAGTCCCTCACCTGCTGTGGCGATCTATGGACTGAGACGGACAGCCCAGGAAGGTGAGAGAGAGTACGGTTCCGATGCTCGGCAATTTGTAGAGAAGAACTTCTACGTGGACGATGGGCTCAAGTCCTTGCCCACAAGTGAAGATGCAATTGACCTACTCTCCAGGACACAGGAAATGCTATCCACATCAAATCTCAGACTCCACAAGATTATCTCTAACAGTCAAGACGTAATGAACGCATTTCCATCTGAGGACCACGCCACAAACCTAAAGGACCTCAACTTGGGTTCTGATATTTCTCCAGCCACACTTCTCACACAGAAGATTGGAGCTGCTACAGTTCCGCCTGGGAACTTCGATAACAAGGACATTTACAGACGTCAGTGGAGGCAAGTACAACACCTGGCTAACGTGTTTTGGCATCGATGGAAGACCAAATATTTACACTTGCTTCAAAACCGTCACAAATGGCAGACGCCCAGTCCCAATCTCCAAGAAGGAGACCTTGTTCTCTTAAAGGACAAAGAGGCTCATCGTAATGACTGGCCAATGGGACTTATCACCAAGGTCTTACCCAGTGAGGACGGAAAGACTCGTAAGGTAGAAGTTAAGGTGACAAAAGGGGGCTCTACCCGAACCTTCCTCCGCCCGGTCACTGAACTCGTGCTGCTTCTACGAAAGGAGGACATCACATGAACTGAACATGCTCCTGGACGTTGCTCACGGCGGGGAGCATTCCTCTTCATTCTCCAGTTTATTGAACTGTTACATTCCCATTGGATTCTGGGTTGGTGGAAGAGTTGGCATGTTTGCGGCTTCCCCAATCTGAAGATGGGTTTAATATATTTGGACTTATCTTTCGGTTTGATCTACGTGTCGACAACAACGAGTTTGGACTTTAAAATCTTTGATGTTTATTATTGCATGCATGTTTTCTTCCTCTTGTTTTTTCAGGTTCGAACGACTTCGAAGAATTACGGACATCGTGAAATCCAAGGATTTCAGACGGGGAGTGTCATGTCCCACGACTTGGGAAATCATTTAATATTTGCATTGCTTGTGTTCAATCCCTCTTTCTAGGCAGAAGTTTGCCTTTCCCTGTATTTTGTCCCAACTCTCTCACTGTAGTCCTGTGATGTATGTTTGTTCACGCCCTCATTCTCCATTTTGTTATCATCCTTCCATCTGTATGCATCCTATTACATGTCCTCTGTTGAATATTCCTTTTTACCTGCTACTTTCATCATAATACAAGAATTTCAGTTAAAGCAATCCTCTTTTCCTGGAGTCTTCTTACATGAGATCGTGGCTGAGTTAAGCTATCTGATAAATCGGTATGAACGTGAGTACAGGTCAATACGGAAGCGCCCAAAATAAAGGCCTATCCAGGCACCACTGCGTTCTACATATCCATGAGTCAGAGCACCACTGCGTTCTACATATCCATGAGTCAGAATAGTGAGGAGTAAACCAGATGAAAGCAAAGATCTTATGAAGCAGAAATCAAGCACCTTCTCAGGTCAGTCAATGCAAAAATACAAGGAAAAAATGTTCAAAATATAACTTTGTTTTAGTAAATTCTTTTTGTCTAAACCCCTTTACCACCTTGGGTTTTTCTGTTTTGCATTTTCATTTTTCGCTCCCCTTCTTCCCAGAGCCATAACTTTTTTTTTTCCATTAACCCCTTCACCCCCAAGGGTGGTTTGCACGTTAATGACCGGGCCAATTTTTACAATTCTGACCACTGTCCCTTTATGAGGTTATAACTCTGGAACGCTTCAACGGATCTTGGCGATTCTGACAATGTTTTCTCGTGACATATTGTACTTCATGATAGTGGTAAAATTTCTTTGATATAACTTGCGTTTATTTGTAAAAAAAAAAAGGAATATTTGGCGAAAATTTTGAAAATTTTGCAATTTTCCAACTTTGAATTTTTATGCCCTTAAATCACAGACATATGTCATGCAAAATACTTAATAAGTAACATTTCCCACATGTCTACTTTACATCAGCACAATTTTGGAACCAAAATTTTTTTTGGTAACGGAGTTATAAGGGTTAAAAGTTGACCAGCAATTTCTCATTTTTACAACACCATTTTTTTTTAGGGACCACATCTCATTTGAAGTCATTTTGAGGGGTCTAAATGATAGAAAATACCCAAGTGTGACACCATTCTAAAAACTGCACCCCTCAAGGTACTCAAAACCACTTTCAAGAAGTTTATTAACCCTTCAGGTGTTTCACAGGAATTTTTGGAATGTTTAAATAAAAATAAACATTTAACTTTTTTTCACACAAAATTTATTTCAGCTCCAATTTGTTTTATTTTACCAAGGGTAACAGGAGAAAATAGACCCCAAAATTTGTTGTACAATTTGTCCTGAGTACGCTGATACCCCATATGTGGGGGTAAACTACTGTTTGGGCGCATGGCAGAGCTCGGAAGGAAAGGAGCGCCATTTGACTTTTCAATGCAAAATTGACTGGAATTGAGATGGGACGCCATGTTGCATTTGGAGAGCCCCTGATGTGCCTAAACATTGAAACCCCCCACAAGTGACACCATTTTGGAAAGTAGACCCCCTAAGGAACCTATCTAGATGTGTGGTGAGCACTTTGACCCAACAAGTGCTTCACAGAAGTTTATAATGCAGAGCCGTAAAAATAAAAAATCATATTTTTTCACAAAAATGATCTTTTTGCCCCCAATTTTTTATTTTCCCAAGGGTAAGAGAAGAAATTGGACACCAAAAATTGTTGTGCAATTTGTCCTGAGTACGCTGATACCCCATATGTGGGTGTAAACCATTGTTTGGGCGCAGGGCAGAGCTTGGAAGGGAAGGATCGCCATTTGACTTTTCAATGCAAAATTGACTGGAATTGAGATGGGACGCCATGTTGCATTTGGAGAGCCCCTGATGTGCCTAAACATTGAAACCCCCCACAAGTGACACCATTTTGGAAAGTAGACCCCCTAAGGAACCTATCTAGATGTGTGGTGAGCACTTTGACCCAACAAGTGCTTTACAGAAGTTTATAATGCAGAGCCGTAAAAATAAAAAATCATATTTTTTCACAAAAATGATCTTTTCGCCCCCAATTTTTTATTTTCCCAAGGGTAAGAGAAGAAATTGGACCCCAAAAATTGTTGTGCAATTTGTCCTGAGTACGCTGATACCCCATATGTGGGTGTAAACCATTGTTTGGGCGCAGGGCAGAGCTCGGAAGGGAAGGAGCGCCATTTGACTTTTCAATGCAAAATTGACTGGAATTGAGATGGGATGCCATGTTGCGTTTGGAGAGCCCCTGATGTGCCTAAACATTGAAACCCCCCACAAGTGACACCATTTTGGAAAGTAGACCCCTTAAGGAACTTATCTAGATGTGTGTTGAGCACTTTGACCCAACAAGTGCTTCACAGAAGTTTATAATGCAGAGCCGTAAAAATACAAAATCATATTTTTTCACAAAAATGATCTTTTCGCCCCCATTTTTTTACTTCCCCAAGGGTAAGAGAAGAAATTAGACCACAAAAGTTGTTGTGCAATTTGTCCTGAGTACGACGATACCCCATATGTGGGGGTAAAGCACTGTTTGGGCGCATAGCAGAGCTCGGAAGGGAAGGAGCGCTATTTTACTTTTCAATGCAAAATTGACTGGAATTAAGATGGGATGCCATGTTGCGTTTGGAGAGCCCCTGATGTGCCTAAACATTAAAAACCCCCACAAGTGACACCATTTTGGAAAGTAGACCCCCTAAGGAACTTATCTAGATGTGTTTTGAGAGCTTTGAACCCCCAAGTGTTTCACTACAGTTTATAACGCAGAGCCGTGAAAATAAAAATTCTTTTTTTTCACAAAAATGATTTTTTAGCCCCCAGTTTTGTATTTTCACAAGGGTATCAGGATAAATTGGACCCCAAAAGTTGTTGTACAATTTGTCCTGAGTACACTGATACCCCATATGTGGGGGGGAACCACTGTTTGGGCGCATGACAGCTCGGAAGGGAAGGAGCGCCATTTGGAATGCAGACTTAAATGGATTGGTCTGCAGGCGTCACGTTGCATTTGCAGAGCCCCTGATGTACCCAAAAAGTACAAACCCCCCACAAGTGACCCCATATCGGAAACTAGACCCCCCATGGAACTTATCTAGATGTGTTGTGAGAACTTTGAACCCCCAAGTGTTTCACTACAGTTTATAACGCATAGCCGTGAAAATAAAAATTCTTTTTTTTTTTTCACAAAAATGATTTTTAGCCCCCAGTTTTGTATTTTCACAAGGGTATAAGGATAAATTGGACCCCAAAAGATGATGTCCAATTTGTCCTGAGTACGCTGATACCCCATATGTGGGGGGGAACCACTGTTTGGGCGCATGACAAAGCTCGGAAGGGAAGGAGCGCCATTTGGAATGCAGACTTAAATGGATTGGTCTGCAGGCGTCACGTTGCATTTGCAGAGCCCCTGATGTACCCAAACAGTACAAACCCCCCATAAATGACCCCATATCGGAAACTAGACCCCCCAAGGAACTTATCTAGATGTGTTGTGAGAACTTTGAACCCCCAAGTGTTTCACTACAGTTTACAACGCAGAGCCGTGAAAATAAAAAATCTTTTTTTTCCCACAAAACTTATTTTTTGGCCCCCAGTTTTGTATTTTCCCAAGGGCAGCAGGAGAAATTGGACCCCAAAAGATGATGTCCAATTTGTCCTGAGTACGCTGATACCCCATATGTTGGGGTAAACCCCTGTTTGGGCACACGGGAGAGCTCTGAAGGGAAGGAGCACTGTTTTCCTTTTTCAACGCAGAATTGGCTGGAATTCAGATCGGATGCCATATCCCGTTTGGAGAGCCCCTGATGTGCCTAAACAGTGGAAACCCCCCAATTATAACTGAAACCCTAATCCAAACACACCCCTTACCCTAATCCCAACAGTAACCCTAACCACTCCTCTAACCCAGACACACCCAACCCTATTCCCAACCGTAATTGTAATCCAAACCCTAACCCTATCTTTAGCCCCAACCCTAACTGTAGCCCCAACCCTAGCCCCAACCCTAGCCCTAACCCTAGCAATAACCCTAGCCCTATCACTAGCCCTAACACTAGCCGTAACACTAGCCCTAACCCTAACCCTAACCCTAGCCCCAACCCTAGCCCTAACCCTAGCCCTAACCCTAGCAATAACCCTAGCCCTATCACTAGCCCTAACACTAGCCCTAACACTAGCCGTAACACTAGCCCTAACCCTAGCCCTAACCCTAGCCCCAACCCTAGCCCCAACCCTAGCCCCAACCCTAGCCCTAACCCTAGCCCCAACCCTAGCCCTAACCCTAACCCTAGCCCTAACCCTAGCCCCAACCCTAGCCCTAACCCTAACCCTAGCCCCAACCCTAGCCCTAACCCTAACCCTTGCCCTAACCCTAACCCTAGCCCTAACTCTAGTCCTAACTCTAGCCCTAACCCTAACCCTAATGGGAAAATGGAAATAAATACATTTTTTATTTTTTTTATTTTTCCCTAACTAAGGGGGTGATGAAGGGGGGTTTGATTTACTTTTATAGCGGGTTTTTTAGCGGGTTTTTATGATTGGCAGCCGTCACACACTGAAAGACGCTTTTCATTGTAAAAAATATTTTTTGCATTACCACATTTTGAGAGCTGTAATTTTTCCATATTTGAGTCCACAGAGTCATGTGAGATCTTGTTTTTTGCAGGTCGAGTTGACGTTTTTATTGGTAACATTTTCGGACACATGACATTTTTTGGTCGCTTTTTATTCCGATTTTTGTGAGGCAGAGTGATCAAAAACCAGCTATTCATGAATTTCTTTTGGGGGAGGCGTTTATACCGTTCCGCGTTTGGTAAAATTGATAAAGCAGTTTTATTCTTCGGGTCAGTACGATTGCAGTGATACCTCAATTATATCATTTTTTTTATGTTTTGGCGCTTTTATACGATAAAGACTATTTTATAGAAAAAATAATTATTTTGATATCGCTTTATTCTCAGGACTATAACTTTTTTATTTTTTTGCTGATGATGCTGTGTGGAGGCTCGTTTTTTGCGGGACAAGATGACGTTTTCAGCGGTACCATGGTTATTTATATCAGTCTTTTTGATCGCGTGTTATTCCACTTTTTGTTCGGCGGTATGATAATAAAGTGTTGTTTTTTGCCTCGTTTTTTTTTTTTTTTCTTACGGTGTTTACTGAAGGGGTTAACTAGTGGGGCAGTTTTATAGGTTGGGTCGTTACGGACGCGGCGATACTAAATATGTGTACTTTTATTGTTTTTTTTTATTTTATTTAGCTAAAGAAATGTATTTATGGGAATAATATTTTTTTTTTCTTTATTTAGGATATTTTTTTTATTTTTTTTTTATACACATGTGGGGAATTTTTTTTAAACTTTTTTACTTTGTCCCAGGGGGGGACATCACAGCACTCTGCCAGATCTGCGATCTGCTGTGCAGGGCTGCAGGCTTACCAAGTGTCTGCTCTGAGCAGACACTCGGTAAGCCACCTCCCTCCCTGCAGGACCCGGATGCCGCGGCCATCTTGGATCCGGGACCTGCGGCGAGGAGGGAGGTAGGAGACCCTCGGAGCAACGCGATCACATCGCGTTGCTCCGGGGGTCTCAGGGAAGCCCGCAGGGAGCCCCCTCCCTGCACGATGCTTCCTTATACCGCGGTACACCGTGATCATGTTTGATCGCGGTGTGCCGGGGGTTAATGTGCCGGGGGCGGTCCGTGACCGCTCCTGGCACCTAGTGCCGGATGTCAGCTGCGATATGCAGCTGACACCCGACCGCGATCGGCTGCGCTCCCCCCGTGAGCGCGGCCGATCGGCTATGACGTACTATCCCGTCGAGGGTCAGATAGGCCCAGGTCACCTCGACGGGATAGTACGTCTAAGGTCACAGAGGGGTTAATATGACCAAGTGAGGGTCTTTTATTTGCAGGACGAGGTGTACTTTTGAATGACACCATAGGTTTTATCCAAGTATGGTGAAATTGAAAAAAACATTCAATTCCACAATTGTTTTTTTTTGAGGGGTGGGGGGTGTTTATCATGTTCACTAAACACTAAATCTGACCTGCCATTATGATTCAGGTCATTACAAGTTTGTAGATACCAAAAATGTATAGGTTATTTATTATTTAAGTGGTGAAAAAAAATACAAAGTTTGTTAAAAAAAAAAAAAAAAGCGCCATTTTCCGAGACCCATGGCATTTTTCCCTGTATAGCTTCTCTGTTGCAGGTTACCGTGTTCCCTTTTGTTTTACAGTGTCTGTGTCCTCTGCGGCACCTGACGTTCATCCTCGGCTCCTTCAGATTCCCTCAGATTCTCAGCCTTCGTCCAGTTCTTTCACCCTCTTCTCCTCCCCTTCCATCCTTCCAATCCCTGATCCTTCCTCCAGGTCCTTGGTCCTCGCTGTCTCCTCCTGGACCCTCGCTTTATTTTCTGTTTGTCCTCTCTGAGCCACCCCTTTGGTACCAGCTGTTAAAGGGAACCGGTCACCCCCCCCCCCCCAGGCATTTTTAACTAAAAGAGCCACCTTGTGCAGCAGTAATGCTGCATTCTGACAAGGTGGCTCTTTTAGTTCTGGGTGCTGTAACTGCCGAAATAATCAGTTTTGTAATTTGTCCTAAATACCTTTTCTTCAGTCAAGGAGGCAGGCCTTTCCCCCCCTGCTGCAGACGCCCCACAGCCATCACTCAAGTCTTCTTGGCTCCGGGCGCCGCCTCATCACCACTGTTTTGAAATGAGCCGGCACCTGCGCTCTTTTCTCCTACCTTGGGCAGGTGAAATGAGCGCTGCCCGTCTGTCCTCATATGCAGTCTGGCTGACTGCGCCTGTGCGGCCGCCCTGCCTGTGAATCCCAGCCCCGCAGTGTGAATAAATCAGAAGACACTGCGGGGCTGGGATTCACAGGCAGGGCAGCTGCACAGGCGCAGTCAGCTAGACTGCATATGAGGACAGACGGGCAGCGCTCACTGCGCCTGCCCAAGGCAGGAGAAAAGAGCGCAGGCACGGGCTCATTTCAAAACAGCGGTGAGGAGGCGGCGCCCGGCGCCAAGAAGACTTGAATGACAGCTGTGTGGCGTCTGCAGCAGGAGGGAAAGGCCTGCCTCCTTGACTGAAGAAAAGGTATTTAGGACAAATTACAAAACTGATTATTTCGGCAGTTACAGCACCCAGAACTAAAAGAGCCACCTTGTCAGAATGCAGCATTACTGCTGCACAAGGTGGCTCTTTTAGTTAAAAACGCCTGGGGGGTGACAGGTTCCCTTTAAGATATTTCCCAGTCTTAGGCCTGCCCCTGACACTCCCTGTATTGGGGGTGGGTTCACTAGGTAAGCTCGCCCAGGGGGCTCTGGTATCCTGACCCAGAGGGTCCATTCCAAGCAGGTGTGCTTCTGCGTTGTAGTATAATCAGGCCATGGACCCCGCAGGTACTTCTGCGGCTACTCAAAAGGAGCTGGTACTTCTGCGTGAAAATCAGACCCGCATTATGTCCTTTATGATGACAATGGAATCCCGTCTGTCCGCTTTACAGGCTTCTGACCCAGGAAACGCAACCCAGCTTGCAAGCCTCCAGCAGGAGCTTGTCCAACAACGTGACACACAGGCTGGCATACTTAGTTACATGGCCTCTGTAGATGATCGTTTGTTTTCTCTGCAGTCCGCCGCTACGGCCTCTGCGCAGGCTTCATCCTGGGATCCTGATCCTATACCTCACCCTCCGCCTTGCCTTGGTAAAACGCCTTGGTATAGTGGTGATCCAAAGCTCTGCCATGGTTTTTTGAATCAGTGTCATCTACACTTTGAGTTACTATTGCAGCAATATCCCACAGATCGGACTAGGGTGGCGTTTGTGGTTTCACATTTAGAGAGAGAGGCTTTGGCGTGGATTAATCCTCTCTGGAAGCGTGATGATCCCATTGTTTCCCAGTTGTCAACTTTCTTGGAGACCTTTCGCAGAGTGTTTGATGAACTGATCCGCTTGGCCTCTACTACTCTTTTATCTCCACCAGGGCTCTCTATCAGTTGGCCAATACACCATTCGTTTTCGCACTCTGTCCTCTGAGTTGGGGTGGAACAACGAGGCTCTTGTTGGGGCCTTCTGGCGAGGTCTGCCGGGTCGAATTAAAGATGAGCTGGCTGGACGAGATACACCTACTTCCTTAGAAGATTTAATCTCTCTTGCTACACGAATTGATCTACGCTTTCAGGAGCGCTCTCGCGAATCTGCTCGGGAGAGAATGCTTCCTCGTTCATCCTCATCTATTTGCAGGCCACCAAGAGCCCGCTACCCGTGATGTCTTCTTCGGCCACCGCACCTGTGCCGATGCAGGTGGATCGGCTTAAGATGGCTGAGCAATGTCGCAAGGAGAGACTCGCACAAGGTCTTTGTTTCTATTGTGGGAGTGCTTCCCATTTGCTTCATTCCTGTCCTGAATGTCCAGGAAACTCCTCAACCTAGGTCAGGTAAGAGAGGCCTCCCTAGGTGCATGTGATTCCTCTCTACCCTTAACTTTATCTGTTCTATTGCTTGTGGGTCTTAAACGCTATTCTGAGGTGGCTTATGTGGATTTGGGCGCATCAGGGAACTTTATTAGGCTAGAGGAGGTTAGTAAGTTTCATATTCCAGTTAAGACTTTGAAAAATCCTCAGTTAATTGCATCCATGGATGGCAAACCCCTTCCGGAGACTGTTACTCAGGTTACTGAAGAGGTGGAGCTTCAGGTAGGAGCCCCGCAGCGGGGAAGATAGCCTTCTACGTCCTGTCCGGCCTATATCACCTGGTTCTTCTTTGCCTTCCCTTGCTGAGGGCTCATAAACCTACCTTAGATTGGCATTCTGGTAGTATACTGCGCTGGGGGCAGTCTTGCTGGGGACGGTGTTTGCTGCTGGTGCATCCCATTTGTTTCTCCCGTCCTTCTTCTGCTCCCACTGGATTACCTCCCGCCTATTGTTAGTTCGCAGATGTCTTCAACATGAACGCAACTAAAATTATCTACATAAACGCAAAGACTTGAAAATCTGGCTAAAGGCTTTATTCGGAAATCCTCTTCTCCTGCTGGTGCTGGATTTTTCTTCGTGAAGAAGAAAGATGGCTCTCTTCATCCCTGTATAGATTACAGAGGTCTGAACAACATTACAGTCAAGAACAAATATCCTCTGCCGCTTATCCCAGAGCTTTTTGACCGACAGAGGGGCGCAAATATTCACCAAACTTGACCTTCGTGGAGCCTGTAACCTGGCTCATATTCGTGCTGGGGATGAGTGGAAGATCGCATTCAACACACTAGACGGTCATTTCGAATATTTGGCTATGCCATTCGGCCTCTGCAATGCCCCAGCGATGTTTCAAGAATTTATCAATGATGTATTTTGGGATCTCCTTTACTCCTGTGTTGTGGTCTACCTGGACGACATTCTCATTTTCTCTCCAAGCCTACCCTGCCCTCTCACAGACGGGACGTTCGTCAGGTACTGCAACAAGTAAGAGAGAGTCATCTTTTTGCCAAGTTCAAAAAATGTATCTTTGAGCAGACATCTTTGCCTTTTTTCGGATATGTCATCTTTGATTTCGGCTTAAAGATGGACCCTGAGAAGGTATCTTCCGTTCTCAATTGGTTGCGTCCCCTCAGAGTTAAGGCTATTCAGTGATTCCTCAGCTTTGCCAACTATTACAGGCAATTTATCCCTCATTTTTCTTCATTGACTAAGCAAATATCCTCCCTTTTCTGCAAATGAGCTAACCCCAGTCTTTGGTCTGCAGAGGCTGAAAACGCCTTCCAGGCTCTGAAACAAGAGTTTGCTACTGCCTCCGTGCTTCACCGTCCAGACGCAAGCAGACCATTCATCTTTGAGGTGGACGCCTCTTCTACAAGAGCTGGAGCAGTGTTCTCCCAGAAGTCTACTTTCGGACGGTTAATCATCTGCTGGTTTTTCTCTATAGCGTTCTCGCCATCTGAATGCAATTACTCCATCGGAGACAAAGAACTTCTGGCCATAAAGTTGGCTTTGGAGGAGTGGCGTTATCTCCTTGAGAATGCTGTACCTCCTTACATTATATTCACCGACCACAAGAATTTTGGCCTACTTTCAATCTGCTCAAAGGCTCAACCCTTGGCAAGAGAGATGGTCTTTATTCTTCGGTCATTTCGACTTTGAACTTCACTTTCGTCCAGGCAATAAGAATGTTAAGGCTGATGCACTATCGAGGTCCTTTCAGCCAGTGGACGTAGAGGAGAAGCCCTCACACATTATTGACCCTTCTAGGATCATCACCGTGGCTCCTCTAAATATTTCTACCCCACCACTGGGCAAAACCTTTGTGCCTGAGGGTGACAGAGAGAGAGTATTGTTGTGGTGGCATTCTTCTATAGTTGCCGGTCATGCTGGAACCAAGAAAACCCTCTCTCTTATTTCTCGCCACTATTGGTGGCCCTCTCTTCGCCAAGACATTCAGGATTTTACAGCCTTGTGTCCATCCTGTGCCAGGAACAAGATCCTGAGATAACTACCTTCTGGGCTCCTGTACCCGCTCCCTGTATCGTCGGTTCCTTGGAAGCATATAGCCATGGACTTCATCACTGACCTCCCTCATTCTTCAGGTTGTACCATTGTCCTGGTGGTTGTGGATCGTTTTTCTAAGATGGCTCACTTTGTTCCGTTATCTGGGCTGCCCACTGCTCCTGAGTTGGCAAAAATTTTCATCCACCATAATATTCAGACTTCAGTTTCCCGCAACACATCGTGTCAGATCTAGGAGTCCAATTCACCTCCTGATTTTGACAATCTCTCTGCAGACTTATGAAAGTAACCCTGGATTTCTCCTCTGATTATCATCCACAGACCAACGGTCAAGTGGAGCGAGTTAATCAAGTCTTAACATCGACATTTCTGCAATGCTCTCTAGGACGATTGGGTCAGCCTTCTTCCTTGGGCAGAAGGAGGTCGTGACCCAGTAGCTCTGCCCTGTCATGGTGGTCCCCTGTTGTGGATTCTGTTTGTGGGCTCCCTCTGGTGGTTACTGCTGGTACTGGGTGACTTTGGTGGGTTGCGGCCTTTGGTTTCCACCTGTCCATCAGAGGCTGGGTGTTTCCTATTTTACCTGGCCTTTCTGTCATTCCCTTGCCAGCTATCAATGTATTCAGATGTGCTCTGTTTGGTTCCTGCCTACCTGCTCCCAGATCTTTCAGGATAAGCTAAGTGCTGATTTTTCAGTTGTTTGGTTTTTTGTCCAGCTTGCTTATTATGTCTCTATGCTAGCTGGTAGCTCTAGTGGACTGAGGTTCTCCCCATGTGCCATGAGTTGGCACATGGGTTCTTGTAATCTCAGGATGGTTTTTTGATTAGGGTTTTTTGCTGACCGCTCAGTCCCCTTTTGTATCGTTCTGCTTTCTAGTTTACAGCGGGCCTCAATTTGCTAAATCTATATATATCATCTCTATGTGTGTGCCTTCCTCTCATTTCACCGTCAATACATGTGAGGGGGCAACTATATCTTTTGGGGTTCATTCCTCTGGAGGCAAGTGAGGTCTTTATTTTCTCTGCAGTACTAGTTAGCTCTTAGGCTGGTGCGTGGCGTCTAGAACCAACGTAGGCATGCTCCCTGGCTATCTCTAGTTGCGTTTGTCAGGCGTAGGGCAGCGGTCAGCCCAGGTTCCATCACCCTAGAGCTCGTCCGTTATTTATTTGTACTTTACTTGTCCTGTGCTATCCCTAGCCATTGGGGATTCATGACAGTATAGCCGGCCCACAAAGTGTTAATTGTTTGGGCTGAAGCAGGAGAAAAAGAAGTGTTTAAGGGAAATTTTTTATTTTTTTTTTTTCCCTTCAGAGTTTTGCTGCCTAGCCCTTAATTGCTGTCTAGCTGCTTCTTACCTCCTCTTGACCCTTGAATGGCTCTGATCTTAGCTGTTTAACATGGATGTCCAGAGTTTGGCTTCCAGCCTGAGTAATCTCGCGGCAAAAGTTCAAAACATACAGGATTTTGTTGTTCACACTCCCATGTCTGAACCTAGAATTCCTATTCCAGAGTTCTTCTCTGGAGATAGATCTACCTTCCTGAATTTCAGGAACAATTGTAAATTGTTTCTTTCTTTAAAATCTCGCTCCTCTGGAGACCCTGCTCAACAGGTCAGGATTGTAATATCTTTCCTGCGGGGCGACCCTCAGAATTGGGCATTTGCATTGGCACCAGGGGATCCTGCATTGCTCAGTGTGGATGCGTTTTTTCTGGCATTGGGATTGCTCTATGAGGAACCCAACCTGGAGATTCAGGCTGAAAAGGCTTTATTAGCCCTCTCTCAGGGGCATGATGAAGCGGAAATATATTGTCAAAAATTTCGGAAATGGTCGGTGCTTACTCAGTGGAATGAGTGCGCCCTGGCTGCAAACTTCAGAAATGGTCTTTCTGAGGCCATTAAGGATATTATGGTGGGGTTCCCTACGCCTACAGGTCTGAATGAGTCTATGGCTATGGCCATTCAGATTGATCGGCGTTTGCGGGAGCGCAAACCCGTGCACCAGTTGGCGGTGTCTTCTGAACAGGCACCTGAGACTATGCAATGTGATAGAATTCAGTCCAGAAGTGAACGGCAAAATTATAGGCGGAAAAATGGATTGTGTTTTTATTGTGGTGATTCAGCTCATGTTATATCAGCATGCTCTAAACGCACAAAAAAGCTTGATAAATCTTTTGCCATTGGTACTCTGCAGCCTAAGTTCATTTTGTCTGTGACTCTGATTTTTTCACTGTCTTCCATTTCCGTTGATGCCTATGTGGATTCGGGCGCTGCCCTGAGTCTTATGGATTGGTCATTTGCTAAATGCTGCGGTTTTAGTCTGGAGCCTCTGGAAGTCCCTATTCCTCTGAAGGGAATTGACTCTACACCATTGGCTATGAATAAACCGCAGTATTGGACACAAGTGACCATGCGCATGACTCCCGTTCATCAGGAGGTGATTCGCTTCCTTGTACTGTATAATTTACATGATGTACTAGTGCTGGGTCTGCCATGGTTACAAACTCATAATCCTGTCCTGGACTGGAAAACAATGTCTGTGTTAAGCTGGGGATGTCAGGGGGTTCATGATGATGCACCTCCGATTTCTATCGCTTCATCTACTCCTTCTGAGATCCCTGAGTTTTTGTCTGACTATAGGGATGTTTTTGAGGAGCCTAAGCTCAATTCGCTCCCTCCTCATAGAGATTGTGACTGTGCTATAGAATTGATTCCTGGCAGTAAGTTCCCTAAGGGTCGTTTATTTAATCTGTCACTGCCAGAGCATACTGCTATGCGGAATTATATTAAGGAGTCCTTGGAAAAGGGACATATTCGTCCATCTTCGTCCCCTCTGGGAGCAGGTTTTTTTTTCGTGGCAAAAAAAGATGGTTCCCTGAGGCCTTGTATAGATTATCGCCTTCTGAATAAGATTACAGTCAAATATCAGTATCCATTGCCATTATTGACTGACTTGTTTGCTCGCATTAAGGGGGCTAGGTGGTTCACTAAGATAGATCTTCGCGGTGCGTATAATCTGGTGCGGATAAAACAAGGTGATGAGTGGAAAACCGCATTTAATACGCCTGAGGGCCATTTTGAGTATTTGGTAATGCCTTTTGGACTCTCCAATGCTCCGTCAGTCTTTCAGTCCTTTATGCACAATATTTTCCGTGAATATCTGGATAAGTTTATGATTGTGTATTTGGATGATATTTTGGTGTTTTCTGATTACTGGGAGTCTCATGTTCTACAGGTCAGGAAGGTGTTTCAGGTTCTGCGGGCCAATTCTCTGTTTGTGAAGGGCTCAAAGTGTCTCTTCGGAGTCCAGAAGATTTCTTTTTTGGGGTACATTTTTTCTCCTTTTACTATTGAGATGGATCCCGTTAAGTATCAGGCAATTTGTGACTGGACACAACCTACATCTGTTAAGAGCCTACAGAAGTTCTTGGGGTTTGCTAATTTTTATCGTCGGTTCATTGCAAATTTTTCCAGTATTGTTAAACCTTTGACTGATTTAACTAAAAAGGGTGCTGATGTTGCTAATTGGTCTCCTGCGGCTGTGGGGGCCTTTCAGGAACTTAAGCGCCGGTTTTCTTCTGCTCCTGTGTTGTGTCAACCAGATGTTTCACTTCCTTTTCAGGTTGAGGTTGATGCTTCCGAGATTGGAGCGGGGGCGGTTTTGTCACAGAGAAGTTCTGATGGCTCGGTGATGAAGCCATGTGCATTCTTCTCTAGAAAATTCTCGCCCGCCGAGCGCAATTATGATGTGGGTAATCGGGAGCTTTTGGCCATGAAGTGGGCATTTGAGGAGTGGCGTCATTGGCTTGAGGGTTCGGTGACCCCTCCTCAAGGGGGGGGTACTGTTGTGGATTCTGTTTGTGGGCTCCCTCTGGTGGTTACTGCTGGTACTGGGTGACTTTGGTGGGTTGCGGCCTTTGGTTTCCACCTGTCCATCAGAGGCTGGGTGTTTCCTATTTTACCTGGCCTTTCTGTCATTCCCTTGCCGGCTATCAATGTATTCAGATGTGCTCTGTTTGGTTCCTGCCTACCTGCTCCCAGATCTTTCAGGATAAGCTAAGTGCTGATTTTTCAGTTGTTTGTTTTTTTGTCCAGCTTGCTTATTATGTCTCTATGCTAGCTGGTAGCTCTTGTGGACTGAGGTTCTCCCCATGTGCCATGAGTTGGCACATGGGTTCTTGTAATCTCAGGATGGTTTTTTGATTAGGGTTTTTTGCTGACCGCTCAGTCCCCTTTTGTATCGTTCTGCGTTCTAGTTTACAGCGGGCCTCAATTTGCTAAATCTATATATATCATCTCTATGTGTGTGCCTTCCTCTCATTTCACCGTCAATACATGTGAGGGGGCAACTATATCTTTTGGGGTTCATTCCTCTGGAGGCAAGTGAGGTCTTTATTTTCTCTGCAGTACTAGTTAGCTCTTAGGCTGGTGCGTGGCGTCTAGAACCAACGTAGGCACGCTCCCTGGCTATCTCTAGTTGCGTTTGTCAGGCGTAGGGCAGCGGTCAGCCCAGGTTCCATCACCCTAGAGCTCGTCCGTTATTTATTTGTACTTTACTTGTCCTGTGCTATCCCTAGCCATTGGGGATTCATGACAGTCCCCATCTGGTATTTCAGGATGCCTCCTGCTATGGTATGCGCCATTATGCCCGTTCTTGCTGGTATTTGCGCTGCGCTATAGTCAAGTCACCTGACATTCATCTTCAGCTCCTTCTACTGCAAATACTCAGCCTTCGTCCGCTTCCTTCACCCTCTTCTCCTGCCCTGCCATCCCTCCAATCCCTGATACTTCCACCAGGTCCTTGGTCCTCGCTGTCTCCTCCCGGACCCTCGCTTTAGTTTTAGTTTGTCCTCTCTGAGCCGCCCCTTTGGTACCAGCTGTTAGGATATTTACCCCTCTTGTGCCTGCCCCTGACACTCCCTGTATAGGGGTTGGTTCACTAGGTAAGCTCGCCCAGGGGGCTCTGGTATCCCGTCCCAGAGGGTCCACTCCATGCAGGTGAGCTTCCGCGTTATACCAAATATGTGTATTTTTTATTTATTTTGTTTTATTTTTAATGGGCGAATGGGAGGTGATTTGAACTTTTATATTTTTTTAATATTTTTAAAATCTTTTTTACTTGCTTTAATAGTCTCATGGAAGACTTGAAGCTGCAATCATCTGATTGCTTGTGCTACACTATGAGTAGCAAAAATGCTCACCTGCTATGAGCAAAGGCCACAGGGCTGTACTCACAGCAGTTTGGCAATGACAACCACAGGGGTCTCCTGCAGACCTGCAGACCCCGGGTTCTCATGCCAATCCATCGGTGCCCAGTGATCATGAGACAGGGGCACCAATGGGCAGAGCTAATGACGTGCATCCAGTATGCCGCGTTAAATGCCGCTGTCACAGATTGACAGTGGCATTTAACATGTTAACAGCTGCGGATGGATCATGATCCCCCCACGGCTGTTAAGAGCACATGTCAGCTGATGAAATCATGAAGTCATCTGCCTGAAACTCTTTGTTCTTTGCAGCCATTTGGTAAATTCAAAAAAGTTCATTTTTTGCTCATTAATGTACACTCTGTACTCCATCTTGACTGAAAAAAACAGAAATGTAGTAATTTTTGCAAATTTATTAAAAAAGAAAAACTGAAATATCACATGGTCATAAGTATTCAGACCCTTTGCTCAGTATTGGGTAGAAGCACCCCTTTGAGCTAGAACAGCCATGAGTCTTCTTGGCAATGATGCAACAAGTTTTTCACACCTGGATTTGGAGATCCTCTACCATTCTTCCTTGCAGATCCTCTCCTTCCATCAGGTTGGACGGTGAATGTTGGTGGACAGCCATTTTCAGGTCTCTCCCGAGATGTTCAATTGGGTTTAGGTCAGCTAGGTTGGCTGGGACAGTCAAGAATAGTCACAGAGTTGTTCTGAAGCCACTCCTTTGTTATTTTAGCTGTGTGCTAAGGGTCTTTGTCTTGTTGAAAGGTGAACCTTCGGCCAAGTCTGAATTCCAGAGCACTCTGGAAGAGGTTTTCATCCAGGATATCTCTGTACTTGGCCACATTCACCTTTCCTTCCATGACAACCAATTGTCCTATCCCTGCAGCTGAAAAACACCCCCACCACCACCATGTTTCACTGTTGGGATTGTACTGGGCAGGTGATGAGCAGTGCCTGGTTTTCTCCACACATACCGCTTAGAATCACCAAAAAGGTCTATCTTCATCTCGTCAGACCAGAGAATCTTATTTCTCATAGTCTGGGAGTCCTAAATGTGGTTTTTAGCAAACTCTATGCAGACTTTCATATGTCTTGCACTGAGGAGAGGCTTCCATCGGGCCCCTCTACCATAAAGGCCCCACTGGTGGAGGGCTACAGTGACAGTTGACTTTGTGGAACTTTCTCTCATCTCCCTACTGCATCTCTGGAACTCAGTCACAGTGATCTTGGGGTTCTTCTTTACCTCTCTCACCAAGGCTCTTCTCCCACGATTGCTCAGTTTGGCTGGACGGCCAGGTCTAGGAAGACTTCTGATAGTCCCAAACTACTTCCATTTAAGAATTATGGAGGCCACTGTGCTCTTAGGAACCTTGAGTACTGCAGAAATTCTGTTATAACCTTGGCCAGATCTGTGCCTTGCCACAATTCTGTCTCTGATCTAGTTGGCCAGTTCCATTGACCTCATGATTCTCATTGTGTCTGACATGCACTGTGAGCTGTGAGGTTTTATATAGACAGGTGTGTGCTTTTCCAAATCAAGCTCTATCAATTTAATTAAACACAGCTGGACTCCAATGAAGGCATAGAACCATCTCAAGGAGGATCACAAGGAAATGGAGAGCTTGTGACTTAACCCCTTAAGCCCCGAGGGTGGTTTGCACGTTAATGACCGGGCCAATTTTTACAATTCTGACCACTGTCCCTTTATGAGGTTATAACTCTGGAACGCTTCAACGGATCTTGGCGATTCTGACATTGTTTTCTCGTGACATATTGTACTTCATGTTAGTGGTAAAATTTCTTCGATATAACTTGCGTTTATTTGTGAAAAAAACGAATATTTGGCGAAAATTTTGAAAATTTCGCAATTTTCCAACTTTGAATTTTTATGCCCTTAAATCACAGACATATGTCACACAAAATACTTAATAAATAACATTTCCCACATGTCTACTTTACATCAGCACAATTTTGGAACCAAAATTTTTTTTTGTGACGGAGTTATAAGGGTTAAAAGTTGACCAGCAATTTCTCATTTTTACAACACCATTTTTTTTTAGGGACCACATCTCATTTGAAGTCATTTTGACGGGTCTATATGATAGAAAATACCCAAGTGTGACACCATTCTAAAAACTGCACCCCTCAAGGTACTCAAAACCACTTTCAAGAAGTTTATTAACCCTTCAGGTGTTTCACAGGAATTTTTGGAATGTTTAAATAAAAATGAACATTTAACTTTTTTTCACACAAAATTTATTTCAGCTCCAATTTGTTTTATTTTACCAAGGGTAACAGGAGAAAATAGACCCCAAAAGTTGTTGTACAATTTGTCCTGAGTACGCTGATACCCCATATGTGGGGGTAAACCACAGTTTGGGCGCATGGCAGAGCTTGGAAGCAAAGGAGCGCCATTTGACTTTTCAATGCAAAACTGACTGGAATTGAGATGGGACGCCATGTTGCATTTAGAGAGCCCTTGATGTGCCTAAACATTGAAACCCCTAACAAGTGACACCATTTTGGAAAGTAGACCCCCTAAGGAACTTATCTAGATGTGTGGTGAGCACTTTGACCCAACAAGTGCTTTACAGAAGTTTATAATGCAGAGCCGTAAAAATAAAAAATCATATTTTTTCACAAAAATTATCTTTTCACCCCCAATTTTTTATTTTCCCAAGGGTAAGAGAAGAAATTGGACCCCAAAAATTGTTGTGCAATTTGTCCTGAGTACACTGATACCCCATATGTGGGTGTAAACCATTGTTTGGGCGCAGGGCAGAGCTCAGAAGGGAAGGAGCGCCATTTGACTTTTCAATGCAAAATTGACTGGAATTGAGATGGGACGCCATGTTGCGTTTGGAGAGCCCCTAATGTGCCTAAACATTGAAACCCCCCACGAGTGACACCATTTTGGAAAGTAGACCCCTTAAGGAACTTATCTAGATGTGTGTTGAGCACTTTGACCCAACAAGTGCTTCACAGAAGTTTATAATGCAGAGCCGTAAAAATAAAAAATCATATTTTTTCACAAAAATGATCTTTTCACCCCCATTTTTTTATTTCCCCAAGGGTAAGAGAAGAAATTAGACCACAAAAGTTGTTGTGCAATTTGTCCTGAGTACGACGATACCCCATATGTGGGTGTAAACCATTGTTTGGGCGCATAGCAGAGCTCAGAAGGGAAGAAGCGCTATTTTACTTTTCAATGCAAAATTGACTGGAATTAAGATGGGATGCCATGTTGCGTTTGGAGAGCCCCTGATGTGCCTAAACATTAAACCCCCCCACAAGTGACACCATTTTGGAAAGTAGACCCCCTAAGGAACTTATCTAGATGTGTTTTGAGAGCTTTGAACCCCCAAGTGTTTCACTACAGTTTATAACGCAGAGCCGTGAAAATAAAAATTATTTTTTTTTTTCACAAAAATGATTTTTTAGCCCCCAGTTTTGTATTTTCACAAGGGTATCAGGATAAATTGGACCCCAAAAGTTGTTGTCCAATTTGTCTGGAGTACGCTGATACCCCATTTGTGGGGAGGGACCACTGTTTGGGCGCATGACAGAGCTCGGAAGGGAAGGAGCGCCATTTGGAATGCAGACTTAAATGGATTGGTCTGCAGGCGTCACGTTGCATTTGCAGAGCCCCTGATGTACCCAAATAGTACAAACCCCCCACAAGTGACCCCATATTGGAAACTAGACCTCCCAAGGAACTTATCTAGATGTGTTGTGAGAACTTTGAACCCCCAAGTGTTTCACTACAGTTTACAACGCAGAGCCGTGAAAATAAAACATATTTTTTTTCCCACAAAAATGATTTTTAGCCCCCCAAATTTTTATTTTCCCAAGGATAACAAGAGAACTTGGACCCCAGAAGTTGTTGTTCAATTTGTCCCTAGTACGCTGATACCCCATATGTTGGGGTAAACCCCTTTTTGGACGCACGGGAGAGCTCGGAAGGGAAGGAGCACTGTTTTACTTTTTCAACGCAGAATTGGCTGGAATTGAGATTGGACGCCATGTCGCGTTTGGAGAGCCCCTGATGTGCCTGAACAGTGGAAACTCCCCAATTCTACCTGAAACCCTACCCCTAACCGTTTACTGAACATTTTCTGACAGTCATAAGTGCCACGTATATAAGTGCCACGTATATAAGTGCCACGTATATAAGTGCCACGTATATAAGTGCCACGTATTTAAGTGCCACGTATTTAAGTGCCACGTATTTAAGTGCCACGTATTTAAGTGCCACGATATTTCAGTGCCACAATATTTCAGTGCCACGTATTTCAGTGCCACGTATTTCAGTGCCACGTATTTCAGGCACTGAAAAATACGTGGCACGTAAATACTTCAGTGCCACGATATTTCAGTGCCACGATATTTCAGTGCCACGTATTTCAGTGCCACGTATTTCAGGCACTGAAAAATACGTGGCACGTAAATACGTGGCACTTAAATACGTGGCACTTAAATACGTGGCACTTAAATACGTGGCACTTAAATACGTGGCACTTAAATACGTGGCACTTATATACGTGGCCACTGAAATATCGTGGCACTTATATACGTATATACGTATATAAACGTATATTTCAGTGCCACGTATTTCAGGTTAGGGGTAGGGTTAGGGGTAGGGTTAGGGTTTTTTGTTTTTTTCTTGTTTTCTTGTGTTTTTCTATAAAAACGCATGCGTTTTACCGCGTTTACATGCATTTTTTCACACATGCGGTTTTTTAAAAAACGCATGCAGATAAAAACGCAAGTGTGAAACCAGACTAAAAGACGCTTTTTATAGCAAAAAAGTTTTTGCGTCTCCACATTTTGAGACCTATAATTTTTCCACATTTTGGTCCACAGAGTCATGTGAGGTCTTGTTTTTTGCGGGACGAGTTGACGTTTTTATTGGTAACATTTTCGGACACGTGACCATTTTTTATCACTTTTTATTCCGATTTTTGTGAGGCAGAATAACCAAAAACCAGCTATTCATGAATTTCTTTTGGGAGAGGCGTTTATACCGTTCTGCGCTTGGTAAAATTGATAAAGCAGTTTTATTCGTCGGGTCAGTACGATTACAGCGATATCTCATTTATATCATTTTTTTATGTTTTGACGCTTTTATACGATAAAAACTATTTTATAGAAAAAATAATTATTTTGGCATCGCTTTATTCTGAGGACTATAACTTTTTTATTTTTTTGCTGATGATGCTGTATGGCGGCTCGTTTTTTGCGGGACAAGATGACGTTTTCAGCGGTAACATGGTTATTTATATCCGTCTTTTTGATCGCGTGTTATTCCACTTTTTGTTCGGCGGTATGGTAATAAAGCGTTGTTTTTTGCCTCGTTTTTTTTTTTTTTTTCTTACGGTGTTTACTGAAGGGGTTAACTAGTGGGCCAGTTTTATAGGTTGGGTCGTTACGGACGCGGCGATACTAAATATGTGTACTTTTATTGTTTTTGTTTGTTTTTTTTAGATAAAGAAATGTATTTATGGGAATAATATTTTTTTTTTTATTATTATTTATTTAGGAATTATTATTATTTTTTTTTACACATGTGGAAATTTTTTTTTTTAACTTTTTTACTTTGTCCCAGGGGGGGACATCACAGATCGCAGATCTGATAGTGTGCACAGCACTCTATCAGATCGGCCATCATACTTTCATCGGAGCAGGCTGCAGCTTTCATCTGCAGCCTGCTCCGACCCGGAAGTGCTCCCTGCAGGACCCGGATACAGCCCCTCGGCCATTTTGGATCCGGGGCCTGCAGGGAGAAGACGTTCGGTACGAGGTGAGTACATCACCTTGTACCGATCGTCTCAGGGAAGCCCGCAGGGAGCCCCCTCCCTGCGCGATGCTTCCCTGTACCGCCGGTACACCGCGATCATGTTTGATCGCGGTGTGCCGGGGGTTAATGTGCCGGGGGCGGTCCGTGACCGCTCCTGGCACATAGTGCCGGATGTCAGCTGCGATATGCAGCCGACACCCGGCCGCGATCGGCCGCGCTCCCCCCGTGAGCGCGGCCGATCGCGTATGACGTACTATACCGTCACCGGGAATTTAGGCCCACCCCACCTCGACGGTATAGTACGTCATATGGGATTAAGGGGTTAAATATGAGTGTCTGAGCAAAGGGTCTGAATACTTATGACCATGTGATATTTCAGTTTTTCTTTTTTATTAAATTTGCAAAAATTTCTACATTTCAGTTTTTTTCAGTCAAGATGCGGTGCAGAGTGTGCATTAATGTGAAAAAATGAACTTGATTTGAATTTACCAAATGGCTGCAATGAAACAAAGAGTGAAAAATGTAAAGGGGTCTGAATACTTTCCATACCAACTGTACCAATGAGTCATAGGTTGTAAAGGGGTTAATGGCAATTGAGATAAATGCAGAAATAAAGAGAAGGGTCTTAAATACTGTAGAATTGTTATTTCAATCTGAAAATCACAGGCATCATTTAAAAAATCTAGACTAGTGCTTGTTACACTAGATGTTAACCAAGGTCATTAGCATTATCACCATGTTATTTATGTGACAGTGACTTGCGGAAAAAACTGCTGATTTTTATTTCTCCATAAAAACAAGAAAAAAAAGAATCAAAAAGCTCACCAAAATGGTACCACTGAAACTGCAAGTTAGTCCTGCAAAAACAAGCCTTTTAGGCTACTTTCACACTAGCGTCGGGCAATGCACGTCGCAATGCGTCGTTTTGGAGAAAAAACGCATCCTGCAAAGTTGCCCGCAGGATGCGTTTTTTCTCCATAGACTTGTATTAGCGACGCATTGCAACGGATTGCCACACGTCGCATCCGTTGTGTGACGGATGCGTCGTGTTTTGGCGGACCGTCGGCACAAAAAAAAGCGTTCCATGTAACGTTTTTTGTGTGTCGCGTCCGCCATTTTTGACCGCGCATGCGCGGCCGAAACTCCTCCCCCTCCTCCCCGGTCTGCAGAATGGGCAGCAGATGCGTTGTAAAACTGCATCCGCTGCCCACGTCTTGCAGTTATTTCACAGCGTCCGTCGGTACGTCGGCCCGACGCATTGCGACGGACCTGTACCGACGGATCAGTGTGAAAGTAGCCTTACATGGCTCTATCAACAGAAAAATAAAAAGTTATGACGCAGTAAATGGAAACATAGTCTAATATTTTTTACAGTGTTGAAATAGTTAAACAGAAAAAAATAGATTTGTAACCTCTCTGACCATGTTGCACAATGCTGCACAATGAACCCTGTAAAAGCAAAACCTAAAAAGCAATTTTGGGTTTTGCTATTTTTTTGACAATTCTCATCCAATATTAATCTGCAAAATTTTATCGATCCCTCCAAAATGGTTCTATTTAGAAAACAAATAAAACAAATTTTTATTACATCTCATCTATGCTCAGACCATATTGACTAGCATAGAAAGCCTAATTGGCCATAAAAAGTAATCTAAAAAGAGAACGATCCCCAAGTAGCTCAATTTCAAAAATGAAAATCTTTATTTATTTAGCACAAACGAATGTATTAAAACAGTAAAAACACATTTAGTGGTATATTGAACAGTGAAAACAACAGTACATTGAATAAACAATAACATTCCACGGATGTAGTCTTGGCTGAGAGTTCTAGGTTACGTCCAACTGATTATATACATCTTCCTACTTAAATGGCCAAAAAGTAAAGGCCTACAAATAAACTGAGTACCAGAATGCAATGATCCCTTTAACCCATGTGCCTCCTAGTGGCTGAAAAAATGTGATTAAGTAAACAGCCATCACAAATGCACATGTGGTACAATGGGGAAAAAAAGTATTGTCAGCCAACAATTATGCAAGTTCTCCCACTTAAAAAGATGAGAGAGGCCTGCAATTGACATAATAGGTAGACCACAACTATGAGAGTCAAAATGACAAAACAAATCCAGAAAATCACCTTGTCTGATTTGGCAAGATTTATTTTTAAAATTATGGTGGAAAATAAGTAATTGGTCACCTAACAACATGCAAGATTTCTGACTCTCACAGACCTGTAACTTCTTCTTTAAGAGGCTCCTCTGTCCTCCACACATTAACTGTAGTAGTGGCACCTGTTTAAACTTGTTATTAGTGATGAGAGAGTGTACTCGTTGCTCGAGTTTTCCTCCGGGTGACCTTCGAGTATTTATGATTGCTCAGAGATTTCGTTTTCATCACAGCAGCTGAATGATTTACAGCTACTAGCCTGCTTGATTACATGTGGGGATTCCCTAGCAACCAGGCAACCCCCACATGTACTCAGCCTGGCTAGTAGCTGTAAATCATTCTGCTGCCGCGATGAAAAATAAGTCTCCGAACACTAACAAATACTCGGAGGTCACCCGAGCGAACTCGCTCATCACTACTTGTTATCAGTATAAAAGACACCTGTCCACAGCCTCAAACAGTCACACACCAAACTCCACTGTGGTGAAGACCAAAAAGCTGTCGAAGGACACCAGAAACAAAATGTAGCTCTGCACCAGGCTGGGAAGACTGAATCTGCAATAGGTAAGCAGCTTGGTGTGATGAAATCAACTGTGAGAGCAATGACAAGAAAATGGAAGATATACAAGGGTCAAAATGATCACAAGAACGATGAGGAAAAATCCCAGAACCACACGGGGGGACCTAGTGAATGACCTGCATAGAGCTGGGACCACCGTAATAAAGGCTACCATCAGAAACACACTACACCACCATTTACTCAGATCCTGCAGTGCCAGACGTGTCCCCCTGCTTAAGCCAATACATTTCCGGCCCCTCTGAAGTTTTCTAGAGAGCATTTGGATTATCCAGAAGAGTATTGGGAGAATGTCATATGGTCTGATGAAACCAAAGTAGAACTGTTTGGTCAAAACAAAACTCATCGTCTTTGGAGGAGACAGAATGCTGAGTTGCATCCAAAGAACACCATACCGACTGTGAAGCATGGGAGTGGCAACATCATGCTTTGGGTCTGATCTCTGCAAAGGGACCAGGACGACTGATCCATGTACATGAAAGAATGAATGGGGCCATGTATCGTGAGATTTTGAGAGCAAACCTCCTTCCATCAGCAAGGACATTGAAGATGAAACGTGGATGGGTCTTTCAGCATGATAATGATCCCAAGCACACCGCTAGGGCAACAAAGGAGTGGCTTTGTAAGAAGCATATGAAGGTGGCTGGCTTAGCCAGTCTCCAGATCTCAACCCCATAGAAAACCTTTGAAGGGATTTGAATGTCCACGTTGCCCAGCGACAGGCCCCAAACATCATTGCTCTAGAGGAGATTTGCATGGAGGGATTGGCCAGCATACCACCAACAGTGTGTGTCAACCTTGTGAAGAAAACGGTTGACCTCTGTCATTGCCAACAAAGATATATAACAAAATATTGAGATGAACTTTTGTTAATGACCAAATACTTACTTTCCACCATAATTTGCAAAATAAATCTTGCGAAATCAGACAAGGTGATTTTCTGGATTTGTTTTCTCATTTTGACTCTCGTAGTTGTGGTTTATCTTTGATGTTAATTACAGACCTCTCTCATCTTTTTATGTGGGAGAACTTGAACAATTGGTGGCTGAATAAATACTTTTTTTGCCCACTGTATAAAGGGGTCAGTGCAGACTAATCCAGGACATCATCTATGGTAGTGGGAACAGTATTCCAGCCTAGGTTATTTCATAGTCAAAATGTCATCTACTATATAATTGTCTAAGGGCCACTTCAGTCTGTCTGTCCTTCTGTCTTTCTGTCACAGATATTCATTGGTCGCAGCCTCTGTCTGTCATGGAATCCAAGTCGCTGATTGGTCGTGGCAAAACGCCCACGACCATTGCCACGACCAATCAGCGACACGCACAGTCCGGAAGAAAATGGCCGCTCCTTACTCCCCGCACTCAGTGCCCGGCGCCCGCATACTCCCCTCCGGTCACCGCTCACACAGGGTTAATGCTGGCGGTAATGGACCGCGCTATGCCGCAGGTAACGCACTCCGTAACCGCTGCTATTAACCCTGTGTGTCCCCAATTTATTACTATTGATGCTGCATATGCCGCATCAATAGTAAAAAAATGTAATGTTAAAAATAATACAAAAACAAAAAACCTGCTATACTCACCCTCCGTTGTCCGCTGAGCCGCTCGCGCCGGCCACCATCTTCCATTCCCGGCGATGCATTGCGAAATTACCCAGAAGACTTAGTGGTCTTGCGAGACCGCTAAGTCATCTGGGTAATTTCGCAATGCATCCTGGGAGCGGAAGATGGCGGCCGGCGCGAGCGGCTAGGCGGAGCTTCGGTGGATCCCAAGCGTCGGTAACCGCTTCCTGGATCCAGGCGCCAACGGAAGGTGAGTATATAACTATTTTTTATTTTAATTATTTTTTTTTAACAGGGATATCATGCCCACATTGCTATATATGTGGGCTGCGCAATATACAACGTGGGCTGAACAATATACAACGTGGCCTGCGCAATGTACAACGTGGGCTGCGCAATATACTACGTAGGCTGCGCAATATACTACGTGGGCTGCGCAATATACAACATGGGCTGCGCAATGTACTACGTGGACTGCACAATATACTACGTGGGCTGCGCAATATACAACGTGGGCTGCGCAATATACAACGTGGGCTGCGCAATATACAATGTGGGCTGCGCAATATACAACGTGGGCTGCGCAATATACTACGTGGGCTGCGCAATATACTACGTGGGCTGCGCAATATGCTACGTGGGCTGCGCAATGTACTACATGGGCTGCGCAATATACAACGTGGGCTGCGCAATATACTACGTAGGCTGCGCAATGTACTACGTGGGCTGCGCAATGTACTGCGTTGGCTGCGAATGTAATGCGTTGGCTGCGCAATATACTACGTGGGCTGTGCTATACACTACGCATACATATTCTAGAATACCCGATGCGTTAGAATCGGGCCAAAATCTAGTATACTATATTCTTAGGTTAAGTTTGGTTTAACTGAAACCAGTAGGGTAAAAGTGCTGCAGTACTATGTAACACTGATAGGCATGTGAAATACCAGGATACATTGCCTTGTACCTAATAGAAATCAAGTAATGGCTCCATAGAACAGATGAAGTAAACTGACACATCCTATTTATATCCTACATATAGTATAAAGTGCTCAGAGCTGCAAGATACCAATGTGCCAGTCAGTCACTACCTTGATCCTTCAAGATTCCATACATAGTATAACAGACCCATATCAGGTAAATCCACAGTGGTAATGTGTTATCCAATACCCATTGTGTTAGGGGTAGCGGAACGCACCAAATAATAAAGAGGTAGATGTGAGGGGCGTTCGCAGCCCGGGTGTCATGTCGTTCGACAGACAGCGGGAATTCCGCTTTTGACCACTATTTGCTCATTGGCGTCGGCTAGATTTTATCTAGCTGTTCCGGGGTTAATTTACCTTATCCGCGGATTGGAATCTGGGCCATGCCCATTGCCTTTAAATAGTTCTCCTGATCATTGGGCGTCGCCGATTATAGCTTCTGTCTTGTGCGTTGTTATCTCGGTCTGGAGTGGAGAGCTGGTTGTCGGAGATTCGTTGCTGGTGGTGTATTTTCCTTGGTCTGATTTACTCCTTCCTATATTTGTATTTATTTTGCCCTGCACATTTATAGTGTATTCTTGAGTGACTGCGGCGTGGTGTATATTTTCCTTTATCCTTGTCTGTGCTAACTGTGGGTATTGGTGAATTTCATCTTCACTGGCTGGTGGGCGGAGGTTTCAGCCTAGGGTTGAAACAGGAGACAGGGGGAGGTTCGAGGCCTGGACATGCACACCATCAGTGTAAACTCCAGGTAGAGGGTCAGTCAGGATTTCCCTAGTCTGAAGGAAATTGCAGGGGCCCGGGTTATTAGCTCTCGCTCACCTAGTTACCCCGTGACTCTGGGGTCCACCATGCAGAGATGGTACCTGCTGCTGAGTAATGGCAGATGGATGCTTACTCACACGTGGGTTTAGACCTCACACAGTGTGGAAGGGAGCGATCTCTGTTGCTTCACAGAGTCGCCTAAATAAATGCTGCGCCCTGTTAACAGTCATAGGGTGCAGCTGAAGACGCTAGTGGGATCCCTGAGATTCACCCCACTAAGCTGGTGCCTGGTCTCACTCTGACCCTCGGTGGCTTTTGAGCCCACGCCTGAGGACGCCCCGAGTCAGCAGCTGAGACCAAGCGGGAGTTCCCACCCTACACTGACCGATTGTCAAGAAAAAGGATTACTGCACAGATTGTGCTCTGGTTTGAGATAGCACTGTCAGGCGCTAGGTAGCTCCTCCATTCGCGAGCAGTCAAGAACTCTAGGAAGCGGAATGATTCGGAGCTTTCATCCATCGACAGGCATACATCCACACACATATGAAAATAGGTTTACACTAGCGCATGGCCGAGCGGCCATGCGAACCTTTTATAGTAGTAGCGCTCCGGGACCTTCCTGATGGTCCGATAGGAGTCGCAACAGGACCTGAGCACGTGACCCCAGACCTCCAATGGGAGGTCGTCCCGTGGGCATGCTCAGTATGGGAAAAGCAGGACTTAGTCCCTGAAAAATCTGCTCGCTGCTGATCATTGCTGGCTACAAAGTCAGAGCCTAGAAAGGCAGCAGTAACCAAGCGCACAGTATAAGCTTGAGCCAGACGCTGGGACCGATGTCTCCGCTGAGCAGGCTCCACTGCGGCTGGAAGAGAATGGGAGACCGCAGCGGACATGGTTCAAGATTCCCCCTGTGCAGGGGTGGGAACTCGACTCTTAACACATTGACGCATTTTCCACCTCCATCTTCATCAGAAGGGGTTAACTGGGTGATTGGGAAGCTGTTGTTAAATACCCCTCTATCACTGTCACAACTCTGTTGTTGGGTGTTCCGGAACCAGGGGCTCCTTCTCTGTCCGGGGCCACGTACCTTGCCTTAGCTCCTAATTCTGCCCTCAGTCTGTACCCTTCTCCCACCTAGGGGAGAGGAGAGTTGTATTGTATCATAATACACCACCCAGACTAATAAGGTAATATAAACAGGGAAAAAGGAAAATACCAATCATGCAAATATACGCACATAAACAACAGAGGTAAACACCAGGCAGTGGAGGATGTGGTTAAACCAAAGTAGGAGAAGAAGGGGAATTATCACAAGCTCAAAACCATGCAACAGTCACAGATAAACCCAACAAACATCTTCTCCAATAACATCCACCAACAACCTCCAGCCATGCAGCATAAGCTTGTTCTGACAATGAGTGCTAGCAGGGCCCAGTTTATATAGGAGATGGGAGTGGCTAGCAGTGCACAGCTGAGAGCCTTAATGCTTCAGGAGCTCTCAGCAGAGCAGACTAACCCCTACACTGCTAAAATAAATTTACACCATTTAATATGAAGGTGAAGTGCTTCTAACCAATAAGGGAGTAGGAGAAATCAGATGTTGCAGTCTTCTGGCTCCTCTCTGTTGCGGTAAACCAGTGACAATCACATCCACATACCTGATGCAAGACATGTGTGTGGCACCTCTGACCACAAGCCCAGAAGTTCCAGGTTCAGCATCAAGTGATGCGAGACACGCCATAGTGGTACGTGTTATCGCGTCACCACTGAGATGCGTAGCCCAGGAAACCCAGTCTGCATTACATCCACACAGGTGCACTATTCTGCTGCTCCTATCTATTGCTTCCTAACCATGTCATGTAACATTGTCAGGGAAATACAGGGTTTGCACCCATGTTACACACATATCCACATATCCACACAATAGGGCAGAGTAAAATGGAAGAACAATTAACACAGTAGGTAAATGTAAAGTAAAAAATAGACTGTTAGATCTGAGAAACAATAATAATAAGAATAATATGTAAAAAATAAAATGTAATAGATATGAAATGTCAAAAAATACAAAAATAAAAATACAAAAAACAAATAGAATGAAAAATAAAAACCATAAAAACAATGATAAATTGATAACTAAAAAATGAATAATAATAATAAAAATGTTACTGTATGCAGTGAATTGGTGTTACAACGTGGATCAAAGTATTGTGCTATAGTGCTTTATATGAAATAACAAAAAAAGTGAAGTGATTGCTTAGCACAACAATAAACCAATAATAATCAGATTGGAGTGTTGAGAAAGTGAAAAAGGAGCCTTTAAAGTGCAGAAAAGTGCTCAAAGCATTGGGATAAGTGGAAAGTCACAACCGTAATGGAGGCTATTATCATGAGTAATAAAGTACAGTCTAGAGAAAAAATTGATTCAAACTTTATCATAAACCATACTATTATGCCAAATATGTGAGTTGATAAACAATGTAGACAGAAAAGGCAAACACAATCCTCAACCATGAATTACTTACCATCAATGACGGGTATTTATGAAGAATGGAGACTCTAGTGTAAAAAACAAAGGGGCGATTTCTCCCGACAAGTGAATATAAAGTTTTAAAATATAATTATATAATTCTGCTGCCTAACTATGTCTAACATCATTAGACATTAGAGTGACCAATTTTTTTTTCGCTATATCAAACCATTATAACACCCTAATAACAAACCCTACAACATGAATTACATATAAAGACAAGGACAATTATGCCCATATAAAGCTAGACCACAAACTATTAAAGTGTGATATGTCCCAGTGGAAAAAAGGTTATTCCCCCGCAATGTCCTATATCATGATTACTCCTATTGAGAAAAACATATCATAGATGGTGAGCTGGATTTAATACGGAAACCGAAATAAAATTCGTATAGCATATATCTAATATATAAAGCTGAATGTGTGTATGTGTGTGTGTGTGTGTGTGTGTGTGTGTGTGTGTGTGTGTCCGGGATTGGCATCTGAACCGTCGCAGCTACAGCCACAAAATTTTGCACAGTCACACGTCTGGACCCCGAGAGCGTCATAGGCTATGTTGTGAGGTGAAATTTTAACCCCGTGCTTTCCAATTCACCAAACAATTTTGCCCCTATCTACATAATGGGGAAAAAGTTAAAGGAAAAGTGTTGGAGGCGTCGCAGCTACAGGCACAAAATTTTGCACAGTCACACGTCTGGACCCCGAGAGCGTCAAAGCTATGTTGTGAGGTGAAATTTTAACCCCGCGCTTTCCAATTCACCAAACAATTTTGCCCCTATCTACATAATGGGGAAAAAATTAAAGGAAAAGTGTTGGAGGTAAATTAACAGCTGCCAGATGTGAACAAGGGGGACTTAAAGAATGAGAGCGATGGCGCCAAAGAGTATATACTGTACAGTTGCTAAGGTGGGGCCCCGACATGGGATAATCACCACACCACCACGGGGATATGAACACACACACACAATGCGCCACACACTACCACGTGCTCGAACACATATACCACCCTCAGCGCACATTTCACCATACATACACCAACCTCGCCACATAAAAGTCGAAACACAAAAGTCACCGCTCAAAACTCGCCACGCGCAAAACTCTCCACATGCAAAACTCGCCACACGTGCAAAACTCACCTCATGGAAAACTCGCCACACACAAAACTTGCACACGCGGAAAAATTGCCACATGCACAAAAGTTGCAACACATGCAAAAGTTGCCTCACACAAAACTTGCACATACTCAAAAGGCACCACACATAAAACTCGCCACGCGCAAAACTCGCCATGCGCAAAACTTGCTGCACACAACTTGCTACACTAAACTGTCACATGCAACTCGACACACAAAAAGTTGCTACACGCATGTCGCCACACAAAACTCATCTCACAAAAGTCGCTACATGCATGTCGCCACACGCAACTCAACACACACAACTTGACACACGAAACTCGCCCTAAAACACACACAAGTCTGGTATTATCCTTCAAAAATAAAAATCTGTTTAATAAGCAGACAAACTACAAGAGCAACAAATGTACCATATAGGAATCCGGCAGCTGTCAGTCACATGACCTGTCTATTATGTGTATGTGTGAGCTAATATATACTGCCAGGGGGTGGGCTTACTGTTGGCTGGGGATTTATCAGGCTGCCAATTTAGCTTACAAATACTGAGGTAAAAATACTGACCAAATAACGTGTGAACGAGGTCTAATACAGGAGGAGATGACATACAGATATATACTATATACAGGAGGAGATGACACACAGATATATACTATATACAGGAGAGATGACACACAGGTATATACTATATAGAGGAGGAGATGACATACAGGTACATACTACATACAGCAGGAGATGACATACAGGTATATACTATATACAGGAGGAGATGACACACAGGTATATACTATATACAGGAGCAGATTACCTACAGGTATATAGTATATACAGGAGGAGATGACATACAGGTATATGCTATGTATAGGAGGAGATGACATACAGGTATATACTATATACAGGAGGAGATGACACACAGATATATACTATATATAGGTGAGATGACACACAGGTATATACTATATACAGGAGGAGATTACATACAGGTATATACTATATATAGGAGGAGATGACATACAGGTATATACTATATACAGGGGACATGACACACAGCAGGTATATACTATATACAGGGGAGATGACATACAGGTATATACTATATACAGGAGATGACATACAGGTGTATACTATATATAAGGGAGATGACAAACATGTATATACTGAGGTGAAAATGAGAGGTGTGAGGTGAAAATGAAAAGGTGTGAGTGCAACATGAGAGGAGTGAGTGAAAATAGTGGAGTGATCGGAAAATGACAGATGTGAGGTCGAAATGACAAGTGTTAGGGGGGAATGAGAGGAGTGAGGGGGAAAATAAGAGGAGTGAGGGGGAAAATGAGAGGTGTGAGGGAGAAAATGAGAGATGTGAGGGGGAAAATGAAAGATGTGATGGGAAAAATGAGAGGCGTGATGGGAAAATAAGAGAAGTGAGGTGCTATAACCAACCACAGATATTTACTATGCCCAGGCAACGCCGGGCTCTTCAGCTAGTATATATATATATATATATATTATACGGTATTGGACAGTTTATTTCAGATTATAGGTTGTGATGGGCGAGCTTGCTCGTCACTGCTCGCTACTTGCTCGAGCATCAGTGTGCTTGAGATGCTTGTTACTATATTTTGAATGTTAGTGCGGAAACTCAAGTCCCCACCCCGCTTTTTTGGCGCATTATAGACAGCCAGTAAACATGCAGGGATTGCCTGCCAGTCACTATAATGCCGTAACCATCTTGGTTGTGGCATTACCTTGATTGGCTGGCCATATAACACCATCGAGTGTATATAAGACCCGGGACGCCATGCTCATGGATTAGCAATGGCATCGCTATATAGTGCACTGTAACAAGTCCATCCGAGGTGGGCAAATTTCACTGTGATACTTGTTATGATCCTTAGTGACTGAGGATCACGAATAGACCAGCAAGTGAATAAACTAAGGACAAGCTCTAGGGAGATGGCAACTGGACTGATCGCAAATCTGAACCTATCCAACACAACTAGAGGTAGCCGGTGAACGTGCCTAAAAAATTCCTAGACGTCTCGAGCCAGCCTGAGGAACTAGCTACCCCTAACGAGAAAGAAAGACCTCGCTTGAATCCAGAGAAATAATCCCCAAAGATATAGAAGCCCCCAACAAATATTAACGGTGAAGTAAGAAGAAGGCACATACGTAGGGATGAAATCAGATTCAGCAAAAGAGGCCCACTAGTACTAGAAAGCAGAAAATAGAGCAGGGGTCTATGCGATCAATAAAAAACCCTTACAAAATATCCATCCTGAGATTTCAAGAACCCACGCACCAACTAATGGTGTGTGGGGAGAAACTCAGTCCACTAGAGCATCCAGCAAGCGAGGGAATCACATTTTAGCAAGCTGGACAAGAAAACATGATAAACACTGCTGAGCAAAAAATGAGCAAACAAAACTTAGCTTGTCCTGGATGGACTGGGAGCAAGGTAGTCAGAAGGAATCTGAGTAGCACTGATTACATCGACAGCCGGCAACAAGTGGAAGTAAAACAGAGCTATATAGGAACCTCCCAGAGGATAACGAACCAGCTGATAGCCAGAGACCAGCAGGATAACAAACAAAGCCACCAGGGGGAGCCCAAAGCAAAAGTCACACCATACCACCAGTGAACACAAGAGGGAGCCTGAAAACAGAGTTCACAACAGATACTAATCCTGCAATTTTTTTAGAAGGGAAATATTTTACTCCATTTATACTACGTCAGTTGTGCATCAACTAGAAATAGCATCGCTGTATTGCTCCAGCACTGTAAACAAGTCCATCTGAGGTGGTCAAATTTTCCTACAATACTAATCCTGCAAATTTTTTTTATGCAGGGAAATATTATATGCCATTTGCACTGAGCCAGTTGTGCATCAAAAGCATACAGCCAGACTTTTTTGGTTATCGATTGCATAGCTTTATTGCTGCAGCACTGTAACAAGTCAATCTGAGGTGGGCAATTTTTTGTGTACTAGTATTCCTGCCAATTTTTTCCAGCAAATAAATATAATACAGCATTTATACTGCACCATTGTGCATTAAAATAAAAAAGCCAGGCTTGGTTGGTGAGAAATAGCATATTATATATATTATATTGCTCCAGCACTGTAACAAGTCCATCTGAGGTGGGCGAATTTTCCTGTGCTAGTAATCATGCAAATGCTTTTCAGCAAAGAAATGTAATATGGCATTTATACTGCTCCGTTTGTTCATTAAAATAAAAAAGCCCAACTTGGTTTGTGAGAAACAGCATCATTATATTGCTCAAGCACTGTAACAATTTTGTGTTATTCTGTGCTATTATTCCTGCAAATTTTTTAAGCAGGGAAATATTATACGCCATTTATATGGTGGCAGTTGTGAATAAAAATAGAAAAGCCAGACTTGGTGTCATGTTCCAGGGGGAAAGGAAGAGGAAAGGGACGGGGTTTAACTTAGCTTAGCTAGCTCATGCTCCCACACCGCCAGGCCACAACGACGTGGGGCGTGCGTCCCAGGTGGTAAAGGAATGTGGACCCATTGGACCACAGAGAGGGACCCGGGCCTACCTGGACTAAAGAAGGGCAGTGACCGGGGTCTGTGGCAGCTGAGCATGTGGGCAAGGTGGTGAGATGCAGGACTAGATGACACCACCAACTTCAGGTATGCAGAAACATAAAGTTTACTTAGACAAGGTCATAACACAGAACACAGGACATAACGTTAGGCTCCCGATTCCGCACATCAAGGAAGGGCGAACATCACAGGATAGCAAACGTTACACGATGGCAAAAGGTCTTTACGGGTTGATGCAGTCCAGGATCATCGGGCACGGGCATATCAGGAGAAACTCTCTCTCAGGCCTCAGGCTTAGCACTGGTACAGCAGGAGAACATCAGACACCGAGCTCGGACAGACGTCATCACAGGATGAAGCCCAGGGCACATGCAAGACATCGGGACACGGGCAAAACACAGACAGCACAAATCCAGGAACACCAACATGGAAGCTCAAGCCATCAGCTGGTCAGATCCAGGACACACAGGCAGAGCCGTCAGACTGCAGACTCCCCAGGAACATGGAGGAGGAGCACATTCAGGCACAAGAGTAGACTGGAAACTCCCCAGAAACACTGAGGAGCAGCCCATCCTGGAACATAAGTGGGAACCGACTCTGAAACACAGGCTGGACCACCAGGAACACAGAAGGCAAGGCATCTGGACTCCAGACAACAGACACGGCTCAAGGCACAGGACATCAGGGACAATGGCAGGACATCAGGGACATCAGCAGGACATAAAGGACATCGGCAGGACATCAGGGACATCGGCAGGACATTAGGGACACTGGCAGGACATCAGGGACACCGGCAGGACATCAGAGACTCTGGCAGTTTACAGAAAATTCACAGTCTCTGGGTACATGGTTCAAGGCATGGAAGGACTTCAGGAATATCACACAGCAGGAAACCAGATTCAAGGGCAAGGACTTCGGTACCAACACATAGACAGGACTGGTCCAGGGACAAAGACATCAGCTTTCCTAGAACTGATAGCAGGCCGTACAGGAGCTGGAAAACAGGCAGACCAAGAGCAACCAGGAGGACCAAATAGACATGGCTAGGTTAAGAAACCTAATGAGAGGTTCTGGCAACGCCCAACAGGGAAGAGGAACTTTAAATAGGAGCTGCCTCTCAGCAATAGGCCGGGGACAGCAATTCAAGCACACACACTGCCCCTAATAAAAGCAGGGAAGGTGTGGCCGCATCACCCTAAGCACAGACAGAAACCAGTACAGCATAGCAAGCACAGGAACTGCAGCTTAAGGCACCTGGCAGTGGCTACAAGCCTGGGAACACGTGGAAAGTCATGCACCAGCTGCAGAGGACCTCGCAAACTGCGGATAGCTTCCACAGCAGCAGCCAGGGACCGCACATGCAGATGGTCGTGCAGCGGAGCAAAGACCTTACAACACATGTACGGCTATGCAGCACAGCAGGTAACTGATCAGCATCCATACAGGTAACAGTCAACAGTATCCCAGCCGGTTAGGGGGAAAGGAGCAAAGGGTAAGAGCACAGACATGCAGAGTAATGCCGGGGAAACAAGGACTCAGACCAGGGTACAAAGCCCCAGTAGGTGGCTGAAACAAGGACTCAGGCCAGGGTACAAAGCCCCACTGGGTGGCTGAAACAAGGGCTCAGGCCAGGGTACAAAGCCCCACTGGTTGGCAGAAACAAGGCACAAAGACACTGGCGTTACACTTGGTTGGTTAAAAATAGCATCGCTACATTTCTCTGGCACTATAACAAGTGTATTTGAGGTGGGCAAATTTTCCTGCAATGCTAATCTTACAAACTTTTTAGCAGAGACATATTATAGGCCATACTACAATACTAATCTTGCAAAGTTTTCTCAAAAGTGATATATCATACGTAATCTAAAAAGGTATAGGAACTTATACGTAGTCAGCAGGATTTGAATCTGCCCAGGGAAACCCAAATCGATTTCAAATCCATCGCCTTAACCACTCGGCCATGACTGCTCAGATATTATGTTTGAGTAGTCGTGGCCGAGTGGTTAAGGCGATGGACCAGAAATCCATTTGGGTTTCCCCGGGTAGGTTCAAATCCTGCCGACTACGTAATTTAAAAAGGGCAAAGTTAGTGGTAAGGGATAGTGAAGTGGATGTGATGATAATGCTGAGTGCAGAGGCTGAGGCCATGGGCAAGGTGAAACTCTGCCTGTTGCAGGAGCACAACAAACACACATCATGTTGACCTAGCTTCCTTTACCACCTTGTAGGGGTGGAACATCACTCTTGAAGCCAGACCAGTGTGAAAAGGTTGAATACAAAAATCCACAACATTGTAGCTATGCAATAATAGAATACACCCAATGCCACAACATAATGCTACAAGGACAAAAATAACAGATTCAGTACAATAGAGCAGCACAATCATATAGAAAAATGTACACCAGAATCAAAAAGATACACATATATAAATTTTATTAATATATCCATGAAAAATACATATTATTGACTAGAAATATTAAAAAGAGGGAACCCACAAGTTGGCGCCACAATGAACCACACTCCTTCACACAGAGCCTGAAAAACCATTAATGCATGCTGAGTAGATAAAAAGTGGTCCGATGACAAATGCACTAACAGGATGCAGCAGGCCCCACTGATAAAGGCAAGGGCAGTACAGATGCAAACTACTGATAAAATCAGCCACCCTGACACCTAGCAGATTATGGAGATGTTGGCTCCCTAGTAGAAAAATTACACAAAAATAGGATTTGAGTAGAAAGCCAGTCACACAGGTTGTGTGGTGCAAAGTGTCTGGCTAACAGCTTATTTCTAACGCCCATGATATTAGCAGGCAGGCTGCCCAGCAATAAATTTTTTTGCACACCCAAGAGACATACGCCCCAGTACACCAATTCAAGTGTTCCCGAGTCTGGCGCTTTTTTTAAGATAGTCCAATTTACTCTAAAAAAGGCAATCAGCTGGGGCAGCACAGCTACCAGCCTGACCACCATCAACATGCTTAAGCACATGACAGCAAAGCACTAGACTATTTGGGCCGAATGCCAAGTTCCAAAAACAGTGTCTGCAGGTGACATCACTACCTGTCTTCCCTGCTCCACATGCACGCCAATCACCTGTCCGTGATGCAGGCGAAGATGTCTCCCACCCCACACCTGTCATTGCAACCACCGTCAGCATCCATGTCCACGTCCTTGTCCCAGCGCAACATTCACTTGTTCCTACCCCAGTCCTTAGAATACAAATGTAAATACATAGCCAGCCACCCACAGGCCACAATAATAAATGGCTACATTTCCATACTGCTTCCCCTAGAAATGTTGCCATTTAGGCTTGTGGAGCTTTCCGCAACCTCATGGTGGCGGATGTCCCTCAGTACTCAGTTCCTAGCCGCCACTAGTTCTTCAGGTGTGCCATCCCTGCCTTACACAGGCACGTGTCCCATAACATCAGCCATGCCCTGGCCAACGCTGTTACTGGGAAGGTCCACTTAACCACAGACACATGGACTAGTGCTTGTTACCAGGGATGCTACATTTGCCTGATGGCACACTGACTTGACATTGTGGGAGCCGTGACCCATTCAGATCCTGGGATGGACAAGCTACTGACACAGAGGATTGCGGGCCCTAGTTCAATCAGGATTTGCTCACCTTTTCCAGCAGTTCCAGCACCTCCTTCTCTTCACCCTATGTCTCCGAAACATCAACATCAGTCGCAAGCTGGAAGCACAGCAGCACTGTCCTGGCCAAGCGGCAACAGGCTCTGCTGAAGCTAATCTGCTTAGGTGACAAACCACACACCACCCACCACGGAGTTGTTGAAATCTCTAACAGATGAGACTGATCTGTGGCTGTCAAACCTGAACTTACAACCAGGCATGGTCGTGTGTGACAATGACCGTAACCTGGTGATGGCTCTGAAGCTTGGCAACCTTGCACACATGCCATGCCTGGCCCGCATGATCAATTTAGTGGTTCAGTGCTTTCTCAAAACCTACCCAGATCTGCCTTTGCTACTTGTGTGCCCATTTCTGCAAGTCAACTACAGCTGCCGCCACCATGACAGTACAGCAGTAGCGTTTGCAACTTCCAGCTCACCGACTGGTGTGCAATGTCAGCAGGCGTTGGAAATCAACATTACATACGTAGGCAAGGCTTTGTGAGCAGCAGAGGGCAGTAGTTGAATACCAGCTGCAACATGCCCGTCCCGTATTCCGGTCAGCCTCCGCACATAAGAGCTGATGAGTGGGCATGGATGTCTGACATCTGTGCGGTTCTCCGAAACTTTGAGGACTTGACCAAGTGGGTAAGTGGCAATGATGCCATAATCAGTGTGATCATTCAACCTCTCTGTCTACTGAAACACTCGCTGCTCACAATTAAAGAGGAAGCTTTGCAGGTGGAGCAAGTTGAGACGTAGCAAGAAACTATACACAGCCCAGCCTCATCTCATCTTCTCAACTCAGATTGGGTGATAATGAAGAGGAGAATGAGGAATAGGAGCTGGTTGCCAGTGCTACAGATGGCACTACCCACACCACCTTCATCCCGTCTGTTCAGTGTGGATGGCTTGAAGGTGAAGAGGAGAGGGATGACAAGGAGGAGAAGATGGACAGTCGTCCTCTTGGTGGGGACAGAGAAGTCTTGGCTGTTGGCAATCTGGCACACATGGCTGAGTTTATGTTTTGCTGCCTTTCCTGTGACTCTCATGTTGTATGCATTTTGGCCAACACTAATTACTGGTTGGTCACCCTTCCAGAACCACACTACAAGGAGAACTTTGCAGCTCTCCTTCCCATGGCGGAGAGATCTAATAAAAATATAGCAGTACCAGAAGGCCCTAGTTGAAGAATTATTAAAAAAATTCCCATCTAACAACGCAGGCGGCAGAGGTCACAGTTCCTTGGACAACCAAGGACTAGAGACGAGGGTGACACACACCAGATACAGCACAGGCAGGGGAACACTGTAAAAGCTCTGGGACAGTTTTCTCAGACCATCCCATCACCCAGGTCCTGATGCGTGGGGTACACTGACAAAGAGGGAAAGGTTTTGGAAGATGCTGAGTACCTTGCCGACCATACCAGCCTTCTCTGTGATTCCTCTGTGCTTTACAACTATTGGGTATCCAAGCTAGACACATGGCATGAACTGTCTCTCTATGCCTTGGAGGTTCTGGCCTGCCCTGCCACCAGTGTTTTGTCAGAATAAGGGCTGGATTGGCCCAGACTTCTCAACACCAATGGATGACAGCAGCGGAACATAAACTAAAATCCTGTTTTATTCCAAGTCTATTTCCATGCACGCATTCCCACTAAGACATGGGTATACTCTTCAGGATATCGTCTTTTTTTGTGTTCCACCACCATATCAACAGGGTGATCAAGCTACCCTCACTATAAATGTTTTAAGTGTATTTATAATGACCGCATTAAGAACTTTTAGAGGCCTCCTTTTAAAATTCTTTGAAATATATGTATACCCCCCATGGAAAAATGTTATTCAGCCCATGCACTTAATGCATGCACTTTACCAGTCTAGGATACCCACTTCTTAGTAATGGGTAAAAACCTTCTAGTTGAGGGAACATTTTTGGAAGCAAAAAGAGTCGGTGGGTTCTATTAGTATATGATCCAGTGCATTGTTGTGGGCTGTCAAGTGGTCATCACTAGTGATGAGCGAGTATACTCATTGCTCGGGTTTTCACGAGCACGCTCAAGTGGTCTCCGAATATTTGTGACTGCTTGGAGATTTAGTTTTTGTTGACTGAGCTGCATGATTTACAGCTGTTAGCCAGCCTGAGTACATGTGGGGGTTGCCTGGTTGCTAGGGAATCCTCACATGTAATCAAGCAGCTGCTCTAACATTCTTTGATATATACAGGTCATTCTCAAAAAATTAGCATATAGTGTTAAATTTCATTATTTACCATAATGTAATGATTACAATTAAACTTTCATATACTATAGATTCATTATCCACCAACTGAAATTTGTCAGGTCTTTTATTGTTTTAATACTGATGATTTTGGCATACAACTCCTGATAACCCAAAAAACCTGTCTCAATAAATTAGCATATCAAGAAAAGGTTCTCTAAATTACCTATTACCCTAATCTTCTGAATCAACTAATTAACTCTAAACACATGCAAAAGATACCTGAGGCTTTTAAAAACTCCCTGCCTGGTTCATTACTCAAAACCCCCATCATGGGTAAGACTAGCGACCTGACAGATGTCAAGAAGGCCATCATTGACACCCTCAAGCAAGAGGGTAAGACCCAGAAAGAAATTTCTCAACAAATAGGCTGTTCCCAGAGTGCTGTATCAAGGCACCTCAATGGTAAGTCTGTTGGAAGGAAACAATGTGGCAGAAAACGCTGTACAACGAGAAGAGGTGACCGGAACCTGAGGAAGCAGTGGACTGAGTCTGGTGTGGAAACATCCAGAGCCACCGTGCACAGGCGTGTGCAGGAAATGAGCTACAGGTGCCGCATTCCCCAGGTAAAGCCACTTTTGAACCATAAACAGCGGCAGAAGCGCCTGACCTGGGCTACAGAGAAGCAGCACTGGACTGTTGCTAAGTGGTCCCAAGTACTTTTTTCTGATGAAAGCAAATTTTGCATGTCATTCGGAAATCAAGGTGCCAGAGTCTGGAGGAAGACTGGGGAGAAGGAAATGCCAAAATGCCTGAAGTCCAGTGTCAAGTACCCACAGTCAGTGATGGTGTGGGGTGCCATGTCAGCTGCTGGTGTTGGTCCACTGTGTTTCATCAAGGGCAGGGTCAATGCAGCTAGCTATCAGGAGATTTTGGAGCACTTCATGCTTCCCTCGGCTGAAATGCTTTATGGAGATGAAGATTTCATTTTTCAGCACGACCTGGCACCTGCTCACAGTGCCAAAACCACTGGTAAATGGTTTACTGACCATGGTATTACTGTGCTCAATTGGCCTGCCAACTCTCCTGACCTGAACCCCATAGAGAATCTGTGGGATATTGTGAAGAGAAAGTTGAGAGACGCAAGACCCAACACTCTGGATGAGCTTAAGGCCGCTATTGAAGCATCCTGGGCCTCCATAACATCTCAGCAGTGTCACAGGCTGATTGCCTCCATGCCACGCCGCATTGAAGCAGTCATTTCTGCCAAAGGATTCCCGACCAAGTATTGAGTGCATAACTGAACATTATTATTTGATGGTTTTTTTTGTTTGGTATTAAAAAACACTTTTATTTGATTGGTCGGGTGAAATATGCTAATTTATTGAGACAGGTTTTTCGGGTTATCAGGAGTTGTATGCCAAAATCATCAGTATTAAAACAATAAAAGACCTGACAAATTTCAGTTGGTGGATAATGAATCTATAATATATGAAAGTTTAATTGTAATCATTACATTATGGTAAATAATGAAATTTAACACTATATGCTAATTTTTTGACAAGGACCTGTATGTATACTCCCCCAGGGGTAAATGTTTTTCAGCCCATGCACTTAATGCATGTGCTTTACCAGTCTAGGATACCCACTCCTTAGTAATGGGAAAAAACCTTCTAGTTGAGGGAACATTTTTGGAAACAAAAAGAGTTGGTGCGTTCTATTAGTATATGATCAGTCACAAATACAAATATGAGCAATCACAAATACTCGGAGACCACCTGAGCGTGCTCAGGAAAACCCGAGCACGAGTATACTCGCTCATCACTAGTCATCACATAGGGAGTTCTCACATTGCATTCAGGATTTCACAGCCAGGACAGAAAACATTTTACAGCAAGGACAGAAGATCCTGGTCTCCTACATATCAGCCTAAGTAGATGCTAAACGCTACAGTATTCCCCAAAAGGGTTGATGAAATGACAGTTCTGGATGCTGCTATATAAAAACTAATTATTTTTTTTTAGAGCTAATTCAAATAGATTCTATTCTCTAATCTGCAATTCGTCGAGGGTGAGGTGTGGCACTAGGGATAACGTATTACAGGCATCTAGTCAGGGATTATTGCATTATAAATTATATTCCTTGCTGCTGCTTTTTTCCATACACTCATTGACAGATTCATGCTTTTTATGGTGATCTGTACTCAGAAATTCACCAAAGCTGGCACTGTTGCTTGAGTTCCTCCAGAGTTTGTTGCTGCCATGTACAAGAAAATATCTTTTCAGGGCCAGTTCAAATCCCTTCTATACCAAAAGCTCTTGATCTAGAACCCCATCAGGGAAAATTGTGGTTGAAAGAGCCCACCATATGGGAAAACCCAGGAAAGATGGTTCTCCAGACCAGTGATTTTCAAGATTCTCGACTTCCAGGATAAAACTAGACTCATGACAGCCTTCAGAAAAAAAAATCATCATTGTTCTATGACAACAATAAACTTCTACTATTCCAGGACTATTCACCAACCTTGGCTGATAGGTGTAAAGCCTTTGTGCCTGTGTGCAAAATTTTGATAGAAAGAAACATTGGATTACAATATCCAGCTATCCTGCGCTTTACATCAGAGAGAAAGAATTGGATCTTCGAGGACTCAGAAAGAGCCCTTCACCACTTACAGAGAGATGACCGGGCTTTGTCGCCAGCTAATACGGATCCTTTACTGTGTGATGTCACTGTATTCATGGTTTGATTACTTTATGTTGTTGCTACTACTCAGAGTAGGTTGTATACCAAAAATCCAGAATGTTAAACCTTTTAGGGTATTGCTGTCACGCTGTACTACTGAGGGTTAATGCAGAGTAACGCAAGCTCCACTAGATGGCAACAGAGTGGAGAGTGAGCTGAATCCTGCTGATAAGCAAACCCACAGCAATTCAGCCAAGCCACCACTAGGTGGCAGCAGAATGGTCAGAGAGCCAAGTCAATACCAGAGGGAAATGCAGTACAAAAGGGAAAAGCCAAGGCACAGAGTCAGAGGAGAGCAAGAGTCAGTTCCGGTCAGTAGCAGGAATACCAAAGGAAAGAGACAAAATCAGGTCAGATTCAAGCTAAAGTCAGGTACCGGGAAATCCAAACAAACAGGGAAGTCAAGAGCTGAGGCAGGTAGACGGGAGATAAACAAACACGGGTCAGGTTAACTGAATGCAGCAGGACAGATCAGGAACTCACCAGAGACAGCTAGCATGCCAAAAGCAAGTGCAGCGCCCCAGAGTCCTGGTCGTTGCAGTACTGTGGCTCCGCCACTATGGGGAGCTATGGTGCGTCTGATGGCACTGAAGGAGTTCATCTGATCAGGTATCACAGACACCAATACATTTCACAGCCGGGCCTCCGGGGGGAGCTAAGGGTTCTATTCACTAGGCCACTCCCCACCATAGTGGGTAAACTGGGGGTCAGGCAGGAAGTTAGATCAGAAAGCTGACTGGGTTGGAACCAGGCAACACCTTGTGGCAGAGGGTGTTGCGGGGGGAAGATACAGTAGGGTCTCTGTCAGGGGTGGGATCCTGACAGAGGCTTGGCAACTAGAAAGAACGTAACGGGACCGTGCCTGCTCCGGGTAGCGGCGGTGCCCAAGAAAGGATTAGAAGAGAGATAGATTGTGCTGAGTGAGAAACGAGATCACGCAAAGGAGAAATACCAGTAGGAGTCGTGCTGTAAGACCGAAGCAACATCCTACTGAGGCGCACTACCGGTGGCCGGAACGCCGAGGGAGTATCATAACATTCAGCTTCAAGCAATACTCCAAACAGCGGCAGGACAGTCAGTTTAAGGCGGGCTGTCTACCTTAAATCACCTATGCAGTCTTGGGGGGCAACTTGTGGAGAGGGACGACTCTAGGGTCCCGGAAGAGCTCCGAGCCTACCCGTCAAACGGGTGCCGTCCCAACCAGAACACCAGGGAGGGACGGAGGATTAGCAGAACATCATCTAATCGAGTTGTGAGGGAACTTAAGAAACAGACACAACAGTTGTGGGGGACTTTCCATAAGCACAGCAGGGAAGGACCACAACACATAGCGCTAGAAGGAAGGCACCGATTTCCACCTGTGAAGAGAACTCTGGAGGTGCCATTGGACCGGCCGGACTTGCGCAGCCTGGTGAACCGTGTTCCGGACTGAGGACCCAGAGATCTTCAGTAAAGAGGTAAAGAGACTGCAACCTGGTGTCCTCGTTATTTAACCGCGACCTGCACCCCACAACTGCACTGCACCACTACAGCGTCACTATCATCATCCATATCTATTTTCCACTGTGCGCCCCACGGCAGGGTCACGGACCGGGGCCTAGCCGCCGTGACAACCCCAGAACACTAGGGACTCATACAGGCCCGGTACCGGGTACCCCTCGGCCCTGCGGCGGTGGGGGCGCTACAACTTGGCGTCACGAACAGGATCTACTTAAGCCTGAAGAATCAGGTCATGTGTGCCTTGGAACTGTGATTTGTTGTGCTTGGACTGTACTTTATTGGGAGACTGTGTACTACCACTTGCCGCCAAAAGTTCCCGCCAAAAACCGCCGCCATTGCTGCACCAGAGAAGAAGGAGGGCGTGTCATGGGAGGAGACTACCAAAGTGGCGCCAGAAGCGGCGACCGCCCCCTGCGCCTCTTGTTGCAAAGCGATGACCTGCCTCAAGGCAGAGGACCACCCCCTGACCTGCAATGGCGGGAAACGGGAGACGGAGAGGAAGCCCGACCCCGGAGAAATGGCGGAGTCAGATGCATGCACTGCCACCGAATGTCGGACAGTGAGGACGAACAGCAAGTGCCTGAACGAGGAAGGAGCAATCCCGGCTTGCCCTCACCCATTGGAGGCGGACTCGCGTCCACCGCCGGTGAAGGACCTGAACTCCTTGGGGCCGCCAGTGGAGGAGCCGAGCCTACCTATCCCAGCCACGGAACCATGGAGGGCGGAGCCAAATCGAGAGGTGGCTCCGGAGGACCTGCGGTTCGGGCTGCAGCCGATTCCAGTGCCCTTGTCAACGGACCGGAGCGACATCGGTGGAATCACATCAGGCGCAGGTATGGACGGCGTCCCTACTCCCCTGGCCGATTCTGCTCTCCTGACCGATCCCGCTCCTGTGACCGCTCCTCACCCCAGCAATGATCGTTCCTTCTTGGTGGAGCGGGTGATCCTCACCTCTAACGCGATGGGGAAGCTAGTGCCTCCGCTACCAACCAAGATGGGAGAACCCATAGATGTGGGCCTAGACGGGGTGATCCTTCGGTGGGACACCCCCTGGACCGGGCCGGATGGGACCCGGGAGGATGGCCTCACCCTTGCGGTACTTACCTGGGAGCAGTATAAGCAATGTCTGATCCAACACTGGAAAGATCGGGACGAGACCGAACCACCTGACACACCACGTAAGAAGCCTGCTCCCGGCAAGAAAGACGTGGTAAAGCGGGGAACCGTGTTGGCCTACCACCCGAAGAGGGGATGGGGCTCCATACAGGAACCGGGGCTACCAACTGATGTCTTTGTTACTAGTTATAACGTGAAGACCCCCTGCTGCAGTCGAAATGGTGATCCGTTACAAAGGGGGGACCAGGTGACCTACACCCGCCAATGGAGTGCACAAGGATGGTGTGCCCGGAACGTTCGACGGAGTGAGCCTGAGAGAGCGCCCCCTGTCGCCCCGATCATGACTGATCCCGATCTGCCGGACCTTGTTCCTATCACCACTGTACGCCTTGTGGCGGCTACCGAACTCGCAAGTAGGATTAGCCTTCAAATCCAGGCACCGGCTGATCTGATGGCATCTGAGAGACCAACTACCAGTACGGGTGCTGCGTCGGCCGGGGGACAAAGGCCACCCCCAGATTTGGAAGAGTAAACCTCGATACACTGAACAATGTAAATAGTTACTGTTCTTTTATGTTGCTGCTAAACCCGTCCAGGGTTAATTCTAAAAGGGATCCTTCTGTTGACTTGGGATCCCTATTGTTTGTTTTTGTTTGCTTTTCCAAAAAGTCTTTGCACAAGTTTATAGTTGAAAAGAACTGCTGAAATCATGAACAGTGCGTGATCCGAACTCCTTGTACATAGTTTGCACCTTATTAAAGGCGCTCCCTACTGGTTTTACTTAAAGAAGGACTCTTTGTGAAGATACCACACTGGAACCTTTGCTGAGTATGGACTGGTAGCTTGAGAAGATATGCTACCTGATAGAGACTGGTTCCCCTCTTAAAGGGGATGTTCATTTGTCGCACTTAAACGGTGATATTGCTTAAGACAGGTAGCAATAATGTTTTGATGAAAAGAAAGTGATGATAGTGTGTATGTGAGTAAGTTATATGTATTTAACTAGTTAATTGTGAAGAAATGTTGATGATGTTCTCCGAAAGAAAGTGAAAGATAGAAGAAGGATGCAGTGGGCCCGTAGGAATAGACGTGGTGTCCAGCATGCAAGATAGTGAGAAGGCTTAATGTTATATAGAAAATGTTTTTGATAATGTTGATAGATAGTTAGGATAGAAGGTAAACCCTGAGTCCTGATAGGAGTCATGTAGAGATGGCTCAGTGCTCTCAAACTGAAAGTAATGTTATGCTCTATACTGTGTATAGTAGAGGAAAAGGCAGTAGGCCCGGGCTGAACGGGGCGGTCCTGCATAGAAAGGAGAGGCAGTAGGTCTGGTGCCGATAGGACAGGCGGTCCTGCAGATTTAAAGAAGGAGTATGAAGTTAATTGCCTTATAATGTGTTATAAGAAGGTCTTTAGTGGATTTAGAGTGTACATCCTTAAAGGCAATGTTAAATTATTGTTCAACAATTTTGCAGTTAGTAGAATACCCGGTTTGGTAAAAGAAAGTTAGTTATAGCATGTTGCTATAATGTTTAACCATGTTTTGTAACGTTCAAGTGTCCTCACCTCCCATAAAGGGAAGTCTGTTCAAATATGCTTATTGTTATTGCACTCAACAAAATTGTATGTCTTTTTGCTAACTTGTATTGTTGTTTTCTTCCCAGTCCCGGAGTACTGTGTTTAACCAGGGGGGAGTGCAGCGCCCCAGAGTCCTGGTCGTTGCAGTACTGTGGCTCCGCCACTATGGGGAGCTATGGTGCGTCTGATGGCACTGAAGGAGTTCATCTGATCAGGTATCACAGACACCAATACATTTCACAGCCGGGCCTCCGGGGGGAGCTAAGGGTTCTATTCACTAGGCCACTCCCCACCATAGTGGGTAAACTGGGGGTCAGGCAGGAAGTTAGATCAGAAAGCTGACTGGGTTGGAACCAGGCAACACCTTGTGGCAGAGGGTGTTGCGGGGGGAAGATACAGTAGGGTCTCTGTCAGGGGTGGGATCCTGACAGAGGCTTGGCAACTAGAAAGAACGTAACGGGACCGTGCCTGCTCCGGGTAGCGGCGGTGCCCAAGAAAGGATTAGAAGAGAGATAGATTGTGCTGAGTGAGAAACGAGATCACGCAAAGGAGAAATACCAGTAGGAGTCGTGCTGTAAGACCGAAGCAACATCCTACTGAGGCGCACTACCGGTGGCCGGAACGCCGAGGGAGTATCATAACATTCAGCTTCAAGCAATACTCCAAACAGCGGCAGGACAGTCAGTTTAAGGCGGGCTGTCTACCTTAAATCACCTATGCAGTCTTGGGGGGCAACTTGTGGAGAGGGGCGACTCTAGGGTCCCGGAAGAGCTCCGAGCCTACCCGTCAAACTGGTGCCGTCCCAACCAGAACACCAGGGAGGGACGGAGGATTAGCAGAACATCATCTAATCGAGTTGTGAGGGAACTTAAGAAACAGACACAACAGTTGTGGGGGACTTTCCGTAAGCACAGCAGGGAAGGATCACAACACATAGCGCTAGAAGGAAGGCACCGATTTCCACCTGTGAAGAGAACTCTGGAGGTGCCATTGGACCGGCCGGACTTGCGCAGCCTGGTGAACCGTGTTCCGGACTGAGGACCCAGAGATCTTCAGTAAAGAGGTAAAGAGACTGCAACCTGGTGTCCTCGTTATTTAACCGTGACCTGCACCCCACAACTGCACTGCACCACTACAGCGTCACTATCATCATCCATATCTATTTTCCACTGTGCGCCCCACGGCAGGGTCACGGACCGGGGCCTAGCCGCCGTGACAACCCCAGAACACTAGGGACTCATACAGGCCCGGTACCGGGTACCCCTCGGCCCTGCGGCGGTGGGGGCGCTACACAAGCAATATAACTGGCACTGAATACAGGGAGCAGTACAGATATAAAGCAGACCTGACACAGTTAAGAGGCTGTGAAAGTTAACCCCTGACATGACCAGACCGGTAAAGACAAAACAAAACCCCAGCCTGGATCTTGACATTTGCTATGTTTATTAGGAGTTCTGAGGGTTGAGGATTCTTGTGTGCAATCTTGTAGCTGGTACTACTGTATGTAGAGAGGGATCTAACACCTACTCGCTGGGATAGGTGCGGGATCCCAAACGAATGTTCACTTAAATCATGGCAGTTTCCACAAGTTGGAATAGGTTAAATGGCTGATGGCATGAGTAGCACAGGGTCGATGCAAAGGTCTATCGATGGTGTTCTTGGAATGCTAATGGTCTTAATTCACCAATCAAAAGGAAAAAAAATCTGAGCTATTTACACTGATTACACCCCCATATTATTTTTTGTACAGGAAACACACTGGATTAAGGGTAAACATCCAGCTTTCCAAGATAGGAAATATACTATATGTGTGGAAGCCTCATTTTCAAAAAAACAAAGAGGGGTGGCTATTATGATTAATAGAGATATTAGGTGCGAAGTGTTGTGGGTACTGGAGGACCCTCAGGGATATATTTATAGCCCAGTCAAACATAGAGGGTGTTTTCTACAGTTTGGTGAACGTGTATGCTCCTAACGGGTCAAATGAACAATTTGGGGCACAGTTAGTGGAAAATATCGCTAATTGATACAAGAAATTTGGCGGAGAGGGGTGATTTTAATGAGGCCCATGACCACATCATGGATAGAATGCAGTCTCAGACGACATCAATGCGAATACCAAGAGGCTGTATACAGTCCTTACTAGATCAATTAGACTTAGTTGACGTGTGGCGGCTGGAGCATCCGATAGATAAGGACTTTACATATTATTCACATGTACACGGATCACATGCAATGCTAGATTATTGGTTGTTAGGGGCATCATTGCTGCCTTTGCTGACGTTCTCCAAAATATATGACATTCATATTTCGGATCATGCACCAATAACCCTTGAATTTTTGCTACAAACTCCAGTCTGGCGGGAAAGAAAATGGAAATTTCCCTCCTATCTATAGAAATCTGAAGATTTTTAAAACGCAGTACAAACGTTCTGGGACATCTATAAAAGTGACTACGTGGGGGATGCACATGTATTTTGGGATGCCTCTAAGGCATTTATGAGGGGTCAATTAATTTCCTACATAAGCCACAAACGTAAAAAACTTATAGAATGCACCCATAAAGCACAAAAAGAACTTACCCAGGCCTATAAAAATTTCAAATCAAACAACTCGGCAAACTTGAAACAAAAATTTTTAGATGCCAAAGAGACAGCTGACATGATAGCCCATGAAGCAGCCTTAAGCAACCTCAAGTATCAGAAGCATAAATATTTTAAGTGGGATAATAGACCAGGTCGGCTGCTTGCTTCCCTAACAAAACCATTTAGAACAGCTACCAAAATCCTCAAACTCAAAAAAGAGATGTTATGATCACAACAAAAAATGAGGAAATAAGAGAGGAATTTAGCTCTTTCTTTGGTTCACTTTACAAAGCAGAATCAAATGGTGACCTGGGGAATTCTGAATTTCTGACACATGAGATTGTCGCAATCCTCACTGAGGAACAAAGAAACACGCTTAACAACCCCATTACTCCTACAGAGGTGATCCAGACTATCAATTCATTAAAAATAAGTAAGGCACCAGGACCAGACGGGTCTAGCAATGAGTATTATAAGATACTAGATGGAGGCCCGATGCTATCGCATCAGGAGGGTGGTAATGTCATGATGGGGGCAGGCTTTGCAGCTTTGAGAATCTCTCCCCCATGTGCTCACCCACCTATTCACTCTCTCTTTCCCCATGTGCTGAATTCTCCCATCTGTGCTCTCTTCTTTGACCTGTCTACTCCATGTGCTATCCCCCTTGTCTGCTTTCGCTCTCCTTCCTGTGCTGTGTTCTCCCCTCATGTGCTGTCCCGTTTGAGCTGTCTCCCCCCTGTGCTCTGTCTCTCTCACCCCTGTGTGCTCTCTCTCCCCATCTGCTGTCTTCTCCTCTCATTTCATCTCTTCTTTGACATGTGTACCCCATGTGCTCTCCCCCTTGTCTGCTTTCTCTCTATCTACCACTGTGCTGTCTTCTTCCCTCATGTGTTCTCTTGTTTGAGCTGTCTCCTCCCTGTGTGTCCTCTTTCCTATGTGCACGTTGGTGTTGATATTTGCTTTTTAATGGGGTTTTCCCACGAACGAAAGTTCATTTTAAAAATTGTCTGTGTCTGACCGTGTACAGAGCATACCACAGCTCCTGGGCAGGGGAGGAAGCAAAAGTCAATACTGACATTACAGCAGATCGCAGAGGATACATTTTGTTAGGTGAAATATTGTTTAACCCCTTAAGCCCGTATGACGTACTATACCGTCGAGGTGGGGTGGGCCTTAATTCCCGGTGACGGGATAGTACGTCATACGCGATCGGCCGCGCTCACGGGGGGAGCGCGGCCGATCGCGGCCGGGTGTCGGCTGCATATCGCAGCTGACATCCGGCACTATGTGCCAGGAGCGGTCACGGACCGCCCCCGGCACATTAACCCCCGGCACACCGCGATCAAACATGATCGCGGTGTACCGGCGGTACAGGGAAGCATCGCGCAGGGAGGGGGCTCCCTGCGGGCTTCCCTGAGATGATCGGTACAAGGTGATGTACTCACCTCGTACCGAACGTCTTCTCCCTGCAGGCCCCGGATCCAAAATGGCCACGGGGCTGCATCCGGGTCCTGCAGGGAGCACTTCCGGGTCGGAGCAGGCTGCAGATGAAAGCTGCAGCCTGCTACGATGTAAGTATGATCGCCGATCTGATAGAGTGCTGTGCACACTATCAGATCTGCGATCTGTGATGTCCCCCCCTGGGACAAAGTAAAAAAGTTTTAAAAAAAATTTCCACATGTGTAAAAAAAAAAAAAAAAAAAATCCTAAATAAATAATAATAAAAAAAAAAATATTATTCCCATAAATACATTTCTTTATCTAAAAAAAACAAACAAAAACAATAAAAGTACACATATTTAGTATCGCCGCGTCCGTAACGACCCAACCTATAAAACTGGCCCACTAGTTAACCCCTTCAGTAAACACCGTAAGAAAAAAAAAAAAAAACGAGGCAAAAAACAACGCTTTATTACCATACCGCCGAACAAAAAGTGGAATAACACGCGATCAAAAAGACGGATATAAATAACCATGTTACCGCTGAAAACGTCATCTTGTCCCGCAAAAAACGAGCCGCCATACAGCATCATCAGCAAAAAAATAAAAAAGTTATAGTCCTCAGAATAAAGCGATGCCAAAATAATTATTTTTTCTATAAAATAGTTTTTATCGTATAAAAGCGTCAAAACATAAAAAAATGATATAAATGAGGTATCGCTGTAATCGTACTGACCCGACGAATAAAACTGCTTTATCAATTTTACCAAACGCGGAACGGTATAAACGCCTCTCCCAAAAGAAATTCATGAATAGCTGGTTTTTGGTTATTCTGCCTCACAAAAATCGGAATAAAAAGTGATAAAAAATGGTCACGTGTCCGAAAATGTTACCAATAAAAACGTCAACTCGTCCCGCAAAAAACAAGACCTCACATGACTCTGTGGACCAAAATGTGGAAAAATTATAGGTCTCAAAATGTGGAGACGCAAAAACTTTTTTGCTATAAAAAGCGTCTTTTAGTCTGGTTTCACACTTGCGTTTTTATCTGCATGCGTTTTTTAAAAAAACCGCATGTAAACGCGGTAAAACGCATGCGTTTTTATAGAAAAACACAAGAAAACAAGAAAAAAACAAAAAACCCTAACCCTACCCCTAACCCTACCCCTAACCTGAAATACGTGGCACTGAAATACGTGGCACTGAAATATACGTTTATATACTATATACGTATATAAGTGCCACGATATTTCAGTGGCCACGTATATAAGTGCCACGTATTTAAGTGCCACGTATTTAAGTGCCACGTATTTAAGTGCCACGTATTTCAGTGCCACGTATTTCAGTGCCACGTATTTACGTGCCACGTATTTACGTGCCACGTATTTTTCAGTGCCTGAAATACGTGGCACTGAAATACGTGGCACTGAAATATCGTGGCACTGAAATATCGTGGCACTGAAGTATTTACGTGCCACGTATTTTTCAGTGCCTGAAATACGTGGCACTGAAATACGTGGCACTGAAATACGTGGCACTGAAATATCGTGGCACTGAAATACGTGGCTCTTAAATACGTGGCTCTTAAATACGTGGCACTTATATACGTGGCACTTATATACGTGGCACTTATGACTGTCAGAAAATGTTCAGTAAACGGTTAGGGGTGAGGTTAGGGGTAGGGTTTCAGGTAGAATTGGGGAGTTTCCACTGTTCAGGCACATCAGGGGCTCTCCAAACGCAACATGGCGTCCAATCTCAATTCCAGCCAATTCTGCGTTGAAAAAGTAAAACAGTGCTCCTTCCCTTCCGAGCTCTCCCGTGCGTCCAAAAAGGGGTTTACCCCAACATATGGGGTATCAGCGTACTAGGGACAAATTGAACAACAACTTCTGGGGTCCAAGTTCTCTTGTTATCCTTGGGAAAATAAAAATTTGGGGGGCTAAAATTCATTTTTGTGGGAAAAAAAATATGTTTTATTTTCACGGCTCTGCGTTGTAAACTGTAGTGAAACACTTGGGGGTTCAAAGTTCTCACAACACATCTAGATAAGTTCCTTGGGAGGTCTAGTTTCCAATATGGGGTCACTTGTGGGGGGTTTGTACTATTTGGGTACATCAGGGGCTCTGCAAATGCAACGTGACGCCTGCAGACCAATCCATTTAAGTCTGCATTCCAAATGGCGCTCCTTCCCTTCCGAGCTCTGTCATGCGCCCAAACAGTGGTTCCCCCCCACATAGGGGGTATCAGCGTACTCAGGACAAATTGGACAACAACTTTTAGGGTCCAATTTATCCTGATACCCTTGTGAAAATACAAAACTGGGGGCTAAAAAATCATTTTTGTGAAAAAAAAAAATAATTTTTATTTTCACGGCTCTGCGTTATAAACTGTAGTGAAACACTTGGGGGTTCAAAGTTCTCACAACACATCTAGATAAGTTCCTTGGGGGGTCTAGTTAACAATATGGGGTCACTTGTGGGGGGTTTGTACTGTTTGGGTACATCAGGGGCTCTGCAAATGCAACGTGACGCCTGCAGACCAATCCATTTAAGTCTGCATTCCAAATGGCGCTCCTTCCCTTCCGAGCTCTGTCATGCACCCAAACAGTGGTTCCCCCCCACATAGGGGGTATCAGCGTACTCAGGACAAATTGGAAAACAACTTTTAGGGTCCAATTTATCCTGATACCCTTGTGAAAATACAAAACTGGGGGCTAAATTTCATTTTTGTGAAAAAAAAAAAAAATTATGTTCACGGCTCTGCGTTATAAACTGTAGTGAAACACTTGGGGGTTCAAAGTTCTCACAACACATCTAGATAAGTTCCTTGGGGGGTCTAGTTTCCAATATGGGGTCACTTGTGGGGGGTTTGTACTGTTTGGGTACATCAGGGGCTCTGCAAATGCAACGTGACGCCTGCAGACCAATCCATTTAAGTCTGCATTCCAAATGGCGCTCCTTCCCTTCCGAGCTCTGTCATGCGCCCAAACAGTGGTCCCCCCCACAAATGGGGTATCAGCGTACTCCAGACAAATTGGAGAACAACTTTTGTGGTCCAATTTATCCTGATACCCTTGTGAAAATACAAAACTGGGGGCTAAAAAATCATTTTTGTGAAAAAAAAAAATAATTTTTATTTTCACGGCTCTGCGTTATAAACTGTAGTGAAACACTTGGGGGTTCAAAGCTCTCAAAACACATCTAGATAAGTTCCTTAGGGGGTCTACTTTCCAAAATGGTGTCACTTGTGGGGGGGTTTAATGTTTAGGCACATCAGGGGCTCTCCAAACGCAACATGGCATCCCATCTTAATTCCAGTCAATTTTGCATTGAAAAGTAAAATAGCGCTTCTTCCCTTCTGAGCTCTGCTATGTGCCCAAACAATGGTTTACACCCACATATGGGGTATCGGCGTACTCAGGACAAATTGTACAACATCTTTTGTGGTCTAATTTCTTCTCTTACCCTTGGGGAAATAAAAAAATGGGGGTGAAAAGATCATTTTTGTGAAAAAATATGATTTTTTATTTTTACGGCTCTGCATTATAAACTTCTGTAAAGCACTTGTTGGGTCAAAGTGCTCACCACACATCTAGATAAGTTCCTTAGGGGGTCTACTTTCCAAAATGGTGTCACTTGTTAGGGGTTTCAATGTTTAGGCACATCAAGGGCTCTCTAAATGCAACATGGCGTCCCATCTCAATTCCAGTCAATTTTGCATTGAAAAGTCAAATGGCGCTCCTTCCCTTCCGAGCTCTGCCCTGCGTCCAAACAATGGTTTACACCCACATATGGGGTATCAGCGTACTCAGGACAAATTGCACAACAATCTTTGGGGTCCAATTTCTTCTCTCACCCTTGGGAAAATAAAAAATTGGGGGTGAAAAGATCATTTTTGTGAAAAAATATGATTTTTTATTTTTACGGCTCTGCATTATAAACTTCTGTGAAGCACTTGTTGGGTCAAAGTGCTCAACACACATCTAGATAAGTTCCTTAAGGGGTCTACTTTCCAAAATGGTGTCACTCGTGGGGGGTTTCAATGTTTAGGCACATTAGGGGCTCTCCAAACGCAACATGGCGTCCCATCTCAATTCCAGTCAATTTTGCATTGAAAAGTCAAATGGCGCTCCTTCCCTTCTGAGCTCTGCCATGCGCCCAAACTGTGGTTTACCCCCACATATGGGGTATCAGCGTACTCAGGACAAATTGTACAACAACTTTTGGGGTCTATTTTCTCCTGTTACCCTTGGTAAAATAAAACAAATTGGAGCTGAAATAAATTTTGTGTGAAAAAAAGTTAAATGTTCATTTTTATTTAAACATTCCAAAAATTCCTGTGAAACACCTGAAGAGTTAATAAACTTCTTGAAAGTGGTTTTGAGTACCTTGAGGGGTGCAGTTTTTAGAATGGTGTCACACTTGGGTATTTTCTATCATATAGACCCGTCAAAATGACTTCAAATGAGATGTGGTCCCTAAAAAAAAATGGTGTTGTAAAAATGAGAAATTGCTGGTCAACTTTTAACCCTTATAACTCCGTCACAAAAAAAAATTTTGGTTCCAAAATTGTGCTTATGTAAAGTAGACATGTGGGAAATGTTATTTATTAAGTATTTTGTGTGACATATGTCTGTGATTTAAGGGCATAAAAATTCAAAGTTGGAAAATTGCGAAATTTTCAAAATTTTCGCCAAATATTCGTTTTTTTCACAAATAAACGCAAGTTATATCGAAGAAATTTTACCACTAACATGAAGTACAATATGTCACGAGAAAACAATGTCAGAATCGCCAAGATCCGTTGAAGCGTTCCAGAGTTATAACCTCATAAAGGGACAGTGGTCAGAATTGTAAAAATTGGCCTGGTCATTAACGTGCAAACCACCCTCGGGGCTTAAGGGGTTAAAAACAGTCAGTGAAATATTTTACCTGACAAAAGAAATCTTCTGTGATCCCCTACTGTAATGTTAGTATTGTTTTTTGCTTCCTCCCCTGCCCAGGAGATGTGGCATGCTCTGTACACGGTCAGATACAGACAATTTTTAAAATTGTTTCATGGGAAAACCCCTTTAATGTGACCGACTTCCTCTGCCTATAGATACGTCGCGCATCTGCCGCCGGGATCAGCCGAATGATTTACTACGCCTGAGCGGAATTCACGCAGGCGCAGTAAACCAGATCGCCGCCATCTTTGTGTAGACAGATAGCAGCGGTGGTCACATTAAAACTGCGTATGCACTCCTCCTGTACAAAGACGGCGTATACAGTGTGTGGATGTGTGTGTGTGTGTGTGTTGTGCGACGGTGTTCCGTTGGTGGTACTGCGCAAGAGGCTGGGACCACCAACAGTTTCCATATTGAGACACCCATCACTTGGGTGTCCCAATAAGGAGGTTGTTGAACTTCCGCCACTTGGAATTCTGGGATCCGGACACATCTGGACGGAACAGGATGTGAAGACATTACAAGGTAAGTATACATTAAGATTGGGGTTGTCAATAGGAACTCAACTTTGCACAATGTTTAATGACACTATCAGAGAGAAAAAGTATCCGAGGGGTTTAATGAGGCAAATATCATTGTACTCCCTTAACAAGGTAAGGATCCCTTGCAGGTAAAGGGGTATAGGCCAATATCCCACTAAACTCAGATTTTAAGATTCTCACAAAAATCCTTGCAAATAGACTACAACAGATCATACCAAGTGTGATTTTGCCACAGCAAACTGGTTCCATACACAGGAAATCCATTACATACAATACAAGATCGGCTATGGGGGCAATATCACACAGCAAACTACACAAGTGTACAAAACACATAATAGGATGTTTAGATGCTGATAAAGCATTTGATCAGGTATCATGGGAATATCTGCATGGTATACTAGAGACTAGACAACTTGGCCCTTGGTTCCGAGATGCTGTCAGAATGATATACAAGGACCCTAGTTCTAGAATGTTGATCAATAACACTCTTTCTCGGCCTTTCAATATTCATAGAGACACGATACAGGGATGCCCCTTGTCGCCTCTCCATTTTAACATTGCCTTGGATCCCTTACTGAGAATGCTGCAAAACCTGAAAATATATCAGGAAATAGGGATAGGACCAGCAATGGTTAAAATTTTAGCATTTGCAGACAATATCCTACTTTTTATCGCTAATCCATCCCAAGCAATCCCGGTTATAATGGAGACTCTAAATAGCTTTGGGGAAATATCAGGGTTTAAAATAAACTATAACAAGTCAGAAGCCCTAGCTTCCCTCTCTGTCTGCAGTACCCTGCTACTCACTGCGAACATGTCTCAAGGTAACGGTATAATGCTTTTATTATACACAGCATATATTTAACTGCGTTGCCTAGACTGTGTTTACACATTCCATGTTACTCTATTATATTTAGGGGATGATTATGGGGGTTCACTCACTTTTATACCTTGTGCACATTTAGGAGTGTTACCCCATTTTTTGACTATCCAGCATCTATTGGCCTGCAGTCAGAGTAGGACCCTCAATATTATTTTTCATGTTATCTTTAGCACTGTTTTTTGCCATCTTACATGACATCTTTTAGCTGCTTTTCGCTACTACCTATTGTCCATATATTGTTATTTTCTATAGTACGTTTTTGTATATTTAATACTTTAATAAACTAATTTTCTGCATATATTACTCTCTATACCTCTATTTCTTAAGCACAGATCTTTGGTCTATGACCATTTCTAACATGATCCTTGAGATCTAGGTACTATCTGATTAGTCTGGTGCGTTCAAAGTTATTTTAGGTTTATATGGTTAGGCCTAGAGGTATGCCCTCTGTTGGCCAAGAGGGCACCATTGTTTAGGTATATATTTATAGTCCAGTCAAACACTAGTCCAGTCAGTCACTAGGCATTAAGGACACTGCTCTCTCCTGGTTCTCTTCCTATCTTTCTGAACGCTCCTTCAGTGTTCTGTTCTCCGGCTCCACTTCATCTCCTCTTCCTCTCACTGTCGGGGTACCTCAGGGCTCATTCCTTGGCCCCCTTCTCTTCTCCCTCTACACGGCCCCAATTGGACAGACCATCAGCAGATTTGGCTTTCAGTACCATCTTTATGCTGATGACACACAACTATACACGTCAGCCCCTGACCTTACCCCCGCTATACTACAGAACGCCACTGACTGTCTGTCCGCAGTCTCTAACATCATGTCCGCTCTCTATCTGAAACTCAACCTCTCCAAAACTGAACTTCTTCTGCTCCCGCCTTCTACTAGCCTCCCTAAATCTGACATTTCCCTCTCCGTGGGTGGCACCATAATAACGCCTAGGCAGCAGGCACGCTGTCTGGGTGTTATGTTTGACTCCGATCTCTCCTTCACCTCCCACATACAATCTCTTGCCCACTCGTGCCACTTACACCTAAAGAACATCTCTAGAATACGCCCTTTTCTCACCATGGAGACAACAAAAACTCTCACTGTCGCCCTAATCCACTCCCGTCTGGACAACTGCAACTCTCTATTAATTGGCCTCCCCCTCACGCGACTTTCCCCTCTCCAGTCTATCCTTAATGCAGCAGCTAGGGTCGTCCATCTGGCTAATCGTTACTCGGACGTGTCCGCTCTTCGCCAGTCGTTACACTGGCTGCCCATTCATTACAGGATACAATTCAAAGTACTTGTTCTCACCCACAAAGCTCTCCACAGTGTGGCACCCCCTTACATCTCCTCCCTCTTTTCTGTCTATCGGCCTAGCCGACCGCTGCGCTCTGCAAATGACTTTTGACTAACCTCTGCACTAATCCGTACCTCCCACTCCCGACTCCAAGACTTCTCCCGTGCTGCGCCAATCCTCTGGAATGCTCTACCCCAAGATATTAGGACCATCCACAAGTTGCATAGTTTTAGGCGCTCGCTCAAAACTCATTTGTTCAGAGCGGCCTATCACGTTCCCTAATCAGTCATTTTATGTTTGTGTGTGTGTGTGTAGCCCATTCACTATCTCCATCTACCCCCCACCCCCTGAAGATGGCTGGACCATCATTGTAAATACATCATTGTAAATACACACCTGTGCTTTGTATCTCCCCACCTCATTGTAGATTGTAAGCTCTCACGAGCAGGGTCATCTTATTTTGTCTTATTTTGCTTTATTACCGTATTGTTAACATTGTTACCTATGACTGTTGTGTTTGAAACTGTTAAACTGTAAAGCGCTGCGGAATATGTTGGCGCTATATAAATAAAGATTATTATTATTATTATTACAGTTTGGTGAACGTGTATGCTCCAAACAGGTCGAATGTACAATTTGAGGCACAGTTAGTCGAAAATATCGCTAATTGATACAAGAAATTTGGTGGTGAGGGGTGATTTTAATGAGGCCCATGACCACATCATGGATAGAATGCAGTCTCAGACGACATCAATGCAAATACCGAGAGGCTGTATACAGTCCTTACTAAATCAATTAGACTTAGTTGACGTGTGGCGGCTGGAGCATCCGATAGATAAGGACTTTACATATTATTCACATGTACACGGCTCACATGCAATGCTAGATTATTGGTTGTTAGGGGCATCATTGCTGCCTTTGCTGACCTTCTCCAAAATATATGACATTCATATTTCGGATCATGCACCAATAACCCTTGAATTTTTGCTACAAACTCCAGTCTGGCGGGAAAGAAAATGGAAATTTCCCTCCTATCTATAGAAATCTGAAGATTTTAAAAACGCAGTACAAACGTTCTGGGACATCTATAAAAGTGACTACGTGGGGGATGCACATGTATTTTGGGATGCCTCTAAGGCATTTATGAGGGGTCAATTAATTTCCTACATAAGCCACAAACGTAAAAAACTTATAGAATGCACCCATAAAGCACAAAAAGAACTTACCCAGGCCTATAAAAATTTCAAATCAAACAACTCGGCAAACTTGAAACAAAAATTTTTAGATGCCAAAGAGACAGCTGACATGATAGCCCATGAAGCAGCCTTAAGCAACCTTAAGTATCAGAAGCATAAATATTTTAAGTGGGATAATAGACCAGGCCGGCTGCTTGCTTCCCTAACAAAACCATTTAGAACAGCTACCAAAATCTTCAAACTCAAAAAAAGAGATGTTATGATCACAACAAAAAATGAGGAAATAAGAGAGGAATTTAGCTCTTTCTTTGGTTCACTTTACAAAGCAGAATCAAATGGTGACCTGGGGAATTCTGAATTTCTGACACATGAGATTGTCGCAATCCTCACTGAGGAACAAAGAAACACGCTTAACAACCCCATTACTCCTACAGAGGTGATCCAGACTATCAATTCATTAAAAATAAGTAAGGCACCAGGACCAGACGGGTCTAGCAATGAGTATTATAAGATACTAGATGGAGGCCCGATGCTATCGCATCAGGAGGGTGGTAATGTCATGATGGGGGCAGGCTTTGCAGCTTTGAGAATCTCTCCCCCATGTGCTCACCCACCTATCCACTCTCTCTTTCCCCATGTGCTGAATTCTCCCATCTGTGCTCTCTTCTTTGACCTGTCTACCCCATGTGCTATCCCCCTTGTCTGCTTTCGCTCTCCTTCCTGTGCTGTGTTCTCCCCTCATGTGCTGTCCCGTTTGAGCTGTCTCCCCCCTGTGCTCTGTCTCTCTCACCCCTGTGTGCTCTCTCTCCCCATCTGCTGTCTTCTCCTCTCATTTCATCTCTTCTTTGACATGTGTACCCCATGTGCTCTCCCCCTTGTCTGCTTTCTCTCTATCTACCACTGTGCTGTCTTCTTCCCTCATGTGTTCTCTTGTTTGAGCTGTCTCCTCCCTGTGTGTCCTCTTTCCTATGTGCACGTTGGTGTTGATATTTGCTTTTTAATGGGGTTTTCCCACGAACGAAAGTTCATTTTAAAAATTGTCTGTGTCTGACCGTGTACAGAGCATACCACAGCTCCTGGGCAGGGGAGGAAGCAAAAGTCAATACTGACATTACAGCAGATCGCAGAGGATACATTTTGTTAGGTGAAATATTGTTTAAAAACAGTCAGTGAAATATTTTACCTGACAAAAGAAATCTTCTGTGATCCCCTACTGTAATGTTAGTATTGTTTTTTGCTTCCTCCCCTGCCCAGGAGATGTGGCATGCTCTGTACACGGTCAGATACAGACAATTTTTAAAATTGTTTCATGGGAAAACCCCTTTAATGTGACCGACTTCCTCTGCCTATAGATACGTCGCGCATCTGCCACCGGGATCAGCCGAATGATTTACTACGCCTGAGCGGAATTCACGCAGGCGCAGTAAACCAGATCGCCGCCATCTTTGTGTAGACAGATAGCAGCGGTGGTCACATTAAAACTGCGTATGCACTCCTCCTGTACAAAGACGGCGTATACAGTGTGTGGATGTGTGTGTGTGTGTGTGTTGTGCGACGGTGTTCCGTTGGTGGTACTGCGCAAGAGGCTGGGACCACCAACAGTTTCCATATTGAGACACCCATCACTTGGGTGTCCCAATAAGGAGGTTGTTGAACTTCCGCCACTTGGAATTCTGGGATCCGGACACATCTGGACGGAACAGGATGTGAAGACATTACAAGGTAAGTATACATTAAGATTGGGGTTGTCAATAGGAACTCAACTTTGCACAATGTTTAATGACACTATCAGAGAGAAAAAGTATCCGAGGGGTTTAATGAGGCAAATATCATTGTACTCCCTTAACAAGGTAAGGATCCCTTGCAGGTAAAGGGGTATAGGCCAATATCCCACTAAACTCAGATTTTAAGATTCTCACAAAAATCCTTGCAAATAGACTACAACAGATCATACCAAGTGTGATTTTGCCACAGCAAACTGGTTCCATACACAGGAAATCCATTACATACAATACAAGATCGGCTATGGGGGCAATATCACACAGCAAACTACACAAGTGTACAAAACACATAATAGGATGTTTAGATGCTGATAAAGCATTTGATCAGGTATCATGGGAATATCTGCATGGTATACTAGAGACTAGACAACTTGGCCCTTGGTTCCGAGATGCTGTCAGAATGATATACAAGGACCCTAGTTCTAGAATGTTGATCAATAACACTCTTTCTCGGCCTTTCAATATTCATAGAGACACGATACAGGGATGCCCCTTGTCGCCTCTCCATTTTAACATTGCCTTGGATCCCTTACTGAGAATGCTGCAAAACCTGACAATATATCAGGGAATAGGGATAGGACCAGCAATGGTTAAAATTTTAGCATTTGCAGACAATATCCTACTTTTTATCGCTAATCCATCCCAAGCAATCCCGGTTATAATGGAGACTCTAAATAGCTTTGGGGAAATATCAGGGTTTAAAATAAACTATAACAAGTCAGAAGCCCTAGCTTCCCTCTCTGTCTGCAGTACCCTGCTACTCACTGCGAACATGTCTCAAGGTAACGGTATAATGCTTTTATTATACACAGCATATATTTAACTGCGTTGCCTAGACTGTGTTTACACATTCCATGTTACTCTATTATATTTAGGGGATGATTATGGGGGTTCACTCACTTTTATACCTTGTGCACATTTAGGAGTGTTACCCCATTTTTTGACTATCCAGCATCTATTGGCCTGCAGTCAGAGTAGGACCCTCAATATTATTTTTCATGTTATCTTTAGCACTGTTTTTTGCCATCTTACATGCCATCTTTTAGCTGCTTTTCGCTACTACCTATTGTCCATATATTGTTATTTTCTATAGTACGTTTTTGTATATTTAATACTTTAATAAACTAATTTTCTGCATATATTACTCTCTATACCTCTATTTCTTAAGCACAGATCTTTGGTCTATGACCATTTCTAACATGATCCTTGAGATCTAGGTACTATCTGATTAGTCTGGTGCGTTCAAAGTTGTTTTAGGTTTATATGGTTAGGCCTAGAGGTATGCCCTCTGTTGGCCAAGAGGGCACCATTGTTTAGGTATATATTTATAGTCCAGTCAAACACTAGTCCAGTCAGTCACTAGGCATTAAGGACACTGCTCTCTCCTGGTTCTCTTCCTATCTTTCTGAACGCTCCTTCAGTGTTCTGTTCTCCGGCTCCACTTCATCTCCTCTTCATCTCACTGTCGGGGTACCTCAGGGCTCATTCCTTGGCCCCCTTCTCTTCTCCCTCTACACGGCCCCAATTGGACAGACCATCAGCAGATTTGGCTTTCAGTACCATCTTTATGCTGATGACACACAACTATACACGTCAGCCCCTGACCTTACCCCCGCTGTACTACAGAACGCCACTGACTGTCTGTCCGCAGTCTCTAACATCATGTCCGCTCTCTATCTGAAACTCAACCTCTCCAAAACTGAACTTCTTCTGCTCCCGCCTTCTACTAGCCTCCCTAAATCTGACATTTCCCTCTCCGTGGGTGGCACCATAATAACGCCTAGGCAGCAGGCACGCTGTCTGGGTGTCATGTTTGACTCCGATCTCTCCTTCACCTCCCACATACAATCTCTTGCCCACTCGTGCCACTTACACCTAAAGAACATCTCTAGAATACGCCCTTTTCTCACCATGGAGACAACAAAAACTCTCACTGTCGCCCTAATCCACTCCCGTCTGGACAACTGCAACTCTCTATTAATTGGCCTCCCCCTCACGCGACTTTCCCCTCTCCAGTCTATCCTTAATGCAGCAGCTAGGGTCATCCATCTGGCTAATCGTTACTCGGACGTGTCCGCTCTTCGCCAGTCGTTACACTGGCTGCCCATTCATTACAGGATACAATTCAAAGTACTTGTTCTCACCCACAAAGCTCTCCACAGTGTGGCACCCCCTTACATCTCCTCCCTCATTTCTGTCTATCGGCCTAGTTGACCGCTGCGCTCTGTAAACGACTTTCGACTAACCTCTGCACTAATCCGTACCTCCCACTCCCGACTCCAAGACTTCTCCCGTGCTGCGCCAATTCTCTGGAATGCTCTACCCCAAGATATTAGGACCATCCACAAGTTGCATAGTTTTAGGCGCTCGCTCAAAACTCATTTGTTCAGAGCGGCCTATCACGTTCCCTAATCAGTCATTTTATGTTTGTGTGTGTGTGTGTGTAGCCCATTCACTATCTCCATCTACCCCCCACCCCCTGAAGATGGCTGGACCATCATTGTAAATACATCATTGTAAATACACACCTGTACTTTGTATCTCCCCACCTCATTGTAGATTGTAAGCTCACACGAGCAGGGTCGTCTTATTTTGTCTTATTTTGCTTTATTACCGTATTGTTAACATTGTTACCTATGACTGTTGTGTTTGAAACTGTTAAACTGTAAAGCGCTGCGGAATATGTTGGCGCTATATAAATAAAGATTATTATTATTATTATTACAGTTTGGTGAACGTGTATGCTCCAAACAGGTCGAATGTACAATTTGGGGCACAGTTAGTCGAAAATATCGCTAATTGATACAAGAAATTTGGTGGTGAGGGGTGATTTTAATGAGGCCCATGACCACATCATGGATAGAATGCAGTCTCAGACGACATCAATGCAAATACCGAGAGGCTGTATACAGTCCTTACTAAATCAATTAGACTTAGTTGACGTGTGGCGGCTGGAGCATCCGATAGATAAGGACTTTACATATTATTCACATGTACATGGATCACATGCAATGCTAGATTATTGGTTGTTAGGGGCATCATTGCTGCCTTTGCTGACCTTCTCCAAAATATATGACATTCATATTTCGGATCATGCACCAATAACCCTTGAATTTTTGCTACAAACTCCAGTCTAGCGGGAAAGAAAATGGAAATTTCCCTCCTATCTATAGAAATCTGAAGATTTTAAAAACGCAGTACAAACGTTCTGGGACATCTATAAAAGTGACTACGTGGGGGATGCACATGTATTTTGGGATGCCTCTAAGGCATTCATGAGGGGTCAATTAATTTCCTACATAAGCCACAAACGTAAAAAACTTATAGAATGCACCCATAAAGCACAAAAAGAACTTACCCAGGCCTATAAAAATTTCAAATCAAACAACTCGGCAAACTTGAAACAAAAATTTTTAGATGCCAAAGAGACAGCTGACATGATAGCCCATGAAGCAGCCTTAAAGGGAACCTACCACCCCGTTTTTTAAAAATTAGATAAAAATAGTGTGAAATAGGGGCAGAGCTGGGCTTTACATTAGGGCCTTTTCGGTGCCTTTACACCCCCGTTAGGCTGCCCAAATACCTTTGTGAAGTGGCCGTTTTCTGCTGTCACTCAAGTGGGTCAGGTCGGATGGGCGTGGTCACAGCGCTGTTTGTCCCCCAGGATCCTGCTCATCATTACGTTGGTGGCGTAGTGGTGTGCGCATGTCCAAAGAAGATCCACTGCCCAGGAGATGAATAACGGCGCGGTCTTCGCTATTCAGCCGTTTACCGGTGGGCGCGGCCATCTTTCCTGTGGCCGCGCCTGCGCAGATGGAGCGCTCTGCTGCCCGGGACTTCAGGAAAATGGCCGCGGGATTCCGCGCGTGCGCAGATGGAGATCGCGGCGGCCATTTTCCTGAAGTCCCGGGCAGCAGAGCGCTCCATCTGCGCAGGCGCAGCCACAGGAAAGATGGCCGCGCCCACCGGTAAACGGCTGAATAGCGAAGACCGCGCCGTTATTCATCTCCTGGGCAGTGGATCTTCTTTGGACATGCGCACACCACTACGCCACCAACGTAATGATGAGCAGGATCCTGGGGGACAAACAGCGCTGTGACCACGCCCATCCGACCTGACCCACTTGAGTGAAAGCAGAAACCGGCCACTTCACAAAGGTATTTGGACAGCCTAACGGGGGTGTAAAGGCACCGAAAAGGCCCTAATGTAAAGCCCAGCTCTGCCCCTATTTCACACTATTTTTATCTAATTTTTAAAAAACGGGGTGATAGGTTCCCTTTAAGCAACCTCAAGTATCAGAAGCATAAATATTTTAAGTGGGATAATAGACCAGGTCGGCTGCTTGCTTCCCTAACAAAACCATTTAGAACAGCTACCAAAATCCTCAAACTCAAAAAAGAGATGTTATGATCACAACAAAAAATGAGGAAATAAGAGAGGAATTTAGCTCTTTCTTTGGTTCTCTCTACAAAGCAGAATCAAATGGTGACCTGGGGAATTCTGAATTTCTGACACATGAGATTGTCCCAATCCTCACTGAGGAACAAAGAAACACGCTTAACAACCCCATTACTCCTACAGAGGTGATCCAGACTATCAATTCATTAAAAATAAGTAAGGCACCAGGACCAGACGGGTCTAGCAATGAGTATTATAAGATACTAGATGGAGGCCCGATGCTATCGCATCAGGAGGGTGGTAATGTCATGATGGGGGCAGGCTTTGCAGCTTTGAGAATCTCTCCCCCCATGTGCTCACCCACCTATCCACTCTCTCTTTCCCCATGTGCTGAATTCTCCCATCTGTGCTCTCTTCTTTGACCTGTCTACCCCATGTGCTATCCCCCTTGTCTGCTTTCGCTCTCCTTCCTGTGCTGTGTTCTCTCCTCATGTGCTGTCCCGTTTGAGCTGTCTCCCCTCTGTGCTCTGTCTCTCTCACCCCTGTGTGCTCTCTCTCCCCATCTGCTGTCTTCTCCTCTCATTCCATCTCTTCTTTGACATGTGTACCCCATGTGCTCTCCCCCTTTTCTGCTTTCTCTCTATCTACCACTGTGCTGTCTTCTTCCCTCATGTGTTCTCTTGTTTGAGCTGTCTCCTCCCTGTGTGTCCTCTTTCCTATGTGCACGTTGGTGTTGATATTTGCTTTTTAATGGGGTTTTCCCACGAACGAAAGTTCATTTTAAAAATTGTCTGTGTCTGACCGTGTACAGAGCATACCACAGCTCCTGGGCAGGGGAGGAAGCAAAAGACAATACTGACATTACAGCAGATCGCAGAGGATACATTTTGTTAGGTGAAATATTGTTTAAAAACAGTCAGTGAAATATTTTACCTGACAAAAGAAATCCTCTGTGATCCACTACTGTAATGTTAGTATTGTTTTTTGCTTCCTCCCCTGCCCAGGAGATGTGGCATGCTCTGTACACGGTCAGATACAGACAATTTTTAAAATTGTTTCATGGGAAAACCCCTTTAATGTGACCGACTTCCTCTGCCTATAGACACGTCGCGCATCTGCCGCCGGGATCAGCCGAATAATTTACTACGCCTGAGCGGAATTCACGCAGGCGCAGTAAATCTTTGTGTAGACAGATAGCGGTGGTCACATTAAAACTGCGTATGCACTCCTCCTGTACAATGACGGCGTATACAGTGTGTGGATGTGTGTGTGTGTGTTTGTGTGTGTGTGTGGTGCGACGGTGTTCCGTTGGTGGTACTGCGCAAGAGGCTGGGACCACCAACAGTTTCCATATTGAGACACCCATCACTTGGGTGTCCCAATAAGGAGGTTGTTGAACTTCCGCCACTTGGAATTCTGGGATCCGGACACATCTGGACGGAACAGGATGTGAAGACATTACAAGGTAAGTATATATTAAGATTGGGGTTGTCAATAGGAACTCAACTTTGCCCAATGTTTAATGACACTATCAGAGAGAAAAAAGTATCCGAGGGGTTTAATGAGGCAAATATCATTGTACTCCCTTAACAAGGTAAGGATCCCTTGCAGGTAAAGGGGTATAGGCCAATATCCCACTAAACTCAGATTTTAAGATTCTCACAAAAATCCTTGCAAATAGACTACAACAAATCATACCAAGTGTGATTTTGCCACAGCAAACTGGTTCCATACACAGGAAATCCATTACATACAATACAAGATCGGCTATGGGGGCAATATCACACAGCAAACTACACAAGTGTACGAAACACATAATAGGATGTTTAGATGCTGATAAAGCATTTGATCAGGTATCATGGGAATATCTGCATGGTATACTAGAGACTAGACAACTTGGCCCTTGGTTCCGAGATGCTGTCAGAATGATATACAAGGACCCTAGTTCTAGAATGTTGATCAATAACACTCTTTCTCGGCCTTTCAATATTCATAGAGACACGATACAGGGATGCCCCTTATCGCCACTTCATTTTAACATAGCCTTGGATCCCTTACTGAGAATGCTGCAAAACCTGACAATATATCAGGGAATAGGGATAGGACCAGCAATGGTTAAAATTTTAGCATTTGCAGACAATATCCTACTTTTTATCGCTAATCCATCCCAAGCAATCCCGGTTATAATGGAGACTCTAAATAGCTTTGGGGAAATATCAGGGTTTAAAATAAACTATAACAAGTCAGAAGCCCTAGCTTCCCTCTCTGCAGTACCCTGCTACTCACTGCGAACATGTCTCAAGGTAACGGTATAATGCTTTTATTATACACAGCATATATTTAACTGCGTTGCCTAGACCGTTACACATTCCATGTTACTCTATTATATTTAGGGGATGATTATGGGGGTTCACTCACTTTTATATCTTGTGCACATTTAGGAGTGTTACCCCATTTTTTGACTATCCAGCATCTATTGGCCTGCAGTCAGAGTAGGACCCTCAATATTATTTTTCATGTTATCTTTAGCACTGTTTTTTGCCATCTTGCATGCCATCTTTTAGCTGCTTTTCGCTTCTACCTTTTGTCCATATATTGTTATTTTCTATAGTACGTTTTTGTATATTTAATACTTTAATAAACTAATTTTCTGCATATATTACTCTCTATACCTCTATTTCTTAAGCACAGATCTTTGGTCTATGACCATTTCTAACATGATCCTTGGGATCTAGGTACTATCTGATTAGTCTGGTGCGTTCAAAGTTGTTTTAGGTTTATATGGTTAGGCCTAGAGGTATGCCCTCTGTTGGCCAAGAGGGCACCATTGTTTAGGTATATATTTATAGTCCAGTCAAACATAGAGGATGTTTTCTACAGTTTGGTGAACGTGTATGCTCCTAACGGGTCGAATGTACAATTTGGGGCACAGTTAGTCGAAAATATCGCTAATTGATACAAGAAATTTGGTGGTGAGGGGTGATTTTAATGAGGCCCATGACCACATCATGGATAGAATGCAGTCTCAGACGACATCAATGCAAATACCGAGAGGCTGTATACAGTCCTTACTAAATCAATTAGACTTAGTTGACGTGTGGCGGCTGGAGCATCCGATAGATAAGGACTTTACATATTATTCACATGTACACGGCTCACATGCAATGCTAGATTATTGGTTGTTAGGGGCATCATTGCTGCCTTTGCTGACCTTCTCCAAAATATATGACATTCATATTTCGGATCATGCACCAATAACCCTTGAATTTTTGCTACAAACTCCAGTCTGGCGGGAAAGAAAATGGAAATTTCCCTCCTATCTATATGCAGCGCCCCAGAGTCCTGGTCGTTGCAGTACTGTTGCTCCGCCGCTAAGGGGGGCTATGGTACGTCTGATGGCACTGAAGGAGTTCATCTGACCAGGTATCACAGACACCAATACATTTCACAGTCTGGCCTCCAGGGGGAGCTAAGGGTTCTATTTATTAGGTCACTCCTCACAGTCTGGTAAAACTGGGGGTTAGGCAGGAAGTTGGGGAGAAAGCTGACTGGGTTGGAACCAGGCAACACCTTGTGGCAGAGGGTGTTGTAGGGGAAGATTCGGAGGGGTCCCTGTCAGGGGTGGGATCCTGACAGAGGCCTAGCAACCAGAGAGAACGTTACGGGACCGCGCCTGCACAATATAGCGGCGGTACCCCAAGAAAGGATAAGAAGCGAGGTTTATTGTGCTGAGTGAGAAACGAGATCAACGCAACAAGGAGAATACCAGTAGGAGTCGTGCTGTAAGACGAGGCAACATCCTATTGAGGCGCATAACCGGTGGCCGGAACGCCAAGGAAGTATAGAGCTCCAAGCCAAACTTCGAACCTACGGCAGGACAGTCAGTTACAGGCGGGCTGTCTCACCCAGACCCAGGAAGACACAGGGGGGTAACAACAGGAGTGGGGCGACGCAAGAGTCCCGGAAGAGCTCCGAGCCTCCCGTCATACGGGTGCGTCCTAACCGTAAGATCAGGGGGACGTAGAGGGAGAACATCAGATCGAGTTGTGAGGGAACACGAGAAACAGACACAACAGTTGTGGGGTACTATCCCGTAAGCACAGCAGGGGAGGACCACAACACAAGCGCAGGAAGGTAGGCACAGATTTCCACCTGCAAAGGGAACTCTGGAGGTGCCATCGGACCGGCCGGACTTGCGCAGCCTGGTTAACCGTATTCCGGACTGAGGATCCTGAAGCCTTCAGTAAAGAGGTAAAGAGACTGCAACCTGGTGTCCTCGTTATTTACTGTGACCAGCACTGCACCGCACTACCACCACCATCCACACCTTTCATTGTGCGCCCCTCAGCAGGGTCACGGACCGGGTCTAGCCACCGTGACAACCCCAGAGCAGAGACTCAGAGGCCCGGTACCGAGTACCCCTCGGCCCTGCGGCAGTGGGGGCGCTGCAATTTTGGCGTCACGAACAGGATCTACTTAAGCCTGAAGAATCAGGTCATGTGTGCCTTGGAACTGTGATTTGTTGTGCTTGGACTGTGACTTATTGCAAAGACTGTGTATTGCCACTTGCCGCCAGAAGTTCCCGCCAAAACCGCCGCCATTACAGCGCTAAGGAGAGCGCAGGAGAAGAAGAAGGGCGTGGAGTGGGCGTAGATGAGCTGGAGAGCGCGAAAGACAATGGCCGCCCAGTCTAAATATTTCTGTACCTTGAGGACGTGTCCGTCAGCAGCCGAGATCCGCCTCCTGATTCTCAATGGTGGGCGGAGACAGAGAAAACGAAACCGCCCACGAAGGAGAGAGCGGGAAAAGGACCAGGAAGAAGAAGTCAGCGACATGGAGGATGCCATGGCCAGCCGCCAGGGGCCGGAGCGTGGGGTCGGAGCCGAGGACTCCCCCAGCTACCCGGAGAGGCACCGCAGCCAGACCTCCACAGTTGACGGTGACCTCCTGCAGACCGGAGCGGACGAGCTGATCCACCAACTCCTGCAGACACAGCTGAGCACTGAGGCCGGGTGGAAGAAGACCAACATCGGGAGCCTCGCCAGACGCCACCATCCACACCTTTCATTGTGCGCCCCTCAGCAGGGTCACGGACCGGGTCTAGCCACCGTGACAACCCCAGAGCAGAGACTCAGAGGCCCGGTACCGGGTACCCCTCGGCCCTGCGGCAGTGGGGGTGCTGCATATAGAAGTCTGAAGATTTTAAAAACGCAGTACAAATGTTCTGGGACATCTATAAAAGTGACTACGTGGGGGATGCACATGTATTTTGGGATGCCTCTAAGGCATTCATGAGGGGTCAATTAATTTCCTACATAAGCCACAAACGTAAAAAACTTATAGAATGCACCCATAAAGCACAAAAAGAACTTACCCAGGCCTATAAAAATTTCAAATCAAACAACTCGGCACACTTGAAACAAAAATTTTAAGATGCCAAAGAGACAGCTGACATGATAGCCCATGAAGCAGCCTTAAGCAACCTCAAGTATCAGAAGCATAAATATTTTAAGTGGGATAATAGACCAGGTCGGCTGCTTGCTTCCCTAACAAAACCATTTAGAACAGCTACCAAAATCCTCAAACTCAAAAAAGAGATGTTATGATCACAACAAAAAATGAGGAAATAAGAGAGGAATTTAGCTCTTTCTTTGGTTCTCTCTACAAAGCAGAATCAAATGGTGACCTGGGGAATTCTGAATTTCTGACACATGAGATTGTCCCAATCCTCACTGAGGAACAAAGAAACACGCTTAACAACCCCATTACTCCTACAGAGGTGATCCAGACTATCAATTCATTAAAAATAAGTAAGGCACCAGGACCAGGCGGGTTTAGCAATGAGTATTATAAGATACTAGATGGAGGCCCGATGCTATCGCATCAGGAGGGTGGTAACGTCATGATGGGGGCAGGCTTTGCAGCTTTGAGAATCTCTCCCCCCATGTGCTCACCCACCTATCCACTTTCTCTTTCCCCATGTGCTGAATTCTCCCATCTGTGCTCTCTTCTTTGACCTGTCTACTCCATGTGCTATCCCCCTTGTCTGCTTTCGCTCTCCTTCCTGTGCTGTGTTCTCCCCTCCTGTGCTGTCCCTTTGAGCTGTTTCCCCCCTGTGCTCTGTCTCTCTCACCCCTGTGTGCTCTCTCTCCCCATCTGCTGTCTTCTCCTCTCATTTCATCTCTTCTTTGACCTGTGTACCCCATGTGCTCTCCCCCTTGTCTGCTCTCTCTCTATCTACCACTGTGCTGTCTTCTTCCCTCATGTGTTCTCTTGTTTGAGCTGTCTCCTCCCTGTGTGTCCTCTTTCCTATGTGCACGTTGGTGTTGATATTTGCTTTTTAATGGGGTTTTCCCACGAATTAAAGTTCATTTTAAAAATTGTCTGTGTCTGACCGTGTACAGAGCATATACCACAGCTCCTGGTCAGGGGAGGAAGCAAAAGACAATACTGACATTACAGCAGATCGCAGAGGATACATTTTGTTAGGTGAAATATTGTTTAAAAACAGTCAGTGAAATATTTTACCTGACAAAAGAAATCATCTGTGATCCCCTACTGTAATGTTAGTATTGTTTTTTGCTTCCTCCCCTGCCCAGGAGATGTGGCATGCTCTGTACACGGTCAGATACAGACAATTTTTAAAATTGTTTCATGGGAAAACCCCTTTAATGTGACCGACTTCCTCTGCCTATAGACACGTCGCGCATCTGCCGCCGGGATCAGCCGAATAATTTACTACGCCTGAGCGGAATTCACGCAGGCGCAGTAAACCAGATTGCCGCCATCTTTGTGTAGACAGATAGCGGTGGTCACATTAAAACTGCGTATGCACTCCTCCTGTACAAAGACGGCGTATACAGTGTGTGGATGTGTGTGTGTGTGTGTGTGTGTGTGTACAATAAACGAAAGAAGAAAGGGTAGCATGCAAACTAAAGGGATCACCACAACAATATCTTTACCAAAATATAACAATTTTATTAAACCACATTAATGGAACACTACACACAGCAGTTAAAAACACTTAAGATTTTCACAAACATGGCAAAGAATTAATATAAACCAGACCTATAATAAGGTCAAACCACAGTGTCACCGACAAGGCTACCCAAGGAACCGTAATGTAAGTCCCCACGTGGCTGCAAATAGCCAGACCATAAGGCGTCCTATACTACCTGACAAAATATAGCAGGTCTCCAAGGTAGCATCCCCATTAGTGGATCAGGGCAATAAAAGATGGTAAATAAAGCAGGTGGCACCGGGCACAAGTGCCCAATGCGTATCGCCAGCAAACTGGCTTCCTCAGGGGCAAAGAGGATATATTAAGATTGGGGTTGTCAATAGGAACTCAACTTTGCACAATGTTTAATGACACTATCAGAGAGAAAAAAGTATCCGAGGGGTTTAATGAGGCAAATATCATAGTACTCCCTTAACAAGGTAAGGATCCCTTGCAGGTAGAGGGGTATAGGCCAATATCCCACTAAACTCAGATTTTAAGATTCTCACAAAAATCCTTGCAAATAGACTACAACAAATCATACCAAGTGTGATTTTGCCACAGCAAACTGGTTTCATACACAGGAAATCCATTACATACAATACAAGATCGGCTATGGGGGCAATATCACACAGCAAACTACACAAGTGTACGAAACACATAATAGGATGTTTAGATGCTGATAAAGCATTTGATCAGGTATCATGGGAATATCTGCATGGTATACTAGAGACTAGACAACTTGGCCCTTGGTTCCGAGATGCTGTCAGAATGATATACAAGGACCCTAGTTCTAGAATGTTGATCACTAACACTCTTTCTCGGCCTTTCAATATTCATAGAGACACGAGACAGGGATGCCCCTTGTCGCCTCTCCATTTTAACATTGCCTTGAATCCCTTACTGAGAATGCTGCAAAACCTGAAAATATATCAGGAAATAGGGATAGGACCAGCAATGGTTAAAATTTTAGCATTTGCAGACAATATCCTACTTTTTATCGCTAATCCATCCCAAGCAATCCCGGTTATAATGGAGACTCTAAATAGCTTTGGGGAAATATCAGGGTTTAAAATAAACTATAACAAGTCAGAAGCCCTAGCATTATTCAGGGCGGGAAAAACTTGACTACACTCATTCCCATTTCACTGTAGAACTGATTCCATTAAATATTAGGGAGGACACCTCCCAGCTAATCCAACACAACTCTACAGGATTAATTACAAGCCCCTAATTATATCCATAATTCAGATTCTTCATTCATGGAAACATTTTACTTTAACATTCTCGGGCAGATGTCATCTAATTAAAATGATTATTTTCCCCAAACTAATGTATTTGTTCCAGACACTCCCCTTGTTACTTCATAAAGCGGACACTAAGCTACTCAATGCTACATTTAGGGGATTTGTCTGGAACAATAAAAGCGCTCAAGAATAAGCCTAAATCACCTTCAGTTACCCAAAGAGGCAGGAGAATTAACTTCAGAGATCTTTACAAATATAACCTAGTGGCGAACTTTCGTTATGCAATTGACTGGATAAGGGGGAAGTCCCACTTTGCTAATGTACAGGTAGAACAACAACTTTGTCATCAAATTTTATTAGCAGCCGTAATACACCTACATAACAAAGAAATTCCAAATGATGTTAAGGAACACCCAACACTCTGGTCCACAATTCTTACTTGGCGTAGGGTTCGAAAACTATGTGGGCTTGATATCTACTCTTCCCCATTTAAACCATTCGTGGGTCATCCTCCATTTCTGGGAGGGAAACCTTCTTTGATATACAAAGTACTAGAGACACAGGGTTGTACTAGGGCGGTAAATCTACCGCCAATGGCTTTGACAAAGATCGTTCAGATCGAAATGCGTTGCCACTGTGCCTCTGTCGGTGGTAGGCATCTATCTTAGGGAGCATGTACACCACGTGTATTATGTCTTTTAATATATGAAATAAAGAAAAGGAATTTTTAAAGGAGCTGGAACAAAACCCTTTTTTTTTCTCTGATTAGTACGTTTGCCTGCAGCGGAGTTCCGGGCACCTGCGGTGGATACTGGTGAGCTGGCTTGTTTTTTTCTTTTTCTCTCAAGACTTTTCGTTGCTCACTTTCGACAGGGCGTCACAAAGGTTTACAGCACTTGTGGGTAAACCCTTTATCCTTTCTACAGGCACGTAGCCTGGCGCGGGCGCGGGTGTTTAGCACGCAGAGTTCAGAACCCAAATCAGGTAGGCATCTAGACACCTTTATTAAAGGAGCTTTCTCCCAAATTTCATCCACAAGCAATATCTACTCAATAATAAGGATGCGAGGGACTTGGGAAGGGAAATTAAAGGGTCCAGGCAAGTGGAGGGAAGATATACCAGGGTTTGAAACGGAAGACATTCTAAAAGCCACACTGACCCAAAAGAAAATGATCCCTTAAAATAGCTACACAGACATGGCTTTATATTCTACAGGGCATATATAACCCCTTACATACAATCAAAGATGTCTCCTGGGACTACCTATTCATTCTCCAAGTGTGGTTCAGCTAATACAGATATACTTCATCACTTGTGGGGGTGCATGCATATGCAAACATGGAAAAGCATTCATTTATATATCCAAAATACGTATTGCATTATTTTTGCATTACCACAGTGGGCGGTTTTCAACATCCTGGCAGATAGTCATCAAAATATATTGAGACAGATTAGATCATCACTAATTACTTGGGCCTCGGCTACGAGAACGATTATCCTCCATCAATGGTTAAACCCAGTGCCACCACCACTAACAGTTATTCAATCCAAAATTATGTTTTAAAGTGTTAAAATAAATAAGTGTTAAATTCATGGCATTTGTTGGATATCATTGGCTGTATGTACTACTGTGCATTTAATAAACAGAGTTTAAAAAAATCCCTTCTATACTCTACAATAATACCGCTGTTATCTGCAATTCATCTAAAATGAGGTGTGGCAGTAGGCATAGCATATTACAGGCATCTAGTCAGGGATTATTGCCTTAATAATTATAGTTCTTGCTGCTGCTTTTTCCATACACTCATTGACAAATTTATGTTTTTATGGTGATCTATAATCAACAATTCATCAAAGCAACCAAAATTAACTGATTTAATGTGTCCATTGGCAGTTTCACTGTAGCAGCTGTATGTAAGAGGTAGTGGTGGGAGACTTCACACCACTGGAGCTGGAATTACCACTTATGAACTCTCCAGTGCTTTTGTTTCCATCCATTTCTGGGGGCTTCTTGAAGTATGTTTGAGGTCATTGTACTGCTGGAAGACCCATGACCTAGGATGCAAACCCAGCTTTCTGACACTGGACACCACGTTGCGACCCTAAATTCTTTGGGAATCGTCACATTTCATGATGCCTTGCACACAATCAAGGCACTCATTGCCAGAGGCTGCAGAACTCCCAAAATATCTTTGAGCCTCCACCATATTTGACTAACTACTGTGTTCTTTGATTTGTAGGCCTCATTCCATTTACAGTAAACAGTAGAATGATGTGCTTTTACCAAAAAACTCTATCTTGGTCTCATTGTCCACAGGACACCTGCTGACCATCTAAAAATTGTTGTGGGCGCCTGCTGGCCATCCATAAATTGTGAGGGCCGCCTGTTTCAAACTTTACAGTATTAAAAAAAAAAAGAAAATTTGCCCACCTCAGATGCATAAATTATAATGCATTAGCAATACATGGCTATGCAAAGCATAGCTGGCTGCTGGCTCTTAGTGAGGGCTGGCTTCTGGCTCTTTAAAATTAGAGTAAGGGCTGCCTGATGGCCTTCTAACAATAGTGAGGGCCACCTGCTGGCCCTCTAACAATAGTAAGGTCCACCTTATGACCCTCTAGCAATAGTGAGTCTGATCATGTCACACATACCACATGGCCAGATAAGATAGTAAAACGTTAAAATTAGTGATGAGCGAGTATACTCGTTACTCGAGATTTCCCGAGTACACTCGGGTGTCCTCCGAGTATTTTTTAGTGCTCGGAGATTTAGTTTTCATTGCCGCAGCTGAATGATTTACATCTGTTAGCCAGCTTAATTACATGTGGGGATTCCCTAGCAACCAGGCAACCCCCACTTGTACTTATGCTGGCTAGCAGTTGTAAATCATGCAGCTGCGTCAACAAAAACTAAATCTCCGAGCACTTACAAATACTCGGAGACCCCCCAAGCATGCTCGGGAAATCTCGAGCAACGAGTATACTCGCTCATCACTAGTTCAAATTACATTTTAACATTTATATTCAGAGCCATGCGTCTGATCCAGATGTAATCTGATCCAGGCATCTTCCAAATTCCATCTTTCAAATTACAGATTTCTAAATACACTACTATGTACTAGACTAGAATTGGACTGGAATTGACTGTAAGGTAAAGGATTCGAAAACCACTACAATGTTTCTGTTTCTTTTCACTTTCATCCCCATACTACCCTATTTTTCCTATCTCCTGTAAATCCCCCCACCTAGCAAGGAAGCAGCCATTTCTCCCTCCATCCTCCCCAGCCATCTCACCTTCTCCTCAGAACTGTTTCTCCGCATACAATCCGTTTTCTTCAGAAACACACCACCACATCATGTCCTATCCTACTCCCACCTTCTAACTCTTTGTCTGCTACTCCTCATTGCTGGCGACTTATCCCCAAATCCTGGGCCTCCTCAACACATCCCCACACTGATTTCTAACCCCCTGCCATGATTCACTACAAGTTTTTGCAATGATGATAACCTCATACCCATTCATCCAGCCCCACTCCCTCAGTCTCCCTACCTGGAGCACTATGAAACGCACGCTTTTTTCCGTGTCTTATTATTGGATTAGTGTTCATTTCATGTCCATTTTGATATATCTATGTATAGGTAATTTTGGGTCCCTTTATTGTTTTGATTTGTTAATTATTTTTTGTTAATTCACGCATAGTATTGTTGCACTAATAGCACAGTGCACTTTACCATTCACTGATTGTGATATGGCATGGTAGTGAAATGGCACTTAATAGCATAATGCACTTTATTAAGTTAATAATTTTTACTATATATTCACTTCATTGTGCGCAATGCACCTTATTAAAAACATGGTGACATGTAATATATTTTATTCACTCTTTTTTGCACAAACCGGTGTTCGTTATGCGCGCTGGGTCCATTCTGAATCCTCCCTTTGGATCCGTGTGTGGACGTCCATCCTGTGTGAGCGAGTGGTGTGGCTAGGCGCCAGCCCGCCCACGTGATCGCAGGTGGACGCCTTCTCCGGATGTTTTGGTTGGTATGACGACGGGACGCGGTGCGCATGCGCACACCAACCGGGTATTGATTGGTGGCCATACGGTCAGATGACCGGAACGGCTCACCATTTAAACCGGACTGTTTCGTCACTTAAGCCACGCCCCCTGAGGAAGCGGCATTATTATTAAGCGAAACGCGCGTTGGGGTTATTTGACGCAGGCTGGAGCGTGGTTCGGCATCTGATGATGGGTAATTATTGCCTTTAATATGTTATTATTATGTGCTGAACACGGGTAATGGTTATATAACATCTAAGTTGTTAGCTGCGAGGGAGAGGGGTTACTATTCCAAACCCAGCAATACGCCTTTATGGAGTGGATATTTTATCACTCAGCAGCAACCCTCAGTAAAATCAGTAATTTAACTATCTTTATCCGGCACGCTCTTTTCTGGTCATAGTTTACACTTTAAGGTGATTCACATGATTTATGAGACCCATGTACCTTTTTTATGGTTATATTTGATGTTACTTAATAAAATATTTGTTAAAATTATTTAATATGGTTGGTATACCTTATTGACTCAGTGTCCTCCTGGTTAAAGAAACGCACGCTCTGTCTGCAATAAACTGTCGTTTATCCATGACCTTTTTATCACCAACAAACTCTTCTTCCTTGGCATCACTGAAACCTGGCTCACCCCCTCTGACTCTGCCTCTCCAGCTGCACTTTCTTATGGCGGATTCAATCTCTCTCACACCCCTTACCCCAGTAACAAACGTGGTGGAGGAGTTGGCTTGCTCCTGATGATACTTGCTCCTTTACCCCAATTCCGCTACCAACCTCCGCTATTCTTCCCTCTTTTGAGGTGCACTCCATCCGCATCTACTCCCCCTCCAGCCTTCCAACTGGCTGTCATCTACTGACCCGAGAACAAGCAATCTCCACCTTTCTCAATCACCTCACCACCTGGCTACTCCTCTCTGTTGACATCCCCACTATCATCATGGTGACTTCAACATCCCCATTGACACTTCCACCCCAGCTGCCTGCCTCCTTTGGCCTCACTCAATGGTCATCCACGGCCAATCACAAAGATGATCACATGCTAGACCTTATCTTCACCCACCTCTGTTCCTTTACTAATCTCACTAACTCACCCCTCCCCATCTGACCACAACCTACTGACATTCTCTTCCCTCTCCTCTCCTAGTGCGCAACCCCCACTCCACAAACTCACTCACTCTCGCAGAAATCTCAAACTCCTCAATTTACAATCACTCTCTCAGTCCTTTCTCCCTCTTACAGACATAGCTTCCCTTCATAACACAGATGCTGCTGCCACTTTTAATAACACCACAATAACAGCAACACTTGATTCGGCCACCCCCTTCATCCATAGCAAAACTCGCACAATCAACAGGTAGCCCTGGCTGACAAACTTGACCAAAGAACGGAGACGGGCTTTCAGGGTCACTGAGCGGTGATGGAAGAGATCCTGCTCTGCCAAGCACTTCATTGCATGCACACAGTCACTCACCAGCTTCAAGTCCATGCTCACTGCCGCAAAACAAACTTACTTCTCATCTCTCATATCCTCCCTGTCTCACAACCCTAAACAGCTTTTCAACACTTTCAATTCTCTACTCCATCCCACAGCACCTCCTCCATCTCCTCTCAGTTCTGCTGAAGACTTTGCCTCTTTATTTCAATGTTCCCCAAGTCTCAGTTCTAGGACCCCTACTCTTCTCCATCTACACCTGCGGCCTGGGACAGCTCATAGAATCCAACGGTTTGCAGTATCATCTCTACGCCGATGACACGCAGATCTATCTGGACCTGACCTCACCTCCTTACTGACCATAATCCCACAATGTCTGTCTGCTATTTCAGCCTTCTTTTCTTCTTGCTTTCTAAAACTGAACATGGGCAAAACAGAATTCATCATCTTTCCCCCATCTCACTCTACCCCTCCACCAGACCTATCCATCAATGTCAATGGCTGATCACTTTCCTCAGTCCTACATGCTTACTGCCTCGAGGTGATTCTCGACTCTGCCCTCTATTTCAAATCACATATCCAAGCCCTTGCCTTCTTCTGCCGACTCAAACTCAAAAATATTTCCCAGATCTGTGCATTCCTTGACCATGAAACCAAAAAAACGCTAGTGCACGCCCTTATCTCCCGCCTTGACTACTGCAACCTCCTACTCTCTGACCTCCCATCTAGCACTCTGGCACCACTACAATCAATCCTACATTCTGCTGCCCAACTAATCCACCTGTCTCCCCAGTATTCCCCAGCCTCTCCTCTCTGCCAAGCCCTTCAATGGCTTCCTATTGTCCAGAGGCTTCATTTCAAAACCCTATGACATACAAAGCCATCAACAACCTGTTTCCTTCATACATCTGTGACATGGTCTCCCGGTACTTACCCACGCACTGTTAGGGTTGGTGGAACGCACCAAATATATATATATATATATATATATATATATATATATATATATATATATGAGACAGTTGGTGCATTCGCAACCCGGGGTCCACCGTGCAGGAGACAAACCTGCTGCTAGTAATAGGCGGTACTAAATGACGGTATTAGCAAACTCTGTTACTTCACAGATTCGCTAAAATAACAAGATGCTGTGCCTTGTTAACCTCACAGAGGAACACAGCTACCAAACAGAGCAAAACTGTGGTCATGCAGTTAGAATAGCAGACAAACAACTCCTCACCGGAGGTGCCGGTATTCTAGGGGCTTATTTCAGCCAAGGCCCTGAATCCAAACATACAAACTCCTTGTAATAATTATAGGGGATAATTCAGGAGACTCTTTGCGTGGAACAAGACAACAGGACACAGTTTTATAAGTGGTAAAGTTTATATTATCACACGGTGATTCAAGCAGGTGCAGAGAGAAACTCAAATCCACAACACTTGGTGCAAATAATAAACGCAGCTTAGCAGTCAATAGGAAACTTCAGAGGTAGATGCAAACAAACAGAAAGTCTATGAAGCACAGTTATTCCTGAGGAAACTTGACACAAATAGATCCTTGACTTAGTCCAGACACAGATAGATATGCTATTCGGCAGTTCAAATCATATCTTAGCTCAACCAGGGAGGCCTGGTTAATGGTCTCAGGTTTTGCAGAGCAGAAACAGCTTACATGTCCAGCAAATGCATATGGAAGTAACACGAGCAGCAGATGAAGGAGGATTACTGAACACTGGTGTATGCAGCAGGAACTCAGAGCAGAGTGGCAGGATCTCCAACACGGGTTCACAGGAGCAGGTGCAGGTGCAAGGCCAGGGAGTAATCAGGAGCTGGATGCAAAGCAGAATAATCTAGCACAGACTGAAGGCTGGGGTGGAGTTTTATAGCAGGAAGACAAGTGCACATGAGACCAAAGACGCCATGTTGGAAAAGGGCAGTAATGCACAAAAGGTAAAAAATGTTCAGAGTCCTGACATTACTCCCTCCTTAGAAACGGCCTCAGGACAATCCTGGACCTGGTTTCTCAGGGAATCTCTGATGAAAAGGAGAAATCTTCTGTTGAGCATTGATGTTTTCCACAGGTTCCCAAGAGTCTTCCTCAGGGGGATATCTGTTATGGACCTGGTGGTTAGGAGCACTGTCATGGTTCCCAATGGCAAGGGAACGTCAGAGAACATAAATAACAGAACAGCTCTTGGGTGATGGAATCTCGAGCTGACCGTGAGCTAAACCTACCACACAACTAACAGTGGCCGGGTGGCGTACCTACGTTTTATCCCTAGACGCCTAGCGCCAGCCGGAGGACTAACTAACCCTAATAGAGGAAAAGACAGACCTGGCTTACCTCTAGGGAAATTCCCCCGAAAAGGAGACAGAAGCCCCCCACATATATTGACGGTGAGTTCAGAGGAAAAGACATACGCAGTATGAAGGTAGGTTCAGCAAAGCGAGGTCCGCTTACTAGATAGCAAGAAGATACAATAGGGAACTTCACGGTCAGCTGAAAACCCTATTAAAATACCATCCCGAAATTACTTTAAGACTAATGTGTCAACTCATGACACCGGAGTGGCAATTTCGGCCCACAAGAGCTTCCAGCTACAGAAAAATAACATAACTGTGAACTGGAACAAAAATGCAAAACAAACTTAGGACTAAGAGTCCAACTTAGCTGATAGTAGTCTAGAAGCAGGAACATGCAACAGAAAGGCTCTGGTTACATTGATGGCCAGCACTAGAATAACTGAGCAGCAAGGCTAAATAGAATACACCCATATCCTGATGGAAACAGGTGAACAGAGAAAGTGAAGCACACAAGTCCAGTACCACCAGTGACCACCGGGGGAGCCCAAAAACCAAACTCACAACAGTACCCCCCCCTCAAGGAGGGGGCACCGAACCCTCACAAGAACCACCAGGGCGATCAGGACGAGCCCTATGAAAGGCACGGACCAAATCAGAGGCATGAACATCAGAGGCTGTCACCCAAGAATTATCCTCTTGACCGTAGCCCTTCCACTTGACCAGATACTGAAGTTTCCGTCTGGAAACACGGGAGTCCAAGATCTTCTCCACAACGTACTCCAATTCACCCTCAACCAACACCGGAGCGGGAGGCTCAACGGAAGGCACAACCGGTACCTCATACCTGCGCAATAATGACCGATGGAAGACATTATGGATAGAAAAAGATGCTGGGAGGTCCAATCGAAAGGACACGGGGTTAAGAATCTCCAAAATCTTATACGGGCCGATGAACCGAGGCTTAAACTTAGGAGAAGAAACCCTCATAGGGACAAAACGAGAAGACAACCACACCAAGTCCCCAACACGAAGACGAGGACCAACACGACGACGGCGGTTAGCAAAATGCAGAGTCTTCTCCTGGGACAACTCCAAATTGTCCACCACCTGTCCCCAAATCCGATGCAACCTATCCACCACAGTATCCACTCCAGGACAATCCGAAGACTCCACCTGACCGGAAGAAAAACGAGGATGAAACCCCGAATTGCAAAAGAAAGGAGAAACCAAAGTGGCAGAACTAGCCCGATTATTGAGGGCAAACTCCGCCAACGGCAAAAAGGCAACCCAGTCAACCTGATCCGCAGACACAAAACACCTCAAATAAGTCTCCAAGGTCTGATTAGTTCGCTCAGTCTGGCCATTAGTCTGAGGATGGAACGCAGACGAAAAAGACAAATCAATGCCCATCCTAGCACAGAACGCCCGCCAAAATCTAGACACGAACTGGGTCCCCTTGTCAGAAACGATATTCTCCGGAATACCATGCAAGCGAACCACATTTTGAAAAAACAGAGGAACCAACTCGGATGAGGAAGGCAACTTAGGCAAGGGCACCAAATGAACCATCTTTGAAAAACGGTCACACACCACCCAGATGACAGACATTTTCTGAGAAACAGGGAGATCAGAAATAAAATCCATAGAGATGTGAGTCCAAGGCCTCTTCGGAATAGGCAAAGATAACAACAATCCGCTAGCCCGAGAACAACAAGGTTTGGCCCGAGCACAAACATCACAAGACTGCACAAAAACTCGTACATCTCGAGACAGGGAAGGCCACCAGAAGGACCTAGCCACCAAATCCCTGGTACCAAAGATCCCGGGATGACATGCCAACACAGAAGAATGAACCTCCGAGATGACTCTACTGGTCCAATCATCAGGAACAAACAGTCTACCAGGCGGGCAACGATCAGGTCTATCCGCCTGAAACTCCTGCAAAGCCCGTCGCAGGTCTGGGGAAACAGCAGATAATATCACCCCATCCTTAAGGATACCTGTAGGTTCAGAATCACCAGGGGAATCAGGCTCAAAACTCCTAGAAAGGGCATCCGCCTTCACATTTTCAGAACCTGGTAAGTATGAGACCACAAAATTAAACCGAGAGAAAAACAACGACCAGCGCGCCTGTCTAGGATTCAGGCGCCTGGCAGACTCAAGATAAATCAAATTCTTGTGATCGGTCAATACCACCACCTGATGTCTAGCCCCCTCAAGCCAATGACGCCACTCCTCAAAAGCCCACTTCATAGCCAAAAGCTCCCGATTACCAATATCATAATTTCGCTCGGCGGGCGAAAATTTTCGAGAAAAGAACGCACAAGGTCTCATCACGGAGCAGTCGGAACTTTTCTGCGACAAGACCGCCCCAGCTCCGATCTCGGAAGCATCGACCTCAACCTGAAAAGGAAGAGTAACATCAGGCTGACGCAACACAGGGGCGGAAGAAAAGCGGCGCTTAAGCTCCCGAAAGGCCTCCACAGCAGCAGGGGACCAATCAGCAACATCAGCACCCTTTTTGGTCAAATCAGTCAAAGGTTTAGCAACATCAGAAAAACCAGTTATAAATCGACGATAAAAATTAGCAAAGCCCAAAAATTTCTGAAGGCTCTTAAGAGAAGAAGGTTGCGTCCAATCACAAATAGCCCGAACCTTGACAGGATCCATCTCAATGGAAGAGGGGGAAAAAATGTACCCCAAAAAAGAAATCTTTTGAACCCCAAAAATACACTTAGAACCCTTCACACACAAGGAATTAGCCCGCAAAACCTGAAAAACCCTCCTGACCTGTTGGACATGAGAATCCCAGTCATCCGAAAAAATCAAAATATCATCCAGATACACGATCATAAATTTATCCAAATATTCACGGAAAATGTCATGCATAAAGGACTGAAAGACTGAAGGGGCATTTGAAAGACCAAAAGGCATTACTAAATACTCAAAATGGCCCTCGGGCGTATTAAATGCGGTTTTCCACTCATCCCCCTGCTTAATTCGCACCAAATTATACGCCCCACGGAGATCAATCTTAGAGAACCACTTAGCCCCTTTTATTCGAACAAACAAATCAGTCAGCAGTGGCAGAGGATACTGATATTTGACTGTAATTTTATTCAAGAGTCGATAATCAATACACGGCCTCAAAGAGCCATCTTTTTTAGATACAAAGAAAAAACCGGCTCCTAAGGGAGATGAAGAAGGACGAATATGTCCCTTTTCCAGGGACTCCTTAATATATTCTCGCATAGCAGCATGTTCAGGTACAGATAGATTAAATAAACGACCCTTTGGAAATTTACTGCCCGGAATCAGATCTATGGTACAATCGCAATCTCTGTGAGGAGGTAGTGAACCAAGCTTAGGCTCCTCAAAAACATCACGATAATCAGATAAAAATTCCGGAATCTCAGAGGGAATAGATGACGAAATGGAAACCAAAGGTACGTCCCCATGAGCCCCCTGACATCCCCAGCTTAACACAGACATTGCTTTCCAGTCAAGGACTGGGTTATGAGATTGTAACCATGGTAATCCGAGCACCAAAACGTCATGTAGATTGTACAACACAAGGAAGCGAATCATCTCCTGATGGTCTGGATTCATACGCATAGTCACTTGTGTCCAGTATTGTGGTTTATTACTAGCCAATGGTGTAGAGTCAATACCCTTCAGAGGTATAGGAACTTCCAGAGGCTCTAGATCAAACCCACAGCGCCTGGCAAAGGACCAATCCATTAGACTCAAAGCGGCGCCAGAGTCGACATAGGCATCCGCGGTAATTGACGATAATGAACAAATCAAGGTCACAGACAGAATAAACTTAGACTGTAAAGTGCCAATTGAAATAGACTTATCAACCTTTTTTGTACGTTTAGAGCATGCTGATATAACATGAGTTGAATCACCACAATAGAAGCACAACCCATTTTTTCGCCTAAAATTCTGCCGTTCGCTTCTGGACAGAATTCTATCACATTGCATATTTTCTGGAGCCTTCTCAGAAGACACCGCCAAATGGTGCACAGGTTTGCGCTCCCGCAAACGCCGATCAATCTGAATAGCCATTGTCATGGACTCATTCAGACCTGTAGGTGCAGGGAACCCCACCATAACATCTTTAATGGCATCAGAGAGACCCTCTCTGAAATTCGCCGCCAGGGCGCACTCATTCCACTGAGTAAGCACAGACCATTTACGAAATTTTTGGCAGTATATTTCAGCTTCATCTTGCCCTTGAGATAGGGCCATCAAGGCTTTTTCAGCCTGAATCTCTAAGTTAGGTTCCTCATAAAGCAACCCCAAAGCCAGAAAAAACGCATCCACATTGAGCAACGCAGGATCCCCGGGTGCCAATGCAAATGCCCAGTCTTGAGGGTCACCCTGCAGCAAGGAAACTACTATCCTAACCTGCTGTGCGGGATCTCCAGCGGAGCGAGATCTCAGGGAAAGAAATAATTTACAATTATTTTTGAAATTCAGGAAACGAGATCTATTCCCGGAGAAAAATTCTGGTATAGGAATTCTAGGTTCAGATATAGGAGCATGAATAACAAAATCCTGTAAATTTTGAACCTTCGTAGCAAGATTATTCAAACCTGTAGCCAAACTCTGAGGATCCATTTTAATCAGGTGAGATCAGAGCCATTCAAGGATTAGAAGGAGAGAGAGAGACAAAGGCTGCAATTAGAGCAGAAATGCAACTAAGTCAACTATAGAGCAAGCTCAGAGGAAAAAAAAAAAAAAAAAATCTGCAGACTTCTTTTTCTCTCCTTTCTTCTGCCAACGGTTTTAACACTGGGCCGGCCATACTGTCATGGTTCCCAATGGCAAGGGAACGTCAGAGAACATAAATAACAGAACAGCTCTTGGGTGATGGAATCTCGAGCTGACCGTGAGCTAAACCTACCACACAACTAACAGTGGCCGGGTGGCGTACCTACGTTTTATCCCTAGACGCCTAGCGCCAGCCGGAGGACTAACTAACCCTAATAGAGGAAAAGACAGACCTGGCTTACCTCTAGGGAAATTCCCCCGAAAAGGAGACAGAAGCCCCCCACATATATTGACGGTGAGTTCAGAGGAAAAGACATGCGCAGTATGAAGGTAGGTTCAGCAAAGCGAGGTCCGCTTACTAGATAGCAAGAAGATACAATAGGGAACTTCACGGTCAGCTGAAAACCCTATTAAAATACCATCCCGAAATTACTTTAAGACTCATGTGTCAACTCATGACACCGGAGTGGCAATTTCAGCCCACAAGAGCTTCCAGCTACAGAAAAATAACATAACTGTGAACTGGAACAAAAATGCAAAACAAACTTAGGACTAAGAGTCCAACTTAGCTGATAGTAGTCTAGAAGCAGGAACATGCAACAGAAAGGCTCTGGTTACATTGATGGCCGGCACTAGAATAACTGAGCAGCAAGGCTAAATAGGATACACCCATATCCTGATGGAAACAGGTGAACAGAGAAAGTGAAGCACACAAGTCCAGTACCACCAGTGACCACTGGGGGAGCCCAAAAACCAAACTCACAACAGAGCACCCGGAATGACCTGATGAGTAAACTAGTAATCGGAACAAGCTCTGGGAAAGTGGGAACTCTGCTGACCGCAAACCCTACTCCTATCACACACACTAGAAATAGCCGTGGAGCGTACCTAACTCTCCCTAGACGCCTCTTCACAGCCTAAGAGCTAACTACCCCTAAAGACAGAAATAGAAGCCTAACCTTGCCTCAGAGAAACTCCCCAAAGGCAAAGGCAGCCCCCCACACACACCGACTGCGAGTTAAGAGGAAAGTCACAAACACAGGAATGAAACAGGTTTTAGCAAAGGAGGCCAGACTTCACTAAATAGTCAGAGGAAAGAAAAGGAAACTATGCGGTCAGCACAAAAAACTACAAAAAACCACGCAGAGTATGCAAAAAGACCCCCACACCAACTCACGGTGTGGAGGTGCAACACTGCACCCCCAGAGCTTCCAGCTAGCAAGGAAATATCATGATAGCAAGCTGGACTAGAATTTAGCAGTACTAAGAAATATATTCAGGCAGCAGTAACAACAAATGAACTAGCAGGGACTTAGCTTCTGCTGGAGTAGACAGGTCCTCAGAGAAGTCCAAGAGAGATCTGAACCAATACTGAAACATTGACAGCTGGCATGAAGTAACGATCTGAGTAGAGTTAAATAGGGAAGCAAGCATAACAATAAACGAGGGCAGCTGAGAAAGCAAACCTCAGAGACCAGCAGTTCCGCTCAAAGCCACCAGAGGGAGTCCAAGAGCAGAACTAACCAAAGTACCATTCATGACCACAGGAGGGAGTCCGAGAAATGGAATTCACAACAGTACCACCCCCTTGAGGAGGGGTCACCGAACCCTCACCAGGGCCCCCAGGCTGATCAGGACAAGCCAAATGAAAGGCACGAACTAAATCGGCAGCATGGACATCTGAGGCAACAACCCAGGAATTATCCTCCTGACCATAGCCCTTCCACTTAACCAGGTACTGGAGCTTCCGTCTTGAAATACGAGAATCCAAAATTTTTTCCACCACATACTCCAACTCCCCCTCAACCAACACCGGAGCAGGAGGATCAACGGAGGGAACCATAGGCGCCACATACCTCCGCAACAACGACCTATGGAACACATTATGGATGGCAAAGGAAGGACCAAACGAAATGACACAGGGTTGAGAATTTCAGAAATCTTATAAGGACCAATGAAACGAGGCTTAAACTTAGGAGAAGAAACCTTCACAGGAACATAACGAGAAGATAACCAAACCAAATCCCCAACACGAAGTCGAGGACCAACACAACGACGGCGGTTAGCGAAACGTTGAGCCTTCTCCTGGGACAACGTCAGATTGTCCACTACGTGAGTCCAAATTTGCTGCAATCTGTCCACCACAGAATCCACACCAGGACAGTCAGAAGGCTCAACCTGCCCTGAAGAAAAACGAGGATGAAAACCAGAATTGCAAAAAAAAGGCGAAACCAAAGTAGCCGAACTAGCCCGATTATTAAGGGCGAACTCAGCCAATGGCAAAAAGGTCACCCAATCATCCTGATCAGCAGAAACAAAGCATCTCAGATAGGCCTCCAAAGTCTGGTTGGTTCGTTCGGTTTGGCCATTTGTCTGAGGATGGAAAGCCGAAGAAAAAGACAAATCAATGCCCATCTTAGCACAAAAGGACCGCCAAAACCTAGAGACAAACTGGGACCCTCTGTCCGACACAATGTTCTCCGGAATGCCATGCAAACGAACCACATGCTGAAAGAATAATGGCACCAAATCAGAGGAGGAAGGTAATTTAGGCAAGGGTACCCAGATGACAGACATTCTTTGAGAAACAGGAAGATCTGAAATAAAATCCATGGAAACATGCGTCCAAGGCCTTTTCGGGACCGGCAAGGGCAAAAGCAACCCACTGGCACGAGAACAGCAGGGCTTGGCCCGAGCACAAGTCCCACAAGACTGCACAAAAGAACGCACATCCCGTGACAAGGAAGGCCACCAAAAGGACCTAGCCACCAAATCCCTGGTACCAAAAATCCCAGGATGACCAGCCAACACCGAGCAATGAACCTCAGAAATAACTCTGCTAGTCCATTTATCAGGGACAAACAGTTTCTCCGCTGGACAACGGTCAGGTCTATCAGCCTGAAACTCCTGCAGCACCCGTCGCAAATCAGGGGAGATGGCAGACAGAATTACCCCCTCTTTGAGAATACCAGCCGGCTCAGGGACTCCCGAAGAATCTGGCACAAAACTCCTAGAAAGGGCATCAGCCTTCACATTCTTAGAACCCGGAAGGTATGAAACCACAAAATCGAAACGGGAGAAAAACAGTGACCATCGAGCCTGTCTAGGATTCAACCGCTTGGCAGACTCGAGATAAGTCAAATTCTTGTGATCCGTCAAGACCACCACACGGTGCTTGGCTCCCTCAAGCCAATGTCGCCACTTCTCGAATGCCCACTTCATAGCCAGCAGCTCCCGATTGCCAACATCATAATTATGCTCAGCAGGCGAAAATTTTCTAGAAAAGAAGGCACATGGCTTCATCACAGAGCCACCAGAACTTCTTTGAGACAAAACAGCCCCTGCTCCAATCTCAGAAGCATCAACCTCAACCTGAAAAGGGAGCGAAACATCTGGCTGACGCAACACAGGGGCCGAAGAAAAACGACGTTTCAGCTCCTGAAAAGCCTCCACGGCCGCAGAGGACCAATTCACCACATCAGCACCTTTCTTTGTCAAATCAGTCAAAGGTTTAACCACACTAGAAAAATTAGCGATGAAGCGACGGTAAAAATTAGCAAAGCCCAGGAATTTCTGAAGACTCTTCACAGATGTAGGTTGAGTCCAATCATAAATGGCCTGAACTTTAAAGGGAACCTATCACCCCGTTTTTTTCGGTATGAGATAAAAATACTGTTAAATATGGCCTGAGCTGTGCATTACAATAGTGTAGTTTGTGGACCCCGATTCCCCACCTATGCTGCCGAAATACGTTACCAAAGTAGTCATTTTCGCCTGTCAATCAGGCTGGTCAGGTCGGATGGGCGTGGCTTCTTCCCCCAGATATTGCGTAGTTTTCCGTTGGTGGCGTAGTGGTGTGCGCATGTCCAACGTCCCCAATCCTGCACGGGGGGGGTGAAAATAGCAGCGATGTCCGTTATTCCATTGGTGGTCGGTGGGCGCGGCCATCTTCCTTTGGCCGCGCGTGCGCAGAAGCGGCGCTCTGCTGGCCGCGGCTTCAGGAAAATGGCCGCCGCGATCTCCATCTGCGCATGCGCGGCATCCCGCGGCCATTTTCCTGAAGCCGCGGCCAGCAGAGCGCCGCTTCTGCGCACGCGCGGCCAAAGCAAGATGGCCGCGCCCACCGACCACCAATGGAATAACGGACATCGCTGCTATTTTCACCCCCCCGTGCAGGATTGGGGACGTTGGACATGCGCACACCACTACGCCACCAACGGAAAACTACGCAATATCTGGGGGAAGAAGCCACGCCCATCCGACCTGACCAGCCTGATTGACAGGCGAAAATGACTACTTTGGTAACGTATTTCGGCAGCATAGGTGGGGAATCGGGGTCCACAAACTACACTATTGTAATGCACAGCTGAGGCCCTATTTAACAGTATTTTTATCTCATACCGAAAAAAACGGGGTGATAGGTTCCCTTTAACAGGATCCATCTCGATAGTAGAAGGGGAAAAAATGAAGCCCAAAAAGGAAACCTTCTGAACTCCGAAGAGACATTTAGACCCCTTCACAAACAAGGAATTAGCACGAAGGACCTGGAATACCATTCTGACCTGCTTCACATGAGACTCCCAATCATCTGAAAAGACCAAAATATCATCCAAATATACAATCATGAATCTATCCAGATACTTTCGGAAGATGTCATGCATAAAGGACTGAAACACAGATGGAGCGTTAGAAAGCCCGAATGGCATCACCAGGTACTCAAAATGGCCCTCGGGCATATTAAATGCTGTTTTCCATTCATCGCCCTGTTTAATACGCACAAGGTTATATGCCCCTCAAAGATCTATCTTGGTGAACCAACTAGCCCCCTTAATCCGAGCAAACAAATCAGACAGCAGAGGCAAAGGGTACTGAAATTTGACCGTGATTTTATTGAGAAGGCGGTAGTCTATACAGGGTCTCAGAGAACCATCCTTCTTGGCCACAAAAAAGAACCCTGCTCCCAACGGTGATGAAGACGGGCGAATATGCCCTTTCTCCAAGGACTCCTTTATATAACTCCGCATAGCGGTGTGTTCTGGCATGGATAAATTGAAAAGTCGGCCCTTAGGAAACTTACTACCAGGGATCAAATTTATAGCACAATCACAATGCCTATGAGGGGGTAGGATACTGGATTTGGGCTCATCAAATACATCCCGGTAATCCGACAGAAACTCAGGGACATCAGAAGGAATGGATGAAGAAATTGACATCATCGGAACATCGCCATGTACCCCTTGACAACCCCAACTAGACACAGACATTGATTTCCAATCCAATACTGGATTATGAACCTGTAGCCATGGCAAACCCAACACGACCACATCATGCAAATTATGCAACACCAAAAAGCGAATATCTTCCTGATGTGCAGGAGCCATGCACATGGTCAACTGAGTCCAGTACTGAGGTTTACTCCTGGCCAAAGGCGTAGCATCAATTCCCCTTAATGGAATAGGATACTGCAAAGGCTCCAGGAAAAAAACACAATGCCTGGCAAACTCCAAGTCCATCAAATTCAGGGCAGCGCCCGAATCCACAAATGCCATAACCGAGTAGGACGACAGAGAGCAAATCAAAGTAACAGACAAAAGAAATTTAGGCTGTACAGTAGCAATGATGACAGACCTAGCGAACCGCTTAGTGCGCTTAGGACAATCAGAGATAGCATGAGTAGGGTCACCACAGTAAAAACACAGCCGATTCTGACGTCTGTGTTCTAGCCTTTCAGTTCTGGTCAAAGTTCTATCACATTGCATAAGCTCAGGCCTCTGCTCAGAGGACACCGCCAAATGGTGCACAACTTTGCGCTCGCGCAAACGCCGATCAATTTGAATAGCCAAGGACATTGATTCATTCAGACCAGCAGGCGTGGGGAAGCCCACCATAACATCCTTAAGGGCCTCAGAGAGACCCTTTCTAAAAATTGCTGCCAGGGCACACTGTTGTGATTCGGTTCGTGGGCTCCCCCAGTGGTCTCTTGTGGTACTGGTGTCCTGCAAGCTTTGCCTTCTCGTTTCACACAGTTCCTTTTCTCTCCTGCTTCAGCCTATAGCTTTTAGCTACGAAAAAGAACCCCGCTCCAAGAGGAGACGAAGAAGGACGAATATGTCCCTTTTCCAAGGACTCCCTAATATACTCTCGCATGGCAGAATGTTCAGGTACAGACAGATTGAATAGACGACCCTTAGGAAATTTACTGCCAGGGATCAAATCTATGGCGCAATCGCAATCTCTGTGAGGAGGAAGAGAATTAAGAGTAGATTCCTCAAAAACGTCACGATAATCAGACAAAAACTCAGGAATTCCAGAGGGAATAGATAAAGCAATGGAGACCAAAGATGTGTCCCCATGATTTCCCTGACATCCCCAGCTTAGTACAGACATTGTTTTCCAGTCAAGGACTGGGTTATGAGTTTGCAACCATGGCAATCCCAGCACCAACACATCATGTAGATTATACAGTACAAGGAAGCGACGAGAAGGCAAAGCTTGCAGGACACCAGTACCACAAGAGACCACCGGGGGAGCCCACGAACCGAATCACAACAGTACCCCCCCCTTAAGGAGGGGGCACCGAACCCTCACAAGAACCACCAGGGCGATCTGGATGAGCCCTATGAAAGGCACGGACCAAATCAGAAGCATGAACATCAGAAGCTGTAACCCAAGAATTATCCTCTTGACCGTAGCCCTTCCATTTCACCAGATATTGAAGTCTCCGTCTGGAAACACGGGAGTCCAAGATTTTCTCCACCACGTACTCCAATTCACCCTCAACCAGCACAGGAGCAGGAGGCTCAACAGAAGGCACAAGTGGTACCTCATACCTCCGCAATAATGACCGATGGAAGACATTATGGATAGCAAAGGATGCTGGGAGGTCCAAACGAAAAGACACAGGGTTAAGAATTTCCAAAATCTTATAAGGACCGATGAACCGAGGCTTAAACTTAGGAGAAGAGACCCTCATAGGGACAAAACGGGAGGACAACCACACCAAGTCCCCAACACGAAGACGAGGACCAACACGACGATGGCGATTAGCAAAACGTTGAGTCCTCTCCTGGGACAACTCCAAATTGTCCACCACCTGCCCCCAAATACGATGCAACCTATCCACCATGGTATCCACTCCAGGACAATCCGAAGACTCCACCTGACCAGATGAAAAACGAGGATGGAACCCTGAATTGCAAAAGAAAGGGGAGACCAAAGTGGCAGAACTGGCCCGATTATTAAGGGCAAATTCAGCCAACGGCAAAAAGGAGACCCAGTCATCCTGATCAGCAGACACGAAACACCTCAAATAAGTCTCCAAGGTCTGATTAGTACGTTCCGTCTGGCCATTTGTCTGGGGATGAAATGCAGACGAAAAAGACAAATCAATGCCCATCCTGGCACAAAACGCCCGCCAAAACCTGGACACAAACTGGGATCCCCTGTCGGAAACGATATTCTCCGGAATACCATGCAGCCGAACCACATTCTGAAAAAACAGGGGCACCAACTCAGATGAGGAAGGCAGCTTGGGCAAGGGCACCAAATGAACCATCTTAGAAAAGCGGTCACACACCACCCAAATGACGGACATCTTCTGAGAAACAGGGAGATCAGAAATAAAATCCATAGAGATGTGTGTCCAAGGCCTCTTAGGAACAGGCAAGGGCAACAACAACCCACTAGCCCGAGAACAACAAGGCTTGGCCCGAGCACAAACATCGCAAGACTGCACAAAAATACGCACGTCCCGAGACAGGGAAGGCCACCAGAAGGACCTAGCCACCAAATCTCTGGTACCAAAAATTCCCGGATGACCTGCCAACGCAGAAGAATGAACCTCCGAGATGACTCTATTGGTCCACTCATCCGGCACAAACAATCTACCAGGCAGACAACGATCAGGCCGATCCGCCTGAAACTCTTGTAAAGCACGTCGCAGGTCTGGGAAGACAGCAGACAATATCACCCCATCCTTAAGTATACCCGTAGGTTTAGAATCACCAGGGGAATCAGGTTCAAAACTCCTAGAAAGGGCATCCGCCTTCACATTATTAGTACCTGGCAGATACGAAACCACAAAATTAAACCGGGAGAAAAACAACGACCAGCGCGCCTGTCTAGGATTCAGACGTCTGGCCGACTCAAGATAAATCAAATTTTTTACTGTTGTGATTCGGTTCGTGGGCTCCCCCGGTGGTCTCTTGTGGTACTGGTGTCCTGCAAGCTTTGCCTTCTCGTAGCTAAAAGCGATGGTTCTTTGAGACCTTGTATTGATTATAGACTCTTGAATAAGATCACAGTCAAGTATCAGTATCCTTTGCCATTGCTGACAGATTTATTTGCTCGCATTGAGGGGGCGAAGTGGTTCTCTAAGATTGATCTTCGCGGTGCGTATAATTTGGTGCGAATTAAGCAGGGGGATGAGTGGAAAACCGCATTTAATACGCCCGAGGGCCATTTTAAGTATTTGGTGATGCCTTTTGGTCTGTCAAATGCCCCTTCGGTCTTTCAGTCTTTTATGCACAATATTTTCCGTGAATATCTGGATAAATTTATGATTGTGTATTTGGACGATATCTTGATTTTTTCGGATGACTGGGAATCTCATGTTCAACAAGTTAGGAGGGTTTTTCAGGTTTTGCGGACCAATTCTCTGTTTGTTAAAGGTTCAAAGTGTGTTTTTGGGGTTCAGAAGATTTCTTTTTTGGGGTACATTTTTTCCCCCTCTTCTATTGAGATGGATCCTGTGAAGGTTCGGGCTATTTGTGACTGGACGCAACCGACTTCTCTTAAGGGCCTTCAGAAATTTTTGGGCTTTGCTAACTTTTATCGTCGATTCATAACTGGTTTTTCTAGCGTTGTCAGGCCTTTGACTGATTTGACTAAAAAGGGTGCTGATGTTGCAGATTGGTCTCCTGCTGCTGTGGAGGCCTTTCGGGAGCTTAAGCGCCGTTTTTCTTCTGCTCCGGTGTTGTGCCAGCCTGATGTTTCTCTTCCTTTTCAGGTGGAAGTTGATGCTTCCGAGATCGGAGCGGGGGTGGTTTTGTCGCAGAAAAGTTCAGATTGTTCAGTGATGAGACCTTGTGCGTTCTTTTCTCGAAAATTTTCGCCCGCCGAGCGAAATTATGACGTCGGTAATCGGGAGCTTTTGGCGATGAAGTGGGCATTCGAGGAGTGGCGTCATTGGCTTGAGGGTGCTACGAGAAGGCAAAGCTTGCAGGACACCAGTACCACAAGAGACCACCGGGGGAGCCCACGAACCGAATCACAACAGCACACTCATTCCATTGAGTAAGCACAGACCACTTTCTAAACTTCTGACAATATACCTCCGCTTCATCCTGACCCTGACACAAAGCCAGCAAGGTTTTCTCTGCCTGATCCACTGAATTCGGTTCGTCATAAAGCAATCCAAGCGCCAGAAAAAACGCATCTACATTAAGCAATGCAGGATCTCCTGGCGCAAGGGAGAATGCCCAGTCTTGAGGGTCGCCACGTAACAAAGAAATAATAATTTTTACTTGCTGAATGGGGTCACCAGAGGAGCGGGGTTTCAAGGCAAGAAACAGTCTACAATTATTTTTGAAATTCAGAAACTTAGATCTATCCCCAGAAAACAAATCAGGAATTGGAATTCTAGGCTCTAACATCGGATTCTGAACTACATAATCTTGAATGCTTTGGACCCTTGCAGCGAGTTGATCCGCACAAGAGGACAGACCTTGAATATCCATATCTACACCTGAGTCCTGAACCACCCAGAGATTAAGGGGAAAAGAGAGACAAAACACACTGCAAAGAAAAAAAAATGGGTTCAGAACTTCTCTTATCCCTCTTTTGAGATGCATTAACACTTTGTGGGCCAGCTGTACTGTTATGGACCTGGTGGTTAGGAGCACCCGGAATGACCTGATGAGTAAACTAGTAATCGGAACAAGCTCTGGGAAAGTAGGAACTCTGCTGACCGCAAACCCTACTCCTATCACACACACTAGAAATAGCCGTGGAGCGTACCTAACTCTCCCTAGACGCCTCTTCACAGCCTAAGAGCTAACTACCCCTAAAGACAGAAATAGAAGCCTAACCTTGCCTCAGAGAAACTCCCCAAAGGCAAAGGCAGCCCCCCACACACACCGACTGCGAGTTAAGAGGAAAGTCACAAACACAGGAATGAAACAGGTTTTAGCAAAGGAGGCCAGACTTCACTAAATAGTCAGAGGAAAGAAAAGGAAACTATGCGGTCAGCACAAAAAACTACAAAAAACCACGCAGAGTATGCAAAAAGACCCCCACACCGACTCACGGTGTGGAGGTGCAACACTGCACCCCCAGAGCTTCCAGCTAGCAAGGAAATATCATGATAGCAAGCTGGACTAGAATTTAGCAGTACTAAGAAATATATTCAGGCAGCAGTAACAACAAATGAACTAGCAGGGACTTAGCTTCTGCTGGAGTAGACAGGTCCTCAGAGAAGTCCAAGAGAGATCTGAACCAATACTGAAACATTGACAGCTGGCATGAAGTAACGATCTGAGTAGAGTTAAATAGGGAAGCAAGCATAACAATAAACGAGGGCAGCTGAAAAAGCAAACCTCAGAGACCAGCAGTTCCGCTCAAAGCCACCAGAGGGAGTCCAAGAGCAGAACTAACCAAAGTACCATTCATGACCACAGGAGGGAGTCTGAGAAATGGAATTCACAACAGATATCCCTGCCATCTTATCAGATATTGGAGCCGATTCCTGCGAATCCTGGAATCAATAATTTCCTCCACCACTAATTGTTCTTGCCCATCAATCACCACAGGCTTCAGATGTGGCACAACACGTCCCTGGAAGGTATTAGGAGATACTGGCTTTAGTAAAGATACATGAAAACTGGGTGTACCTTCATTGTCCTAGGTAGCTTCAGCCGGCAGGCCACAGAGCTCACAATACCGTTGATCTTGAAAGGGCCAATGAATTTCTGTCCAAGTTTTTGTGAAGGAACATTCAACTTCAGATTCTTAGTTGCTAACCACACGGAATCTCCTACCTTGAACATGGGTGCAGGTTTACGGAATCTATCAGCCGATCTCTTATAACGTTCTTGAGCCGTGGTCAGGGATTCCTTCTGAACCTCCAGATCTTGTCTCATCGCAGTCAGCCTTACCTCCACTGCTGGAACCGGAGAACTAATTGGAGATCTAGGTAAAATACACGGATGATAACCCAGATTGGCAAAGAAAGGTGTAAATTTAGTGGAGGCGTTCTGAGAACTATTATATGAAAATTCGGCTAATGGCAACAACTCCAACCAATCATCCTGGAGATGGCTGACATAGCATCTTAGATATTGTTCCAGCGTCTGGTTGGTACGCTCAGTCTGACCATTTGTCTGGGGATGGTAAGCAGAAGAGAGACAGACATTAATATTGAGTGCAGAGCAAAACCCCTTCCAGAATCTTGAAGTGAACTATACTCCACGGTCAGAGATGATCTCATCCGGCACCCCATGCAACCGAAAGACATTCTGTATAACCAAGTTCACTGTATCTTTAGCAGAAGGAAGGCCGGTGCACGGAACAAAATGAGCAGCTTTAGTCAGGTGATCAACTACCACCATGATTGTATTCATGCCCCCGATGTAGGCAGCTCCACAATAAAGTCCATTGATATAGACCCCCAAAAGCGGGATGGAACAGGTAATGGTTGTAGAAGACCCGTAGGTGCCACATGAGGAGTCTTGTAACGGGCACATACCTCGCAAGAGAGAACATAGTCCTTGGTATCCTTCAGGCAAGTTGGCCACCAGAAGAATCGGCTCAGGAACTCTTGTGTCTTCTGTACCCCCCTGTGACCAGCCAACTTGGAGTCATGCACCAACTTGAGGATCTGCAGACGGACGACCTCCGGGACGTAGATACGTCGATCTTTGAACCACATGCCACCCTTAAAGACAAGATTAATATCCACAGGTGGGTTGGCCAGAAATACATCACCTTCATAGGCCTCCCTGCACTCCTTCCACAAGTCCTGATCGTGGATAACTCCGATGAAATTGGCATCAGATAGAATGGTCTTGGACGGGCTCCAGGTACGGAATCCGCAGCATGGATTCGGGATAAAGCATCAGCCTTCCCATTACGAGAACCTGGACGGTACGAGATTACAAAGTTAAATTGATTTAAGAATAAGTTCCAACGAGCCTGACGAGGAGAAAGACATCTAGCGGATCTAAGGAACTCTAGATTGCGATGGTCAGTAAGCACTATGATCTGTTGTGCAGCTCCTTGCAGATGATGCCTCCATTCTTTGAAAGCCGCAATAATAGCCCGCAATTCCTTGTCTCCCACATCGTAATTCTTCTCTGCTGAGGTTAGTCTACGGGAAAAGAAAGCACAAGGATGTAGCAGACCCTTCTCTCGAGTTCTTTGGGAGAGAATAGCCCCCAAAGCATTATCAGAAGCGTCCACCTCCACAATGAAAGGATGTGTTGGATCTGGGTGTATCAACAGTGGTGCTGATGTGAAACAGATCTTCAGCCGATCAAAAGCTTCTTGAGCCTGTGATGACCACTTAAAGGGCTTTTCCTTCTTTGTCAAGGAAGTAATGGGACGGACAATATCAGAAAAATTTCGAATGAAGCGCCTGTAGAAATTTGCAAAACCAATAAAACGTTGGACCTCCTTAACGTTCTTGGGTGCCGGCCAGTCAAGGATAGCCTGAATCTTACCAGATTCCATGTTCAGCCCCTGGGGAGAGATGATATAACCCAAGAACTGTATCTCAGAATGATGGAACTCGCATTTCTCCGGCTTGATATACAGTTGGTTCTCTTTCAGATGTCTTAAAACAGTTTTGACATGTTCTTCATGTTCCTGTAGAGAGTCAGAAAAGATTAGTATATCGTCCAAATAGATCACCACAAACTGGTCCAACAAATCTCTGAAGATGTCATTAACAAGGTGTTGAAATGCTGCAGGGGCGTTATAAAGCCCGAAGGGCATCACAAGAGATTCAAAGTGTCCATACCGGCATCTGAATGCTGCACCAAATTATAAGCCCCACGAAGATCCAGCTTACAGAACACCTTAGCATGGCGGACTCTTTCCAGTAATTCGGGAATCAGAGGCAAAGGGTAACAGTTTCGTACGGTTACCTTATTGAGTTCCCGATAGTCAACACAGGGTCTCAGGGTCCCATCCTTCTTCTTTACAAAAAAAAAGGGTGCCCCTGCTGGTGAGGAAGAAGGACGTATGAAGCCTCTGGCCAGATTTTCATCAATATACTCCTTTAAGGCTTGATGCTCAGGTGCCGCCAAAGGGTATACGTGACAAAAAGGAATATCTGCCCCAGGAAGCAACTCAATGGAACATTTATAATGCCTGTGTGGAGGAAGTTGATCTGCATTCTTCTTGTCACAGAGGTCAGAGAACTCTTTATATGCTGCAGGTAAAGAAGATACCTGTACATGTGGTTCCGTAGCCGTGGACTCAGGGACAGCTTCTGTTAACGCTGAGTTGCTCCTTGTTGGAAAGATAATCTCCTTTGTCTCCCAGTTGATAATTGGGTTCTGAGAACGCAACCAAGGAATGCCTAAAATCACAGGAAAATGAGGAGAAGAAATTAGCAAGAAAGAAAGTTGCTCCTGATGATTAGGCTCCAACAAAATTTCAAGGGGTACGGTCTCCTGATCCACAGGCCCAGAGATTAAAGGTGACCCATCCACTGTTTCCATGGTAATTGGAGAGGCTCTTTGCTGAATTTTAATACCATGTTCCTTGGCAAATGCGATATCCATGAAATTGCCACCTGCACCAGAGTCAATCATAGCTGAACTGGAAATCCACTTTCCTGAACACAGGAGAGAACAGTGAGAGTTCTTTTCCTTCAGCTCCTTGGGGGGTGAAGACATAGAAAGTGAATGGAATACAGCGTTTAAAGGCAGGCTACATTCAGAGATGTCAGATTCATCATCACAGTTGTCATACTCCCCTATTGCTGCTAGCACCTTGTTAGGCCGTCTAGGACACTTAGGACAATTGATCAAGAAGTGGTCAGACTGGCCGCAGTAGAAACATAGACTTTCACGAAGGCGATGCTCCCGGCGCTCATTGATCTCGCGTCTCTGAACGGAATCAATTTGCATGGGCACCTCCTCCACTTTCCGAGATGTTTTACCTGCAGGCTCTTTGGAAGGAAGGGAAAAGTTAGAAACACGGTTATATGCAGCAAATTTCTCCTGCCTACGCTCAGTAAGGCGAATGTCTATGCACACACAATGCTGTATAAATGTCTCTAGTTCTTGTGGTGACTCTGAGCGAGCTAGTTCATCTTTTATAATACTAGACAGACCCCTTTTAAAAATAGGCAATTGTGCATAACTGTCCCAATTGGTATCTACCGCCAATCTCCTGAATTCAGTGGCATACTCAATAACAGAACGTTTAGCCTGGCGTAAAGACAACAAAGCAGATTCAGCGGTTGCACGGTGATTAGGGTCATCAAACATTAATGCCATAGCGGCCAAGAAATCATCCAAGTCATTTAACCGTGGGTCACGAGACTCAATCATCGGATTCGCCCAGGCGAGCGCTCGTGAGGTCAGTAGCATTATTACACACAATACTTTGGATCTATCAGTAGGAAAATGGTCAGCATGCACATCAAAATATAGCATACATTGATTCACAAAGCCACGAAATTTGTCGTGATCACCATTAAATCTGAATGGGGGCAACTTAGGTGGGCTAGCTGGTGGCGGTTGCCCAGAGCGTAAAGTCACTTGTGCAGCTATTTGCGTGCTTATGTCCTGAAAAGCCCATCCATACTGGGACTCTATGCCAGCAAGTTTGTTTTCATGGGCTGCCATGCGATTGCTTAAGTCCTGCAAAGTTTGTCCAAACACTTGTTGATTGTGTGCAAAGCTTCCAAACTTCTTTTGCAGACCTTCCACATCTTTCTGCAGTGATCTAATTATGGAAAACACCTGCTCTAATCTGCTCTCTGCAGTCATTGTTCCAGTAGTCTCCTTTTTTTTTATGGCTAGGTTATCCTGTAATAATTATAGGGGATAATTCAGGAGACTCTTTGCGTGGAACAAGACAACAGGACACAGTTTTATAAGTGGTAAAGTTTATATTATCACACGGTGATTCAAGCAGGTGCAGAGAGAAACTCAAATCCACAACACTTGGTGCAAATAATAAACGCAGCTTAGCAGTCAATAAGAAACTTGAGAGGTAGATGCAAACAAACAGAAAGTCTATGAAGCACAGTTATTCTTGAGGAAACTTGACACAAATAGATCCTTGACTTAGTCCAGACACAGATAGATATGTGTTGTGAATTGGGTTTCTGGGCTCCCCCGGTGGTCACTGGTGGTACTGAACTTGTGTGCTTCATCTCCTCTGTTCACCTGTTTCCATCAGGATGTGGGAGTTTTCTATTTAACCTTGCTCCTCAGTCATTTCTATGCCGGCCAACAATGTTACCAGAAGCCTTTCTGTTGCATGTTCCTGCTCCTAGACTACTATCAGCTAAGTTGGACTTGTAGTCCTAAGTTTGTTTTGCATTTTTGTTCCAGTTCTCTGTGTTTGAATATTTCTGAGGCTGGAAGCTCTTGTGAGCTGAAATTGCCACTCTAGTGTCATGAGTTGATATTAGAGTCTTAAAGTAATTTCAGGATGGTGTTTTGAAAAGGGTTTTCAGCTGACTGTGAAGTTCCCTTTTCTGTCTTCCTACTATCTAGTAAGCGGACCTCAATTTGCTAAACCTATCTTCATACTTCGTATGTCAATTTCCTCTAAAATCACCGACAATATATGTGGGGGCTACTGTCTGCCTTTTGGGGAAAATTTCTCTAGAGGTAAGCCAGGTCTGTATTTTCCTCTGCTAGGGTCAGGCAGTCCTCCGGCTGGCGCTGGGCGTCTAGGGATAAAACGTAGGCACGCTACCCGGCCACTGTTAGTTGTGCGGTAGGTTTAGCTCACAGTCAGCTCGAGTTCCCATCTTCCAAGAGCTAGTCCTTTTGTATGCTTTACTACGGTCTCTTGCCATTGAGAACCATGACAGTTTGGCCGGCCAAGGGTTAAAATAATTGGCAGAAGAAAGGAGAGAAAAGAAGTCTGCAGAGAATTTTTTTTTTTTTTCCTGAGTTTGCTCATTAGTTGATTTCTTGCATCTCTGCTTACTGCAGCCTTCGTCTCTCTCTCCTTCTAATCCTTGAATGGTTCTGATTTCACCTGATAAAAATGGATCAGCAGAGTTTAGCTACAGGTTTGAATAATCTCGCTATGAAGGTTCAAAGTTTACAGGATTTTGTAATTCATGCTCCTATATCTGAACCTAGAATTCCTTTACCTGAATTTTTCTCCGGGGATAGATCTCGCTTCCAGAATTTCAAACATAATTGTAAATTATTTTTGTCTCTGAGATCTCGCTCCGCTGGAGATCCTGCACAGCAGGTCAGGAATGTAATTTCCTTGCTCCGGGGCGACCCTCAGGATTGGGCATTTGCTTTGGCACCAGGGGATCCTGCGTTGCTCAATGTGGATGCGTTTTTCCTGGCATTGGGGTTGCTTTATGAGGAACCTCATTTAGAGATTCAGGCTGAAAAAGCCTTGATGGCCCTGTCTCAGGGGCAAGATGAGGCTGAAATATACTGCCAAAAATTTCGTAAGTGGTCTGTGCTTACTCAGTGGAATGAGTGCGCCCTGGCGGCGAATTTCAGAGAGGGTCTCTCTGATGCCATTAAAGATGTTATGGTGGGGTTCCCTGTGCCTACAGGTCTGAATGAGTCCATGACAATGGCCATTCAGATTGATCGGCGTTTGCGGGAGCGCAAACCTGTGCACCATTTGGCGGTGTCTACTGAGAAGGCGCCAGAGATTATGCAATGTGATAGAATTCTGTCCAGAAGCGAACGACAGAATTTTAGGCGAAAAAATGGGTTGTGCTTCTATTGTGGTGATTCAACTCATGTTATATCAGCATGCTCTAAACGTACTAAGAAGGTTGATAAGTCTGTTTCAATTGGCACTTTACAGTCTAAGTTTATTCTGTCTGTGACCCTGATTTGCTCTTTATCGTCTATTACCGCGGACGCCTATGTCGACTCTGGCGCCGCTTTGAGTCTTATGGATTGGTCCTTTGCCAAACGCTGTGGGTTTAATTTAGAGTCTCTGGAAGTTCCTATACCTCTGAAGGGTATTGACTCCACGCCATTGGCTAGTAATAAACCACAATACTGGACACAAGTAACTATGCGTATTAATCCGGATCACCAGGAGATTATTCGCTTCCTTGTGTTGTATAATCTACATGATGTGTTGGTGCTTGGATTGCCATGGCTGCAATCTCATAACCCAGTCCTCGACTGGAAAGCAATGTCTGTGTTAAGCTGGGGATGTCAGGGGATTCATGGGGACGTACCTTTGGTTTCCATTTCGTCATCTATTCCCTCTGAGATTCCGGAATTTTTATCTGATTATCGTGACGTTTTTGAGGAGCCTAAACTTGGTTCACTACCTCCGCACAGAGATTGCGATTGTACTATAGATCTGATTCCGGGCAGTAAGTTTCCAAAGGGTCGTTTATTTAATCTATCTGTGCCTGAACATGCTGCTATGCGGGAATATATTAAGGAGTCCTTGGAAAAGGGACATATTCGTCCTTCGTCATCTCCCTTAGGAGCCGGTTTTTTCTTTGTATCTAAAAAAGATGGCTCTTTGAGGCCGTGTATTGATTATCGGCTTTTGAATAAAATCACGGTTAAATATCAGTATCCTTTGCCACTGCTTACTGATTTGTTTGCTCGAATAAAGGGGGCCAAGTGGTTCTCTAAGATTGATCTTCGTGGGGCGTATAATTTAGTGCGAATTAAGCAGGGGGATGAGTGGAAAACCGCATTTAATACGCCTGAGGGTCATTTTGAGTATTTAGTAATGCCTTTTGGTCTTTCAAATGCCCCTTCAGTCTTTCAGTCTTTTATGCATGACATTTTCCGTGAATATTTGGATAAATTTATGATTGTGTATCTGGATGATATTTTGATTTTTTCGGATGACTGGGACTCTCATGTCCAACAGGTCAGGAGGGTTTTTCAGGTTTTGCGTTCTAATTCCTTGTGTGTAAAGGGTTCTAAGTGTGTTTTTGGGGTTCAAAAGATTTCGTTTTTGGGGTACATTTTTTCCCCCTCTTCCATTGAGATGGACCCTGTCAAGGTTCAGGCTATTTGTGATTGGACGCAACCCTCTTCTCTTAAGAGCCTTCAGAAGTTTTTGGGCTTTGCTAATTTTTATCGTCGATTTATAACTGTTTTTTCTGATGTTGCTAAGCCGTTGACTGATTTGACTAAGAAGGGTGCTGATGTTGCTGATTGGTCCCCTGCTGCTGTGGAGGCCTTTCGGGAGCTTAAGCGCCGCTTTTCCTCCGCCCCTGTATTGCGTCAGCCTGATGTTACTCTTCCTTTTCAGGTTGAGGTCGACGCTTCAGAAATCGGAGCTGGGGCGGTTTTGTCGCAGAAAAGTTCCGACTGCTCCGTGATGAGACCTTGCGCGTTCTTTTCTCGTAAATTTTCGCCCGCTGAGCGAAATTATGATATTGGTAATCGGGAGCTCTTGGCTATGAAGTGGGCTTTTGAGGAGTGGCGTCATTGGCTTGAGGGGGCTAGACATCAGGTGGTGGTATTGACCGACCACAAGAATTTGATTTATCTTGAGTCTGCCAGGCGCCTGAATCCTAGACAGGCGCGCTGGTCGTTATTTTTCTCTCGGTTTAATTTTGTGGTTTCTTACCTACCGGGTTCTAAAAATGTGAAGGCGGATGCCCTTTCTAGGAGTTTTGAGCCTGATTCCCCTGGTAATTCTGAACCTACAGGTATCCTTAAGGATGGGGTGATATTATCTGCTGTTTCCCCAGACTTGCGACGGGTCTTGCAGGAGTTTCAGGCGGATAGACCTGATCGTTGCCCGCCTGGTAGACTGTTTGTTCCGGATGATTGGACCAGTAGAGTCATCTCGGAGGTCCATTCTTCTGCGTTAGCTGGTCATCCTGGAATCTTTGGTACCAGGGATTTGGTGGCTAGGTCCTTCTGGTGGCCTTCCCTGTCGCGAGATGTGCGAGGTTTTGTGCAGTCTTGTGATGTTTGTGCTCGGGCCAAGCCTTGTTGTTCTCGGGCTAGTGGATTGTTGTTATCTTTGCCTATTCCGAAGAGGCCTTGGACTCACATCTCCATGGATTTTATTTCTGATCTCCCTGTTTCTCAGAAGATGTCTGTCATCTGGGTGGTGTGTGACCGTTTCTCTAAGATGGTCCATTTGGTCCCCTTGCCTAAATTGCCTTCCTCATCCGAGCTGGTTCCTCTGTTTTTTCAAAAAGGGGTTCGCTTGCATGGTATTCCGGAGAATATCGTTTCTGACAGGGGAACTCAATTCGTGTCTAGATTTTGGCGAGCATTCTGTGCTAGGATGGGCATTGATTTGTCTTTTTCATCTGCTTTCCATCCTCAGACTAATGGCCAGACCGAGCGAACTAATCAGACCTTGGAGACTTATTTGAGGTGTTTTGTGTCTGCGGATCAGGATGATTGGGTTGCCTTTTTGCCCTTGGCGGAGTTTGCCCTCAATAATCGGGCTAGTTCTGCCACCTTGGTTTCTCCTTTCTTCTGTAATTCGGGGTTTCATCCTCGTTTCTCTTCCGGTCAGGTGGAGTCTTCGGATTGTCCTGGAGTGGATGCTGTGGTGGAGAGGTTGCATCAGATTTGGGGGCATGTGGTGGACAATTTGAAGTTGTCCCAGGAGAAGACTCAGCAGTTTGCCAACCGCCGTCGTCGTGTTGGTCCTCGTCTTTGTGTTGGGGACTTGGTGTGGTTGTCTTCTCGTTTTGTCCCTATGAAGGTTTCTTCTCCTAAGTTTAAGCCTCGGTTCATCGGCCCGTACAAGATATTGGAGATTCTTAACCCTGTGTCCTTTCGTTTGGACCTCCCTGCATCTTTTTCTATTCATAATGTCTTCCATCGGTCATTGTTGCGCAGGTATGAGGTACCGGTTGTGCCTTCCGTTGAGCCTCCTGCTCCGGTGTTGGTTGAGGGTGAGTTGGAGTACGTTGTCGAGAAGATCTTGGACTCCCGTGTTTCCAGACGGAGACTTCAGTATCTGGTCAAGTGGAAGGGCTACGGTCAGGAGGATAATTCTTGGGTGACAGCCTCTGATGTTCATGCCTCCGATTTGGTCCGTGCCTTTCATAGGGCTCATCCTGATCGCCCTGGTGGTTCTGGTGAGGGTTCGGTGCCCCCTCCTTGAGGGGGGGGGGTACTGTTGTGAATTGGGTTTCTGGGCTTCCCCGGTGGTCACTGGTGGTACTGAACTTGTGTGCTTCATCTCCTCTGTTCACCTGTTTCCATCAGGATGTGGGAGTTTTCTATTTAACCTTGCTCCTCAGTCATTTCTATGCCGGCCAACAATGTTACCAGAAGCCTTTCTGTTGCATGTTCCTGCTCCTAGACTACTATCAGCTAAGTTGGACTTGTAGTCCTAAGTTTGTTTTGCATTTTTGTTCCAGTTCTCTGTGTTTGAATATTTCTGAGGCTGGAAGCTCTTGTGAGCTGAAATTGCCACTCTAGTGTCATGAGTTGATATTAGAGTCTTAAAGTAATTTCAGGATGGTGTTTTGAAAAGGGTTTTCAGCTGACTGTGAAGTTCCCTTTTCTGTCTTCCTACTATCTAGTAAGCGGACCTCAATTTGCTAAACCTATCTTCATACTTCGTATGTCAATTTCCTCTAAAATCACCGACAATATATGTGGGGGCTACTGTCTGCCTTTTGGGGAAAATTTCTCTAGAGGTAAGCCAGGTCTGTATTTTCCTCTGCTAGGGTCAGGCAGTCCTCCGGCTGGCGCTGGGCGTCTAGGGATAAAACGTAGGCACGCTACCCGGCCACTGTTAGTTGTGCGGTAGGTTTAGCTCACAGTCAGCTCGAGTTCCCATCTTCCAAGAGCTAGTCCTTTTGTATGCTTTACTACGGTCTCTTGCCATTGAGAACCATGACAGATATGCTATTCGGCAGTTCAAATCATATCTTAGCTCAACCAGGGAGGCCTGGTTAATGGTCTCAGGTTTTGCAGAGTAGAAACAGCTTACATGTCCAGCAAATGCAGATGGAAGTAACACGAGCAGCAGATGAAGGAGGATTACTGAACACTGGTGTATGCAGCAGGAACTCAGAGCAGAGTGGCAGGATCTCCAACACAGGTTCACAGGAGCAGGTGCAGGTGCAAGGCCAGGGAGTAATCAGGAGCTGGATGCAAAGCAGAATAATCTAGCACAGACTGAAGGCTGGGGTGGAGTTTTATAGCAGGAAGACAAGTGCACATGAGACCAAAGACACCATGTTGGAAAAGGGCAGAAATGCACAAAAGGTAAAAAATGTTCAGAGTCCTGACACTCCTCACCGAAGGTGTCGGTATTCTAGGGGCTTATTTCAGCCAAACCCTGACCACATACAAGCATGACCACACTGGTGCAGAGCTCTTTAACATTGGTTTGATACTAGCGCATGGCCGTGCGGCCATGCAAACCTTTTATAGTTTTAGCACTCAAGGACCTCCCTAGTGGTCCAACAGGAACCACTTCAGGACCTGTGCATGTGACCCCTGACCTCCAATGGGAGGTCGTCCCGTGGGCATGCTCAGTATGGGAAAAGCCGGACTTAGTCCCAGAAAGACCTTGCTCTCTGCTGAACACTGCTGGCTTCAATGACAAAGCCTGGAAGGGCAGTAGTAACCAGTCGTCCAGTATCAACCTGGGCCAGACGCTGGGACCGACGTCTCCACTGAGCAGGCTCCACTGCGCCTGGAGGAGAATGGGAGACCGCAGCAGACATGGTTCGAGATTCCCCCTGTACAGCGGTGGGAACTCGACACCTAACACGCGCAACCTTCAATCCTCTCAAGATCTCCTTCTCTACTCCCCTCTTATCTCTTCTTCCCACAACCGCATACAAGACTTCTCCTGTGCTTCCTCCATACTCTGGAACTCTACCCCAACACATCAGACTCTCGCCTACCACAGAAACCTTTAAAAAACCTGAAGACCCATCTCTTCCGACAAGCCTACAACCTGCAGTGATCCTCAGTCTACTGAACCGCCGCATGACCAGCTCTACTCTCTCCTAGTATATCCTCACCCATCCCCTGTAGACTGTGAGCCCTCGTGGGTAGGGTCCTCTCTCTTTCTGTACTTGTGTATGCCTTGTTTTGCTCATGTTTATTGTACTTGTCTATATTTACACCTTTCATATGTAAAGCGCCATGGAATAAATGGAGCTACAAAATGTATAATAGTAATAATAATTTCCTGAAGAATGTTTTTTTCACCATTGGAAGCAATGCAAACATGCAAAAACACTACGTGTGAACGTGTCCCAAGGTGTGGAGAAGCATTTTTTTTCTCTTATCTTGCCTTATATACAAGACAGTATCCTAGAATGAATGTTTCTTAACATTTTTTCCAGTGAAATCTATTTTAACTTCAGTTTTGTATGTTTTATTGTCAGTCCTTAAAAATGTCTTAATACTCCAACAACATTATTCCCAGCATCAACCTGGGATTCTGAGATGCTTCCAGGGATCTTCCCCATGCTATTTCTATGCTATTTCAGCTCTGTTTCCATCAATTTCAGCTATTTTTAGACCTCCTCCAGATATCCGGAAAAGTGCTTGAGTTTCTCATTGGCTTCCAATATACTTGTTACTCGGGTCAAGCACCCGAGCATTACTATTTAAAGTAACTTAAAGTTCATGTAAAGCAACAGTTTTATCCGATGTAGCAAGAACAGAATCTTTTGGACTGCAATATTGGTCCTTAATGTCATCCAAAGATGGACCTAGAAAAAACACAGTAGAAATAAATTGATAAGATAGAGATGAAGATAGGACAAACAATTGAAAGAAACATGAACACAACTGTTAAAATAATTATAAATAATTAAAAATAAATTAAACTAAAAATAACAAGTATAAAGTATACCCCAACTCAATCATAAAAAAGGATTTCATTTAAACCGTGGGGACGTACTGTATTCAATTTCCATATCCATTTAGACTCCAACTGGGTCAAGATATGTTTCAGATATTATATATAGAAGCAACCAAGGGCGCTGCATATAATCACGGATCTTTGCAGCAAATGGTAGGACAACATCACCCTTTTTGTCCAATATAAAACAATGTGCAGAAAAGGATATATCTTTTGCGCTAAGAAACCAGAAAATACAAACATACAGTGTTCCAGCCAAATGTGAAATCTACAAAAGGAACAATGATAATTGCACAAAGTTAAGTAAAAAATAAATATTAAATTACCTTTGCATAGGAAGATAACAACGTGGGGATGACGGTCCCAAGTGAGGAAGGTCCTTATGATGTGTAGATATTGTTATTTATGCATGATTCAATATTCAATAAAATGTGGCATCTTCACCAAAAAGGTCCAAAATGAAGAGAAGGGAAATAATTCCTAAATAATGGGGGCGCCATCCTGGCTGGTAACGGGTGCCCCTTTTTGGAGTGTATCAGGCTGCCGCGTGCAGGCAGTAACGGTACAAAGTCCAAAATAGAGCCAACAAGGCACAGAGTAGCTGCACGACCTTGCGTGACGTCACGTGACTGGCTACGGAGCACACAGAGGACCACAATCCACATTTTGCCATGGGCAAAATACTACTCAGACAGCACAGGGTGAGAGTAAAACAGTGTAGCAATACTTTATTGAACCACAAAACAGGCAAATAACACATAGAACAGTCCCAGCAAAATATCCAAGGTGGTGCAAAATTCTCTCCCATTCGCTTACTCATCAGGACTAAAACCACCTGCGACTTTCAGGGCCGACAACCCTCATTTGTGACATGCACAGAGAGGAGGTAACAACAAGCTTTGGAAGCTGACAGTTCTTTGAGGTACATGGCTTTGTGACCGGAGGGTCACATCCTGGCTTCTACGAACATTTCCATGGAGCCAGGTGACTGGTCGATCCCAATCATGGCTTCCCCAAGCAAATCCATGGGACTTAGGTGACCGGTGGATCCAAATCTTGACTTCACCAAACATATCCATGGGATCAGTGATGGTCAATGGTCTGTATTCTTTCAGCCTGGGCCATGGTCCCCTAAGTTGGCATCCTGTAGAATTTTAAATCTGTGTTCCTTGTGATGGAGCCATGATGTTCTTGCAGCTGTCTTCTAGAGTATTACTGGCTATGGTTTTGTAAGGTGTCTTTGGTTCTCTGGATCTCTTGTTACAGAGGCATATCCCCATTACAAAGTTCACAACTGTTGTCCTTCAATCCATCATCCAGAGATCAAGAGAAAGATGTGATGTGATTAACTTGCAATGTTTGAGTATTTAATCATTTTTCATAGTTTTTACCACAGGGTCCCACACAATGGTCATAATATTGTTATCAAATATTATCTTAAGATAAAAAGAAAATAGTTGTGAGTTAGTGTATTCCAGCAATTGTACAACAAATTGTTTAACATTAGGGTCTAACATGCTCATAGAAATTTAAGTAAATGACAGCTTGTAGGCCATCTGCATGTCTGACAGAAGCGTAGAGAGCTTCTACATCCAACATTACTATATACATATCTTTCTCACAGGCAATCCCATGAATTTTTTTCAGAAAATCCTTTGAGTCCTTAATAAAGGATGGTAGCATCTCTACCAAAGGTTTAAAAATCCAATCTAAAGATATGCACGAGGGTTTGCAGAGGGTCTCATTGCGTGAAACTAATCGGTGACCTGGAGGTGTAGTTTTCATTTTGTGCATCTTTGGGGACATATAAAAACATGGCGTTTTTGGATATTCTATTGTGAGGAATTATTTCTGTTCTTTTGTGATCGCTTGATTTTCAAAGGCCAGATCTAATAAGTTCAGTAAAGAGATGAATAAGGAAGTAAGTGGATTATACATTAACCTTCTGTAACATTACCACGTTGGTGGGAAAACTTCTCTTTCATACATTTTCACTGGCTACACCACAATGTTTCTGCCTTTAATGACATTCTTAAGTTGCTTTAGCTCTCTAACGTCAGTCAGATAGTCATCTTTCATTTTGATCAATTTCTTTTGAAATTCAATGGACGCCATCTTGACACGTGTCAATATTGGGATATAGGTTAAGCAATAGAAAATTCTTGGATTTTTATTTAATAGTGTGTCTTTGCTTACCTTCATAGGTTTGCAGTTCTTCCATTTCTCTTAATTTCTTCAAAGTTCTCATATTGACATACATAGTTGGGACTAGCATAAAAATGCTAAAAGTCTACATTTTTCTGCGCAACTCCCAAGTTGCGCAAAAAAGAATGTGCTTTATTTGAAAATTCTGCCTTACACACCTTAATGAAATACCTCAATGTGTTTGAATTTAAGTTTACACAAAATAATAGGGCCATATTTAGGGTGTTTATAGACAAAGGAAACAAAGGGAAGATGTGTTCTCACAGAGGAGCAAGCCCAGACAACATACTGGATACTAAAATTACATGTATGTTAGAAAAATTGATGAGGAACTTACAATATACAACATTTATTTACCTCTAATTTCTGGTAAACACCTGCTGAGTCTAACTGCCCTTTACACCCCTATATGAATTCCATTAAAGTTGTAGTTTGCATATTCATGTTATCCCTTGGAAGTCTCCACTGACCAAGTACTTCAAGGGCTCTGTAAGAGTAACATTGTGCCAAAAGGTACCACAGCACAATCTGCGCTGCAAAATTTTCCTTCTAAGCTGTTGTTTAACAAAACAGTACTTTACAACCACATTTTGGGAATTCCACTACCCCGAAGAAACCACTTAACACAACATGAGTTGCTTGTTCTCCTTTATATGAAAATTTAGACATAAACAATATTTTATTTAAAAAAAATAACTTTCATTTTCACTGCCCAATATTCAACATTTTTGTGAAACACCTGTGGAGTTATAATTGTTATTCTTCAAGCGGTCTAATTTCCAAAACGGTGTCCGCACAGATCAACAAATGCATTATAGCATCTGCAACACATTCTCAGCAAAATCCTCACTCCAAAAACAAAAAAGGAGCTCTTTCACTTCTACACACTACAAATAGTTAGCAGCCACATAGAGAGTACTGCCGCACTGGGGAGAAATTGAGTAAAAAATGTCAATGTACATTGTTTCCTTTTACTTCCCCTCCTATTGTGAAAATTTGAAAAATTAAATTTTTTATTTTTCTTGTTTTCTGCTGTTCTAACACTTTGAGCACTGTAAATACAACATGGCACATGCAAACTATTCCAGCAAAATTTCCACTCTACAGGCTAACTGACACTCTTTCCTTTTTTAGCCCCATCTCTGCCATAGTGCCTAATAACACGTAGTTTTGCCTCACTTAGAAGAAAAGCGCTCAATAATTTACTACATTTTTCTGGTTGCCAAAATTCCATGGTAGTCATGGCAACCGGAGGTCACATTGCGACTTTGGGGTCTGCCAGCTATGGTGGCCTGTTAGACCGTACCAGCAGCTTGGTCTAAAACGCTTTTAGTCAGTGTAACACTGACAACTATTATGCACTGCAAAGCTTGTGCATTGTAATGCATTATAACAGTGATCAGGCTAATAAAAGTTAAAGTCCCATAGGGAGAATAAGTAAAAAAATGTTTAAAGAAGTGTAAAAAAATTTTTTAAAAAATCATAAAATAATTTATGACAAAAAATAAATAAAAAAATTGCTACAGTGGGTGCGGAGAGTATTCAGACCTCGTAAAATTTTTAACTCTGTTTCATTGCAGCCATTTGGTAAATTCAAAAAAGTTAATTTTTTTCTGATTAATGTACACTCTGCACCCCATCTTGACTGAAAAAAACAGAAATGTAGAAATTTTTGCAAATGTATTCAAAATGAATCCCTGGAATGCAATGCCGGAGCGCGTTCCACCCAGCCCACTGTCATTGGATAAACAGTGATCAGGTGATAAATGGTCCTGGAAGGCGACAGGAAAATAAACCAGATCCTTAGTTTTATTTTTATGTGGTGATTATGCAACCCGACCCACGGTCATTGGATAGACAGTGATCGGGTGATGGTGGAAGGTCTTGGAAGGTAACAGAATAATAAAAAGGTGCTTAAATTTACAAAAATGAGGGGGTTATAAGGCCGGTATTTAAAAAGGGGGGGGGGGGAAATTATAAAAATAATTTGTATTGTGGTAAGGCTGACCATTTTATTAAGCAATGCGAGGTTCGCATAAGGAAAGAAAAAAAAAGGTCAATCAGAGTATCCCTCCCGTTCGCATAGCATTTTTACGGTCCACAGGAGTTTCTTTTCTTTTTCTGGTAGTTCTACCTGTCATGGTCATTCGATTGATTTTCAAGTGATGGTGGACTGTGGTTCTGCACTTAATTTGATTGATCAACAATTTATAGACAAGTATAAGATTGATTCTGTACCTTTATCATGCCCTTTTCCTGTAGTGGTGATTGACAACACTCCTCTAGAGCATGGGTGCGTTTCTCGAAAAATCACTGGGTTTCCACTCACTGTGAATATGAAACACCAGGAATCTTTAGATTTTTTTGTACTTGATAAATTGCCTTTTCCAGTTGTTCTGGGGTTACCCTTGTTAAAGATGCACAATCCTGTACTGGACTGGTCGTCAAGTACGATAAGATCCTGGGGTAGGAATGTTATGGGAAATGTTGTGATGTACACATTGCAGCTGTTGTGAAAAGTGAGCTACCTGAAGCCATTCAGGAATTCTGGAAAGTATTTTCAGAGGTGGAGTCACAAGCTCTACCACCTCATAGAGATTACGATTGCGCTATTGAGTTCGTCCCAGGTGCTACTCTCCCTAAGAGTCGTTTATTTAATCTGACGATTCCTGAGAGGGAGGCCTTAAAGAAATACCTGCAGGTCATATAAGTCCCCTGTGGCTGTGGGATTCTTTTTTGTAAAAAAAAAAAAAAAAGATGGGGGTCTTAGGCCGTGTCTGGATTTCAGGGAGATTAATAAAATCACTGTGCGCAATTCTTACCCCTTGCTGCTAATTCCGGATTTGTTTAACCAATTAGTTGGAGCCAAATGGTTCTCTAAGATCCATCTCTGTGGGGCATATAATTTGCTGAGGGTAAAAGAAGGCGATGAATGGAAGTTAGCCTTTAATACCCCGGAAGGTCATTTTGAGTGTCTAGTAATGCCTTTTGGCCTTACAAATGCTCCGGCATTCTTTCAAAATTTCATTAGCAACATTCTGAGGCAGTTGATCGGTAGGAGTGTTATTGTTTATTTGGATGATATTTTGATCTACTCGCCCAATCTGGAGTCGCATTTTCAGAGAGTCCGTGAGGTTCTGCAGATTCTGAGAGAAAACACACTCTTTGCTAAACTGGAGAAATGCAAGTTTGCGGTACAGAAAATTAGTTTTTTGGGATACTTTTTGTTTCCAGTGATGGTTTTGAGATGGACCCGGTGAAGGTTCAGGCGGTATTGGAGTGGCCTAGACCAGAATGCTTGAAGTCGATTCAGAGATTCTTGGAGTTTGCTAATTATTATAGAAAATTCATTCTTACTGACCTGACTAAGAAGGGTTCCAATACTGTCCAATGGTCACCTGAGGCTGTCAAGGCTTTTAAGCATCTCAAGGAGAGGTTTAGGTCTGCTCCTGTTTTGATCCAGATAGATGAGATTAAGCCCTTTCTGGTAGAGGTCGATGCCTCATCATTAGGAGTGGGGGCTGTTCTGTCACAGGAAGGAGAGGATGGGGTGCATCCCTGTGTGTTCTTTTCTAAGAAATGTTCAGAGGCGGAGTTCATCTACGATGTTGGGAACCGAGAATTGCTGCCTATTAAGCTTGTGTTTGAGCATTGGCGACATTTTTTGGAGAGCGCCAGACATCCTATATAAATCTTTACTGATCATAAGAATCTGATCTACCTGGATGCTGCTAAACGTTTGAATGCCCGCCAAGCTAGGTGGACATTGTTTTTTGCCCGGTTCCATTTCTCTGTGACATATATCCCTGGGACAAAGAATGATGCTTTGTGTTAGGGTTTGCGGAACACACCGAATATATTTATTGATGGGATTGGTGCGTTCGCAACCCGGGATCCACCGTGCAGGAAAGAACCTGCTGCTAAGTGAATGGCGGCACAATATGGCGGTATGAACCAGCTCTGTTAGCTTCACAGAGCGGCCGAGAAAGCAAAGCTCTGTGCCCTGTTAGACTCTCACAGAGGCACAGGTTAACTACCCAGATGAGAGCAGTCAGTGGTCATGCATGCACACAACACTCCTCGCCGGAGGTGCCAGCATTCTAGGGGCTTATTTCAGTCAGGTCCCTGAATACACTCAAACACAATCTCCTCGCTGGAGGTGCCAGCATTCTAGGGGCTTATTTCAGCCGGGTCCCTGAACACATTCAAACACATGACCACAGTGGCGCAAAGCATGTAACTTTGGAAGATACTAGCGCACGGCCGTGCGGCCATGCGAGCCTTAAATAGCTGCAGCACGTACAGGACCTTCCTAAAAGGACCAATGAGAGACTGCTACAGAGCCTGCGCACCTACAGGACCTTCCTAGAAGGACCAATAGATTTGGCTGCAGTACCTGAGCATGTGACCCTTGATCTCCACTAAGAGATCTTGCCCTGGGCATGCTCAGTGTGTGCAAACCAGGACTTAGTCCCAGAAAAGCCTGCTCACCGCAGATCAGTGCAGGGTACAATAGCAGAGCCTGGAGAGGCAGCAGTAACCCTTTGCATAGAACCAGTCTCAGTGAGACGCTGGGACCGACGTCTCCGCTGAGCAGGCTCCACTGCGGCCGATGGAGAATGGGAGACCGCAGCAGACACGGATCGAGATTCCCCCTGTGCAGCAGAGGAAACTTGACTCCTAACATTACCCCCCCTCCTAGGGCCCCCCCTCCTTGAGCCTCGCTACGCTCAAAAGCTGCAATGAGCAGCGGAGCCTGAATGTGCTCCACAGGCTCCCAGGTTCTATCCTCTGGAACGTGACCCTTCCAATCCACCAGATAAAATTTCTTGCCACGTACCACCTTGCACCCCACAATAGCATTCACCTCAAACTCATCCGTGGATGAACCCAATGTCCCGGCAGATGACTCAGAAAACCGGGACAAATGAATGGGCTTTAAGAGGGAAACGTGAAAGGTATCAGTGATACCAAGGCGTGGAGGAATAGCCAAACGGTAGACCACAGAGTTGACCTGTTCCAGAACCTTGAACGGGCCAATGTAGCGAGGCGCAAACTTAGTGGACTCAACTCACAGCCTGATGTTATGGGCGGAGAGCCACACTAAGTCGCCAGGAGCAAAGGTCGGAGCGGGGCGCTGGTGTGTATCGGCCGAAACCCTCATTCTCTCCTTGGAGGCCCGGATGGCATCCTGTGTGCGATCCCAGATGTCACGTGCCTCCACTGCCCAGTCTGCCACCCTAGAATCGGTGGATGACACGGGCATGGGCACAGGGACACGCGGATGCTGGCCGTAATTGAGGAGAAAAGGAGTCTGACCAGTGGAATCGGCTACGGCGTTGTTCAAGGCAAATTCCGCCCAAGGTAGCAAAGATGCCCAGTCATCCTGCCTAGCAGAGACAAAATGTCACAAGTATGTCACCAGAGTCTGGTTGATTCTCTCTACCAACCCATTCGTCTCGGGATGATATGCAGAGGAGAGATTCAGCTCTATGCTGAGTAAACGGCAGAGCTCTCTCCAAAACCGAGATGCAAACTGTCGCTGACAATTTTATCAGGCATTCCGTGTAAGCGGAAAATATGTTTAATGAACAACGCCGCCAAGGCCCGTGCAGAAGGTAACCGTGGAAGCGGCACCAGATGCACCATCTTAGAAAAATGATCGGTGACTACCCAGATAATGGTGCAACTACGAGACTTGGGTAAGCCCACCATGAAGTCCATCCCGACTATTTCCCAGGGCCTGTCTGCCACCGGCATGGGGTAAAGTAACCCAGCAGGCCATTGCCGAGGAGACCGATTCTGGGCGCAGGAGACACACACCCGAATATAGTCCCCGACATCACGAGCCATATGCGTCCACCAGTACATCCTCGCCAAAAGCTCAGATGTCCTCTTGGTCCCAAAATGTCCACCCACTCTTGACGAGTGAGCCCAAGAGAGAACCTCCGGTCGCAAATTCGCTGGTACGAAGGTCTTGCCCGGGGGCACGGACTCAAGCGAAACTGGAGCCACAGTTCTCAGGCTCTCAGAAGGGACAATAAGCCGAGGCTCCTCCTACTCCTCCTCAGATGACACTACAGAGCGGGAGAGAGCGTCGGCATGAATGTTCTTCTCCCCGGAGAGAAAATGGAGAGTAAAATGGAACCGGGAGAAGAACAGGGACCATCTAGCCTGGCGAGAATTCAGCCGCTGGGCCGTCTGTATATACACCAAGTTCTTGTGGTCAGTGAACACTTGGAAGGGAAAGCGAGCTCCCTCCAAGAGGTGTCTCCACTCTGAAAAAGCCAACTTCATGGCTAGCAACTCCCTGTCCCTGATGGAATAATTCCTCTCTGCCGGTGTGAAGGTCTTGGAGAAAAAGAAGCAAGGATGCTTTCGACCTTGAGCATCCTTTTGGAAAAGGACTGCTCCAGCACCAACGGATGAGGCATCCACCTCCATGATAAATGGCTTATCTACATCAGGGCGATGTAGGATGGTAGCGCTAGCGAAGTGTGACTTAATCGAGAGAAAGGCCTTGGAGACCTCCTCTGACCACAACTTGGGACTTGCTCCCTTCTTGGTGAGAGCAACCAAGGGAGCTACCAAAGTTGAGAAGTGTGGAATGAACTGGCGATAGTAATTAATGAACCCCATAAAGCGCTGAACCGCTTTAAGAGAATGGGGTTCCTGCCAGTCCATCACAGCCTGTAGCTTGGCAGGATCCATAGCCAAACCCTGGGCAGAGATGATATATCCAAGGAAAGGCAAGGACTCCTGCTCAAACACACACTTCTCCAACTTGGCGTAGAGGGAGTTTGCCCGTAAGAGGTCGAAGACTTTGCGAACATCTCTCCGATGGGAGTCAATATCTGGAGAGTAGATGAGAATATCATCCAGATAGACTACGACCGAGGTGGTGAGCATATCCCGGAAAATGTTGTTCACAAAGTCTTGGAAAACAGCTGGCGCATTACAGAGCAAAGATAGACATGCAGGAGCATATAAATTCCATGATGGAGGTGGTAACACAGCTGAGATCAGTCAGTGAAGACATTAAGGAAAGCCATATAGCAGCAATATTATTGTGCAGTTTATCATATTCATAGACTGTTCTGATAAATGCACTAGAGACAAGACCTGAAGCAGACATTACACTAGAGTTTGTAAAGACCAGACTTTTAGATGAATATCATAGAATGAAAGAGCAAACAAATGATTCCACTGAAATGGATAGTGAAAATGCTCTTAAAGCAACAGACAAGAAGCCCCATAATACAGAGACATGTGAATGTTTCAGATGTAAGAAAAACGGACATTTAAAGAAAGACTGTACTATATGGAAGGCAGAACAACAGAAATTACACCAAAAAGAGAATAAACAGAAAGTAAAAAGCACAATTTCTAACCCACATGCAGATCACTGGAATGGTACATCTATATATATAATTGTCTAAGGGGTACTTCCGTCTTTCTGTCGGCAACTTCCGTCACGGATATTCATTCGCTGATTGGTCTCGCCAGCTGCCTGTCCTGGCTGCCGTGACCAATCAGCGACGGCCACAGTCCGATTAGTCCCTCCCTACTTCCCTGCAGTCACTGCCCGGCGCCAGCTCCATACTCCCCGCAGTCACGGCTCACACAGGGTTAATGCCAGCGGTAACGGACCGCGTTATGCTGCGGATAACTCACTCCGTTACGCCGCTATTAACCCTGTGTGACCACGTTTTCACTATTGAGGCTGCCTATGCAGCCTCAATAGTAAAAACATCTAATGTTAAAAATAATTTTAAAAAAACCCCAAATCATTATATACTCACCTTCTGCCCCCTTTCCGACGCTCCGGTCACCGGTCCATGCAAGCGGCAGGTTCCGGTGCTAAGGTTGCTGTGCGACAAGGACCTGCCATGACGTCACGGTCATGTGACCGCGACGACACCACAGGCCCTGCGTGCCTGCGCGAGAAGGACCTGCCATGACATCACAGTCATGTGACCGTGACGTCATCACACCCTCGGACCAGAAGCTGCCTGTTGTGAATTCTGTTTGTGGGCTCCCCCGGTGGTGTTTTATGGTAGTGCCACTTATTTGCCTTCTTCTATCCTTGATCACCTGTTGACACCCATTAGGGGAGTTTCCTATTTAAGGCTGCTTGGCTGCTGGTCCGATGCCGGCCAACAATGTATCAGTAGCATTCTGTTGCATTCTCCTGCCTCAAGATCCTGTTCAGCTAAGTTGAATTTTGTTTCTAGTTAATGCTATTTTTGTCCAGCTATTTTGCAATGTGACTCTCTGTAGCTGGAAGCTCTCGTGGACTGAAATTGCCACTCCAGTGGCATGAGTTGTCACTGGAGTTTTAAAGTAATTTCAGGATGGTGTTTTTGAGTAGTGTTTTGAAGTTGACCGTGAAGTGACTCTTTCCTGTACTTCTGCTATCTAGTAAGCGGACCTCACTGTGCTAAATCTGCTGTTCATCCTACGTATGTCTTTTCCTCTTGACTCACCGTCAATATCTGTGGGGGGCTGCTATCTCCTTTTGGGGTTCATCTCTGGAGGTAAGGCAGGCCTGTATATTCCTCTGATAGGGGTAGTTAGATCTCCGGCTGGCACGTGGTGTCTAGGGCATCGTAGGAAACACTCCCCGGCTACGTCCAGTGTCGTGTCAGGTTCAGGTCACGGTCACTTTAGTTCCCATCACCCGAGAGCTAGTCCGTTGTTATTTTGATTTCCCTGCCATTGGGAAAATCATAATAGTTTGGCCGGCCCACATGTGTTAAAACTATGCACTAAAGCAGGAAAGGATATGAAAAGGTTTTTTTTCCTTCTGTGTTTGGAAAGTGCACCTTAGTACTTATTTGTACTCCTTGCTTAAACTGCAGTCTTCAGCCTTTTTTTTTTTCCTCTCCTCTTAATCTCTGAATGGCTTTGGTTACACCTGTTTGAATCATGGATCCACAGAGTTTGGTTGCAGGTCTGAATAACCTGGCTACAAAGGTCCAGAACTTACAAGATTTTGTTATACGTGCTCCAATGTCTGAACCTAAGATCCCTATGCCTGAATTTTTTACCGGAGACAGATCCCGTTTTTTGAATTTCAGAGAGAATTGTAAATTGTTTTTGTCTCTGAAATCTCACTCTGCTGGTGATCCTGCGCAACAGGTTAAAATTGTTATTTCTCTATTGCGGGGTGACCCACAAAGTTGGGCATTTGCATTGTCGCCAGGGGATCCTGCGTTATTAAATGTAGATGCGTTTTTTCTGGCTTTGGGGTTGCTTTATGAAGAACCTAATTTAGAGATTTTGGCTGAGAAAGCCTTGATAGCTCTTTCCCAAGGGCAAGATGAAGCTGAGATATACTGCCAAAAATTTCGTAAATGGTCGGTACTTACTAAATGGAATGAGTGCGCTCTAGCAGCTAATTTCAGAGAAGGTCTCTCTGATGCCGTGAAGGATGTCATGGTGGGGTTCCCTGTGCCTACAGGTCTGAATGATGCCATGAAATTGGCTATCCAGATTGATCGGCGTTTACGGGAGCGCAAATCTGTGCACCATATGGCGGTATCTTCTGAGCAAAAATCTGTGCACCATATGGCGGTATCTTTTGAGCAAAAACCTGTGCACCATATGGCGGTATCTTCTGAGCAAAAACCTGTGCACCATATGGCGGTATCTTCTGAGCAAAAACCTGTGCATCATTTGGCGGTGACCTCTGAGAAGGCACCAGAGCATATGCAATGCGATAGTGTATTGTCTAGAGGCGAACGACAGAATTACAGGCGCAAAAATGGGTTGTGCTTCTATTGTGGAGATCCAGCTCATGTTATATCAGCATGCTCTAAACGCATAAAGAAGGTTGATAAAAAGGTTGATAAATCTTTTTCTATGGGTACCTTGCAGTCTAAATTTCTTTTGTCCGTGACATTGATTTGTACTTTATCATCTGTTACTGTGAATGCTTATGTGGATTCTGGTGCCGCTCTGAGTCTCATGGATTGGTCCTTTGCCAAGCGTTGTGGGTTTGATTTAAAGCCTCTGGAGGTTTCTATTCCCTTAAAGGGTATTGATTCTACACCTTTGGCTAGCAATAGACCACAATATTGGACACAAGTGACTATGCATCTTTCCCCAGACCATCAGGAGATTATTCGTTTCCTTGTGTTATATAATCTACATGACGTATTAGTACTTGGATTACCATGGTTACAAATTCATAATCCAGTCTTGGACTGGAGATCAATGTCTGTGCTGAGCTGGGGATGTCGGGGGATTCATGGGGATGCACCTTTGGTTCCCATTTCTTCATCTACTCCCTCTGAGATCCCAGCATTTCTGTCAGATTTTTATGATGTCTTTCAGGAGCCTAAAACTGATTCTCTCCCCCCTCACAGAGAGTGTGACTGCGCTATTGAGTTGATTCCCGGTAGTAAATTTCCTAAGGGTCGCTTGTTTAATTTGTCTGTACCTGAACATACTGCTATGCGGGAGTATATCAGAGAATCTTTGGAAAAGGGTCATATTCGCCCCTCTTTGTCTCCACTGGGGGCAGGGTTTTTCTTTGTGGGTAAAAAGGATGGTTCATTGAGACCTTGTATCGACTATCGACTTCTGAATAAGATTACAGTTAAATACCAGTACCCGTTACCTTTACTTACTGATCTTTTTGCTCGCATAAAGGGGGCGAAGTGGTTCACTAAGATCGATCTACGTGGTGCGTATAATTTGGTGCGGATTAAGCAGGGGGATGAGTGGAAGACCGCATTTAATACGCCTGAAGGCCATTTTGAGTATTTGGTAATGCCTTTCGGTCTCGCGAATGCCCCTTCCGTTTTTCAGTCCTTTATGCACGATATTTTCCGTGAATATCTGGATAAATTTATGATTGTGTATTTGGATGATATTTTGATTTTTTCGGAGGACTGGGAATCTCATGTTCAACAGGTCAGGAGAGTTTTTCAGGTTTTACGAGCTAATTCTCTATTTGTGAAGGGCTCAAAGTGTATTTTTGGGGTTCAGAGAATTTCCTTTTTGGGATATATTTTTTCCCCTTCATCTATGGAGATGGACCCTGTTAAGGTTCAGGCTATTTGTGATTGGATACAACCTACTTCTCTAAAGAGTCTTCAGAAATTCTTGGGATTTGCTAATTTCTATCGCCGATTCATAGCGGGTTTTTCTGCCATTGCTAAACCTTTGACTGATTTGACCAAGAAGGGTGCTGATGTTGCTAATTGGTCCTCTGCGGCTGTGGAGGCCTTTCGGGAGCTTAAGCGCCGCTTTTCTTCTGCTCCTGTGTTGCGCCAGCCTGATGTTTCGCTCCCGTTCCAGGTTGAAGTAGATGCTTCCGAGATCGGAGCAGGTGCAGTTTTGTCGCAGAAAGGTCCTGACTGCTCAGTGATGAGACCATGTGCGTTTTTCTCTCGAAAGTTTTCGCCCGCTGAGCGAAATTATGATGTTGGAAATCGGGAGCTCTTGGCCATGAAGTGGGCATTTGAGGAGTGGCGTCATTGGCTTGAGGGTGCTAGACACCAGGTGGTGGTTTTGACTGACCACAAAAATCTAATTTATCTTGAGTCAGCCAGGCGTCTGAATCCTAGACAGGCGCGCTGGTCGTTGTTTTTCTCTCGATTTAACTTTGTGGTTTCATATCTGCCTGGGTCTAAGAATGTGAGGGCGGATGCCCTCTCTAGGAGTTTTGAGCCTGACTCGCCTGGTGATTCCGAACCTACTGGCATCCTGAAGGATGGGGTGATATTGTCAGCTGTCTCCCCAGACCTGCGGCGCTCTTTGCAGGAGTTTCAGGTGGATAGGCCTGATCGCTGTCCGCCTGGTAGACTGTTTGTCCCTGATGACTGGACCAGTAGAGTTATTTCGGAGGTTCACTCTTCCGCGTTGGCAGGTCATCCTGGAATTTTTGGCACCAGGGATCTGGTGTCTAGATCCTTCTGGTGGCCTTCCTTGTCTCGAGATGTACGTATTTTTGTGCAGTCTTGTGATGTTTGTGCTCGGGCTAAGCCCTGCTGTTCCCGGGCCAGCGGGTTGTTGTTGCCCTTGCCTATTCCTAAGAGGCCTTGGACGCACATCTCTATGGACTTTATTTCTGACCTTCCTGTTTCTCGTAGGATGTCCGTCATCTGGGTGGTGTGTGACCGTTTTTCCAAGATGGTTCACTTGGTACCTTTGCCCAAATTGCCCTCCTCCTCTGAGCTGGTCCCTCTATTTTTTCAGAATGTTGTGCGTTTGCATGGTATTCCTGAGAATATAGTGTCTGACAGGGGTACTCAGTTTGTGTCTAGATTTTGGCGGGCGTTCTGTGCCAGGATGGGCATCGACTTGTTTTTTTCGTCTGCATTCCATCCTCAGACTAATGGCCAGACTGAGCGTACTAATCAGACCTTGGAGACTTACTTGAGGTGTTTTGTGTCCGCTGATCAGGACGATTGGCTTGATTTTTTGCCATTGGCAGAGTTTGCCCTTAACAATCGGGCCAGTTCTGCCACTTTGGTTTCTCCATTTTTTTGTAATTCAGGGTTTCACCCTCGCTTTTCGTCCGGTCAATTGGAGTCTTCGGATTGTCCTGGAGTAGATGCTGTGGTTGATAGAATGCATCAGATTTGGGGACAGGTTGTGGACAATCTGAAGTTGTCCCAGGAGAAGACTCAACAGTTCACTAATCGTCATCGGCGTGTCGGTCCTCGTCTTTGTGTTGGGGACCTGGTTTGGTTGTCTTCTCGATTTGTTCCTATGAAGGTCTCGTCTCCTAAGTTTAAGCCTCGGTTTATCGGCCCTTATAGGATTCTGGAGGTTCTCAATCCTGTGTCCTTTCGTTTGGACCTCCCAGCATCTTTTACTATTCATAATGTTTTTCATCGGTCATTGTTGCGGAGGTATGAGGTGCCGGTTGTTCCGTCTGCTGATCCTCCTGCTCCTGTGCTGGTTGAGGGTGAGTTGGAGTATGTGGTGGAAAAGATCTTGGACTCCCGTGTTTCCAGACGGAAACTTCAGTATCTGGTTAAGTGGAAAGGCTATGGTCAGGAGGATAATTCTTGGGTGACAGCATCTGATGTTCATGCTCCTGATTTGGTTCGTGCATTTCATAGTGCTCATCCAGATCGCCCTGGTGGTTCTGGTGAGGGTTCGGTGCCCCCTCCTTAAGGGGGGGGTACTGTTGTGAATTCTGTTTGTGGGCTCCCCCGGTGGTGTTTTATGGTAGTGCCACTTATTTGCCTTCTTCTATCCTTGATCACCTGTTGACACCCATTAGGGGAGTTTCCTATTTAAGGCTGCTTGGCTGCTGGTCCGATGCCGGCCAACAATGTATCAGTAGCATTCTGTTGCATTCTCCTGCCTCAAGATCCTGTTCAGCTAAGTTGAATTTTGTTTCTAGTTAATGCTATTTTTGTCCAGCTATTTTGCAATGTGACTCTCTGTAGCTGGAAGCTCTCGTGGACTGAAATTGCCACTCCAGTGGCATGAGTTGTCACTGGAGTTTTAAAGTAATTTCAGGATGGTGTTTTTGAGTAGTGTTTTGAAGTTGACCGTGAAGTGACTCTTTCCTGTACTTCTGCTATCTAGTAAGCGGACCTCACTGTGCTAAATCTGCTGTTCATCCTACGTATGTCTTTTCCTCTTGACTCACCGTCAATATCTGTGGGGGGCTGCTATCTCCTTTTGGGGTTCATCTCTGGAGGTAAGGCAGGCCTGTATATTCCTCTGATAGGGGTAGTTAGATCTCCGGCTGGCGCGTGGTGTCTAGGGCATCGTAGGAAACACTCCCCGGCTACTTCCAGTGTCGTGTCAGGTTCAGGTCACGGTCACTTTAGTTCCCATCACCCGAGAGCTAGTCCGTTGTTATTTTGATTTCCCTGCCATTGGGAAAATCATAACAGCTGCCGCCTGAACCGAGCACAGGCGACAGAACTACAAGGGGCCCCTCGGAAGGTGAGTATATGTTTATTTTTAATTTTTTAACCTGTGACATACGTGGCTGGGCAATATACTACGTAACTGGGCAATATACTACGTGGCTGTATACTACGTCGCTGTGCAATATACTACGTGGCTCTGTGCTGTATACTACGTAACTGGGCAATATACTATGTGGCTCTGTGCTGTATACTACGTAACTGGGCAATATACTACGTCACTGGGCAATATACTACGTAACTGGGCAATATACTACGTGGCTGTGCAATATACTACGTCACTGGGTAATATACTATTTCACTGGGCAATATACTACATCACTGGGCAATATACTACGTAACTGGGCAATATACTACGTGGCTGGCCAATATACTACGTGGGCTGTGCAATATACTACGTGGACTGTGCAATATACTATGTGGACATTCATATTCTAGAATACCCGATGCGTTAGAATCGGGCCACCATCTAGTTTAAAATAACTGATAAAGAGTCATCGTCTTTTCTGAACTTGATGAAAATAAGAAGGAAGCCATTTATCTTGCAGATGGGAGTAAAATAACCGCAGAATATATAGGACAAGGAATGCTAATCTGTCCTCATAGATTTGTCATAATTCAAAATTACTTGTAAAGGTTGTTATATGTTCCAGGACTAGAAGGAGGATTGTTATCCATAAATCGTCTGACAACCAAAGGACTTACTGTAAAATTCAAAGATGATAATTGTACAATCCTAACAGGAGATAAGTAATAATTAATGTCAAAGCAGGTGAACAATTATATCATCTAAACAAATTAAAGGAACAGATGAAGTTATGTACACATGATCACAAGAATTGTATTCACATGTGGTATAACTACCTGGTTTAAGAGCGAAAAATTTAAAGTTTGAAAATTACAAAATGTTCTCTTTTTTTTCACAGTCGTGATGTTTTCATAAATTAATGCAAATCTTATTGATCCAAATTTACCACTAACATGAAGTACGTGTCACAAAAAATCTCAGAATCATTGAGATATGTTGAAACGTTCCTGAGTAGTGTTGAGCGATACCGTCCGATACTTGAAAGTATCGGTATCGGAAAGTATCGGCCGATACCGGCAAAATATCGGATCCAATCCGATACCGATACCCGATACCAATACAAGTCAATGGGACTCATGTATCGGACGGTATTCCTGATGGTTCCCAGGGTCTGAAGGAGAGGAAACTCTCCTTCAGGCCCTGGGAACCATATAAATGTGTAAAAGAAAGAATTAAAATAAAAAATATCGCTATACTCACCTCTCCGACGCAGCCGGGACTTCAGCGAGGGAACCGGCAGCGTTGTTTGTTTAAAATTCGCGCTATTACTTGGTCACGTGAATTCCCGGCTTGTGATTGGTCAGGTCGGCCATGTTGCCGGGACGCGGACCAATCACAGCAAGCCGTGACGAAATTACGTCACGGCTTGCTGTGATTGGTCCGCGTCCCGGCAATATGGCCGCCCTGACCAATCACAAGCCGTGACGTCACGGGAGGCTGGACACGCGCTCATTTTAAAATGGGCGCGTGTCCAGCCTCCCGTGACGTCACGGCTTGTGATTGGTTGCGCCGCGGTCAACCAATCACAAGCCGGGAGGCTGGACGCGCTCATTTTAAAATGGGCGCGTGTCCAGCCTCCCGTGACGTCACGGCTTGTGATTGGTCAGGGCGGCCATATTGCCGGGACGCGGACCAATCACAGCAAGCCGTGACGTAATTTCGTCACGGCTTGCTGTGATTGGTCCGCGTCCCGGCAACGTGGCCGACCTGACCAATCACAAGCCGGGAATTCACGTAACCAAGTAATAGCGCGAATTTTAAACAAACAACGCTGCCGGTTCCCTCGCTGAAGTCCCGGCTGCGTCGGAGAGGTGAGTATAGCGATATTTTTTATTTTAATTCTCTCTTTTACACATTTTAACATTAATGTTGTTGCGATACCCAATACCCGATACCACAAGAGTATCGGAATCCCGGTATCGGAATTCCGATACAGCAAGTATCGGCCGATACCCGATACTTGCAGCATCGGAATGCTCAACACTATTCCTGAGTTATCTATATATATGAGGCATCGTGATTACTCGCTAATCCCGCCCCCTGCACAGTAGCTCCGCCCCCCACCACATCACCACACATAATCCTGCCCCCCACCCCATTACCACACACAATCCCGCCCCCACCACATTACCACACACAATCCGTACCACATCACCACACACAATCCCGCCCCCCACCACATCACCACACATAATCCTGCCACCCCACCACATTACCACATAATCCCGCCACCCCACCACATTACCACACATAATCCCGCCACCCCACCACATTACTACACATAATCCCCCACCACATCACCACACATAATCCCGCCACCCCACCACATTACTACACATAATCCCACCCCCCCACCACATTACCACACATAATCCCGCCCCCCACCACATTACCACACATAATCCTGCCCCCGACCCCATTACCACACATAATCCCGCCCCCCCACCACATTACCACACATAATTTCGCCCCCCACCACATCATCACACACAATCCCGACCCCACAAATCCCGCCCCCCACCACATTACCACACATAATCCCGCCCCCCACCACATCACCACACATAATCCCACCCCTTCAACACATCGCCACACATAATCCCGCCCCCCAACACATCACCACACAATCCCGCCCCCCCAAAACATCACCACACATAATCCCGCCCCCCACCCCATTACCACACATAATACCGCCACCCCACCACATTACTACACATAATCCCGCCCCCCCACCACATTACCACAGATAGTCCCGCCCCCCACCACATTACCACAGATAGTCCCGCCCCCCAACACATTACCACAGATAATCCCGCCCCCCACCACATTACCACACATAATCCCGCCCCCCACCACATTATTACAGATAGTCCCGCCCCCCACCACATTACCACAGATAGTCCCGCCCCCCACCACATTACCACAGATAATCCCGCCCCCCACCACATTACCACACATAATCCCACCCCCCACCACATCACCACACATAATCCCACCATCACACCACATTACTACACATAATCCCACCCCACCACATTACCACACATAATCCCACCACATTACCACATTAAATCCCGCCCCCCCACCACATTACCACACATAATCCCGCCCCCCACCACATTACTACAGATAATCCCCACCACCACATTACCACACATAATCCCGCCCCCACCACATTACCACAGATAATCCCACCCCCCACCACATTACCACACATAATCCCACATTACTACAGATAATACCGCCCCCGCACCACATTACCACACATAATCCAGCCCCCCACCACATTACCACACATAATCCCGCCCCCACCACATTACCACACATAATCCCGCCCCCCACCACATCACCACACATAATCCCGCCCCCTACCACATCACCACACATAATCCCGCCCCTTCAACACATCACCACACATAATCCCACCCCCAACACATCACCACACAATCCCGCCCCCCAAAAACATCACCACACATAATCCCGCCCCCCACCCCATTACCACAACTAATAACGCCACCCCACCACATTACTACACATAATCCCGCCCCCCACCACATTACCACAGATAATCCCACCCCCACCACATTACCACACATAATCCCGCCCTACCACCACATTACCACACATAATCCTGCCCCCCACCACATTACTACAGATAGTCCCGCCCCCCACCACATTACCACAGATAGTCCCGCCCCCCACCACATTACCACAGATAATCCCGCCCCCCACCACATTACCACACATAATACCACCCCCACCACATTACAACACATAATCCCGCCCCCCCACCACATTACCACACATAATCCCGCCCCCCACCACATTACCACACATAATCCTGCCCCCCCACCACATTACCACACATAATCCCGCCCCCCCACCACATTACCACACATAATCCCGCCATCACACCACATTACTACACATAATCCCACCACCCCACCACATTACCACACATAATCCCACCACATTACCACACTAAATCCCGCCCCCCACCACATTACCACACATAATCCCGCCCCCCACCACATTACTACAGATAATCCCCACCACCACATTACCACACATAATCCCGCCCCCACCACATTACCACAGATAATCCCGCCCCCACCACATTACCACACATAATCCTGCCCCCCACCACATTACCACACATAATTCCACATTACTACAGATAATCCCGCCCCCCCACCACATTACCACACATAATCCCGCCCCCACCACATTGCCACACATAATCCCGCCCCCACCACATTACCACACATAATCTCGCCCCCCACCACATCACCACACATAATCCCGCCCGCCCACATTACCACAGATAATCCTGCCCCCCACCACATTACCACACATAATCTCACCCCCCACCACATTGCCACACATAATCCCACCCCCCACCACATCACCACACATAATCCCATCCGCCCACCACATGACCACACATAATCCCGCCTGCACACCACATCACCACACATAATCCCGCCCCCCCACCACATCACCACAGATAATCCCACCCCCCCACATTGCCACACATAATCCCGCCCCCCACCACATTACAACCCATAATCCCGCCCCCACCGCATTACTACAGATAATCCCGCCCCCCAACACATTACCACACATAATCCAGCCCCCCACCACATTACCGCACATAATCGCGCCCCCACATTACCACACATAATCCCGCCCCCACCACATCATCACACATAATCCCGCCCGCCCACCACATTACCACAGATAATCCCGCCCCCCACCACATTACCACACATAATCCCGCCCCCCACCACATTACCACACATAATCCCGCCCCCCACCACATCACGACACATAATCCCGCCCGCCCACCACATCACCACACATAATCCCACCCGCACAGCACATCACCACACATAATACCACCCCCCACCACATCACCACAGATAATCCCACCCCCCCACATTACCACACATAATCCCGCCCCCCACCACATTGCAACCCATAATCCCGCCCCCACCACATTACTACAGATAATCCCGCCCCCCACAACATTACCACACATAATCCCGCCCCCCACAACATTACCACACATAATCCCGTCCCCCAACACATCACCACACATAATCCCGCCCCCCACATCACCACACATAATCCCGCCCCCCACCAATTCACCACACATACTCTCGCCCCAACACATGACCACACATAATCCCGACCCCCACCGCATTACCACAGATAATCCCGCCCCCACCACATTACATAGTAACATAGTAACATAGTAACATAGTTAGTAAGGCCGAAAAAAGACATTTGTCCATTCAGTTCAGCCTATATTCCATCATAATAAATCCCCAGATCTACGTCCTTCTACAGAACCTAATTATTGTATGATACAATATTGTTCTGCTCCAGGAAGTCATCCAGGCCTCTCTTGAACCCCTCGACTGAGTTCGCCATCACCACCTCCTCAGGCAAGGAATTCCAGATTCTCACTGCCCTAACAGTAAAGAATCCTCTTCTATGTTGGTGGAAAAACCTTCTCTCCTCCAGACGCAAAGAATGCCCCCTGGTGCCCGTCACCTTCCTTGGTATAAACAGATCCTCAGCGAGATATTTGTATTGTCCCCTTATATACTTATACATGGTTATTAGATCGCCCCTCAGTCGTCTTTTTTCTAGACTAAATAATCCTAATTTCGCTAATCTATCACACCTCTATCACAATTTACCACACATAATCCCGCCCCCCACCACATTACCACACATAATCCCACCCTCCACCACATTACCACACATAATCCCGCCCCCACCACATTACCACACATAATCCCACCCCCCCACCACATTACAACAGATAATCCCGCCCCACCACCACATTACCACACATAATCCCACCCCCCACCACATTATCACAGATAATCCCGCCCCCCACCACATTACCACACATAATCCCGCCCCCACCACATTACCACACATAATCCCGCCCCCCACCACATTACCACACATAATCCCGCCCCCCACCACATTACCACACATAATCCTGCCCCCCACCACAGTACCACACATAATCCCGCCCCCCACCACATTACCACACATAATCCCGCCCCCACCACATTACCACACATAATCCCGCCCCCCCACCACATTACCACACATAATCCTGCCCCCCCACCACAGTACCACACATAATCCCACCCCCCACCACATTACCACACATATTCGCGCCCCCCCACAACATCACCACGCATAATCCAGCCACCACACCACATTACTACACATAATCCCACCCCCCACCACATTACCACACATAATCCTGCCCCCCACCAATTACTACAGATAATCCCCCCACCACATTACCACACATAATCCCACCCCCCACCATATTACCACAGATAATCCCGTCCCCCACCTCATTACCACACATAATCCCACCCCCCACCACATTACCACACATAATCACCCCCCCCACCACATTACCACACATAATCCCCCCCACCACATTACTACAGATAATCCCACCCACCACATTACCACACTTAATCCTGCCCCCCACCACATTACCACAGATAATCCCGCCCCCCACCACATTACCACAAATAATCCCGCCCCCACCACATTACCACACATAATCCCGCCCCCCACCACATTACCACACATAATCCCACCCCCCAACAAATTACCACACATAATCCCGCCCCCACCACATTACTAGAGATAATCCCGCCCCCACCACATCACCACACATAATCCAGGCCCTCACCACATTACCACACATAATCCCGCCCACCCACAACATCACCACACATAATCCCGCCCGCCCACGACATCACCACACATAATCCCGCGCCCCCAACACATCACCACACATAATCCCGCCCTCCAACACATCACCACACATCACCACACATAATCCCGCCCCCCCCCAACACATCACCACACATAATCCCGCCCCCCACCACATCACCACACATAGTCCCTCCCCCCACCACATCACACACATAATCCCGCCCCAACACATCACGACACTATTGTTATTAACTTCATTTTAACTTAATGTACCACCTGCGTAAGCGCTATTGTTAATTAATGTTGTCATTATTTACTTTAGTTTAATCACCAGCAGCGTTAATTAGATAGCAATGAGCGTACCGAGCGTTAGCTGGCTGGAAACATCTAGTTACTTCATAAAGTGACACTGATCAGAGTGGTAAAATTTTGCCTGGTCAGGGAAGTGAAAACAGACTTGGGGGTGAAGGGGTTAAATGGATTTTTATTCTTTCATTCTAGTGATGCACCCAAAGGGTTAACAAACTTCCTGTATGCTGTTTGAAATACTTTAAGGGGTACAGTTTGTAATACATGGTAATTTATGGGGCTTCTAATTTATAACCCCCTCAGAGTCACTTCAAATCTCAATTGGTCCTCAAGAAATGCAGTTATGTGAAAACGTGTTTGCCCCCTGCCTGATTTCCTATTCTTTTGCACATTTGTCACACTTAAATGTTTCCGATCACCAAATAAATGTAAATGCAAATATTAGACAAATATAAAACAAGTAAACACAAAATGCAGTTCTCAAATGAAGGTCTTTATTATTAAGGGAAAAGAAATTCAAACCTACAGGGTCCTGTGTGAAAAAAGTCATTGCCCACTAAACCTAATAACTGGTTGGGTAACCCTTAGCAGCAGCAGCAGCTGCAATCAAGCATTTGTGATAACTGGCAATGAGTCTTTTACAACGCTCTGGCGTAATTTTTGCCCACTCATCTATGTATAATTGTTGTAATTCAGACACATTGGAGGGTTTCTGAGCACGAACCGCCTTTTAAAGGTCATGCCACAGCAATTGAATTGGATTAAGGTCAGGACTTTTAAGACTTTGGAGTGGTCTAGTCATTTTATTTTTCTTAAGCCATTCAGACGTGGACTTGCTGGTGTGGTTTGGATCATAGCCCTGCTGCATAATAACCAAAGTGCACTTCACAAACAAATGGCTGGACATTCTATTCTAGGATTTTTTCGTAAACAGCAGAATTAATAGCTCTATTTACCACAATTGCCCAGTCTCTTTCTTATGGTGGAGTCATGAACACTGTAACTGAGGCAAGTGAGGCCTGCAGTTCTGATGTTGTTGTGGGATATTTTGTGACCTCTTGGATGAGGCGTCGCTGCGCTCTTGGGGTAATTTTAGTCGATTGGCCACTCCTGTTCCATGATTTTGCCATTTATTGATAATGGCTCTCACTGTGGTTCACTGGCTTTAGAAATTGCTTTAGAACTTTTTCCAGACTGATAGATCTCAGTTACTTAGTTTCACATTTGTTCCAGAATTTCTTTGGCTCGCAGCATGATGTCTATCTTTTGAGGACCTTTAAGTCTATTTCACTTCGTGAGGCAGGTCCTATTTAAGTGATTTTATAGTGATAAAATTTCCAATCTTGGAGCCAAATAGACACATGATGGTGTGAGCTATGCTTTTCTTGTCCTGATGAAGAAGTCTGTAGTACTTCGATACGTGTAGACTAAAAGAAAAAACGCATGTACTTTCTGTCTGGATTTGGATTTATTTTATGGGATAGCATCAACGCAGATTATCCACAAATCCTCCTTATCTGTGTTTTCCGGGTCTGAAGACCCCTTGGACCTGCAACAGCTGGATGTATAAATGATTGAAATGTTGTGTATTCACAACTATATCAGGTTAGTATAATCTTAAACACCTTTATCTCGCTTGGATAAAACCCTATTGCACTGTCTTTTTCCTCCTAGTTTTATTCGGGTCAGGGTTGTGGCACCCCATACTCATGATGAGTGTCGGTGTTCGCAATATCGCAAACCTAACTCTATGAGGGACCAGACAAGGATTTGTGTTGAGGTCCATGCAACTTATCTGATGCTCCTGATTCATGAAGAGGTGTAAGCTTCCAGCACACCTCCTCATCAAGAATGGTTTGGACCACAGAATTGAAAAAATTGGTCTGTTTTAGGAAGGTCAAAATTTTGCTGCAATGGAAAGGGACTAATTTTACAAACCCATTAATGTGATTGCTTCTTGTCATACACCTGACTTCGCTTTGAGAGCTATTAATAATATGTTATGGGATTACATTGAACAGCCACAACATTTATAAAAGGGAGCATAGATGTATTCTACCTGCCACAAACCACCAACCAGATTGGCTAGACACTACTTTAATGTGCACATTTTTACCTATATAGGGACCACAGGACACTATTCTATGCCAGTTGCCCAAGCAAGAATGCCGGCTGACACAGAGAACCGGAAGAAGACAAATGCATATGCAGCTGTGGCTGTAGATCCAGATACCGGATACAGCACTCCTGGGGCATTCGAGCTAGAAAGACTATTTTGGCATGGAGCAGCTAAATTTTCCCATGTTGATGAAGTTTTCTCCAACTTGTATATTGGAGATGAGTAAGTATAGTCATATTGTGCTTATGCCATAAATATGTACAAACCAAAGGTTATTAGAACTTCTGACAACTTTTTGTGAAGTTCATTTGTACATTTATAACACTGCTCAACACTTTTTTCGTAACAGAAACATGATTAACAAATGTTACATAAGTTTCAAATGTTGAACACGAAAATTGCATTGAAAATGCGAGATTGGTTCTTTCGAAGTTGTAGAGGGAAAAATGAAAAAATAGCAGAGTTTTCTTTTATTAGAAATGTACATGCTTCAAATGTGATGTCTTTTTACTTTCCTCTTGTATGCCATTTCTGAAGTGTTTCTTTTAATCAGTGGCATAACTAGACTTTCATGAGCCCAGGTGCAAAATTTGAACTAGGGTCCCCAACAGCATGTTGGTCAGATGTAGGGGCCACTGTAATAATTTCCTCCTTCTTGGTCCATTCCTGTAATAATGTCACTCGTCCTGGCCCCTTCCTGCAATAATGTCTTTCTTCCTGGGCCCCATCTTGCAATAATGAATTCAAAAACGATCGGCGCTCCGCACTAGCAGTGGTACATGAGGAGGGTAAGTAGTGCAAAATTGGAGAAGTCCCAGCACTGACAGAAGGTGTAACCTTCTATCTTTATTACATCGATCCAACTGAAGGTTTCAGCTCATTCCGAGCTTTCCACAGCAGTATACACAGTAAGGATTTAAAGGCTAGGTTCACACGTTGCATATTTGCTGCTTTTTTATGCAAATTTTAAGCTGTATTTTACAGTACCAGCAAAAGCTATGAGATTTCAGAAATTTCATGCACACATTGGTTTTCAATCCTGACTGAACTGAAAAACTGCTGTGTTTTTTAACCCCTTTCAGACATAGGGCATAATAGTATGCTGATGTCGGCTCCGGCAGTGAGGCCACATCTTTCCCGGCACATGTCAGCTGTTTTGAAAGGCTGACATGCACCCGAAACAGCCGCAGATGGAATCGAGATCCACCCGTGGCTATTAAGCCGTTAAATGCCGCTGACAGCTGCATTTAATATGCGCTTCCGACAATCGTGACGGAAGTCCGCCCATCGGTGACCCCGTCATGTGATCGTGAGTCACCGATAGGTTGGCCTGACAACCAGAGGTCTCCTGGAGACCTCTATGGTTGTCACTGCCGGCTTGCTGTGAGCGCCGCCCAGTGGTCAGCACTCATAGCAAGTGAGTAATTCAGCTACATACAGGCGAACTGATCATTGGCTGTATGTAGCAGAGCTGATCAGGTAATGGCAGCTTCTAGTCTCCCATGGAGACTATTGAAGCATGCCAAAAGTAAAAAAAAAATGTTTTCAAAAATATAATAAAACAAAAAATCTAACATACACATATTTGGTTATCGCCGCATTCAGAATCGCCTGATCTATCAATAAAAAAGGATTATCCTGATTGCTAAATGGCATAGCGAAAAAAATTTAAAACGCCCAAATTACATTTTTTTGGTCGCCGCGACATTGCATTAAAATGCAATAACGGGCGATCAAAAGATCATACCTGCACGAAAATGGTATCATTAAAAACATCAGCTTGGCACACAAAAAATAGGCCCTCACAAAACCCAAGATTACGAAAAATGGAGATGCTACAGGTATCAAAAAAAGGCACAATTTTTTTTTTATTTTTTTTTTAAGTTTGGATTTTTTTTCCACCACTTACATAAAAAAGAACCTAGACATGTTTGGTGTCTATGAACTTGTAAAGACCTGGAGAATCATAATGGCAGGTCAGTTTTAGGCCGGCGTCACACTAGCGAGTTTACGGACGTATGAGCGCAGAAAATACGCATTGCACACGGCCCAATGATTCTCTATGGGGCAGCTCCTATCTGCCGTATATTACGCATCCGTAATATACGGTATGTTACGGGAGTAGAAAATCGCAGCATGCTGCGTTTGTCAGCGTATTGCGCAAAAAATACGCCAATGAAAGTCTATGGGGGCGAGAAAATTACGGATTACACACGGACCATGAGTGTGACTTGCAAGAAATACGCACCGGTGTTCTATAGAAAAGCCGGTAATTCAGTGCAGTATACAGTAAAATCACACTGACAGAATAGAATAGAATAGGTAGAATAAATGTGTACACATAGAATGTGTGTATATATATATACATATATATATAATATGTCAGTGAGATATATATATATATATATATATATATATATATATATATATATTTATTTATTTAATTGCCGGTGATTCAATTGCCGGCTTTTCCTATCTCCTTCACAAACCCGACAGGATATGAGACATGGTTTACATACAGTAAACCATCTCATATCCCTTCTTTCATTTCATATTCCTCTTTACTAATGTAAGAAGTGTCTTTGTGTCAAATTTGGGGGCTCTAGCTATTAAATTAAGGGGTTAAATCCCGGAAAAAATTGGCATGGGCTCCCACGCAATTTTCTCCGCCAGAGTGGGAAAGCCAGTGACTGAGGGCAGATATTAATAGCCTAGAGAGGGACCATGGGTATTGGCCCCCCTGGCTAAAAACATCTGCCCCCAGCCACCCCAGAAAAATCTGTAAGATGCGCCTATTCTGGCACTTAGCCTCTCTCTTCCCACTCCCCTGTAGCGGTGGGATATGGGGTAATGAAGGGTTAATGTCATCTTGCTATTGTAAGGTGACATTAAGCTAGGTTAATAATGGAGAGGCGTCAATTATGACTAGTGTTGAGCGATACCGTCCGATACTTGAAAGTATCGGTATCGGAAAGTATCGGCCGATACCGGCAAAATATCGGATCCAATCCGATACCGATACCCGATACCAATACAAGTCAATGGGACTCATGTATCGGACGGTATTCCTGATGGTTCCCAGGGTCTGAAGGAGAGGAAACTCTCCTTCAGGCCCTGGGAACCATATAAATGTGTAAAAGAAAGAATTAAAATAAAAAATATCGCTATACTCACCTGTCCGACGCAGCCGGGACTTCAGCGAGGGAACCGGCAGCGTTGTTTGTTTAAAATTCGCGCTATTACTTGGTTACGTGAATTCCCGGCTTGTGATTGGTCAGGTCGGCCATGTTGCCGGGACGCGGACCAATCACAGCAAGCCGTGACGAAATTACGTCACGGCTTGCTGTGATTGGTCCGCGTCCCGGCAATATGGCCGCCCTGACCAATCACAAGCCGTGACGTCACGGGAGGCTGGACACGCGCTCATTTTAAAATGGGCGCTTGTCCAGCCTCCCGTGACGTCACGGCTTGTGATTGGTTGCGCCGCGGTCAACCAATCACAAGCCGGGAGGCTGGACGCGCTCATTTTAAAATGGGCGCGTGTCCAGCCTCCCGTGACGTCACGGCTTGTGATTGGTTGCGCCGCGGTCAACCAATCACAAGCCGGGAGGCTGGACGCGCTCATTTTAAAATGGGCGCGTGTCCAGCCTCCCGTGACGTCACGGCTTGTGATTGGTTGCGCCGCGGTCAACCAATCACAAGCCGGGAGGCTGGACGCGCTCATTTTAAAATGGGCGCGTGTCCAGCCTCCCGTGACGTCACGGCTTGTGATTGGTTGCGCCGCGGTCAACCAATCACAAGCCGGGAGGCTGGACGCGCTCATTTTAAAATGGGCGCGTGTCCAGCCTCCCGTGACGTCACGGCTTGTGATTGGTCAGGGCGGCCATATTGCCGGGACGCGGACCAATCACAGCAAGCCGTGACGTAATTTCGTCACGGCTTGCTGTGATTGGTCCGCGTCCCGGCAACGTGGCCGACCTGACCAATCACAAGCCGGGAATTCACGTAACCAAGTAATAGCGCGAATTTTAAACAAACAACGCTGCCGGTTCCCTCGCTGAAGTCCCGGCTGCGTCGGAGAGGTGAGTATAGCGATATTTTTTATTTTAATTCTCTCTTTTACACATTTTAACATTAATGTTGTTGCGATACCCGATACCCGATACCACAAGAGTATCGGAATCCCGGTATCGGAATTCCGATACAGCAAGTATCGGCCGATACCCGATACTTGCAGCATCGGAATGCTCAACACTAATTATGACACCTATCCATTATTAATCCAATAGTATGAAATGGTTAAAAAACACACACACATTATTAAAAAGTATTTTAATGAAATAAAGACACATGGTGTTTTAATATTTTATTATACTCTTAATCCACCTGAATCATTTTACACCCAGGAGCTCTGCTAATGCAGCTGTGCTCCTCCTGTGCTCCTGGCTGTAAAACTTGGTGAATGAATGGAGTGCAGGGGAATGTACTGTAGTTACCTCGAGTCGCGGTGATTCGCCCTCTGCTGGATGAACTCATATGAACTCGAGCGTGGGAACTTTTCAGAATATGTATAAAATGATTTAACCCCTTTAGATGGATTTACAGCATGGGACAAGACTGTAACGACGGAAGGTATGGAATATTGTTGTTTGTTTTTTTTAACTTTATTTCAGGTGACAAGGGTCTTCAGGTGGATTAAGAGTATAATAAAATATTAAAACACCATGTGTCTTTATTTCATTAAAATACTTTATAATAATGTGTGTGATTGTTTTATTAACCATTTCATACTATTGGATTAATAATGGATAGGTGTCATAATTGATGCCTCTCCATTATTAACCTGGCAATAGGTGACATTAACCCTTCATTACCCCATATCCCACCGCTACAGGGGAGTGGGAAAAGAGAGGCTAAGTGCCAGAATAGGAGCATCTTACAGATGTGCCTTTTCTGGGGTGGCTGGGGGCAGATGTTTTTAGCCGGGGGGGCCAATAACCATGGTCCCTCTCTATGCTATTAATATCTGCCCTCAGTCACTGGCTTCCCACTCTGGCGAAGAAAATTGCGTGGAAGCCCACGTCAATTTTTTCCGGGATTTAACCTTTTAATTTAATAGCTAGAGACCCCAAATTTGACACAAAGAATCTTCTTACATTCCTCTTTAGGAATATGTAATAAAAGAAGGGACATGAGATGGTTTACTGTATGTAAACCATGTCCCATATCCTGTCGGGTTTGTGAAGGAGATAGGAAAAGCCGGCAATTGAATTACCGGCTTTTCTGCTATCTAGCGCTGAATTAAATATATATATATATATATATATATATATATATATATATATATATATATATATATATATATATATAATGTGTCTCACTGATATATATATATATATATATATATATATATATATATACTGTATATATGTTTTTAAGAATATTTGAGCCGATGGATCCATGATATGTCCATTTTGCAAGTCTGCGAGAAAAAATCGCCGTACGGAAGCCATACGAATGCCATACGGATGACACACGGATACATTTGTGCGTAAAAATCGCATCCTCGCATTGAATACGGAACAGTGTTTTGGGACAATTACTGCATATTACGGCCGTAAAAAACAGACCGTATTTTCATACGCCTAGTGTGACGCCAGCCTTAGCATGTAGTGAACCTAGTAAAAAAGCAAAACAAAAACAAGTGAGGGATTGCACTTTTTTTGCAATTTCACCGCACTTGGAATTTTTTCCTGTTTTCTAGTACACCACCTGGTAAAACCAATGGTGTCGTTCGAAAGTACAACACATCCTGCAAAAAACAAGCCCTCACATGGCCATTTTGACCAAAAAATAAAAAAGTTATGGCTCTGGGAAGAAGGGAAGCAAAAAATGAAACCACAAAAATGGAAATACCTCTGTTCGTTAAGGGGTTAAAGAAGCAGCATATCACTTCTTTCAGTGTTTTTCACCCATATAAAAGGGTAAGTTCAAAAGCGCAACAAAATCGCAGCAAAAACGCAGGTATCAGGTCTTGCCGCGATTTGGTGCAAAAAACTAAGGAAGTTGCATCATGTTTTTTTGGGGGGGCACTAAAGTTTATCAACATGCACAAAAGACAATAAAAACGCAGCAAAAAGTCAGAAAAACCTGCTTTTTGTATGCAGCTTCTTTATTACCAAGAAAGCAGGTTTTGCCTGCAGAAAAAAATGCAGAAAATGCAACATGTGAACATAGATTAACACAATATACAGCATAATGATGAAGTATAAAGGAAATGAATCACTAAAATCAGTGCTAATTGAGGAAGCCCGAGAAAATACATGGACAGAAAATAATGATATTAGCAAAACATATTTGAAGTAGCAATACAATACAAATAATATATAACCACATAATTCCCAGTAATTTAGAAAGAAAAAAATATCTGAGACAGATAAATAACACATATCTATATTATGAATCATTGTTTATATCAAACAGAAATTATTGTTATATTCACATATATGTAACGCCAGCCAGGGCCGTGGGGTTCTCGGTACCGGGTCCGGTACTTAAAGGAATGGGTCACGGCGGCAGCGACCCAGTCCGTGGCCCTGGGCGCCCATGTTAAGGGAAAAGTCTTTAAAGGGGTTAGTTGAATAATAAAAGTGATGCCAAAATGGAACGCCCGCCAGGGCCGTGGGGTATTCGGTACCGGGTCCGGTACTTAAAGGGATGTGTTACGGTGGCGGCGACCTGGTCCGTGGCCCTGGGTGTCCATGTTAAGGGAAAAGTCTTTAAAGGGGTTAGTTAAATAATAAACGTTTATGATGCCACCTGTGGAATTCGGTCAGGGGTGTCCGACGCTGCTTAAAGGGGTCCACTGGAGTGATGTTATGGCAGCAGAAATGGTATGGCTTCCCACAGGTGAAGCTGAGTCCCCAGGACTCCCGGTGTAATAGATGAAGATGGTAATAGGTGGTGTAGTAAGAAATGGAGGACACAGGGTTGCAGTCTCTTTACCTCTTTACTTGGTTCAAGGCAGCCACAGTCCATGGTACCGGATCACAGGTGCTGGTGGTGGTCCGGCTGGCTTGGAAGCGTCTCAGGTATCCCCCTAACCAGGTAGAGTTGGAAGCCTTCCTTCTAGCGCTGTGTTGTTGTAGTCCCTTGCTGCCTTAGGCCTCACACAAGGTCCTCACGTTCTCTCTCTGTCCCCTTTTTTAGGTAGGACACTAACCATAGAACAGGTAACTTGAGCCTTTTTACAGGATCTCTATCACAACCCAGGCTCTATCTACTACTGTGTCCTCGGGCATTAATGGTGGACAGGTAATTTGCAATCTGCTGTCCACTGGTTTCTGCCGTGGGGCATAGAGTTACCCCCACAACCTCGGTCTTCCAGCTACCGGTATCTGCGCTCAGCAAGAAGGAAGCTCAATCGCAGCTTCTCTCTCCAGCTCTTCACTCTCCTGTGCTTCTCTTCCCCAATCAGTCACTTTCAGACTGCTCTGCTTTCTCTTACCTTCCCAGGAGCCACAGTGTTACTCGTCTCCACAGCCCCAGCTTTCCTTCCTCTCTCTTTGCTCTCCTCTCACCAACTGTCTAACTCTCCCCAACTGCCTAGCAACTGCCTAGCAACTGACTCCTCCTCTCGACCAGAGAGAGCAGCTCCCCTGAAGTCAGGTGTAGAGCTCCCCCTTCTGGCCTGGAGTCAGAACGGTGTTGTATGTGCTGAATACCTGGGAAAACCAAAACAACAATAAATTGGTTAAAGACATGTACAAAAATTTTTGAAATGCATTTTAACTGGTAAAATAACTTTTTCTTCCCTTTATGGGAGGCTGTTTTCTTGAACGTTGCATAACACAAGTGCAAACATTTTTCAAGTGCACAACATTACATTAATAACACTTTTACTTCTTGTTCCAGGGCAGGTCCTCAGGCCTGCATCCTCCTGGACTGGAGGCCAGCTGGATCTTCTCTTTTGGGGGCACTTGCATGGACTGCACAATTTTGGTTAAGGGCATAGTCCCATATATTGTCCTGCACCCTCCGTTTACATCTGTTTACAAAGAATCTCATTTTTATTTCTAATGCAGTGCGAGTGTCAAAAGTGTCATTCAGCCCAGCCAATATCTGTTTGACAGTCCCTTTATCAGTGTTCGGCCAGGACTTTACTTCACTCTGAGCCGCACCAGTTAAAGGGAACCTGTCACCCCCAAAATCGATGGTGAGGTAAGCTCACCGTCATCAGGGGCTTATCTACAGCATTCTGTAATAAGCTCCTGATGACGGTGAGCTTACTTCACCATCGATTTTGGAGGTGACAGGTTCCCTTTAACTGACCAATGAGGATGTTGACTTTTTGCTCCTCAGATGGGGGGTACACTTTAAACAAACTGCAGAGTCTCTCCTTAAAATCACTCAGGGTGTGTGACTCCCCTGAGTACTATGGTAACCAGGCCGCTCCTGGTATGTATGGCATCAATAACGGCATTATAGGGCTGGGGCTGCGGCTGCGGCCACCGCTGGGTCTGGCGACATCATAGGGGCTGCAGCTGCAGCTGCCGCCGGCGCTGCATCTCCACTCGGGCTGGACATGTTCCTTCTCCCCCCTGTTAACTTCAGCCAGGCCCTGCACTCTATTACCTTGATCAGTGGCTACTTCGTCGATGGACTGGAAGAACTCCTTCCCATCTCCAAGTCGGGACTTCCTGCTTTCCACCTGCTCACAACAGAGCGCACCAGAGCTTCACTTCGCGCTCTATCTTCGGGGTGCTGCCCACAGCGGCACACCCCCTCTGCTTCCCACGCACCGTGTGGCCCTATAATGGCGGCAGTTTTTGAAAATTCTTTCACGCACACCGTATGATGCAGTTATGGCGATGATTTAGAAACCCATTAAAGTCTCTGGTACACAATTTAATAAAGTCTCTCTACTTTCTCAATAAAGCACAGTCTCTTAGGCGCACAAGACCCGTTTGCTGGGTCGGTCCATCCTGTTCGTGATGCCAAAATGGAACGCCCGCCAGGGCCGTGGGGAATTCGGTACCGGGTCCGGTACTTAAAGGGATGTGTTACAGTGGCGGCGACCTGGTCCGTGGCCCTGGGTGCCCATGTTAAGGGAATAGTCTTTAAAGGGGTTAGTTAAATAATAAAAGTTTATGATGCCACCTGTGGTATTCGGTCAGGGGTGACTGACACTGCTTAAAGGGGTCCACTGGAGTGATGTTATGGCAGCAGGGATGGTATGGCTTCCCACAGGTGAAGCTGGGTCCCCAGGGCTCCCGGTGATGAAGATGGTGATAGGTGGTGTAGTAAGAAATGGAGGACACAGGGTTGCAGTCTCTTTACCTCTTTACTTGGTTCAAGGCAGCCACAGTCCATGGTACCGGATCACAGGTGCTGGTGGTGGTCCGGCTGGCTTGGAAGCGTCTCAGGTATCCCCCTAACCAGGTAGAGTTGGAAGCCTTCCTTCTAGCGCTGTGTTGTTGTAGTCCCTTGCTGCCTTAGGCCTCACACAAGGTCCTCACGTTCTCTCTCTGTCCCCTTTTTTAGGTAGGACACTAACCATAGAACAGGTAACTTGAGCCTTTTTACAGGATCTCTATCACAACCCAGGCTCTATCTACTACTGTGTCCTCGGGCATTAATGGTGGACAGGTAATTTGCAATCTGCTGTCCACTGGTTTCTGCCGTGGGGCATAGAGTTACCCCCACAACCTCTGTCTTCCAGCTACCGGTATCTGCGCTCAGCAAGAAGGAAGCTCAATCGCAGCTTCTCTCTCCAGCTCTTCACTCTCCTGTGCTCCACTTCCCCAATCAGTCGCTTTACAGACTGCTCTGCTTTCTCTTTTCTTCCCAGGAGCCACAGAATCACTCGTCTCCACGGCCCCAGCTTTCCTCCCTCTCTCCTCGCTCTCCCCTCACCAACTGTCTAACTCTCCCCAACTGCCTAGCAACTGCCTAGCAACTGACTCCTCCTCCCGACCAGAGAGAGCAGCTCCTCTGAAGTCGGGTGTAGAGCTCCCCCTTCTGGCCTGGAGTCAGAACGGTTTTGTATGTGCTGAATACCTGTTCAAGGGATCCTTCCTCGCTTCCAACATGACATCACTCTCTCCGTGAGGAAAGCAATGCTACTGTAACAGCCGGTTACCTGGGGTGTTACATATAGAAGGGAACTTAGATCAATGATTACATATAAATCAAGCGTGAAATATCATAATGAAAAAAAATACAAATTCACACAGTGAAAAATGTGTTTAGGTATATATAGACTGAATTACTAAATATAAACCAATTAATTGCTCACTATCTTCTAACCAAAAAAGTAATAAGATAATATTTATCATGTCCATTCTATAATGCTGTAGATAAGCCCCCTGGTTCGACCTCAAAGATAAGAAAAATACGTTTTATTATACTCACCCAGGCAGGCGGTCCAGTTCGATGGGTGTCGCAGATCCGGGTCCGGCACCTCCCTTCTTCTTGCGATGCCACCCTCCTGTTGCTTCATCGCTCCCCAGCATTGCGCTCCTGTGCAGGCGTACTGATCTGTTGAGGGCAGAGGAAAGTACTGCAGTGCGCAGGCACCGAGAAAGGTCAGAGAGGCCCAGCGCCTGCGCACTACAGTACTTTGGTCTTTCCTCAACAGGACAGATAAGTGCGCTTGCGCAGGAGCGTGATGCCGGGGAGCAATGAAGTAACAGGAGGGCGGCATCGCAAGAAGAAGGGAGGCGCCGGACCTGGACCTGCGACACCCATTGGACCGGACCGCCCCCCCGGTCAGGTCGGTCCGGGGGCTTACCTATTATAGAATGCTGTAGGTAAGCCCTGAAAGGCAGTGGCCGTATCTTATATCGGCCAAACCTGCTGACCGGTTCCCTTTAAATGCCATAAATACATTATTTCACATACTCCTGAACAATGTATAAGTACAGACTGTGTTGTATCCTAAGAGAAACTAGGAAAGGGGAATGTTATGTAAATAGCTATGAATATATAATTCTGTGCTAGATACTGTACTTGTTGAATAATAAAGTAAATGTTCTACAGACAACTCATTTAGTTACAGCAAATACACAATCATCATAGTCTATTATATATATATGTGTGTATATATTGTAGGGATTGTCCTCCATCTTGTCCGGTGATGCTTGCTTGCTTGCTACAGACTTGACCCAGGACATGCAGTAACAGTGTCATGTCTCTGCTGGGAATGCTGCCCGCACGTCTAGCACCAATTGAAGGGGTTGTACTCGCTCAGGTGCAGCGGGTGGCAATCAGGAGGCACGTTCCTTTAAAAGTTCACAGGGTTTATTGCTTCACAAACCCACTAAACAAAACAGAGAAAACAAATAGCCTTTAGCTCAGGCAAAAGAAAGTTCAAGTGACCAATACTTCAGTCTCAGTCCTGGAGCCTCAACACACACTGGAGGCTTCCACCTCCCCACATACAGCCCTGTGTTAAGCAGTAGCCTATACTATATACAGTACAGACCAAAAGTTTGGACACACCTTCTCATTTAAAGATTTTTCTGTATTTTCATGACTATGAAAATTGTAAATTCACACTGAAGGCATCAAAACTATGAATTAACACGTGGAATTATATACCTAACAAAAGTGTGAAACAACTGAAAATATGTCTTATATTCTAGGTTCTTCAAAGTAGCCACCTTTTGCTTTGATGACTGCTTTGCACACTCTTGGCATTCTCTTGATGAGCTTCAAGAGGTAGTCACCGGAAATGGTCTTCCAACAATCTTGAAGGAGTTCCCAGAGATGCTTGGAACTTGTTGTCCCTTTTGCCTTCACTCTGCGGTCCAGCTCACCCCAAACCATCTCGATTGGGTTCAGGTCTGGTGACTGTGGAGACCAGGTCATCTGGCGTAGCACCCCATCACTCTCCTTCTTGGTCAAATAGCCCTTACACAGCCTGGAGGTGTTTTGGGGTCATTGTCCTGTTGAAAAATAAATGATGGTCCAACTAAACGCAAACCGGACGGAATAGCCTGCCTGTGCAAGATGCTGTGGTAGCCATGCTGGTTCAGTATGCCTTCAATTTTGAATACATCCCCAACAGTATCACCAGCAAAGCACCCCCACACCATCACTCTTCCTCCATGCTTCACAATGGGAACCAGGCATGTAGAGTCCATCCGTTCACCTTTTGGAACCAAAGATCTCAAATTTGGACTCATCAGACCAAAGCACAGATTTCCACCGGTCTAATATCCATTCCTTATGTTCTTTAGCCCAAACAAATCTCTTCTGCTTGTTCCCTGTCCTTAGCAGTGGTTTCCTAGCAGCTATTTTACCATGAAGGCCTGCTGCACAAAGTCTCCTCTTAACAGTTGTTGTAGAGATGTGTCTGCTGCTAGAACTCTGTGTGGCATTGACCTGGTCTCTAATCTGAGCTGCTGTTAACCTGCGATTTCTGAGGCTGGTGACTCAGATAAACTTATCCTTAGAAGCAGAGGTGACTCTTGGTCTTCCTTTCCTGGGGCGGTCCTCATGTGAGACAGTTTCTTTGTAGTGCTTGATGGTTTTTGCAACTGCACTTGGGGACACTGTCAAAGTTTTCCCAATTTTTTCAGACTGACTGACCTTCATTTCTTAAAGTAATGATGGCCACTCGTTTTTCTTTACTTACCTGTTTTTTTCTTGCCATAATACAAATTCTAACAGTCTATTCAGTAGGACTATCAGCTGTGTATCCACCAGACTTCTGCTCAACACAACTGATGGTCCCAACCCCATTTATAAGGCAAGAAATCCCACTTACTAAACCTGACAGGGCACACTTGTGAAGTGAATCCATTTCCGGTGACTACCTCTTGAAGCTCATCAAGAGAATGCCAAGAATGTGCAAAGCAGTCATCAAAGCAAAAGGTGGCTACTTTGAAGAACCTAGAATATAAGACATATTTTCAGTTGTTTCACACTTTTTCGCTAAGTATATAATTCCACATGTGTTAATTCATAGTTTTGATGCCTTCAGTGTGAATTTACATTTTTTCATAGTCATGAAAATACAGAAAAATCTTTAAATGAGAAGGTTTGTCCAAACTTTTGGTCTGTACTGTAGCTATAAACACACCCAGGAACCTATCACACGATTAGTCACATGGTCATTACATCACCGCAGGTCCTCAAACACACATATAGAGGTACAGTGATGCCCCTACCCAGGGGGGAGGTATATGGGTAGCCAGACCCTCCCATCTCTCACAGCTACCCGTAACCCGGACTCAAGTGTACTAAACGATCCCTTAGTGCTTATGTGCATTAAAGAAAACACTTTGGGTTACATCGCAGAGACAAGCCATCTCTGTGACACATACCTCCCGTCGACAATACGACCCTTAGCCACACTACAATATATATATACATATAATAGACTGTGATGATTGTGTATTGCTATAACTAAATGAGCAGTTTTCTGCAGAACATTTACTTTATTATTCAACAAGTATACACGTATATTCAAAACAGCATTGTTAATTGAGATATCAATAGCAATCCATCAGATGTTTTAGTGTTGCATTGATATACCATCAACATGTCTGTAGAGTCTAGAGAGAAGGTAACACTAGAGAAATGCATCAATCCATTCAATTCATATTCTTAGTTTAATCCCTTGAGGTGCAGGGTCTGCAAAGTATGGATCCAAAAGGCTTCTCGATTACTTATCCGCTGTTCTGGCCTCTTCCTGAATTAATGTCTTTTGTCCTGGGTCCCATCCTGTAATAATATCCCTCCTTCTAGCCCTTTCCTGTAATCATTTCTTCGTCCTGGACCCTATTCTGTAATAATATCCCTTGACCTGGCCCCTTCCTGTAATAATGTCATTCGTCCTGTGTCCCATCCTGTAATAATGTCCCTCGTCCTTGCCCCTTCCTGCAATAAAGTCATTCATCCTGGACCCATTCTGTAATAATGTCTCTTGACCTGGCCCTTTCCTGTAATAATGTAATTCGTCCAAAGTCCCATCCTGTAATAACGTCCCTCGTCCTGGCCCCTTCCTGTAATAATATCATTCTCCCTGGGCCCCATCCTGTAATAATGTCCCACATCCTGTAGTAGTGTCCCTCATCATGTAATAATTAGAGATGAGTGAGCACTAAAATGCTCAGATGCTCTTTACTTGAATTGTGCAATTCCTAATGCTCGAATGCACGTTTCTAGTAACGATTATAATGGGAGTCAATAAGAACGCTGAGCTTTTTTCCAGAAGACCCTACAAAGAGGTCTGGGGGGCAGCGAAAATGTTGAAATGGATGGAAAAAGTGCTGAATGGAAAGAGAACAGGATGGGCAAAACCCCTGGAAGCATATCTGACTCTCAAATTGCTGCTGAGAACAATGGTGTCACACTTTTACTCCACTTTAAGGAATGACAAAAAAACATTCAAAATTGACAAGAAATTGGAGTTTACAGGAAAAAAAAATGTTAAGAATTATTCTTTCCTGTATAATTACTTTTATACACTCACCGGCCACTTTATTAGGTACACCATGCTAGTAACGGGTTGGACCCCCTTTGCCTTCAGAACTGCCTCAATTCTTCGTGGCATAGATTCAACAAGGTGCTGGAAGCATTCCTCAGAGATTTTGGTCCATATTGACATGATGGCATCACACAGTTGCCGCAGATTTGTCGGCTGCACATCCCAAAGATGCTCCATACAAGGCAGGATGGATCCATGCTTTCATGTTGTTTACGCCAAATTCTGACCCTACCATCCGAATGTCGCAGCAGAAATCGAGACTCATCAGACCAAGCAACGTTTTTCCAATCTTCTACTGTCCAATTTCGATGAGCTTGTACAAATTGTAGCCTCAGTTTCCTGTTCTTAGCTGAAAGGAGTGGTACCCGGTGTGGTCTTCTGCTGCTGTAGCCCATCTGCCTCAAAGTTCGACGCACTGTGCGTTCAGAGATGCTCTTAGGCCTACCTTGGTTGTAACGGGTGGCGATTTGAGTCACTGTTGCCTTTCTATCAGCTCGAACCAGTCTGCCCATTCTCCTCTGACCTCTGGCATCAACAAGGCATTTCCGCCCACAGAACTGCCGCTCACTGGATTTTTTTTCTTTTTCGGACCATTCTCTGTAAACCCTAGAGATGGTTGTGCGTGAAAATCCCAGTAGATCAGCAGTTTCTGAAATACTCAGACCAGCCCTTCTGGCACCAACAACCATGCCACGTTCAAAGGCACTCAAATCACCTTTCTTCCCCATACTGATGCTCGGTTTGAACTGCAGGAGATTGTCTTGACCATGTCTACATGCCTAAATGCACTGAGTTGCAGCCATGTGATTGGCTGATTAGAAATTAAGTGTTAACAAGAAGTTGGACAGGTGTACCTAATAAAGTGGCCAGTGAGTGTATAAGGCAAAAGTTAAAAATGATTTAAAAAAAATATAATTTAAGTAGACCAAAATTGAAATTTGTAATTAAAAATTGGAAACTTCAGTGGAATTTATCAAGGAAGCTAGAACTGCCAAAAAATGCGATGGAAGAGGAACTCAGATACACCCTGTATTAGATATAAAAGAGGGCCTCATACACATTCTGTTCAATTTGTCACGTAGTAGTACACCTAGACTCATAAAAGCTATGCACTCAGTGTAAAGCCTTCCAAAAATGGCCATCCACATAACCTTGAAGGCCCTAACTGTAGTACATCCTTGAAATATTTTGAACAAAGTATAGTTGTGGCACTCCTACACTCAAAAGCCTACCAAAAATTACAAGCAGGGTCATCGATACACCCTCAAAGGCAACAACTGGATGGCCTGATTAAAATATTAAGAAAGTATACACCTGTAGCAAGCCAGTTTTGTTTCTTATTGCAAGCCAACGAAATTTCACACAAAGCACGTTCTACAGTATACCAAAAATATTTTGTGAACTATACCAGGCCAAACAATTCTTAAAAAAATGTAACCCACCGCAGTTTTACACAAAGCACGTTAAACTGAACTGCGTTACAGTGTATGGATGACTCATTGATTCCCTAAAAAGTTTTGAAAGAGTTTTTGTGAGTTTTAGATACCAGAGAAATGTAACAAGAACCACGCTACAGTGTATGAATGAGTCATTCAAACCATAAATATTTTCTCAAGATTTTTTTTTATTTTTATATAATACCGAAATGTAACAGAGAGCACGTAAAACTGTATGGATGAGTAATTGAATGAAGACAAATTTCTCTTTGCTTTTTTGTAGTGTTATATATACCACTGAAATGTACCCAAGAACAAATAATACTGTATGGATGAGCAATATAATATAAAAAAAAATTGACAACTTGCTTTGAGGGTTATATACCTCCGAAATGTTCCCAAGAACATGTAATACTCTATGGATAAGCAACACAATACCAAAAAAAGTAACAATTTTTTGAAGGGATAGATACCACTGAAATCTACCCAAGAATATGTAAAACTGTATGGACGAGCAATATAATACTGATACATTTTGAACTATTTTTTGGAGGGTTATATACCACCGAAATTTCTCCAAGAATATGTTATACGCTATGGATGACTAACTTAATCCAGATACATTTTGAATGCTTTTTTGAGTACTGAAATGTACCTCAGAACACGAAATACTCTATGGAAAAATAATTGAATCCAGATACAATTTTGAATGGTTTTTGGAGGGTTAGATATCACAGAAGTTTACCCCAGAACACAATAGTGTATGGGTGAGAAATTTAACCCAGCAAAAAATGTTAACTTTTTCTTGGAGTGTTATACAGTGGTGTGAAAAAGTGTTTGCCCCCTACCTGATTTCCTATTCTTTTGAATGTTTGTCACTTAAATGTTTAAGATCACTAAACAAATGTAAATATTAGACAAATATAACACAAGTAAACACAAAATGCAGTTTTTAAATCCAAACCTACAAGGCCCTGTGTGAAAATATGATTTCACCCCACCCCCGAACATTAATTAACTGTGGTTTATTACATCTTTGGGAAGCTAAGTTCAAATTCACTTGCCACACGTGTTCTCAATCAACAAATCACTTAATAGGACCCGCCTGACAAAGTGAAGTAGACTAAAAAAAAAACAAAATCTAGACATCATGCCGCGATCCAAAGAAATTGTGGAATAAATGAGAACCAAAGGAAATGAGGTCTATTAGTTTGGAAAAGGTTGTCAAGTCATTTTAAAGCTTTGGAACTCAAGTGAACCTCAGTGAGGGCCATTATCCACAAATAGCAAAAACATGGAACAGTGGTGAATCTTCTATGGAGCGGCTGGCGGACCAAAATTACCCCAAGAGCACAGTGATGACTCATCCAAGAGGTCACAAAAGACCCCACAACCACATCCAAAGAACTGTAGGCTTCACTTGCCTCAGTTAAAGTCAGTGTTCATGACTCCACCATAAGAAAACAGACTGGGCAAAAATGGTCTGCATGGCAGAGTTCCAAGTTGAAAACCACTGCTGAGCATCTCACTATTACCAGAAAACATCTTGATGATCCCCAATACTTTTGGGAGAATATTCTGTGGACTGACGAGACAAAAATTTAACTTTTTAGACGGTGTATGTCCCATTACATCTGGCCTAGAAGTAACACAGCATTTGAGAAAATTAACATCATATCAACAGTAAAATATTGTGGTAGTATTGTGGTCTTGGGCTGTTTTGCTGCTTCAGAACCTGGTAGACTTGCTGTCGTAAATGGAACCATTAAAAATTCTGCTATCTACCAAAAAATCCTGAAGGAGAATGTCCAGCTATATATTCGTGACCTCAAGCTGAAGCTCACTTAGGTTATGCAGCAGGACAATGATCCAAAGCACACCAGCAAGTCCACCACTGAATTGTTTAAGAAAAGCAAATTAAGCCTTTGGTGTGGCCTAGTCAAGTAACCTTAATCTGATTGAGATGCTGTGGTATGACTTTAAAAAGGCGGTTTATGCTCAGAAACCCTCCAAAATGGCTGAATTACAACAATTCTGCAAAGATGAGTGGGACAAAATTCCTGCAGAGCATTGTAAAAGTCTCATTGCTAGTTATCACTAACGCTTGATTACAGTTGTTACTACTAAGGGTGTCCCAAACAGTTATCAGGTTTAGGGCAATCGCATTTTCACACATTTTGTGTTTGTTTGTATTATCTTTGTCTAATATTTAAATTTGTTTGGTGATCTGAAACATTTAAGTGTGACAAGCATGCAAATGAATAGTAAATCAGGAAGGGGGCAGACAATTTTTCACACCACTGTATATCACAGAAATGTACCCCAATCCACGGAATAGTGCATGGGTGATAAATTTTAGCCATCCAAATCTTTTAACGCTTTTTTGTAGTTTTGAATTCCACCGTAATGTACTAATAACCGCGTTAAACTGTATCGATGTCTATTGGAATCCAGAAATAAATTTGGGACGTAAATATGTTGAAAGTGTAGTTTATGAACTTCCACAGAAAATGCAAAGCCGTGAAAAAATTATACTGCGTCTCATCCATAGACCCCTCAAAGCCAACACCTCATAGGTGTCATTCAAATATTTTTAAAGTGTAGTTGTTGTACTCCTACACTCATAAAGGCTTTGCACAGAGTATAAAGCCAGTAAAAAATGATAAGGAGGGTAATACAGTAATTCTCTTCATGTGTCCCCATCTTTTTCTCCTTCCTCGGGAGGCTGGGGGGACTGACTCCACCTGCTTCTTTGAGCCCAATTACCAAGTGCCTGGGATGTAAGTGACCCGGCTTCCGGGAGTGCCCCCGACATATAGAAATGGGCAACAGCCCTCTGTGTCACATGCACCATCAGCTACTCCCGCATAGGAGGTGGGAACCCCAAGGACAATAAGCTCTCTTGGGGGAGCTAGTAGCCCTTTCTCTAGCCACTTAAAGGAGCCTTTCCCAGACCCATTCATTCCTTAAGAAGGGTTCATCCTGCTCCCTTCCTTCTGGGATCACAGCAGCTGCATATCAGCGATTTTGTCAATACATTTTGAGGAACATGACCCTTGTTCCCGCCATCAGCTCTTGCAGCCTTTGAGTCAAGTATTCCATCTCTACTGTGCAATGGTTGAATAGACCCACTTCACCGCTGATGACCACCCCACAGGAGGCCCACTCTTGGTAACTTGCGGCTAGCAGGCCCTATAACATTTCTCGTGGCTCATCTCTTTGTCTCTTCCGACCCCTAGTCTGCTTACCTGTTCCTGGCTCTCCAGTCTGCAAGAACTCCAGCAGTAAAGGGTACGGCCTGGGCTCAGGCCTTGGTGGTTCTGGGAAATCATCTGGATCCAGACCACAGGCTCCTGTCACTTCTGCTGTTGCACCAGCTTCCTCTCGCGCCAATATTCCTCTGGTTACTCCATCGGGAATCTCGCATGGTTCTGCCATCTTTGTCTCCCACTAAGAATGTTACACTATATGGATGACTAATTGAATACAGCAAAAAAATGAACACTTTTTTGGAGTCTTTTAGGCCACAGAAATGTACCCCACACCACGGCATACTGTATGGCTCAGAAATTTAACTCAGAACATTAGAATTTTTTTTAATACTTTTTTTGAGTGTTATATATCACAAAAATGTACCCCAGACCTTGGAATACTGTATGGGTGAGACATTTAACCCAACAAAATTTTGGACAACTTTTTTGGCGTGATGGACATCACAGTAATGTACCCCACACTACGGAATAATATTGTATGGTTGAGTAACTTGATGGATCACAAAATGTATTACATTTTTACACAAGAAAAAAATGCTGCAGCTACATATATTTTGCAAGGGACTGCACAGCATTAATCTTTATCTACAGATTGTATTCTGCCACTGTCCCTGCTCCTGGAACTCTCTTTCCCTCCCTAAACGTAATCCAGAATGTAGATGATACAAACCACAAAGCAAATCCTTAGCCCTTAGAAGGACTGTTAGTATGATGGTTCAGCTTCAGCACCAGTATCAACACTTCTCAAGCAACGTGTAAGGAAAGGCTAAGTGAAACACAAAGGGATAAGGGAAAGGGAACCAAACATTAGGGAAGGGGGAGTGGAGACTCCTAGGCAGATCTAACGTCACCCTGTTTGCCCTATTGTCCCTATGATTCATATAGATAGAAGATGTATAATGAACCCACATAAATAAAAGTATAAAATTAAATGAATCTTTATTGAATTGGTAAATACCTTGCTATTGTTTCTTTGTACACTCCTTATTTATTTATTTTCACACCAGCAACAAATAGAGGGTTGTCACTACCTTTTTATATGTTCAATTGTTTACGCATTTGCCCGTATTGATCACATATTTGCATGTGTTATATATTTTTTTTTAGCTATATAGCTTTGATTTTGCCTTTGATCTATGTAATTTTACTAGTCACTTTGCTGTGGTGCCACCTTATGGCTAACTTTGGAATATTATGAAAATTTTCATGTTTTTATGTATGTAATAATAAAGATTAATTTAATTTTATACTTTTATCTATGTGAGTTCATTTTACATCTTCTATCTATATGAATCATGTTATTATGGTGTAGAACCATTGTCCAATATTATGATTAATTTTTAATTATATTGTGTATTTCACATTTGTTGCTTTTATTTTTGACCCTATTGTCCCTATATAGGTTCCACACCTATCGTCGAGCAGGATACCTAATCCATGCCTGACCCTGGCAATAAGCCCTACACAGGGGAGGACAGGATGAGCTCTAGTCAACCCCACTACCACTAAAGACAGATGGAATACACAAACACAGTGAACATTTAGCTTGAGTAGGCTCAGAGAGAAACACCGATGTGCTCCAAACACCTGATAGGAAGATAGCCGGCTGCAATATCTCCAAGCCTCAACATGGAAACAGAAATATCAACCACAAATCCCCAGCAGCCAGCTAGGAGTTATAAACACCCCAGGTCAAGGTGTGCCAACTAGAGCCGGGGAAAGGTTGCCACTGGGTCCTAGAGTCAGAAGGACCAGGAAGAAGTCTGCAAAGCAAACTGCTGAGACCTTCTGCAGTCAGATGAAGAGTGACAGTCTGCAGCCTCTGACTCACCTGTGACAGTACCCTCCTTTCTATGAGTGGCCTCTGGACACTCAGGACCAGGGTTTCCAGGATAAGAGGTATGGAATGAACGAACCAGCCTGGGGGCATTGACCTCTGATACAGAAACCCACATCCTTTCCTCTGGACCACCACCCCTCCATTGCACCAAATATTGTAGGGAACGAGTTGGAGGCGAGAATCTACAATTCTCGAAATTTGAAACTCTAGATTTCCATCAACCATTATTGGGGGAGGCGGTTGGGGTGAGGACTCAAGGGGTTCCACATATCTCTTTAGCAAAGACCTGTGAAAAGTGTTGTAGATATTAAGAACCTGAGGTGATGATGGTGATTATCATTCACATTCAGGTCGGGACCTGACATGTGTTTACTGACAGTCATAAGTTTATACCTGTCTCCTTCCATTGAAGTCTTCAAACAGAGGCTGGACAGACATCTGTCTGGGATGATTTAGTGAATCCTGCTTTGAGCAGGGGGTTGGACCAGATGGCCCAGGAGGTCCCTTCCAACTCTACCATTCTATGATTCTGTGTCTCTCCTAACCCTGTAAGGAACAGGTAGTGGAGAAACAGGACCATATGGACAGGTATGTGGTACTTTAGAATGTGCGCAAATGTGGCCCCCCTGAGGGACCAGTCATCATAGAGGTACTTCATCCCATCCAGAGATGTGGTACCCCAACTCTCGGGTAAGGAGGGTACACTGCGCAGAACCATAACACTTGCACCCATCACTAGACCTCTCCAGGCCAGGGAGAGATTAGGTAGAAGGTGTGGGTGAAGAGAGTGGGGAAAGGGAGGAGTTATTTAGACAGTAAGGAAGGAGTTGGTGAGAAGTGGAGCGAAGCAGATGTGTGGGTCTGAAGCTCCTGACAGTCTGAAGAGAGAGACTGGAGCTCCCAGAGGAAATTAAGTGGTCTTAGGGGCACGGAAAGTGCAGAAGCCACCCGTGGGGCCCGTATCCACGCTGACCATTGCCAGGTGGAGGGACCAGGTCTCAGGTGGGGAACCAGCCCCGGAACTAGTGGAGGAACTACAGGTCCCAGCTAGGAACCCAGAGGCTGTCGTGTCTGTAAGTGCGACAGCCACACTCACACCTATTTCGCTGAAAAGGTAGACACAGAGGGTCCAGGAGACAGTGAAGACATCGCCCGACAGGACCGGCGACTACCAACTTGGGACACTGGGTGTGAAGCGCAGGGCAGGAGAGGTGAGATCCAACGCAGTGAAACGGCCAGGAAAGGCACATACTAAGGGGGTTCTGGACAAGTGCCCTGAACTACTGGAGAGTTTGCTGGACCACTGACCTGGAGGACACAGCACCCCAGCTGGGGAATAACATCTGAACTGTGAGTAAAACTGTGGAAACTGCACCCTGCTGTGTCCTCTCAATTCTTTCCTGCATCACTCGCCCTGCACTACTACCATCAATAACTTTACCATATACCTCTAACTGCCCTGGGGACTAAGTGTGGTGCCCCAAGGTCCTGGTCATCACAGTGGTATTGCTTTCCTCCCGGGGAGAGTGATGCTACGTTTGGAGGCAAGGAAGGATAACTGCATCCAGGTACCACAAACATGCAATGCTTCACACTCCAGGCCACCAGGGGGAGCTTCTGATCCTATTTACTAGGTGACTCCCCATATATATATATTGCACCCCTCCATTGCACCAAATATTGTAGGGAACGAGTTGGAGGCGAGAATCTACAATTCTCGAAATTTGAAACTCTAGATTTCCATCAACCATTATTGGGGGAGGCGGTTGGGGTGAGGACTCAAGGGGTTCCACATATCTCTTTAGCAAAGACCTGTGAAAAGTGTTGTAGATATTAAGAACCTGAGGTGATGATGGTGATTATCATTCACATTCAGGTCGGGACCTGACATGTGTTTACTGACAGTCATAAGTTTATACCTGTCTCCTTCCATTGAAGTCTTCAAACAGAGGCTGGACAGACATCTGTCTGGGATGATTTAGTGAATCCTGCTTTGAGCAGGGGGTTGGACCAGATGGCCCAGGAGGTCCCTTCCAACTCTACCATTCTATGATTCTGTGTCTCTCCTAACCCTGTAAGGAACAGGTAGTGGAGAAACAGGACCATATGGACAGGTATGTGGTACTTTAGAATGTGCGCAAATGTGGCCCCCCTGAGGGACCAGTCATCATAGAGGTACTTCATCCCATCCAGAGATGTGGTACCCCAACTCTCGGGTAAGGAGGGTACACTGCGCAGAACCATAACACTTGCACCCATCACTAGACCTCTCCAGGCCAGGGAGAGATTAGGTAGAAGGTGTGGGTGAAGAGAGTGGGGAAAGGGAGGAGTTATTTAGACAGTAAGGAAGGAGTTGGTGAGAAGTGGAGCGAAGCAGATGTGTGGGTCTGAAGCTCCTGACAGTCTGAAGAGAGAGACTGGAGCTCCCAGAGGAAATTAAGTGGTCTTAGGGGCACGGAAAGTGCAGAAGCCACCCGTGGGGCCCGTATCCACGCTGACCATTGCCAGGTGGAGGGACCAGGTCTCAGGTGGGGAACCAGCCCCGGAACTAGTGGAGGAACTACAGGTCCCAGCTAGGAACCCAGAGGCTGTCGTGTCTGTAAGTGCGACAGCCACACTCACACCTATTTCGCTGAAAAGGTAGACACAGAGGGTCCAGGAGACAGTGAAGACATCGCCCGACAGGACCGGCGACTACCAACTTGGGACACTGGGTGTGAAGCGCAGGGCAGGAGAGGTGAGATCCAACGCAGTGAAACGGCCAGGAAAGGCACATACTAAGGGGGTTCTGGACAAGTGCCCTGAACTACTGGAGAGTTTGCTGGACCACTGACCTGGAGGACACAGCACCCCAGCTGGGGAATAACATCTGAACTGTGAGTAAAACTGTGGAAACTGCACCCTGCTGTGTCCTCTCAATTCTTTCCTGCATCACTCGCCCTGCACTACTACCATCAATAACTTTACCATATACCTCTAACTGCCCTGGGGACTAAGTGTGGTGCCCCAAGGTCCTGGTCATCACAGTGGTATTGCTTTCCTCCCGGGGAGAGTGATGCTACGTTTGGAGGCAAGGAAGGATAACTGCATCCAGGTACCACAAACATGCAATGCTTCACACTCCAGGCCACCAGGGGGAGCTTCTGATCCTATTTACTAGGTGACTCCCCATATATATATATAACTGGTAGTCTGAAGGGAAAGATAGTTAGTTCCAGACAGCCGTCTGAGGAGGCATGCCCACAGAGCTGCAGCTCCCAGAAAGAGACATTTTTGAAGGCCGAATTGTTTGCAGCGAGCGTGCAGGAGAAGGAGCACAGAAGAGGATATCAGAAGGGGACCAGCCCCGAGCAGGCTGCCTCCTTCTGAGGTGCAGAGACCGGTAGCCGGAACACCGAGGTTGTAAGGACCTCTATGGCTTACATCAGAGACCGGCAGGACAGCTAATTGCACGTTACCTGTCCGCACCTACACCCAGGAGGCACGGTGACAACCTTAGAGGCTGGGGCGTGCTAGAGTCCCTATAAACTGCCTCAAGGCACCAGTCATATGGGTATGTCCTATCCAATCCGGGGGACGGAGAGAGATAACATCTGTGAGGACCTTATGAGAAGCTTAGCAGTAAGGGACTACACCACGGCGCTAGAGGAAAGGCTTTTATTCTCCACCTGGACAAGGGGATTCTGGACTTGCCTCCAAACCGGCCGGACCATGCCTGCCCTGTGGTCTGGTGCTCTGGACTGTGGATGCTGAAGTCTTCAGTAAAGGTAAAGAGACTGCAAACCTGTGTCCTCGTTCTTCTCAGCGCCACTCACCATTCACCATCTATACACTGGGAAGCCCTGGGGATATACTTCTGCAGCGCCCCAGAGACCTGGTCATTAACATCGCTCTGCCGCTAAGGGGGGTGATGGTACGTCTGATGGCACTGAAGGAGTTCACCTGACCAGGTATCATAGACACCAATACACTTCATAGTCTGGCCTCCAGGGGGAGCTAAGGGCGCTATGTATTAGGCCACTCCTCACAATCTGGTAAAACTGGGGGTTAGATAGAAAGTTAGACAGAAAGCTGACTGGGTTGGAACCAGGCAACATCCTGTGGCAGAGGGTGTTGCAGGGGAAGATTCAGGGGGGTCCCTGTCAGGGGTGGGATCCTGACAGAGGCCTAGCGAACAGAAAAGAATGTTAAGGAACCGCACCTGCACTACATCGCGGCGGTATCTCAAGAAAGGACAAGAAGCGAGGTTTATTGTGGAGAGTGAGAAACGAGATCAAAGCAAAAAGGAGATAACACCAATAGGAGTCGTGCTGTAAGATCGAGGCAACATCCTATTGAGGCACGTAGCCGGTGGCCAGAACGCCGAGGAAGTATTAGGCTCCACGCAATACTTCAAACAGAGGCAGGACAGTTGATTTTAGGTTGGCACGGATTTCCACCTGCAAAGGGAACTCTGGAGGTGCCATCGGACCGGCCGGTCTCTTACAGTCCTGTTAACCGTACTCTGGATTGAGGACCTTGAAGCCTTCAGTAAAGAGGTAAAGAGACTGCAACCCTGTGTCCTCGTTATTGACCGCGAACTGCACTACGCACCATCACCTACACCTTTCATTGGACGCCCCTTAGCAGGGTCACGGACCGGGTCTAGCCACCGTGACAACCCCAGAACCGAGACAGAGAGGCCCGGTGCTGAGTATCCGGCCCTGCGTCTGGGGGCGCTCCAAACTTGGCGTCACAAACAGGATCTACTTAAGCCTGAAGAATCAGGTCATGTGTGCCTTGGAACTGTGATTTGTTGTGCTTGAACTGTGACTTATTGCAAAGACTGTGTATTGTCACTTGTTGCCAAAAGTTCCCGCCAAAACCGCCTCCATTGCAGCGCCACGGGGAGCGCAGAGGAAGAAGAAGGGCGTGCCATGGGAGGAGGCTACCAAAGTGGCGCCAAAAGTGGCGACCGCCCCCTCCGACTACTGCTGCGAGATGACGACCTGCCCAGAAGCGGAGGAGAACCACCCCCTGATTTGCAACGGCGGGAACGGAGTAAAGAGGGAGCTCCACCCCGGAGAAATGGCCGAGCCAGGTGCATGTGCAGCCATCGAATGCGGGACAACGAAGATGATCAGCGAGTGCCCGAGCGATGGCGAGGTGATCCCGGCCTGTCCTCGTCCACTGGAGACGGACCTGAGTCCACTGCAGCTGGAGGATCCTCACCTCTCGGCGCCGCAGGCGGCGGAGCCGAGCCAGCCCATCCCGAACATGGAGCCAGCTGATGCGAAGCAATGGGGGTCGGAGCTGCATCAGGAGACCGCCCTGGAGGAACCACAGTCCGGGCTGCGGCCGATTCCAGTTTCCTTGTCAACGGAACGGATCGACATCGGTGGAATCACAACAGACGCAGGTATGGAAAGCGTCCCTGCTCCCCCGACCGATCCTGCTCTCCTGACCGACCCTGCTCCCGTGACCGCTCCCCAGCCCGACAATAACCGAGTTTTTACCGCTGAGCTAGTGATACTGACCCCAGGCACCATGGAGAAGTTGGTGCCTCCGCTACCAACCACGATGGGGGAACCGCTAGATGTGAGCTCAGAGGGGGTGACCTTCCAATGGGACACCCCGCGGATCGGGCCAGACGGGGCCAGGCAGGAGGGCCTCAGCATTGCTGCGCTCACCTGGGAACAGTATAAACAATGCTTGATTCGGCAATGGCAAAACCGAAGGGAGACAGAACTAAATGACCCACCGAGAATACAGAGATCAAAGACTGAACACAACAAGAGGAACCCGGTCAGGCAGGGGACTGTACTAGCCTTCCACCCGAAGCGGGGTTGGGGCTCTATACAGGAACCGGGACTACCGACTGACATCTTCTTTACCAGCTACAATGTGAAAACTCCATCCCGCAATCGATATGACAATCAGCTACCATGTAAAGGGGATCAGGTTACCTACACCCGCCACCAGAGCGCGCAGGGGTGGTGCGCTCAAGACGTCCAACGGTGTGAGCCGGTAGTCGCGCCACCTGCTGTCCCGCTGATGACCAACCCTGATTTGACCAACACCACTACTCTTGCTACGGTGTATATTTTTGCTGCCACTGAACTTGCAACCACAGCCGATATTCGAATCCAGACACCGGGTGATCTGGCCGTGTCTGGGAGACCAACTAATCATACTGATACTGCATCCGCCGAGGATAGAGGACCACAACCTCCCCGGCCGGCGAGTGTCCGCCACCAATTGATGCAGTGTAATCTCCTATGAGGATAAACCTCGGAACCACGAGAATGTATACAGTTAATTGTTCGTCTTTTTGTGTTTCTCTGCTGCTATAACCCGATCAGGGTTATCTCTTAAAGGGATCCCTTAGTTGACCCGGGATCCCTATTTTGCCTTTTTGATTGGTTCATCACTGTTTTAAAGACTACCGAATCATGGACGGTGAATGGTTCACAAACTGTTTTGTAAATAGTTTGCACCTTATTAAAGGTGCCCCCTACTGGTTTTACAAGAAAAAGAACTCTTTGCGAAGAAACTGTTCCTGGAAACAGTACAGGAGTTCCTGCCTTACACGAACTTGCAGATTGAAAAGTTGTGCTACCTCCTAGAGACTTGGTTCCCTCTTAAAGGGAACGTTCACCAATAGCACTTAAAGTATAATGTTGCCTTAAGAGAAGTAGCAATAATGTTTATATGTAGAAGTAATATGAGGTTAGTTAGTTATAAGAAAATGTTTGATAATGTTGCTAGAGTTTGAGGACAGGGAAGTGAACCCGTACGGGGTTAGATGGTGAGTCCTCCTAGGAGCCATAGAGAGATGGTTCAGTGTTCCTGTGCTAAGAAAAGAGGCAGTAGGCCTGGGCAGATAGACAGGCAGTCCTGCATAAGACAAATCAAGAAGAAAGTGTTGCACTTAGAAGAGAGAAGTGATAAAAGGTAATTTATATTTTAGGAGTTTTATAGTAAGCCTTTAGTGGATTCAGCTTGTACGTCCTTAGAGGCAAAGTTAAATTATTGTTGAGAATTTGCACTAAGTAGAATACCCAGCTGGGTAAGAAAAGTTATTTATAGGATGTTATTTAAAATGTTTAACCATGTTCTGTTTGTAACGTTCAAGTGTCCTCACCTCCCATAAAGGGAAGCTCTGTTCAAATTTACTTGTTTCTGCATTTCAAAAATTGTATGTCTTTTTGCTGATATGTATTGTTGTTTTTTTCCCAGTCCAGGAGTACTGGATTTAACCGGGGGGGAGTGCAGCGCCCCAGAGACCTGGTCATTGCAGTAACATCGCTCTGCCGCTAAGGGGGGTGATGGTACGTCTGATGGCACTGAAGGAGTTCACCTGACCAGGTATCACAGACACCAATACACTTCATAGTCTGGCCTCCAGGGGGAGCTAAGGGCACTATGTATTAGGCCACTCCTCACAATCTGGTAAAACTGGGGGTTAGATAGAAAGTTAGACAGAAAGCTGACTGGGTTGGAACCAGGCAACATCCTGTGGCAGAGGGTGTTGCAGGGGAAGATTCAGGGGGGTCCCTGTCAGGGGTGGGATCCTGACAGAGGCTTAGCGAACAGAAAAGAACGTTAAGGAACCGCGCCTGCTCTACATCGCGGTGGTATCTCAAGAAAGGACAAGAAGCAAGGTTTATTGTGGAGAGTGAGAAACGAGATCAAAGCAAAAAGGAGATAACACCAATAGATCGAGGCAACATCCTATTGAGGCGCGTAGCCGGTGGCCAGAACGCCGAGGAAGTATTAGGCTCCAAGCAATACTTCAAACAGAGGCAGGACAGTTGATTTTAGGTTGGCTGTCTCACCAAAATCACCTAAGAAGACATAGGGGGCAACTGTGGGAGAGGGGCGACGCTAGGGTCCCGGAAGAACTCCAGGCCTTCCCGTCATACGGGTGCGTCCTATCCATATCATCTGGGGGACAGAGAAGAACATCAGAACAGACATAAGTTGTGGGAAATAACATCAGAAACAGACACAACAGTTGTGAGGACTATCCCGTGGTGCTCAGCAGGGAAGTACTATAAAACACAGGCGCTAGAAGGTAGGCACAGATTTCCACCTGCAAAGGGAACTCTGGAGGTGCCATCGGACCGGCCGGTCTCTTACAGCCCTGTTAACCGTACTCTGGATTGAGGACCTCGAAGCCTTCAGTAAAGAGGTAAAGAGACTGCAACCCTGTGTCCTCGTTATTCACCGCGAACTGCACTACTCACCATCACCTACACCTTTCATTGGACGCCCCCTTAGCAGGGTCACGGACTGGGTCTAGCCACCGTGACAACCCCAGAACCGAGACAGAGAGGCCCGGTGCCGAGTATCCCGCGGCCCTGCGTCTGGGGGCGCTCCACTTCACCTGTGGGAAGGTATACCATCTAGCTGCCATAACATCACCTCAGTGGACCCCTTAAAGCAGTGTCGGTCACCCTGACCGAATACCACAGGTGGCATCACGAACATAAACTTTATCCCTTTAAAGACCTTTCCCTTTTATACGGATGTCCCAGGGCCACGGACCGGGTCAGCCACTGTGACATCCCCCTGTAAAGTACTGGACCCGGTACCAAGTACCCCCTTGCCCTGACGGGGCGCTCCATAAGCTCTACCTGTGGAGAGCTATAACAACTCTGCTGCATCACCATCAGCCCCAGCGGCCCCTTTAAGCAGCTGGCCATCCCTAGCCAAGTACCACAGGTGGCGTCACGAACAATCCCCCTTTCCTATATAAACTTTATTCCCTACAAACATTCCCCTCATCACTTTTATTGTGCACCCAGGGCCACGGACCGGGTCACTGCTGCCGTGATCACCCCTTTAAGAAACGTCTGACCCGGTTCCAAGTACCCCATGGCCCTAGCAGGTGTCGCACAAACCCCACAGGTAGACACTTGTTCAACCACATCCCGATGCAAACCTGGTCACCAAAAACGATGAGAAAGGAGGTCCGTGGTTGCCTTACCACCTGGGTGGCCAGCAAATCCACAGTCATGATATTCTCCAGTTACTCTGTGGAGCAATTTAAACTGCACAAACAACCTCCCTGAAGGGCAGGAAGCAGAGGCGTCCCCCTGAGCCTCCAACACCTCACCCTCCAGGTCAGTGTACAAGGCCGGAATGCCTACCCCCTTCTGCAAAATAGTGGCAGGGTCCTCAAAGCCAGACAAAAATGTCAGTAAGGTCCCTGTAGATACAGCAGAAGGGGAAACGTTTAGACAGTTACGATGACAGTAAGATCCCCACTTTACAATCTCTCTGGATTGCCAATCCACAGTTGGATTATGCTTCACAAACCAGGGCAACCCCAGAACCATTGGAGTGTGGAGACCCTTCAGAACATAACAAGGGATTATTTCATAATGCAAAGACCCCACCTTCAGCCTTATGTTATGAACAATTTGTGTCAGTTTTCTCTGTGCAAGTGGTGCTGAGTCGATGGTGCAAATAGGATTAGGTTCAGCCAAGTTAGAGCAGACAAAACCATGAATTCTAGCAAACTCAGCATCCACCATACGGACTCAAGCTCCACTGTCTAAAAACACAGAATTTTTTTCAGACCGGCTCTCTAGCACCATCTATGCTGTCAGGACAGCGAGAATTGCAGGTTAAAGACGAACACACACCTTGATTATCAAGCTCAAGGCTTCCAAGGGTTAATTGGAGCGCCCCCAAGGGCCGTGGGGTACTTGGTATTGGGTTGGTTCTTAAAGGGGATGTGTCACGGCAGCAGTGACCTGGTCCATGGCCCTGGGCGTCCAATAAAAGTGAAATAAAAGGGGAAAAATAAAGTTTATGAGCGTTATTGTTCGTGACGCCACCTGTGGTATTCGGCAAATAGGTGATGTTAGCCGACACTGCTTAAATGGGACCGCTGGAGCTGGTGGTGATGCAGAAAAGTTGGTACAGCTCTCCACAGGTAGAGCTTTAGTCCCAGGGCACTTAGGTTGTAAATGATGGTGGATATAGTGCAGGGTGGATGGCGCAGTAAATAATTGTGAGGACCCAGTGGTACAGTTTCCAAAGCTTTATTCACAGTTCTTAGTTGCCCCAGCCGGGGTGCTGTGTCCTCCGAGTAGGTGGTCCAGCCAGCTCTCTGGCAATTTGGGTGCACTTTCCAGAACCCTCTTTTTATGTTCCTTTTTCTGGCCATCTCTCTGCGCTGGCTTCGCCTCTCCTGCCCTGCCCCTGCCACACAGTGTCCCAAGCCAGCAGCCTCAGATCTTGTCAGGCAGAGAGCTCTAAGTCCCCCCTGGAACCTATATGACTGCCTTTTCAGTGAATGTGTGCAGATGTGACTGTGCTTCTTGCAAAAGCCACAGTCTCCGGTTATTGAGTCTTTAGTTTATCCACTAGAATGGGGCCCCTGATTGTGCCTAGTCCCTCCACCTGACTATGGTCAGCGTGAATGCAAGCCCCACGGACTTCTCACTACCCGTGCCTCTAGGACCCCTTCCTTCTCTTCTTTCTTTAGCTTCATTTTCCTTCAGTTCCCTCTCTTTGGGAACCCCTTTCTGTCTGATAGGAGCTGCAGACCCTCACGTCTGCTCAGCTCCAGTTCTCTCACAATCTCCTAACTTTCCCTCCTAATTAGCTCCTCCCCTACTCTACCTACCCCACCCACTCCTCCAACACCCTTTTCTATTCATCCTGGGATGAGGTCTTCCTCCCCTAGGGTACGCGCAGGTACTCACCAGCTCTGACGTGTCCAGTTTTTGCTCTTATTTTATTCCCGACGCTCCCCTAAGTATTGCATTTTTGCTGCTCTTTTTTAACAACCACCATATGGCTCCAGAGAAGTGTACCTTTTCATTTATCGTTATTTTTAGGGGTTTTACCAAAGGGTCGTTGCTCACATGATTCTCTGGGATGAGTCTTTAGTCTGCTCGGCCTTATTACTCTGTGAGCAAAGATGGCAAAGACCATGAACATTTCTACTATATTTCTACTACTTTTCTACTACATTTTATCCACCATATCTCCGGAACTGTATGGTGGATAAAAAGGAATAAAATAATCAGGGGAGCAGCGAGAAGACGAATAAAACTGGCTGCTACTTTTGACCTGGAAACATGTCCTCTAAGCTGTCAGAGCTACTGAATACTGCCCAGAGGTTCTGCACATCAGCATAGATTTGGGGGAAAAGCTGCAATTGTTTTAGTCACTTTAGGTCATTATTGTCATTGAATTATCCTTTAGGAAAACCGCATTGGACCGCTATAGTTTGGAGAAAAATGGCTTCACTCATATTCTGAATGCAGCACATGGGCGCTGGAATGTGGACACTGGAGCAGAGTATTACAGCGATATGATTGTGGAGTATTATGGGGTGGAAGCCGCAGACCTACCCAGCTTTGATCTCAGTCAATTTTTCTATCCTGCAGCTGAATTCATACACATGGCACTAAACAAGTCAAACAGTAAGTATTGAAAATAACAGCACGCCAAATCCTCGACTTTTTGCCGCAATTTAAATGAGAAAGACAATGCAGATACCACTAGGGGGAGCTCAGTGTACAGGAATCTGTGCGGCTCAATGGAAGCCATAAAACCCATAGGCCGGGAGCTCCCTCTCCAGGTAGCTGTAGGAAAACACTATTACTACGCGAAGGTGCGCTGCAGCAGTTTTCTCCCAGAAAGCATGTCTGGAGCGAAGCAGACTTGCTTTACTGCATTTTAGTCACGTGATATGATTTTTCGCAGTGGATGAATGCAATGAGTGGAATCATTTACATAGCATGTGGCCAGAGAAATTATTTAGAAATCATTAAAAGGGTTTTCCACTTTCAGGAAAATAACAGAGGAGGTTGTCATCCTCTTGGGTCTAGCTCCAGCTACCTGTTGCTTCTTTGATCTCAGTATTTTGGCTGCAGCGGTGACGTCATATCACCAGTGCGCATCACCGCTGCAGCAAATCACTGAGCTCAGTGGCTATGTTGAGGAAGACAGCATAAGCCACTAAGCTCGGTGATCACCTGCAGCAGTGATACATGCTGTTGACAGGACATCATCACTGCAGCCAAATCTATGAGGGGAGATTTGGTGCTGGACCTGGGAGGAGGACTTGCTTCTGTGTTATTTTAGGTATTTCCCAGTCTTTCTCACACTTTCCCTAGACACCTTTCCTATCCTGCCCTACATTGTTCATTTTATAATATTGTAGTCTTCATATGTGGTAAGGAACCTTTGGGACCACTCCAAGCCCTGATACAGCTGCTGTTTCTCCACCTATAGCTGCACCACAGCATTTGAAAGTGAAAAGGGCTTGCTTCAGTTAGGTAGAAAATGCTTTTTTAATAACACATTATATAAGGAGTAATAGACAAATTGAAGCAGTCTGAAAACCACAGTTCTTTGGAGTACATCAAAACCATAGTGTATGTGTGAGCATTGCCCGATCACTGGGCCACTTCTTGTGTTACACCTAAAGCAACAATATAGTCCATATTCAGCTATAGAAAAACTACAGGTGTTTATAGCAGTATTAGAAAACCTTTACACGATAAACAATGATTTTTTATTTTTTTTTTGCAGGTAAGGTGTTAGTCCACTGTGCGATGGGCCGCAGTCGCTCTGCCTCTCTAGTTCTGGCTTACTTGATGATCTATGAAAAAATGACAGTTGTTGATGCAATTACACAAGTCTTGAAGCACCGCTGTATACTTCCCAACCGGGGCTTCCTCAAGCAGCTACGTCAATTGGACATTCAGCTGGCCTTAGAGAGGCGAGCTGCAAGGGATGGTGAAAATAGTTTTGATAAAAGTGAATGATAAAGAAGAATAATCCAAGATCAGAGTTTGTGATGGAAATCTAACACTGCAAATTTAGTTTAGTTTCTCCTTCAATGTTATGCTTCCATCATACAGGTACCCAATCATGAGATCTGTCAGGTTCCAAATTATGGGAATACTTCAATACTGGCATTGAGAAAGATTCTTTAGATTTCCAAATTACATCATTTAAGAGAGCATGTTTACCTATAGTCTTACAGAAAGTTGTTGTTTGCCACTTCTGGATATCCTGATATCCCAAGGGGCAGCAGGAAATGTCACAAAAATGAATACTAAAACTGTGCTGAATTTAAGTATTTTTACTTGATTTCTCTAATTGTTTATACATCTGATATCGTGTGACGCTCCTTCTATACTTGTTTACATTATTTATAAATTTAATGACTATTAAAGTGACTTGATAACTGCATTATTGTGTATGTATTGATTGATGACAAGTAGAGTTTTCCACTAGACTACACAGTATTTTCACTTGGCCATAAGAGTGTACCAATATTCAAAGTTCAGGCAGTCATTTCACTCATTACACATAAATAAATGCAACATGTGTAAATTATTGGGGAATTCTGATAACATAGCATCTTCTGTATCCAAGTTGGAAAGAGATTTGAATAGAGTATATGGCCACACCTTAACTTCAGTCTCAAAATGCACAAAAATAAAAATGAAAAATCTATACTCTTCTTGGGCAATTCTTAGCCAAATTAAATTAAATTAAATTAGGCATAGAAATCCTCTTTATCAAATTGACCTACACACCTTGACATAATCCTGAAATTATGATAATAATAGTTTTTCTGCTATTGTAAAATGCACCATGAACTAAACTTTTTTCTACATAAGTTTGGTGTGAAGTCTACTATTCACAAAAGGCAAATCACTAGAAAAAGGTGTATGAAGCAAGTACGGTAAAGAAAACATTGGAGATTTTAGATCTGAAGCCTGTTAAAGTGTTTGTGAACCCCTTGAATTATAACAAACTGTAATTTGGGATCAGCAGGAGAGAATAAAAATGTTTGAAACTTTATAACACAAATCTGTTTTTTTCACACTAGAAAACAAGAATTCCAAAGTGTTGCTGAGGGAGGCAGCGAACACCTTCATAGAATCATAGAATGCTACAGTTGGAAGGGACCTCAAGGGTCATCATGTATTCCAGATTAGGCCTGACCAAGGAGGAGTAGAGGGGGATAATTACTTCATGTGATCTAGACTCTATGCTTCTCTTAATACATCTTAGAACTGTGTTTGCCTTTTTGCTGCTGCATCACGCTGTCGCCTCATGTGCAGTCTGTGATCTATTAGTATACTCAAGTCTTTTTCACACATGCTGTTGCTTAGTTCTATTCCTCCCATTTTATAGATGTAATTTTCTTTTTTTTCTGCCCTCATGTAGAATCTTGCATTTCTTCCTGTGAAATACCATTCTCCTTCTATTAGTTGCTGCCCATTGTTCAAGCGGATCTAGATCCTTCTGAATTCTTTCTATGTCTTCTCTAGTGTTAGCTATCCCTCCTATCTTTGCATTGTCTGCAAATTTGATTCGTTTACCTTCAATTCCCTTATCTAGATAATTTATAAAAATGTTGAACAACACTGGGGCCAGAACAGATCCTTGTGGTACTGGTAGCCCAGTTGAAACACTTGTCCAATTGGATGTGCAACCATTTCTTACAACCCATTGAGTACGATCACTGAGCCAATTATGAATCCACCTAACCTTAGCCTTGTCAATCCCCTTGGTCATTTTTTCAATAAGGATAGTATGAGATACTTTATCAAATGCTTTGCTGAAGTCGAGATATATTATATCTACCGCATTTTCCTGATCCACCCAGTCAGTGATTCCATCATAGAATGAAATTAGATTAGTTTGACATGACTTGATTGCTACAAAACCATGCTGGCTCTGGTTAATGACTGTATTCTTATCCAAATACATACATGCTGTTTAATAATTTGTTCAAATATCTTTCCTGGTATAGAAGGCTCACTGGCATGTAATTTCCTGGCTCCGTCTTCTTTCCTTTTTTGAAGATAGGGACAACATTTGCCCTTCTCCAATCTTCTAGGACTTCTCCTGTTTTCCAGGATTTTTCAAAGATTCTGGCTAGTAGTTCTGCAATTTCCCCTGCTAACTCTTTCAATACATTAGGATGTAATTCATCTGAACAAGGAAATTTAAATTAATTTAAAATAGCTAAGTGTTTCCTCTCTATCTCTCTGTTTAAGAATAGAGTGGATTCTTTTATTCCTTCGATGGCACCATGAAGATCAATTGATGTTACATTTGGTTTCTTAGAGAATACAGATGCAAAATAGGATTTTAACCCCTTTCTGACATCCAACCTACTATCCCGTCCATGTGGGCTGGGCCCGTCTAACCACGGACGGGATAGTACGTCAGAGCCGATTGGCCGCACACATGGATGGTGTGCGGCCGATCGGGTCCAGGTGTCAGATGATTCTCACAGCTGACACCCAGCACTAAGTGCCAAGAGTGGTCACAGACCGCTCACGGCACTTTAACCCCCAAAACACTGCGATCAAACATGATAGCAGTGTTCTGAAGCCAGCACAAGGGCTGACAGCCCCTCTGCCTCTGGATGGGAGACCCAGCAGAGACCCCGATCGCTGCCATGGAGACCTGATGTCATAATGACAACATCCGGGTTTCCATAGCTGAGAGACTTCCTGTCATGCGTAGTGCATGTCAGGAAGTCTCTAAGGTCAGTGCACAGAAGCTGCAGCGCTGACAGCTTCTATAGCATGCAAATCTGCATGCTATAGAAGCGATCAGCATGCAAAAAATGAGTGTCCTAGTGGGACACAGTGTAAAAGGAAGAATTAAAAAATGTTTTTAAATAATTGCAAAAATATTTTTAAAAAATAATAATAAAAAATCAATATTTATTCTATCAATAAAGAAATATTTAAATGAAAAATAATCTAAACAATAAAAGTACACATATTTGGTATCCCCACGTCCATAATGACTTGCCGTATATAACTGTCCCACTAGTTAACCCCTTTAGTGAACACCATAAAAAAAGGCAAAAAGCAATGCTTTATCATAATACCGCCGAACAAAAAGTGTAATAACACATGATCAAAAAGACGGATATACAGTACAGACCAAAAGTTTGGACACACCTTCTCATTTAAAGATTTTTCTGTATTTTCATGACTATGAAAACTGTACATTCACACTGAAGGCATCAAAACTATGAATTAACACATGTGGAATTATATACTTAACAAAAAAGTGTTAAACTGAAATTATGTCTTATATTCTAGGTTCTTCAAAGTAGCCACCTTTTGCTTTGATGACGGCTTTGCACACTCTTGGAATTCTCTTGATGATCTTCAAGAGGTAGTCACCGGGAATGGTTTTCACGTCACAGGTGTGCCCTGTCAGGTTTAATAAGTGGGATTTCTTGCCTTATAAATGGGGTTGGAACCATCAGTTGTGTTGTGCAGAAGTTTGGTGGATAGACAGCTGATAGTCCTACTGAATAGACTGTTAGAATTTATATTATGGCAAGAAAAAATCAGCTAAGTAAAGAAAAACGAGTGGCCCACATTACTTTAAGAAATGAAGGTCAGTCAGTCCAAAAAATTGGGAAAACTTTGAAAGTGTCCCCAATTGCAGTGGCAAAAACCATCAAGCACTACAAAGAAACTGGCTCACATGAGGACCGCCCCAGGAAAGGAAGACCAAGAGTCACCTCTGCTTCTGAGGATGAGTTTATCCGAGTCACCAGCCTCAGAAATCGCAGATTAACAGCAGCTCAGATTAGAGACCAGGTCAATGTCACACAGAGTTCTAGCAGCAGACACATCTCTACAACAACTGTTAAGAGGAGACTTTGTGCAGCAGGCCTTCATGGTAAAATAGCTGCTAGGAAACCACTGCTAAGGACAGACAACAAGCAGAAGAGATTTGTTTGGGCTAAAGAACACAAGGAATGGACATTAGAACAGTGTAAATCTGTGCTTTGGTCTGATGAGTCCAAATTTGAGATCTTTGGTTCCAACCACCATGTCTTTATGCAATGCAGCAAAGGTGAACGGATGGACTCTACATGCCTGGTTCCCACCGTGAAGCATGGAGGAGGTGTGATGGCGTGGGGGTGCTTTGCTGGTGACACTGTTGGGGTTTTATTCAAAATTGAAGGCATACTGAACCAGCATGGCTACCACAGCATCTTGCAGCGGCATGCTATTCCATCCGGTTTATGTTTAGTTGGACCATCATTTATTTTTCAACAGGACAATGAGCCCAAACTCACCTCCAGGCTGTGTAAGGGCTATTTGACCAAGAAGGAGAGTGATGGGGTGCTACGCCAGATGACCTGGCTTCCACAGTCACCAGACCTGAACCCAATGGAGATGGTTTGGGGTGAGCCGGACCGCAGAGTGAAGGCAAAAGGGCCAACAAGTGCTAAGCATCTCTGGGAACTCCTTCAAGATTGTTGGAAGACCATTCCTGGTGACTACCTCTTGAAGCTCATCAAGAGAATGCCAAGAGTGGGCAAAGCAGTCATCAAAGCAAAAGGTGGCTACTTTGAAGAACCTAGAATATAAGACATAATTTCAGTTGTTTCACACTTTTTTGTTAAGAATATAATTCCACATGTGTTAATTCATAGTTTTTATGCCTTCAGTGTGAATGTACAATTTTCATAGTCATGAAAATACAGAAAAATCTTTAAATGAGAAGGTGTGTCCAGACTTTTGGTCTGTACTGTAAATAAACATGGTACCACGGAAAATGTAATCTTGTCCCGCAAAAAACGAGCCCCCATACAGCTCCATCAGCAGAAAAATAAAAATGTTATAGCTCTCAGAATAAAGCCATGCAAAAATAATTATTTTTTATATAAAATAGTTTTTATTGTATAAAAGCGCCAAAGTATAAAAAAATTATATAAATGAGGTATTGACCCAAAGAATAAAACTGCCTTGTCAATTTCACCACACACAAAACCGTATAAACACCCCCCCCCCCCAAAGAAAGTCATGATTTGCTGTTTTTTGTTCATTCTGCCTCCCAAATATCAGAATAAAAAGCGATCAAAAAATGTCATGTGCCCGAAAATGGAACCAATAAAAACATCAACTCGTCCCGCAAAAAAGAAGACTCCACATGACTCTGTGAGCCAAACTATGGAAAAATTATAGCTCTCAAAATATGGTGATGCAAAACTATTTTTTGAAATAAAAAGCATCTTTTAGCGTGTGCAGCAGTCAAACATAAAACCCTCTATATGGTCTCTTTCACATGTCCTAATATTTACGGTACCGGAAATGTCAGTGTCCATGTGTGTAACACTTGCAGCACACGTGTGACATGCATGTGCCGCATCAGTACCACAAGGACGGACGCCAGGGAAGAAGCGTTACAGTAAGTGCTGTTCCCCGGCGGTGGGTGCTGAACATGCCTCTCATCATTCTCCTTTGCTCTGCCGGCGATCGGCATAAGCAGGGGAGAATGATGAGAGCTGTGTTCAGCACCCAGCACCGGGGAACAGCGCTTACTGTAACGCTTCTTCCCCGGCGCCAATGTGTGCCACATGGATGACATCCATGTGTGTTATGCGCATGCACGTGTGCTGGATGTTTTGTGGCCCGTGCTGTCATTAAAAAACAGACACACGGTCCGTTGAAACACACTGACATGTGCACAGACCCATTCACTTGAATGGGCAAATAGCGCTCTGTTCCTCCTGAGTATCTCTGCATGGCTGCCCAATAGTATAAAATTTTGGGACACACTCATGGTGTCAATATGATCACTGCACCCATAGATGAATTCATTGAGAGGTGTAATTCATAAAATGAGGTCACTTATGGGGGGGTTCTGCTGTTTTGGCACCTCATGGGCTCTCCCAGTTGGTCATGGCACCTGCAAACCATTATAGCAAAATCTGGTGCCCCTTCCCTTCTGAGCTCTGCCATGTGCCCAAACAGTGGTTTACCACCAAATATAGGGAATCTGCGTAGTCAGGACAAATTGCACAATAACTCTTGGGGTCCAATTTCTTCTGTTATCCTTAGGAAAATAAAAAATTGGGGACTAAAAGATCATGTTTGTGGAAAAAATATGTTTGTTTTTTGATTTTTAGCAAGTAATGAAATCCAAAGTGCTAATCAATAATGTATCGTTTTGGATTAAAAATAAATCCTTTATTTAAATTGAAAAATATTTAGAATTAAGAGTCCTCAGTGGTTGATACCTTTTAATAGCTAACTGAAAAGATGGTAACAAATTGCAAGCTTTCGAGACTACATACGTCTCTTCATCAGGCAAAGACTAAGGCTACTTTCACACTAGCGTTAACTGCAATACGTCGCAAATGCGTCGTTTTGCCGAAAAAACGCATCCTGCAAAAGTGCTTGCAGGATGCGTTTTTTCAGCATTGACTAACATTAGCGACGCATTTGCGACGCATTGCCACACGTCGCAACCGTCGTGCGACGGTTGCGCCGTGTTGTGGCGGACCGTCGGGACCAAAAAACGTTACATGTAACGTTTTTTGCTCCCGACGGTCCGCTTTTTCCGACCGCGCATGCGCGGCCGGAACTCCGCCCCCACCTCCCCGCACTTCCCCGCACCTCACAATGGGGCAGCGGATGCGCTGGAAAAATGCATCCGCTGCACCCGTTGTGCGGCGGAGACAACGCTAGCGTCGGTGACCTCGGCCCGACACACTGCGACGGACCGAGCCCGACGCTAGTGTCAAATAAGCCTAAAACAAATTCTGAAGAATCACATATTTATGCACAACATAGTATAGAAAAAAAAAAAAAAAGGGAGAGGGGAAAAAACCCATGGATAAGCCAGGTGACATGAAGCAGAATTACCATGGGTGATAAACAGTTACGTCCATAAATATTGGGCCAATTCTTAGATAAGGATTGTTTTATTGTCCTGTGATTAGGGTCTGGTTCTGTTGTGATGACCCCACATGGTCTGATGGGCAAGTTCATTAGTTGATGTAAAAAGACATAAATCCGTGTGACACATTCATTCCTGCATTTAGAGTGTCAAAGGTCGTCATCAGTTTATATTCCCAGACTCTCCTGTCTTTCTGCGATTTGAAGTTACCCTTTAATACAAGTAATTTCATGTCCATAATGTTATGATTTGGGAGACAGAAATGTATTGCCACAGGTAAATCCATTCTTTTTTCTCTTATTGTATGGCGATGAGAGTTCATCCTTGTTCTCAGTTTCTGCCCTGTCTCCCCTACATACAGACCCCCAGTTGGACATTTAGTACAAATGATTAGGTACACCACATTAGAAGTGACGCAGCTGAAAGTGCCTGGTATCTTGTAGTCCTGATGTGAATTGGGGATCTTTATCTTGTCCGTGGTCATTATAAATGGACAGGTTTTACATTTTTTCTGGTTGCAAGGAAAGGTACCTGCAGCTGTTGGAGAGGACAGGGAGCTCTTGACAATGATGCTTCTTAGATTTGGGGGCTGCCTAGAACACAGTAGTGTAATGTTTGTTTTTTATTTTCACGCCCGGGCGCTATAAACTTTAGTGAAACACCTGGGGGTTCAAATTTCTCACCACACATCTAGATAAGTTTCTTTGGGGTGTAGTTTTCAAAATGGGGTCACTTGTGGGGGGTTTCCACTGTTTAGGTACATCAGCGGCTCTCCAATTGCGACATGGCGTCTGATCTCAATTCCAGCCAATTTTGCGTTGAAAAAGTCAAACGACGCTCCTTCCCTTCTAAACTCTGCCATGCGCCCAAACAGATGTTTACCCCCACATTTGGGGTATCAGCGTACTCAGGACAAATTATACAATAACTTTTGGGATCCTGTTACCCTTGGGAAAATTAAAGTTGGGGGTGAAAAGATCATTTTTGTGGAAAAAAAAATAATTTTTTAATTTTACGGCTCTACGTTATAAACTTCTGTGAAGCCCTTGGGGTTCAAAGTGCTCACCACACATCTAGATAAGTTCCTTGGGGTATGGGGTATTAGCATACTCAGGACAAATTGCACAATAACTTTTGGTGTCCAATTTTCCAATTTTTCCTGTTACCCTTGGGAAAATAAAAAAATTTGGATATTAAATATTTTTTTGTGAAAAAAAGTTAAATGTTCATTTTTTTTAAAAACATTCCAAAAATTCTTGTGAAGCACCAGAAGGGTTAATAAGCTTATTGAATGTGTTTTTGCACACCTTGAGGGGTGCAGTTTTTAGAATGGTGTCACTTTTGGGTATTTTCTATCATATAGACCCCTCAAAGTGACTTCAAATGTGATGTGGTCCCTAAAAAAAATGGTGTTGTAAGAATGAGAAATTGCTGGTCAACTTTTAGCCCTTATTACTCCCTAGCAAAAAAAAATTTGGTTCCAAAATTGTGCTGATGTAAAGTAGAAATGTGGTAAATGTTACTTATTAAGTATTTTGTGTGACATATCTGTGTGATTTAACCCTAAAACGCATACCCATAGAAATCTACACATTCACGCACCTGGGGCCTTTTAGGCCTGTTTACAATTATCATGGAATAACTCAAATAAAAATACTTTTCAAAGTTTATTGCAAAGTAAGGATGCATTCCCACTAGCGCAGGGGTCCGCCAGGACGGGATTCCGTAATGGATCTGACCTCCTGGTGACCCCAGATAAGGCTGGCGGATGCATACCTGGGGCCTCGCAGGCCTGCCAGGTTACTTGTTTTCTATTTTCTGTAAAATTACTTTAGTTAGAATTTTGAAACTCTAGGTATTCCTCAGGTATATAGTTGTTAGTAATTTCCAGTTGTTCATATATTTTTATGTTATAGGCATTTCGGTATAACAACCTTTTTTTGGGACTACCCCATATTCACGCACCTGGGGCCTTTTAGGCCTGTGTGCAAATAACACGGAATAACTCAAATAAAAATACTTTTCAAAATTTATTTTACAATTGCAAGGTAAGGATGCATTCCAACTAGCGCTGGGGTCCGCCAGGAGGGCATCCGTAATGGATCTGACCTCCTGGTGACCCCAGCTAAGGCTGGCGGAATCCCGCCATTCCGGCAGCCTTAGCTGGAGTTACCAGGAGGTCAGATCCATTATGGATCCCCTTCTGGTGAACCCCAGCGCTACTGGGAACACAGCCTAAGATGTGTATATTTCAAAACATAATTATGTGCATAAAACAACAAAAAAGTAAGTAAACGGGCACGCCAAATATAAGCATTGTATATGCAATTTTTTTATGAAAACATTTTTTGGTTGTAGCAAACTTGGTGCAGGAATATTTATTTGTAACTTTACATATTTCCCCGACAATTCTCGCATATTATTTTTTCGTCTGAATGTTCCTTGCATACATTTTGTCCGCAAGTAGAACAGAAACGCTCCGATTTTCTTTCCTTCTTTGCTGGACAAATATAGCAGCGCTTTCTTTTTTTTTTCTCTTTGCTCTGGATGTTCCAGAAAGCGTATTCCACATCGGATCATTGCCTCTGTAATTTGCCTTGATAAGCATATCATGCTGCTTCTCTCCATCATAGTAGGCATCAAAAGTTCATAACAAAGTTCTGTCAAAAATAGACGTCTCTTGTCTTTCCTGTTGGCAAGGAATTCTGGATTAGTTTGACAATAAACAATGTGGCTATTGAGGGCTGACACATCAAGGATATTGGAAAAAAGGGCAACAGGCCAACGTTTAGTCTGCCTTTTGCACGAATACTCTCCAATCATTTCGTCCATCTTGTCGACACCTCCTTTTGTCTTATTATAATGCAGTATGATTTCAGGTTTTTTTTTCCTGTCATTGGTGTCAATACTTCCATCATGATGCATTGTACTCAGTAATATCACGGATTTTTCTTTCTTGGCTTTATAAGACACCATTGTTGCTTGATTGCAGAAACCGAATACACTCTCGTAGATTGTTCGCTGTGCATTGTGCTTCATGATTGGAGGAATTTCGCGGCGGTTTGGCCTCATAGTACCAACAAGTGTAAGTTGCTTTTGAAGCAAAAAGTTGGCCATTTCATTGTAATATTTTTATTCTTTTTTTTTTTCTTATTTTTCTTATTTTTGTTATTTTTATGTTGTCATGCAGAATCCACACTCTTCTCAGCAATAGCAGAGTCATAAAAGTTCTTCCCCAGCAACAATACAGACAAAAAGACTGAGTATCACATGTAAACCTAGTACAGGCCTAAAAGGCCCCAGGTGCGTGAATATGGGGTAGTCCCAAAAAAAGGATGTTATACCGAAATGTCTGTAACATAAAAATATATGAATAACTGGGAATTACTAATAACTATATACCTGAGGAATACCTAGATTTTCAAAATTCTAACTAAAGTACTTTTACAGAAAATAGAAAACAAGTAACCTGTCAGGCCTGCGAGGCCCCAGGTATGCGTTCTAGGGTTTTAAGGGCATGAAAATTCAAAGTTTCAAAATTTTTTACATTTTCTCCCAATTTCCATTTTTTTCACAAATAAACTCAAGTCATATCAAATAAATTTTACCACCATCACAAAGTACAAAATGTCACAAGAAAACAATGTCAGAATCACCGGGATCCATGCAAGCGTTCCAGAGTTATAACCTCATAAAGGGACAGTGGTCAGAATTGTAAAAATTGGCCAGCTAATTAACCCCTTCACCCCCAGAGCTTTTTTCCGTTTTTTTCGTTTTCGTTTTTCGCTCCCCTCCTTCCCAGAGCCATAACTTTTTTATTTTTCCGTCAATATGGCCATGTGAGGGATTATTTTTTGTGGGACGAAATGTACTTTTGAATGATACCATTGGTTTTACCATGCCGTGTAACAGAAAGCGGGAAAAAAATTCCAAGTGCGATGAAATTGCAAAAAAAGTGCAATCTCACACTTGTTTTTTGTTTGGCTTTTTTGCTAGGTCTACCAAATGCTAAAACATAACCTACCATTATGATTCTCCAGGTCATTACGAGTTCATAGACACCAAACATGTCTAGGTTCTCTTTTATCTAAGTGGTAAAAAAATTTTTCCAAAGTTTGCTAAAAAAAAAAAAAAAGAAAAAAAAAAATTGCGCCATTTTCCGATACCCATAGCGTCTCCAATTTTGATGAATTGGGGTCGGGTGAGGGCTTATTTTTTGCGTGCCGAGCTGGCGTTTTTAATGATACCATTTTGGTGCAGATACGTTCTTTTGATCGCCCATTATTGCATTTTAATGCAATGTTGCGGCGACCAAAAAAACGTAATTTTGGCGTTTTTATTTTTTTTCTCGCTACGCCATTTAGCGATCAGGTTAATCCTTTGTTGTTATTGATAGATCGGGCGATTCTGAACGCGGCGATACCAAATATGTGTAGGTTTGATTTTTTTTATTGTTTTATTTTGATTGGGGCGAAAGGGGGGTGATTTGAACTTTTTTTATATTTTTAAACACTTTTTTTGGGGGGCATGCTTCAATAGCCTCCATAGGAGGCTAGAAGCATGCACAACTCGATTGGCTCTGCTACATAGAGGTGAAATACAGATCACCTCTATGTAGCAGAAATGCAGGGTTGCTTTGAACGCCGACCACAGGGTGGCACTCAAAGCAATCAGCCATCAACAACCATAGAGGTCTCAAGGAGACCTCTGGTTGTTATGGCAATGCACCGATGACCCCCGATCATGTGACGGGTGTCAGTGGTGAGAGTACTTCCGGCCGCGCGGCTGGGAGCGCTAGTTAAATGCCGCTGTCAGCGCTTGACAGCGGCATTTAACCAGTTAATGGGCGCGGGCGGATCGCGATTCCGCTCCCGCTCATTGCGCGCACATGTCAGCTGTACAAAACAGCTGACATGTCGCGGCTTTGAGGTGGGCTCACCGCCGGAGCCCACCTCAAAGCGGGGGTTCTGCCAGCTGATGTACTATTCTGTCAGCTGGCAGAAAGGGGTTAACATGCAAACCACCCTTGGGGGTAAAGGAGTTAAAAGTTTTGCCTTCTCATCACCATTTTCATCCTGTAAAATCCTATAGCATCTTTGACTTTTCTTTTGCTTTTGGCATACCCCCAAAATCATTTTTTGCTGCTTTTGGTCTCCCTTGCAAACCTTACTTCATTACTGGCTTTATCTCTTCTATCTCTTGCTCTGCATTCCCTGCAAACAGCATTATATTATATGGCCACGTACTGAAGACTATAAGACAAACGGACGTAGAGCGGAGTCCAAGGCTCTAAGAGATAGGGACTTTTTCCAGCACAGAGCACTGGTTGCGTCAATATTATTGTGTTTTATTAGATATTTTCTTGCTGTGTTTTATTAGTGATTTTCTTGCTTGTCAGTTCGTCCTCAGTAATCAATGTTTCGATTCAGTGACAGTAAAGCCATGTGCACACCTTCAGTATTTTTCGCATTTTTTTTTGCTATAAAAACGTGATAAAAACGCGAAGAAAACGCTCACATATGCCTCCTATTATTTACAGTGTATTCCGCATTTCTTGTGCAAATGTTGCATTTTTTTCCGCAAAAAAATCGCATCGCGGAAAAAAAAGCAACATGTTCATTAAAAATGCGGAATTGCGGGGATTCCGCACACCTAGGAGTGCATTGATCTGCATACTTTCCGCACGGGGCTGTGCACACCATGCGGGAAGTAAGCAGATCATGTGCGGTTGGTACCCAGGGTGGAGACTCTCCTCCACGGACTGGGCATCATATAATTGGTCAAAAAAAAAAGAATTAAAATAAAAAATAGTCATATACTTACCTTCGATGTCTTCCCGCCTCACCGCTGCATGCTGCCGCTTCGGTTCCTGTAGCTGGTGTGCGGTGAAGGACCTGCGATGACGTCACTGTCTTGTGATTGGTCGAGACCGGTCATGTGACCGCTCACGTGACCGCGACGTCATGGAAGGTCCTGCGCGCACATACCATCTATACGAACGGACACCGGTGAGGAGATCAGCTGTCTGTGGGTGAGTATAAGCATTTTTTTTATTATTTTTAAACATTCTATCTTTTACTATAGATGCTGCATAAGCAGCATCTATAGTAAAAAGTTGGTCACACTTGTCAAACAGTATGTTTGACAAGTGTGACCAACCTGTCAGTCAGTTTTCCAAGCGATGCTACAGATCGCTTGGAAAACTTTAGCATTCTGCAAGCTAATTACGCTTGCAGAATGCTAAAAAAAAACGCGAAAAAAAACGGAAAAAAAAACGCAAAAAATAAAATGCGGATTTCTTGCAGAAAATTTCCGGTTTTCTTCAGGAAATTTCTGCAACAAATCCGGACGTGTGCACATACCCTAAGGGTATGTGCACACGTCAGGATTTCTTGCAGAAATTTTCCTGACAAAAAAACGGAAATTTCTGCCAGGAATCCGCATGCGTTTTTTTCGCATTTTTTGACGCGTTTTTGATGCGTTTTTTGTGCGTTTTTTCCCAGATGCATAGAAATGCGGGAAAAACGCAGAAAAAACACAAAATTAATGAACATGCTCATTTTTTTACCGCGATGCGTTTTTTTCGCGGAAAAAACACATCCATGTGCACAAAACATGCAGAATGCATTCTAAATGATAGAATGCATAATGCATGCGCTTTTAATGAGTTTTTATAGCGTTTTTATTGCGAAAAAACACAAAAAAACGCGAAAAAACCTGAACGTGTGCACATGGCCTAAGCAGAGGAAGATGAGCAGGCTAGATCTTATGTAAACCTAAGGCCAGATAGTAGATTGCTAAAGGTACCTTCACACTGAACAACTTAACAACGATAACGATAGCGATCCTTGACGTTGCAGCGTCCTGGATAGCGATATCGTTGTGTTTGACACGCAGCAGCGATCAGGATCCTGCTGTGACATCGTTGGTCGGAGCTAGAAGGCCAGCACCTTATTTCATCGCTGGATCACCTGCTGACATCGCTGGATCGGTGTGTGTGACACTGATCCAGCGATGTGTTCACTTGTAACCAGGGTAAATATCGGGTTACTAAGCGCAGGGCCGCGCTTAGTAACCCGATATTTACCCTGGTTACCATTGTAAAAGTAAAAAAAAAACCACTACATACTCACCTTCTGATGTCTGTCACGTCCCCCGCCGGCGGCTTCCCTGCACTGAATGTGTCAGCGCCGGTCGGCCGTAAAGCAGAGCACAGCGGTGACGTCACCGCTCTGCTTTAGGGCCGGAGCTTACACAGTGCAGGGAAGCGGACGCTGGGGGACGCGACAGACACCGGAATGTAAGTATGTAGTGTTTGCTTTTTTTTACATTTACACTGGTAACCAGGGTAAACATCAGGTTACTAAACGCGGCCCTGCGCTTAGTAACCCGATGTTTACCCTGGTTACTCGGGGACTTCGGCATCGTTGGTCGCTGGACAGCTGTCTGTGTGACAGCTCTCCAGCGACCACACAACGACGAAACAGCGACGCTGCAGCGATCGGCATCGTTGTCTATATCGCTGCAGCGTCGCTTAATGTGACGGTACCTTTAAAGGTAAATGTAAAGCTATCATCCTATTAATCAATTTTTCTACCAGCCTAGGCCCATTGTGTGGATGGAGATAGTAGATCCAGGGGAGCCGTCACCACAGGGGGTCGCACATGCATTCCCAGGTAATGGAATATGCTTTGTTCTGTGAGCTAAAAGGGGAGTGAGAAAAGGACACAGAGGTTGAATCAGACAGTTGTTTGAGTGATCTCTCCCTCTCCATTTGATATACATTTATTTTTTCCATTTTAACAAGTGACTAAGTTCTGTGTTCATCCACCCTGGTCTCTTTCAAATTCTTCCTTTTCAGGATTGTTACGGACTGTGCGGTGAGAATTTCATTTTGCAAAATCTTCTAGCCTTCTTGGTCATTTCTGTACTTTAGAACATCCAGGCATTGGACCTTTCCTACCTTCTTTTTGAGTCCATTAAAATCTGCCTTTCTGAACTCCAACGTTAAAGTCTGAGTCGTCGCTGGTCTTCCTCCTTTTGTAATCCAAAATTCGAGGATAGCATGATCGCTGCCTACTAAATTCCCAGCCACCTTTGCTTCCTCAACCATTTCCTCCCTGTTGGTAAGAATTAGGTTCAAGATTGCATACCCTCTTTTTCTCTCTTCTAAGGGTACCGTTACACAAAACGATTTACCAACGATCACGACCAGCGATACAACCTGGCCGTGATCGTTGGTAAGTCGTTGTGTGGTCGCTGGAGAGCTGTCACACAGACAGCTCTCCAGCGACCAACGATACCGAGGTCCCCGGGTAACCAGGGTAAACATCGGGTTACTAAGCGCAGGGCGGCGCTTAGTAACCCGATGTTTACCCTGGTTACCAGCGTAAACGTAAAATAAAAAAAACACATACTCACATTCCGGTGCCTGCGTCCGCTTCCCTGCACTCCTCCTGCATCCTGTGTAAGCGCCGGCCAAAGCAGAGCCAGAGAGACGTCACCGCTGTGCTCTGCTTTCACTTTACGGCTGGCGCTCACAGTCAGTGCAGGGAAGCAGACGGCCAGGGACCTGACGGACACCGGAATGTGAGTATGAACGTTTTTTTTTTTTTTACATTTACGATGGTAACCTGGGTAAACATCGGGTTACTAAGCGCGGCCCTGCGCTTAGTAACCCGATGTTTACCCTGGTTACAAGCATCACACACACCGATCCAGCGATGACAGCGGGAGATCCAGCGACGAAATAAAGTTTCAAACGATCTGCTAGGACGTACGATTCTCAGCAGGGTCCCTGATCGCCGCTGCGTGTCAGACACAGCGATATCGTATGGATATCGCTGGAACGTCACGGATCGTGCCGTCGTAGCGATCAAAGTGCCAATGTAAGACGGTACCCTAACTTTAGAAAGATAAAGTTGTCAGCAAGAGAAGATAAGAATTTTCATGGACCCAGTGCTCTTGCCTGAGAGAGATTTCCACCAAATAATCACTATGTGATATTTTTTGGAGAACAGAGACAACTGATGTAAAAAGAGTTCATCCATATCTTCAGTCTGTCCAGGTGGCCTATAGTAAACACCCTAAATAGTGTCCTTTCTGTTCTTCTCTCCTTGATTTGTTACCGAAATCGTTTCTACAGAGCTATCAGTCTCTGAAGTTTGGATCTCTGGGGAGATATAAGTTTTCCTAACATACAATCCAACATCTCCTCCCTTCTTGTTAATACTATTTTTAATAAATAAGTTGTAGCCTTCAAGGTTTGTATTCCAAGCATGTGTATCATCCCACCAAGTTTCAGTGATGCCTATAACATCATATCTCTTTTCCTGTGTTAGCAGTTCCAATTCTCATTGTTTGTTTCCCATGCTCTGGGCATTTGTATACACAAATTTTAATTTGTAGTCGGCTTCTCTTGCTCCTCTATTTTCATTCAGAGTTTGTTGTTTTTGTTCTTCCTTTCCACTTCTAACAGCAGAGTTCTCAAAAGAAATAATTAGCTGCATATTTCTTCCTGGCTGTATATTTCCCATCCCATATTGCTCTAATTTAAAGATCTACTGATGAGTGTTGCATGGCATCTACCAAATATGTGTTTTCCTCTTTTCATAAGCTGCAACCCATCTCCAGCAAGGAGTCCATCATACAGGTATTTCACTCCATGGTCAAGAAACCCAAAACATTGCTCACAGCACCATCAATGTTGCCAGTTGTTCACCTGTAGAATCCCATTCAATCTCCTTGGTCCATATTCATCCACTGGGAGGATGGATGAGAAGGCGACCGGCTTTCCGAGTTCCTTCACTTTCCAGCCTAGGTCTTCGTAGTTTCTGCCTATAGGTTCCAGGTCCTTTCTTGCTGTGTCATTTGTTCCTATGTGTATTAATAGTTATACAGTGCCTTGCGAATGCATTCGGCCCCCTGGAACTTTTCAACCTTTTCCCACATATCATGCTTCAAACATAAAGATACCAAATGTAAATTTTTGGTGAAGAGCCAACAACAAGTGGAACACAAAAAACCTACAAGAGAAAAAGTAAGCAAAAACCCTGTTGTAACTAAGTAAAAAAGCAAAAGTGCATTTAAATAACACAGAGTTTTTAGTAATACTGGTTTTTGATCAAAAAATAGCACAAAAGCCATCCCACCGCGACAAGGTAACTCTGATAAGGACAGTCCTACACTGTCTAATATTACACGGAGAAAATAGGAGTCATTAGGTATAAAAATAGTAAATTTATTTGTACTTCAAAAAAAATCAACATACTAAATTCCATTACGTCAAAAAACAAGTGCGTGTCTATAACACCACTTTCTCAAGGGGAATGTAGGTGTTCAGCAAACAGGAACTTTTATGATCCCATGATCAAACATGTGGTACACAGCCAGCCAATCACAGTGGAAAGTCGGCGCGTGCGCTCCGCCCACCCCGGGTCCAGAGCATGAAGCAGAGCCCTCGACCCGCCTGGGCGTCCCATAGTGTCTGGTATTGGCGGTTTATGTGACCCTATATGCCAATTTATAGATTTCTACCTTAAACCTATGGTGGAAACTTTGCCATCATATGTACGCCCTGGATAGGGTCGATGGCATTCTTGTGGATCATGATACACTGTTGGTGACAGCTGATGTAGAGAGTCTCTACACGTGCATTGACCATCAACATGGCTTCGAGGCTGTCCGCCTCTTTCTGGGGGCGTCCGACTGGGATGGCCCTCTGTGTGAATTCGTCCTCGAGCTGCTGCATTATGTCCTTACCCATAATTTTTTTGTCTATAAGGACCAGTTTTACCTACAGAGGCGTGGCACAGCCATGGGCGCGGCCTGTGCGCCCTCGTATGCTAATCTCTTCCTGGGATCCTGGGAGAGATTCCTTTTTGGCGACAAGGGCCCACGGGCCGCTTCCCATGTGCTGTGCTGGCATCGTTATATAATGTTTTCTTTTTGAGGGACGGGACGGTGCAGCAGCTCGAGGACTTTATGGGGACGCTGAATCAGAACTCTTTGAATATCCATCTTACATACACATATGATATTAAAAAAGTGAATTTTCTGGATGTCTCTTTTGAGGTCAACCATGATGGTCGCATCCAGACGGATGTATATCGGAAACCAACATCCGTTAATGCTCTAATTCATGCGTCCTTGGCTCACAATCCATATACGATTAGGGCCGTCCTGGTCGGTCAGTTCTTAAGGATGAGGCGGATTTGCTCATCGGATGCCAAATTTGAAATTCAGGCTACTGATCTTAAATCTAGGTTTTCTGCACGCGGCTATTCCAACAGATGTATCAGGCGAGGCTATCAGAGGGCTAGAGCCACTCCACGTGATGATCTCTTGAAAGCTCCTAGGGTTAGAACACGGCCTGCTAATAATGGGCCAATTAGATTTATTTCCACGTTTAATCATGAGTGGGAGGATATGAGAAAGATACTTAAGAAACATTGGCCCATTTTGGGGGCTGAGCCATGTTTGGGTGCAGTACTTGGTGATGGTCCGTCAATGACCGCTAGGAGATCGAGGAATTTGAAGGATCTTTTGGTTAAAATTCACTATACCCCTACCTTCCGCAGTCTATTTGGCTTGAAAGGTCCCAATTTTGGGTCTGTACCCTGCGGTCACTGTCTGGCTTCCACAAATGTCCTGCGCTGCACCACATTCAGCTCCTCAGATAGTAAAAAACAATTTGACATCAGACATCGTATATCATGTGGCAGTATGAATGTCATATACTATGCCACATGTGGCTGTTCAAAAATTTATATTGGCCTGACGTCTAGAGAGCTAAGAAGGCGTGTGCGTGAGCATGTGAGTATGATCCTTCGTCATTTATGGTACGGGGTATTGATCTGGTCCACTTAGGGATCAGAGGAGATGATTACAAGAAGATGTTGGCGCAGGTGGAGGCAAAGTGGATTGTGGTGCTAGACACTATGACTCCGAGTGGTCTAAATGAGTCCTTATCCTTTTCATCTTTTCTTTGACCTTTTTTGGTTTATTTAATTTTTTTTGCATAAAGTTATATATATTCGTAGTTTATGCTCTTGTCTTCCCACTTCACCCTGTGTTATTTCCGGGTGTGTTAGTTTTTTAAATATTTTTTAATGTTTCTAAAATTTATTTTTATGTTTGTATTTTTTCAGCAGGACATCAAATGATCCATCTTTACTTCTTAATGAAATCTTGGGATGGCAAGGTTATTGACGTGTTGGAAAACATAGCTTGCAGGATCTGCCAATATCTGAACAAATCTGGATTTGATCAATGATATATAACTTTGGACTTATATTTCCTGAGATACCGATATTGTTTTCAATTACTTATGTATATGGTGTATTCATGTTTTATAGCTGTTTTGCCTACCCGGATTTATTGATCTGTAATGTGCTGGCCGTTTTCGGTATATATTCACCTCAGTTGTCTTTTGTGCAGGACTTCGGTTCTGTGTACACACATTTCAAGGGTGTCACAGTGGTGTGCGCATGTGCGCCTCAGCCCTGGCTTCCTGGCATGCAGCGGCGTGTCTGTGTGCCTTGTCCGCATGCGCGGGGACCTATGTCCTTTCTCTCCCCGCGCGTGCGCGGCGATGCTGACACTCTGCTTCATGGTCTGGACCCGGGGTGGGCGGAGCACACGCGCCGACTTTCCACTGTGATTGGCTGGCTGTGTACCACATGTTTGATCATGGGATCATAAAAGGTCCTGTTTGCTGAACACCTACATTTCCCTTGAGAAAGCGGTGTTATAGACACGCAAAACGTGCGTTGGGGTTTTTTTGGGGCATCCACGCCCGGGTTTGGAACCTCCCTTCCTTTGGTAAGCATTTTGTTACTCTCTGGCCGATATACTGATAGAGTGATCTTAGAATCCTGGCTGGCTTTTTTTTTTTTGCTTACCTTCTATGTGCAATATATTACTGCACTTGCACCTTATCTAATGCGATTTTTGCACAGAGTGGGCAGGGGTAATCAGCAGGGTTCCTTCTTTTCTGTTTCAATTTCCTGCAGATATTTGTTTTTTGATGTAATGGATTTAGTATGTTGATTTTTTTGAAGTACAAATAAATTTACTATTTTTATACCTAATGACTCCTATTTTCTCCGTGTGATATATATATTTTGGAGTTGGTTTGCTTTGCTGTTTTGTTTTGGAATGGGCTATTTTTAGGCCCTATTGTAATGATTACAATATGTTATTGAGGTTTTTGTTTCTACTGTCTAATATTAGAACCTTACCATGTGTCAATGTTGACCTCAGTGTGAATAAGGGCAGACAAAAGGACTGGGCCCAACCAGGGAATACCAGACTAGGGAAGACTTCTATACAATCTCTAGCTCAGAAACAGGGAGGCCACACCCCGGCTTGCACAGAATGCAACAATACAAAGAAAAAAAAAAACACAAAAATTGAGCTTATCTTGAGTTGGTACACATGCAGAAGTTAAACGCATGTTCAACAAGTGGAACATTCAAAACAAGCATGTTCAAACAAGTGGAACACAACTGTGAAGTTGAAATTTATTGGTTATTTTAAATTTTTGTGGAAATTCAAAAACTAAAAAGTGGGGCGTTCAATATTATTCGGCCCCTTTAACTTAATACTTTGTTGCGCCACCTTTTGCTGCGATTACAGCTGAAAGTCGCTTGGGGTATGTTTCTATCAGTTTTGTACATCGAGAGACTGAAATTCTTGCCCACTATTCCTTGGCAAACAGCTTGAGCTCAGTGAGGTTTGATGGAGATCGTTTGTGAACAGCAGTTTTCAGATCTTTCCACAGATTCTCGATTGGATTGAGGTCTGGACTTTAACTTGGCCATTCTAACACCTGGATACGTTTATTTGTGAACCATTCCATTGTAGATTTTGCTTTATGTTTGGCATCATTGTCTTGTTGGAAGACAAATCTCCGTCCCAGTCTCCGGTCTTTTGCAGACTTCAACAGGTTTTCTTCAAGAATGGTCCTGTATTTGTAGAAGATGTATTCCATCTTCCCATCAATTTTAACCATCTTCCCTGTCCCTGCTGAAGAAAAGCAAGCCCAAACCATGATGCTGACACCACCATCCATGTTTGACAGTGGGCATGGTGTGTTCAGGGTGATGAGCTGTGTTGCCATTACACCAAACATATCGTTTGGCATTGCTGCCAAAAAGTTCGATTTTGGTTTCATCTGACCAGAGCACCTTCTTCCACATGTTTGGTGTGTCTCCCAGGTGGCTTATTGCAAACTTTAAACAACACTTTTTTTGGATATGTTTGAGAAACGACTTTCTTCTTGCCACTCTTCCATAAAGGCCAGATTTGTGCAGTGTACAACTGATTGTTGTCCTATGGACAGACTGTCCCACCTCAGCTGTAGATCTCTGCAGTTCATCCAGAGCAATCATGGGCCTCTTGGCTGCATCTCTGATCAGTCTTCTCCTTGTTTGAGATGAAAGTTTAGAGGGACGGCTGGGTCTTGGTAGATTTGCAGTGGTATGATACTCCTTCCATTTCAATATGTTCATTTGCACAGTGCTCCTTGGGATGTTTAAAGTTTTGGAAATCATTTTGTATCCAAATCCGGCTTTAAACTTCTCCACAACAGTATCACGGACCTGCCTGTTGTGTTCCTTGGTCTTCATGATGCTCTCTGTGCTTCAAACAGAACCCTGAGACTATCACAGAGCAGGTGCATTTATAAGGAGACTTGATTACACACAGGTGGATTATATTTATCATCATTAGGCATTTAGGACAACATTGGATTATTCAGAGATCCACAGTGAATTTTTGGAATGAGTTTGCTGCGCTGAAAGTAAAGGGGCCAAATAATATTGCACGCCCCACTTTTCAGTTTTTGAATTTCCACAAAAATTTAAAATAACCAATACTTTTTGTTCAACTTGACAATTGTGTTCCACTTGTTGTTGATTTTTCACCAGAAATTTACATTTGGTATCTTTATGTTTGAAGCATGATATGTGGGAAAAGGTTGAAAAGTTCCAGGGGGCCGAATACTTTCGCAAGGCACCATGGCATTCCATACCATGGTGAGTGCTGCATTTCATATTTCCTTGTTCGGATGCACACCACTTATAGCTAAGTTACAACTGGCAGTAATTACCGGTAGAGAGCCAGCTAAATAGCCAGGTAATCACTGCAAGAAAAAGGAGACACATGAAGGAAACACTGCATGCCCCTGACCTGATTGAGCGGTTGGACTGTCACTAACAACACTGACAGCTCAGCATGCCCCAGCCTCGGATTCAACTGGTGACCTACCACCGTACTGACAGCTCAGCACACTCCTGCCCTAGACTGAAAAACTGAACTGTCATTCACTGTGCCCAGACACAACAATAGGTGGGATTGTGACACTGTTAATCACAGCCATGCTCCCGCCGCTTTCTTGAGAGTATACTGAGGCAAATATAGGTTTTTCTGCACAAAGGGAAAAAATTCATTTTGGCACCCCCCTCCTATGCAGAGCTTAAGTGGTTTGAATAATTGTCATGGGACCTCTAATATGCGATATGCATACTTAAATTCATGTGCTGCTTAGCAGCCCTTCCTCATTCTCTCAATGTTCAATGGGAAAAATACAGCCCCTGCATTAATGAGAGAAGCAGGAAGAAAAGCTAGTTGTCACGGTTACACAAGTATGAAAATTGTATACGAGTGATCGTATGATGACTCCTGGAATCGGAGATCAGAGCCAAATCCTGACAGTGAGTATATTACACACTGTTAAAGCTGAGTCACACATAACGATATCGTTAACGATATCGTTGCAACGTCACGCTTTTGGTGACGTAGCAACGATCCCGCTAACGATCTCGTTATGTGTGACAGCGACCAACGATCAGGCCCCTGCTGGGAGGTCGTTGGGGAATGATCAGGACCATTTTTTGGTCGCTGATCACCCGCTGTCATCGCTGGATCGGCGTGTGTGACGCCGATCCAGCGATGTGTTCACTTGTAACCAGGGTAAACATCGGGTTACTAAGCGCAGGGCCGTGCTTAGTAACCCGATATTTACCCTGGTTACCATTGTAAAAATTAAAAAAAAAAACAGTCTGTCATGTCCCCCGGCGTCCACAGGGTTAATACTGCCTTCGGCAGGAGCGCTGCTATGCACGCGCTGCTGCCGAGAGCTTCCCTGCACTGACTGTGTCAGCGCCGGCCGTAAAGCAGAGCACAGCGGTGACGTCACCGCTGTTACTGCCGGCGCTGACAGCGCTCCTGCCGAAAGCAGTTTTAACCCTGTGGACGCCGGCGGGGGAAGTGACAGACATCAGAAAGTATGTAGTGGTTTTTTTTTTTTTACTTTTACAATGGTAACCAGGGTAAATATCGGGTTACTAAGCGCGGCCCTGCACTTAGTAACCCGATGTTTACCCTGGTTACCCGGGTGCTGCAGGGGGACTTCGGCATCGTTGAAGACAGTTTCAACGATGCCGAAGTCGTTCCCCTGATCGTTGGTCACTGGAGAGAGCTGTCTGTGTGACAGCTCCCCAGCGACCACACAACGACTTGCCAACGATCACGGCCAGGTCGTATTGCTGGTCGTGATCGTTGGTAAGTCGTTTAGTGTAACTCCAGCTTTAGCATTAAGCATGTTACAGGGCATAATTTTATAATTAATGCTCCTAACATAAATACAAATGTAGTAATCCTTCACTTGCCAGATGGCACACTACTTATATCACCATTGCCATGTACCATGTTTTCTGTTATGTATTGCTACGTTTACATGATCAGAACCAATAACAGTATGAAAACATCACCAAAACCATCATCAATTCAGAAATACATCACAAGAAACCAACATCAGTACAGAGCTATAAAAGGTACATGAATACATCACCAGAACCAAAATTAGTACAGAAATACAATACCAGAACCAAAATCAGTACATGATTTAATCACCTGAAATACCATTAGCACAACATTAGAACCACTATAAGTACAAGAATACTTCATCAGAACCACCAACAACACATAAATACTTAATCAGAACCACCACCAGTACATGAATACATCACTAAAACCAGCATCAGAACAGGAATGTCACTTAAACCACCATCAATACAAGACTACATCACTAGAACCACCATCCGTACAGAAATACAGTATCAAGACCATGATCATTACATGAATACATCACCAAAACTACCATCAGTCAAGTCAGCCCCATATACAATTGCATCACCTGAGAAGCTCACAGAACTATACACCTAGTTGAAAATATACTTTATTAAATACTCATTAAAACTGCTCAAAGATAAATGTATCAAATATGTAACAATACAAAAAACTACAATATTTCCATACAAGATTATTATTAAAGAAGCACTCCCATCAAAATTGTTATCATCTTAATATATTGCAGTCATCATTTTATATAGCACTGTGTACTTACAATTGCTAATATTGCCCTTCTACCCAGCTAATTCTCCTGCTTTCCATTAGGTCTATGACATCTCACTAGCTGAATCCTTCTAAGCTCTATATAGAAAAGGGAGGTCAATTTTGCAGGGACAAAAAAACTTCCTATTTCTACATAGAAAATATACACTTGATAGTCCTTACTTGTAATGATTACCCATTAATCATGGGCTGCACTTCTTTGAGACAACTTATATACACACATTTTTGTACATCTCATCAATTAATTTTTGTTTCCCAAAATATTTAAAGTGACAAGAAAATAATTTTTAAAATACTGAAATTTATTATTTTATTTATTCATCAGGAAAAAAAAGATTTTAAAATACAGGAACAAATGGTACTGGAAAAATTAAGCTGTTTTTAAAATCCATAAAACTGACTTGTTTTGGCAAAAAAGAATAATTACACTATTATCTTGATTTAATAATGACCATTGTTTATGCAAAATTTAGCTTAATCTCAATCAAAAAGTGCATGTGCAGAAAAAGTGCATTAAATTTAAGTATTTACTGAGCAAAATTTAAAGTGCAGACAAAAAATGGTAAAATCCCATCTGGAAATCTCTAAATAGCTATAGCAATTGCTATTTCCTTGATTAACCACCAGATGGTGATATTGTCTCATGAAAAAGGGTTCACAAGTATATCCAGTTTTTATCATTGCACCAATTCATTACAAGGTAGACTGTATGTATCACAATATTGCCAACGACAACCACTAAATAAACACAACCAATATCTGCCACACTATGTACTCAATGTTGGTTTGTCCCACTGCGATTCTAAATGGCGTTATTTTACCATACTAATAATTTTTATTTATATAGCGCCAACTTATTCCGCAGCGCTTTACAACTTATAGAGGGGACTTGTACAGACAATAGACATTACAGCATAACAGAAATCACAGTTCAAAACAGATACCAGGAGGAATGAGGGCCCTGCTCGCAAGCTTACAACCTATGAGGAAAAGGGGAGACACGAGAGGTGGATGGTAACAATTGCTTTAGTTATTTGGACCAGCCATAGTGTAAGGCTCGGGTGTCCATGTAAAGCTGCATGAACCAGTTAACTGCCTAAGTATGTAGCAGTACAGACACAGAGGGCTATTAACTGCATAAAGTGTATGAGAACATGATACGAGGAACCTGATTATGGATTTTTTTTTTGTTTGTTTGTTTTTAATAGGCCACACAGGGATAGTTAGGTTAATGCGTTGAGGCGGTAGGCCAATCTGAACAAATGCGTTTCTAGGGCACGCTTAAAACTGTGGGGATTGGGGATTAATCGTACTAACCTAGGTAGTGCATTCCAAAGAATCGGCGCAGCACGTGTAAAGTCTTGGAGACGGGAGTGGGAGGTTCTGATTATTGAGGATGCTAACCAGAGGTCATTAGCGGAGCGGAGGGCACGGGTAGGGTGGTAGACTGAGACCAGAGAGGAGATGTAGGGTGGTGCTGAGCCATGGAGTGCTTTGTGGGTGAGGGTAGTAGTTTTGTACTGGATTCTGGAGTGGATGGGTAGCCAGTGTAATGACTGGCACAAGGTAGAGGCATCGGTGTAACGGTTGGTGAGGAATATGATCCTGGCTGCAGCATTCAGGACAGATTGGAGCGGGAAGAGTTTGGTAAGAGGGAGGCCGATTAGTAGAGTTACTAGCATTTTTATAAGGCCCATCAGAAAGGGTGACAACAAAAAACATAGAGCAGAGAAAAGAGAAGAATTAACTGAGTAGAAAAGCAAATGAGCAATTGTAAGTACACAGTGCTATATAATATGATGATTGTAATATATTAAGAGGATAAAAACTTTGATGGGTGCGCTTGTTGAAATCAGGGCTCCAGAGTCTACTAAAGCCATAGGCGCATACCCATCTGACAGGACAATGATTACGTTGGTTTATTTGTCCAGTTTCTTATTTGGGGTAAGAAACTGGATGAATAAGAAACATCATGTCATTCTGATAGGTGTACTAAAATAGAGACAAAGTTCAAAGGACACATAGGAAGCGGGTATTTTTATATACCAAATGTAGACAGGATTATACCACACATAATCCATCTGATGCTGGGATGCCCTATTATATCCTTATACCCTTGAGCTTCATCATTGCAGCATATACTCCACATGACAGCCTATATGGATAAGCTACCGTAAGTACGGTTCACTATGGCAATATGTACTCTCCTTTCTTTTTCATCACGTCATGTTCCATTTAAGAGCTCGCTCACACTGACAAGTGCATACACAAAGGAGTGCAATGCGAGAAAACATCACATTGCACTCTGACCAATGTTAGTAAAGGAATCAGTGCTCATCTGAATTTTTTTTTCTGTGCTTGGATCGGACTGAGAAAAAAATTGCAGCAGGCTGCGATTGCCTGCGAGAATCTGATCGCACTCACCAACTCGCACTCCCTACACTGGAGGCTTTTGATGCTGGTTGGTGGGGGATGCTTCTTTAATGAGGGACAGATGGGTAATTGCATTACTTCCTGGCAGGAAATGAACAATAAGGCACAATTTTTAATACCTTCCCTCCTGCTGTTCACAAGCTGTGATAGGTATGTTTACTAGCAGATGTTTGGATTGGTGATTTATGTGACCTTTGGAGGGGTTTGTCTATTGGCTCCTTATGTAGGTAGTTGTGATTGGTGTATGATTCTGTAACATCAGAACCAAGCTTTTAAAGGCTAAGGTTCTTTATACACTTGTTCATTAAGCCTCTGTCCCCCGATGATGCCAGATCTCTGGTGAAACATGTTGGGGAGCCTTTAGGTTTTACTAGCTTCAGTCAGTCTGTGTTATTGGCAACAATATTAGAGACCAGGAAACCAGCCATAACAATTAAATCACAAAAACCAAAGAGACTATAAAGTGAGGTCCTATATATAGCAGAAAAAAAACCAAGAACCCATAAAAAGTAACTTTTATTAGAACGTCTAAAAATATCACCTGATGTTCCGCCCAACAATCAAAATAATGTGAGGAACAATCACGTCAGGCTTCAGTTATCAGTACTGACACACAGAATAACTAGGTCCTTAACCTCTCAGAATATGAGCTGACTTGATTGGAGAGGTCACTATTATGTAGGGGTCTTACCTTTGTCCCCACAACAAGATTTGATCCATTCTTGTGGATCAAGAATCTTGACCTCTGCATCAGAAAGCTCAAATGGAGAAGGTTCTTTAAAAAGATTGATTTGGCTAGATGCCAACTGGGGATTTCTCCAGATGAATTGTCTGATCTTCGATTGCTCACTGAATTGTCAGAAGAAGGGAGTAGGGCCATCGGTACGGGTCCTTTTACAGATCCAAAAATCAAGAGCACATGTGTGCCTCCATCTACTGATTTTGGGAGCATAGAAATTTTCCATAAACTGGGCACTGAAGAAATCAAAAATATCATCCCTAAATACAACACCACTCATCCAAACTTGTCCTTTACCGAAAGGAAACCCTTGATGGTTTGAGTAACAACAATTCCATTGCTATCAAGCCGTCTGACAAGGGCAGAAACACTGTGATAATGGATAGTGGAAGATATGTGGAGATCTGTCTGACATTACTATCAGCCAGGTCCACATATAAAGTTTTGAGATGGGATCCAACCAAAAAAGTACACTTCGAAGTTAACGCACACCCTAACATGGGCACTACAGGGTAATTCGATCTCATAGAATGAGTTTGATTACCTCCTATCTAAGTTTCCAGTTGTGGCCACTTTCTATGCACTACACTAAATCCATAAGGTAGTTGATCCCCTTAAAAGATGACCGATCGTCTCTGGGATCGACTACATGTCCCAGAATCCCACTGTCTATTTAGACAAACTACTCAGACCTTTTGTGTTAGCCCTCCCCTCGCATTTAGGGGATTCCACGGATCTGCTTAACAAGTTGGAAGGAATCTCCATTGATCCTAATACCATCATTGCCTCCATAGATGTAGAGGTGTTATATAGTAGTATCCAGCATATAGACAGCCTAAATGCCATCAGATATTTCTTTGGAAGAAGGGGTATTCATCTGGGGTCACACAATTGGTTTCTTTTGGAGCTACTGGGATTCATACTCCAGCATAATTTCTTTGTTTTTGACGGGAGGTTTTACCACCAGCTCAGGGGCACAGCGATGGGGAGCCCCCTGTGCCCCCACATATGCCAACTTGTTCCTGGGCTGGTGGGAGGACACGTGTGTGTTCAGGGATGAGGACGTTGTCTGGTGCCCGAAGATATTATTCTGGGGGCGCTATATTGGCGACATCTTCGTCCTTTGGAAGAGTTCACGAATAGAGTTGAGCTAATTTGCTCGGGTCCCCGCTTATTCGGTAAGCCTGTTTGTTGGGCTTTACATGCATGCGTCATGACTGTCACACAGCCGCGACATATGCAGCTGCAGAGTCGAACAGCTGATCAGCTGGAGCGATCCAGGAAACCGGATTCCCTCTGCAGCTTATTCAGTAAGCACTATAGCTTGCCGAATAAGCAGGGACCTGAGCAAATGCGCTCAACTCTATTCACGAACCATCTCAATATTAATGATCACATGGCCTTTCGTTCACCTACGAGATAGGTGGTGATCACATCGCATGTATCTATCTCTAGGACCCTGGATGTCTCTCTTAGCACCTCTATTTTCCAAAAACCTAATGCAACAAATAGCCTTCTCAGGTGGGAAAGTCACCACCCACTTTCACTGAGAAGAGGAATTCCAAAGGGACAGTTTCTCAGACTGCGGAGGAATTGCTCATCACTCTCTAATTACAAGACCCAATCCATGGTCCTACATTACCGATTCAGGGAAAGGGGTTATCCAACAGATGTAATCAACTCTGCTTGCAACTTTGTTCTGGATAGCAACAGATCCTCACTTCTTATCCTGAAAAAGCAGGATGACTCAGACTCCATCACACATCTAATTGGTATAATAATAATAATAATAATAAATAATCTTTATTTTTATATAGCGCTAACATATTACACAGCGCTTTACAGTTTGCACACATTATCATCGCTGTCCCCGATGGGGCTCACAATCTAAATTCCCTATCAGTATGTCTTTGGAATGTGGGAGGAAACCGGAGTACCCGGAGGAAACCCACGCAAACACGGAGAGAACATACAAACTCTTTGCAGATGTTGTCCAAGGTGGGATTAGAACCCAGGACTCCAGCGCTGCAAGGCTGCTGTGCTAACCACTGCGCCACCGTGCTGCCCTGGTATATATGATAACCAACAAAATAGTGATGGAAATCCTCAAAAGACATTGGCAAATTTTAAGATCGGATCCAGATTTATCCCCTCTTGTCCATCAGTAACTTATAGAAGGGGAAAATCAGTAAAGAATTACGTTGTACATAGCCACTTTGTTCCCCTCAAAAAAGCAAGCACTTGACTTGCTAATAGGACACTGGGTACCATTTTGCCGCTGCATCTGTTTTTCTTTGCTTTGCAACGAACAGATGTTATAAAATGCTATTTATTATATGTAGGTTTAAACTTTTCATATTAGATGTCTTATATATCAACCCTGCTTTACATAAAGGCACTTGGTGGTGATAATCCTTTATGCCCCTTGAATGGGATTAGTCACGTCATGCTGTGTCAATGGAATAAGCAATTATGCTCCATCCTCTCAGACATGCATCAAAATGTACCTTAGTGGCCATTTGGTGCCTCACTAATTGGGGGTAGGCGCTTTGCTGATAACTCGGACCACATCTATGGAGCGCATTGTGTTCCATATGTATACAAGCGGTCCGACACAGGAAGTGAACTCACTACTACTCTGACGTCATTTCCTGACATTGGAAAGCACTCTCTCGTTCCAGTCCGGAAGCGGTCCTTCTTTTAAAAAGTGAGCAGTGAGCAGTAAGCATCCCACGCAGCACACGCTATTATTTGTGGCCAAGCAATCCCTCGATGAACCCCAGTGCTGCTGAAGGGAAATGCGTTGGGACATTGGAAGCGACAGTCTCTGATGGATTGGGCTTCAGACAGAATGCTGTAAACTCACCACATATCACAGGATGAGTACTGAATCTCTCTTTTGTCTCTAATATAAGCCATGCATGCTAGCACTTATATATGTGCTGATAACTACATTGGATATTTGTGCTTCCACTGTGAAGCTGGCATGCACATTTTTTAGTGTGACAGTTATTGAGGGTTGGAGAGTGGGGGTTACATGCATGTACATTATTGTTGACATTATTGTTTATATTATGTTCACTTTTTTCTTTGTATTTTGGTGATACATGGACAAATACTGTATTCTGGGATCTATACCATTGGGTCACCATATGAAATGAATAACTGATGATAGCTTATTACATCCATTTCTAAGTGGACAGTCCATTGCATCCACCTTTAGAATTTTCTAGGGATCCCATATCACAATGAACATTTATGTGAGTTATGCCATCTGGTCCCAGTAATTTTTGAAACATTGATTATTATTTTATCTCTCCTGTAAGGGGCTGGACCAGGGCTGCAGTTATGGCCGAACACTCTGGTGTATCTGTGCCCTGGTCTCCCAATACATGAAAACATTGTCCATTACTTTGTGTACCTGTGGCTCCACTCTCTGCGCCATCAGGGTCACCTCTGTTTCGCTGTAGGTTCCCATCAGTCGGCGTAATAAAGATTGAGACACAGTCCTTTTCAACTTTCAAATAAACAACTTTACTGTTAGCTTTAAGCAGCACATCCAGATTCTTCACAGCATTTACAACAGGATCAGCATTACACATCTCTTCTTCTTTCCCTATATCTCCCTTCCTATCATACAGCACACACCAGGGTCGGACCATGACACACACGGTTCCTCAGCGCCCTCCCATTTCAGCATATAAGCTGCCACATTCTAGGGCTACCTGTTCCCGCGTACTGCCTTCTTTCCCACTGCTGTACTGTCCTCCTTCTCGTAATCAAACAACGTTGCATGGTAGCTGCTAATGTCCTGGGCACTTAAGCCTGTGTGGACTGTCTGGAAATGTTCCTTCTCTAAAGGTACCTTCACACGAAACGACTTTGTAACGATATCGCTAGCGATCCGTGACGTTGCAGCGTCCTGGCTAGCGATATCGTTTAGTTTGACACGCAGCAGCGATCAGGATCCTGCTGTGATGTCGCTGGTCGCTGAATAAAGTCCAGAACTTTATTTGGTCGTCCGATCGCCGTGTATCGTTGTGTTTGAAAGCAAAAGCAACGATACCAGCGATGTTTTACACTGGTAACCAGGGTAAACATCGGGTTACCAAGCGCAGGGCCGCGCTTAGTAACCCGATGTTTACCCTGGTTACCAGCGTAAAAGTAAAAAAAACAAACAGTACATACTCACCTGCGCGTCCTCCAGCGTCTGCTTCCTGACACTTACTGAGCGCCGGCCCTAAAGTGAAAGCACAGCGGTGACGTCACCGCTGTGCTGTTAGGGCCGGAGCTCAGTCAGTGTCAGGAAGCAGACGCTGGGGGACGCGCAGGTGAGTATGTACTGTTTGTTTTTTTTACTTTTACGCTGGTAACCAGGGTAAACATCGGGTTACTAAGCGCGGCCCTGCGCTTAGCAACCCGATGTTTACCCTGGTTACCCGGGGACCTCGGCATCGTTGGTCGCTGGAGAGCGGTCTGTGTGACAGCTCCCCAGCGATCAAACAGCGACGCTGCAGCGATCGGCATCGTTGTCGCTATCGCTGCAGCGTCGCTTCGTGTGAAGGTACCTTTAGCTGCAGCTGACCCCTCCTACATTAACTAGCTCCTAACTGTCAAATTCCCATCTAGTACTATGTACACTATTCTAAAGTACTCTATCTAATGGGCAAACTTCAGTATTACACTTTCCCTATATAACAAGTACAAGCAACATAACATTATATACATTAAGCACATAACAGCAATAATAACTTTATCACAGGAGAAGGGGATAGAATATTAAATGTACCGCCACATCCCCTACACTCCCATCATACTCTATTTTACTACACATTAGGCTTAAGGTACAACAGGGACTTTAGGGCTAGCCACTGTGGAGTGGCAGCGCCATACCATGGAAACTTAGGGTGCCAACCTCCACTGTAAGGTAGGGCATCCACCAAAGGATTTATAGGGCTTATTAGCCCACATATTGTGATTTTCTTTCTCTGAAATCAACTGAGAGTTTCCTTAGCTGTGTACTAGAGATCATTGTCTTCCTGAAATGTCCACCCTCATTTCGTATTCATCATTTCATCATCCTGGTAGATGGCCCAGATTTTTTCAAGAATGTCTTGGTACATTTGTCCATTCATTCTTCCTTCAATCATATGAAGTTTCCCAGTGCCGCATGCTGAAAAACAGCCCCACACCATGATGTTCCCACCTACAAACTTCACTGTTGGTATGGTGTTTTGGGTTTGATATGTAGTGCATTTTGGCCTCCAAACATGGTGTGTTCAAAAGAGTTCAATTTTTGTCACATCTGATCAGACTATATTCTCCCACTATTGAAGCGATGGCCGGGGGACCACCACGGTGCAGGAAGACTACTGTACACAAGATGAGGTGCAAACAACAAAGGATAGATTTATTGGGAAACAGGAAATGGAAAGGACAAGGAAGGTGCAAACAGGGGTCTACAATAACAAAAGATAATGCACATGAGTCAATTTGTCTGTAAATAGCACAGAGATTGAGCAATTGCAAACTCAGAATCTATCTCACAAGCAACTTTACACAATAAAAACATATATCGTTGCTACTCTGCATATAATCTCCCTGGCCTTTACTACGCAGGCCGCACGGCTACCGTGCTCTAACTACTGAAGCCTGTGCTAGGCCCTAACTGGTGCACCAGACAGGAACAGACTCACGGTGATGTTGGGGACACAGGTCCAGTCCCAGGGGGCCCCCAAAGTCCAGAACGGTGGTGCGCACAGATTCCTGTCGGCTCCGTAAAGCGTGGCCTTCTCTTTGCTCCTGGAAACCGTAAGTCCCCTTCTCCGTATCTTCGTGGCTCCGCAAACCAGCACAGAGCAGCCACCCTTCGCTGCAACCGGGAAAGTCTATTTAACAATCGCAGTTTGTCTCAAGCTGTGTAATCTTTCTTGCAACCAACGACTCTTCCTTGCAGACAGAATAGCTCACAGTTCTCTCAGTTCCCTCTGGAAACTTCTTCTCTCTCGTTGCTCAGCTCCACCTCCTCCACACAGCCCCGACCAGTCCATAGCAAACACAAGAGTAGGGGAGAACAGCAGAACATACCATCACATAAGACAAGGGGATGCAGCCTCTTAAAGTGACAGCGTGTTTCTTATTATCCATAACAGCACCACCCTCTTACATGCCTCCCTTCTTAATGATGATCGTCCTCGGCCATCACAGCTTCAGGGTAAAAGTGTAATGGAGGAGGCAACAAAGGTATATAAACAGACAGAGCACACTGTTCTACATATCGGACTGGTGGAACCCCTGCATTAGACCTCTGGGATCTCCGAAGCTCTTGGCTGTCAGGCAAGGCTTGACTATCTTCCAGAGTAACACTTGTTGCAGGGGACATTGTGCGCTCTTGTCTGGTCTCATCCTCACATGGCGGTACTGGTACATCCATGAGATTACCGCCTCGGGGCGGCTGAGGACCCCCTACTGTGTCAGGGACGGTCCACCACTCATCATCGATTTGGACATCAGGCATGACAGATTCAGGAAGTGGAGTGGCACCTCCAGGCAACAATGGCACAGAACAGACCTCAGACCGGCAAGGCCGCAGCATATTTCTGTGAAGTACTCTAGGGGTGGATGACCCATCTTCAATCTGTACCTTGTAGACAGGGCCGTTAGCATACACTCGCTCGATAACCTTGTACGGCTGTACTTCCCATCTCTCACTTAGTTTTCCCTTAGGGTGTCTCTCTCTGACCAATACCCGGTCTCCAGGTTGAAGCGGTAACTCTTGAGTCGGTTTGCGGGCCGTATGTTCTTTCCCTTGCAGTTGCTGACCCGCCAACCGCCGTATCGTTTGCAAACGTTGCCGATGCTCTTTCACCCATGAGGTGACATTTCGCTCCATCAGCTCCTCTGGCTGTTCCAGATTCAGCTCAATGATCTCTCGTCCAGCTCTTCCAAACAACAGTAGATAGGGGGTATAACCCGTGGTGGAGTGGACCCGATTGTTGTAGGTCCAGACCAATTCCGGCAGATAGTCTGGCCAACGCACCTTCAAGCTCCATTGCCTTGAGGATGATAAGGGGTGGTCCGGGACCGCTCGATGCCATACATGCGATACAATTCTTTCATCACCTTGCCTTGGAAACACGCGCCTTGGTCGGAGTGGATGCGCTTTGGGCACCCATACACCCGGATGAAGTCTTGGCAGATGGCTCGCGCCGCCGATTCCGCAGTCTGGTCTCTAGTCGGAGTTACTACTGCGAACTTAGAAAAATGGTCGGTCATCACCAAACAATATTGCGGCCCCCGGGCCGAGTGTCCCACGAGGAGATAGTCGATCATCAAGACTTCCAATGGCTCCTTAGTTTGTATGGTCTGGATGGGTGCCCTCTGTTCAGTACTCTTAATGAGGTCACATACTCGACACTGCCGGCAAACCTCTTCCACCACAAGCTCCAACCGAGGACAATAGACATGCCGCTGCAACCATTGGTAGGTCTTTGTGGAGCCAAAGTGCGCTCCGAATTCATGGGCTTCTTTAGCTATTTCTTGAGCCATTCTTCCTGGGATGACCACTTGCCACCTTAATTCCATATCTTTTAGCTGTTGCTTCTTACGATATAGTACTGACTCTCGCACTTCCAGTCTATCCCACTGGTGCAACACACTCCTCGTTTCAGAGTCCAGATTATCTCTCTCTTGTTTGACAGGCTTCCGCTTTTGCGTTACCCACCATTTCATCTGTCTCAGCCCTTCGTCTTCATCCTGAATGTGCCCCCATTCTTCATTGGTTCTTCCCAGGGACCGAGGTAAGGCGCAGGCCTCCCTTCTTGACTGGGCCACAACCATCAGGGGCTTGAACTTATTAAAGTCTGGGGTTTCCTCCTCTTCGAGTTGTTCGTCAAGATCCCCCACTGGAGTCTCCACAGGCACTCTGGACAGCCCATCCGCATTTGCATTTTCGGTAGCAGAGCGATAGCGGATAGTAAAGTCGAACTTGGCCAGGCGAGCCATCCACCGTTGTTCTAAGGCCCCCAGTTTAGCATTCTCAAGGTGGGCCAGGGGATTATTGTCTGTTCAAACTTGAATTTTTGTACCTGTTAGGAAGCCTGCAAACTTTTCTATCATGGCCCACACCAGAGCCAGGAGCTCTAACCGGAAGGAGCTGTAATTGTGAGGGTTTCTTTCGCTGTCTCGCAGGGACCTGCTAGCATACCCGATGACTCTCTCATGTCCATCCTGTATCTGAGAAAGTACTGCACCGAGTCCATGTAGGCTACCATCGGTGTACAACAGGAACGGTTGATCGAAGTCTGCGTAGGCCAAAATCGGGGCCGAAGTAAGGGCATTCTTTATAGCCTGGAAGGCCTCGTGTTGTCCCTGTGCCCAGGGGATGCGCTGGGTCTTCGGCACTCCAGCGGTCCCCCTCAGCAACTCATTGAGAGGACCGGCCAGCTTCGCGAAGTCTTTAACAAACCGACGGTAGTAGGTAGTACCCCGCGAGTCCCAGGAAGGCCTGGAGTACTCTCACTGTTTGAGGGACTGGCCACTTCTGGATAGCAGCCACTTTTTCTGGCGAGGGTAGAACTCCATCTTGTGACACAATGTGACCTAGGTACTCGATCTCCCTCTTGAAGAAGTGGCATTTCTTTGGCTTCAACTTCAGGTTATGAGCACGCAATCTTCCGAGTACCTGTCCATGCCGGGCAAGGTGGTCTTCGAAAGAGGATGAAAACACAATAATGTCATCCAGGTAGATCAGGGTAGCCTCGAAATTTAAATCTCGGAAAAGTGTTTGGATCAGCCGTTGAAAGGTGCCTGGAGCATTGGAGAGCCCGAAGGGCATCCGATTAAACTCGAACAGTCCCATAGGGAGGATGAAGGCAGTTTTCTCTCTGTCTTTCTCTGCCACGGCTACTTGCCAATATCCGCTTGCTAGGTCCAGGGTGGAGAAGTACTTGGCTTTCCCCAACGCTGTCAAGGATTCTTCGATGCGGGGCAACGGATACGAGTCTCGAACAGTGCAGGCATTGAGTTTTCTGTAATCTACACAGAACCGGATGGTCCCGTCCTTTTTCTTGACGAGCACCACGGGGGCTGCCCAAGGGCTCTGACTACTCTGCACCACTCCGGAATCCAGCATCTGCCTCAGTAATGTTTTCACCTCTTGGTACATTTTGGGCGGGATCTGCCGGTATCGTTCTCGAATTGGACGAGCTTCCCCAGTCGGGATCTCATGCGTGATGGCTACAGTACAGCCGAAATCTTCGGCATGACGAGCGAATGCGGCCTGATTCTTCCACAGCATAGTTTCTATCGCTTGCACACGCTCAGGGCCCATAGCCTTCACATCCACTTCCATTTGCTCAAGGATGACCCGTCCACTCCACTCCGGGGATGGTGTCTCTTCGTCTTCCGCAGCAACTGCTAGGGTCCACCCCACGCCTTCTTTCGGTGATAAAGACATCTCCTTCTGACTCACCACTTCACCCTTATGCAGGTACACCAGGGCCAGATCTGTCCCTCATGGCAAGGCGACCTCCCTGGGGCTCACATTCAAAGCTCTTATGGGGACATGTCCTCGCTGGACCACAGCTATTGTACGAGCTATCATGACTTCTTGATCCACTCCTCCGCCTACCACAGGCTGAACAATCACTTCCAATCCATCAAGGTTGCGGTGAGTCCCCACTGGAAGGTACACTATAGTTTCTTGCTCGGGAGGTAGGATTACAGGTTCTTTCCCAGGAGCCCGGATGGCCCCTACCGTCTGATAAGATGGCACACTCTTCTGCCTCCCACAGACGCGGATCAGTCGTTGAAGGGCTTCTTGAGTAGGCTTATGTGGGGTAGCCTTCTTCCAATATCCAGGTCCCCGTTTGGTAAACATAATCTGGTCGAGTTCATGTAGGATATTCATTCCCAGTACTACAGGCACATCTTTCTTGACAGGCTCAGGGACTAGTAGGATCCCTTTTCTTCCAACTGCTTGTCCACAAATTCGAATATTCATCCACACGACCCCTGTGACCGGAATCGGTTGTTGGTTGGCAGCAAACAAGCGAATCAATGTCTCTTTTTCTGGCTTGGCCAGGTTCTGGAAATGCTGCTTGAAGTACGCTTCTGACATCGTTGTCACTTGGGACCCGGTATCTACCAGGCAATCCACCAGAATTCCTTCAAATTCAGCAAGTAGGATGGGGCTCCCAGCAATCAAGTGTTCATTATGATATGGAGCGGCCTCTCTTCTCGCCTCCCCCGCAGAGTGCCGCACTACCGCGGGGGTTGGTAGTTTAATGGCGGCCTCCACTGGCCTTGGGTATAGTTCCGACAGTCTCTTGCAAGGTGCCCCCGTCCTCCACACTCCCAGCATTGAATGCCTCCCCCTCGCCGAGGAGTACTTCGAGCCTGTCCTCGTGCCGCCGATGCCTGACGGGAGGGGGCTTGTTCCCACTGATCCCTTGTCGATCGGGCCGAAGGATGATTGCATGAGTATGGTGGGTCAGTCTCTTGTAGTTCCCCCACTCTCTGCTCCATCTGAGTCAGCTTCCCTTGCATGTTAACAAGGGACCGCTGCAAGTCTTGCACTACCTGGACCAGCACTTCTTGATGGTTTGAGTCCCCTCTGGAATTGGTGCCCTGGACACGCATCACTCCATACGCATAGCTTTCTTCTTTACTTCGGGCCACTGTTTCCGCCAGGACTTGATGAAACGTAAGGGCTGGATCTGCCCGGACCCGTTCTGACAGTGCTTGCCTCAAGGATGTGCTGTGTAGTCTCAAAATGAATTGCTCCCGGAGTATCCGGTCTTTAGAGCCCATGCTGCCAAATCCATCTGCCTCCTTTCTCTGCACCTCTTCGAACACTTCTTGCAGTGCTGTTGCATACTGAGAAATTCCTTCTTCTTCCCGCTGCAGCCTAGAGAAAAATTTGGCGCGAAGATGCCCCGCGCTAGCAGTCTCGCCGTAGATCTCTTCCAGGAACTTCACTAGCTCCTTCAGGGTACTGCGGGTGAGTTCTGGTTGTAGGCAGACATTTCTGCGGGCTTCCCCATCTAGGACAGTTAAAGCAATGTCCACTTCGAGGTCTGAGCTTATGTTATAAATCTTCAGGGTGCATTGCAGCCGGGACACCCATTCGGACAGTGGCATATTCTTGCCGTCAAACTTTGGGAGCACACTAAATATGGTGCCCATAGGGAGTGTCCTTGCAGGGGTTCCACCAATGCCCACAGCATCCCCATTAATGTTAACATTCCCGCCATTGCTGTCTGCTGCCTCCATCTTGATGACAGTACCCTGCTCGCAGCGCCACTTGAAGCGATGGCCGGGGGACCACCACGGTGCAGGAAGACTACTGTACACAAGATGAGGTGCAAACAACAAAGGATAGATTTATTGGGAAACAGGAAATGGAAAGGACAAGGAAGGTGCAAACAGGGGTCTACAATAACAAAAGATAATGCACATGAGTCAATTTGTCTGTAAATAGCACAGTGCTTGAGCAATTGCAAACTCAGAATCTATCTCACAACCAACTTTACACAATAAAAACATATATCGTTGCTACTCTGCATATAATCTCCCTGGCCTTTACTACGCAGGCCGCACGGCTACCGTGCTCTAACTACTGAAGCCTTTGCTAGGCCCTAACTGGTGCACCAGACAGGAACAGACTCACGGTGATGTTGGGGACACAGGTCCAGTCCCAGGGGGCCCCCAAAGTCCAGAACGGTGGTGCGCACGGATTCCTGTCGGCTCCGTAAAGCGTGGCCTTCTCTTTGCTCCTGGAAACCGTAAGTCCCCTTCTCCGTATCTTCGTGGCTCCGCAAACCAGCACAGAACAGCCACCCTTTGCTGCAACCGGGAAAGTCTATTTAACAATCGCAGTTTGTCTCAAGCTGTGTAATCTTTCTTGCAACCAACGACTCTTCCTTGCAGACAGAACAGCTCACAGTTCTCTCAGTTCCCTCTAGAAACTTCTTCTCTCTCGTTGTTCAGCTCCACCTCCTCCACACAGCCCCGACCAGTCCATAGCAAACACAAGAGTAGGGGAGAACAGCAGAACATACCATCACATAAGACAAGGGGATGCAGCCTCTTAAAGTGACAGCGTGTTTCTTATTATCCATAACAGCACCACCCTCTTACACTATTTCAAAAGTTTGTCTAAATGTTGATGAGGAATTGGTAAATGTGCCTGAATATGCTTTTTGTTCAGCAATAGAGTTTTGCATGGTTAACATACATACATGCCATGGAGGTTGAGTGCATTACTTAGTTTCCATTGAAACAATTGTATCTGCTGATTCAAGATCTTTCTGTAGCTCTCAACAGGTGTTTTTTTTGGCTCCTTGACAACTCTTCTGATAATTCTTTACACTCCTCTGTCTGAAATTTGCAGGGAGCACATGGTCGTGATCGGTGTGTTGTTAAATTACATTCTTTCTACTTCCGGATAATGGTCCCAAAAATGCTCACTGGAACCTTCAATAGTTTAGAAATTCTTCTGTAACCAATATCTTCAGTATGTTTTCCAACAATAAGGTAGCAAAGGTCTTGAGGCAGTTCACATGTTTTACCCATCATGAGATGTTTCTTGTATGGCACCTGGTAATGAGACACCTTTTTATAGGCCATAAGTTGAACCAGATGATATTTTTCAGTAAGTGGCAGGATCGCTTTCTAATTACTGATGGATTTCAGCTGGTGTCATGACTTTCCATAGCTTTTTGTACATCTACTTGGTCAGGTGTCCAATATTTTTTCCCGGTGTCATTTCTCATTGTTACACATAACTTGATTTTTGGGTATCTATGATTTGACTTCTTTGACTGTGTGTATTGGATGGAATGTAACCGACATCTGGTGACAATTTCATTTAAATAGCACCTTTACAAATATATTTACTTAGAAAATTGATGACGTGTTCCATATTTATTTAACCCGTATTATGTATGCATGTGTGTATGTATATACAGTGGGTAAAATAAGTATTTGGTAAACTGTCGGTTTTCCAAGTTCCCCCACCTACAAAGAATGGAACTGTAATTTTTATTGTAGGTGCACTTCAACTGTGAGAGATAACCTAAAAAAAAAATCACATTGTATGATTTTTAAATAATTCAATAGCATTTTATTTAATGAAATAAGGATATAATCACCTACCAACCAGCAAGAATTATGTCTCTCACAGATGTTAGTTTTTCTTTAAGAAGCCCTCTTACTCCGCACTCATTGTCTGTTTGAACTTGTTACCTGTATAAAAGACACCTGTCCTCACAGTCAATTACACTCCATCTTCTCCACCATGGCCAAGACCAAGGAGCTGTCTAAAGACACCAGGGACAAAATTGTAGACCTGCACAAGTCTGGGAAGGTCTACAGGACAATAGGCAAGCAGCTTGGTGAGAAGGCAAAAATTGTTGGCACAATTATTAGAAGATGGAAGAAACACAAGATGATTCACAATCTTCCTCGGTCTGGGGCTCCATACATGATCTTGTGGTAAGCATGATTCTGAGAAAAGTCAGGAATCAGCCCAGAACTACATGGGAGGACCTGGTCAATGACCAAAAGAGAGCTGGGATCATAGTCTCAAACATTACCAGTGTTAGTGACACACTACACCGTCATAGATTAAAATCCTGCAGGGCATGCAAGGTCCCTCTATCATGCCAGCACATGTCCAGGCTCATTTGAAGTTCACCAATGACCATCTGGATGATGCAGAGGAGGCATTGAAGAAGGTCATGTGGTCAGATGTGACCAAAATAGAACTTTTTGGTATCAACTCCACTCGCTGTGTTTGGAGGAAAAAGGATGAGTACAACCCCAAGAACTCCGTCCCAACCGTGAAGCATGGTGAGGGAAACATACTTTTTATGTAAAGGGGACAGGACGACTGCACCGTATTGAAGGGATGATGGATGGGGTCATGTTTCGCAAGATTTTAGCCCACAACCTCCTTACCTCAGTAAAAACATTGAAGATGGTTCGTGGCTGGGACTTCCAGAATGACAATGACCAGAAACACACAGCCAGGGCAACTAAAGAGTGGCTCCGTAAGAAGCATTTCAAGGTCCTGGAGTGGCCTAGCCAGTCTCCGGACCTGAACAAAAAAGAAAATCTTTGGAGGGATGTGAAACTCAATGCTGCCCAGTAACAGCCCCGAAATCTGAAAGATCTGGAGAAGATTTATATGGAGGAGTGGGTGGAAATACGTGCTGCAGTGCATGCAAACTCGGTCAAGAACTACAGGAAACATCTGTAATTTCAAAGATTTCTGTACTAAATATTAAGTTCTGTTTTACTGTTGTATCAAACACTTATTTCACGCAATGAAATGCAAATTAATTATATAAAAATCATACAATGTGATTTTTTGTATTTTTTTAAGATTCTGTCTCACCATTGAAGTGTACATACGATAAAAATTAGACCTCTCCATTCTATGTAGGTGTGAAAACTTGCAAAATCGGCATTGTATTAAAAAATACTTACTCTTTCCACTGTATATGTACAGTATATGTGTATATATATATATATATATATATATATATAATATAATATGTATATGTATATAAGTATATATGTTTAATACATACACAGTTGCATGTAAAAGTGTGAGCACTCCTTGTTAGGGCTGGCGGAACGCACCGAGTAAATATAGAGATGTTATTTGGTGCGTTCGCAGCCGAGCGGGCAAACCGTGCAGGAAAAGAACCTGCTGCTGGCAAATGGCGGCACTATGTGGCAGTAGAAGTGAACTCTGTTGCTTCACAGAGTTGCTAAAAAGAAAGGACTGTGTCCTGTTAAACTTCACAGGAATACACAGTAACTGCTGGATAGCAGTTTGTGGTCACGCAGTCAAGGAGGCAATCATACAATCTCCTCACCGGAGGAGCCGGTATTCTAAGTGGCTTATTTCATCCGGGGCCCTGAAAACATACACACAATCTCCTCACCGGAGGTGCCGGTATTCTAAGTGGCTTATTTCACCCGGGTCCCTGAATACACACAAGAGTGACCACATTGGTGCAAAACTCATGACATGAATTGATACTAGTGCATGGCCATGCGGCCATGCGAACCTTTTATAGCTGCAGCAAGTACAGGGCCTTCCTAGAAGGACCAATGAGAGGCTGCCACAGAGCCTGAGCAACTTCAGGACCTTCCTGGAGAACCAATGGGTTTTGCTGCATGTGACCCTCGATCTCCAATGAGAGATCTTACCCTGGGCATGATCAGAAGGGAAAAAGCTGGACTTAGTCCCAAAAGCGTCTGCTTGCCGCTGCCCAGAGTCAGACTGAGTGAGACGCTGGGACAGACATCTCCGCTGAGCAGGCTCCACTGCGGCAGGAGAAGAATGGGAGACCGCAGCAGAGATGGCCCGAGATTCCCCCTGTGCAGAGGTGGGAACTCGACCCCTAACACTCCTGGTCACAATTTCTGTTATTGCAGACAGTTACGCCAGTTGAAAATGAAATAATTACTAAAAGTCCTAAAGTTAAAGATGACACATTTACTTTGCAATTAAGGAAAAAAAAAATATATGTACTGTCATTTTTTACATGTTAAAAATTACAAAAAGGAGAATAGGCCAACAAAAAAGTTTGGGTACCCTTGGAGATTTGTGTGCTCAGATAACTTTGACCAAGGTTTCAGACCTTAAAGGGAACCTGTCACCCCCCATGGCATTTTTAACTAAAAGAGCCAGCTTGTGCAGCAATACTGCTGCATTCTTTCAAGGTGGCTCTTTTATTTGGGGTCCTGTTGGAGACAACATGGACAATGCACGTATCATAGAAATCACTGAGATATATTGCATTTTAAAGAGTGCTGAATATTTCCTGGACTCTGTTAATGAGATAAACCAGATACAAGACTGTGTAAAACTATTAGGTGGTCAGGCCTGTGTTGTTTTGTGTGATGTCCTTTGTTTCAGTGATAAGGCAGAGGTGCATTTACATACTAAATGAATATTAGCCCTCCAACCTAATGGAGGATATAGGTGTACACTGTGGAAATCTTGAATGAATAGCCTCTATCCTGTTTGTGACCTATCATTATCTACATATGTACACAACTCCTGTGGGTTTCCATTATAAGCCAGTGGTCCTGAGATAGACATCCTGTCTTCGGCTTATGGATATGTATATTGATACACAATGCCTGTGGTGTTTGGGTGATAAACCATTGTTCTTTGAATGGACATGTTGGAGCCAGCCCAAATGGAGTTGAACCTGTCCTACACAAGAACTTTCTTCCCAAGTACCAGGATGCCATCTGCAGGAAGGTGATGATTACTGCAGCCAATGACAGTGTTCACATTGCCAGAAGACGATTGGACATTTGCCACAGAAGATACCGGAAGCAAGGGTGGAGTCATGGCTTGTATGTGGGTGTGGATGTGTATTGGTTTAATATATATGTAAGGATCAGTAATGTATCCTCTTTTTCCCACATCCCAGTTTTCTCTACCCTCTCCTATTACCCCTTCCCTTTAATTTACCCTTGTCCCTTAGTTAGACTTCCTTTATGTACGTCATTGTAAATACCTTGTTTGTAATAAACCCCCTTTTAAAGATCCAGTAGTTCTTGTTAATTAGTATTAACTGGCACCCCAAAACTTAGCAGATTCTACAGGTCCCTTCCAACGCTGAAATAATCGTTTTTAGAATTTGCCCGCCATACCTGTACATGATGGGAACTTACAGTGCAGGCATCGGGGACGTAAATGAATGCAGAGGAGTCGGCGCACAGAGGAAATGAGTGATGGCTGGGAGGCGTTTGTGTCTGGGGGAAAAGACCTGCCCCCTGGGCACACTACAGGTATGGCAGGCAAATTATAAAAACGAATATTTCCGCGTTGGAAGGGACCCCAAATAAAAGAGCCACCTTGACAGAATGCAGCATTAGTGCTGCACAAGGTGGCTCTTTTAGTTAAAAACACCAGAGGGGGGAAGGGTGACAGGTTCCCTTTATGGCTTGTTCACTATTATGATTAGGAAAGGCAGAGGTCAAGATAAGGTCTGGAAGAAAAAGCTAAATTTAACTGAGAGCTACTTGTAGGATTGCTAGAGCAGGAAATTAGAACCCCAGCTTGACTGCAAAAGCACTCCAAAAAAATTAGCAGAATCTGGAGTTGTGGTACATTGTTCTACTGTTCAGAGACACATGCACAAATATGGCCTTCATGGAAGAGTCATCAGAAGAAACTTCTCCTGCGTCCTCACCATAAAATTCAGCGTGTGCAAAATACCATCTAAACAAGCCTTGATGCATTTTGGAAACAATCCCTGATGAAGTTAAAAAACAACTCTTTGGCCACAATGATCAAAGGTATGTGTGAAGAAAAAAGAGCTTTTCAGGAAAAGAACATCTTGTCAACAACTATTAAGAATGGGGAAGTAACAATCATGCTTTGGGGTTGTACTGCAGCCAATGGTACAGGGAACATTTCACAGGTAGAGTGAAGAATGTATTCAATTAAATTTCAACAAATTCTTGATGCAAACATAACACAATCTGTAAAAAAGCTGAAGCTGAAAAGAGGATGGCTTCTACTACCTCTAAAGGCGCAGGCTGAAGGTTTTACAATGGCCCTCACAGTCACCCGATCTGAACATCAGTGTATGCCGATAGCTCAGTTTATGCCAAGAGCAGAGGAATAATTGAATAGAAAACAATACAGCATACCTCTATATAGAGCCTGTGTATTCCAAATTGACCCAGATTGGGAAAGGAGAACATGATCTACTTGTGTTTGAGGATGCACCATAAAATGTAACCATTTGCCATCATAGATAAGTGAAAAAAACATGTCATAATGTGATATCACAGTTGGGCGCTTGTCAGGACGAACGCACATCCACAGGTAGATGACTTGAAGACCCACAGAGCGATGGTGTGATCCCAGTTAACTAAATAGATAAACTACTAGAAAAAGAAAATAATAAAGACGTACATAATTAAAAACACATACTATTAAACATAAAAAAAATCCAGAAATACATAGAGAATAAGGGCATTATCCAAGGGGGGATGAGATTTTTTTTAAAAATAACAGCCCAAAAACAGGTGGAAAGGAGGATGCTAGGCTGAGTAAAGAGGACCCTACAAAAATGGCAAGAAAACCCAGATTACTTACAGGTAATGCTCTTTTAATGAGTCCACGACAGCACCCACAAGAGAGAGGGGATCTGCCCATAGGAACAGGAAACCTACAGAATAAAAGGAGGCGGTCCCCCTCTCCTCCTCAGTTTAGTTTACAGAGTACGAGAGGAACCGCAAGGTTTTAGTTCAATTCAACTCCAATAATCTAAATGCCTTAAAATACTCTACACAGTGATTTATTTGTCAGTTTTAAAAGGAGGAAACCGTGTATGACTAGGGAGGGTAGTGAATGAGTGCTGTCGTGGACTCATTAAAAGAGCATAACCGGTAAGTAATCTGTATTTTTAGCCTTCGCCACGACAGCACCCACATGAGAGACTTTCAGAGAACCGTCATCTGGGTGGGATTACTGTGCTAAGGACAGCTCTACCAAAGGCTAAGTCAGAAGATGTGGATAGATCAAGTCTATAATGGTTGTAAAAAGTAGAAGGTTTCGACCAGGTTGCGGCCTTACATATTAAATCAATTGGCACGTCTGCTTTCTCCGCCCAAGAAGATGCCATGGCTCGCGCAGAATGTGCTATTATGCCCTCCGGAGGAACTTCGCCTTTTGACGAATAAGCCAAGCAGATAGCTTTTGTGACCCCATGTCCTTTCCTGTGGCCCTGGAAGGACACAAACAGAGCCCTACTCTGCCTTCAGGCCTGAGACCTTTCTATATAGGTTAAGATGGCTCTTTTAACATCTAAGTGATGGAACTTTTGTTGTTCTGGAGTTACTGGAGCCTCAAAGAAGGAAGGAAGAAATATTTATTGTGACCTATGATAGCTAGATGCGACTTTAGGAAGGTATGAGGGGTCTGGTTTAAGGATTACCCGAACTTGGAATACTAACAGGAGGGGGGTCTATGGAGAGGGCCTGAATATCACTGACCCTTCTGGCTGATGTTAAAGCTACCAACAGAGCTACCTTATATGTCAAGATATTTAAGGGAATAGAATCTAGCTGTTCAAATGGAGAATTAGTTAAGGCATCGAGGACTAGGTTCAAATCCCATGGAGGTAAACGTGGAATGTGGTCCGGGGTACTTCGCTCACATGCCCTAATGAATCTTGTGACCCATCTATCTCCTGCTATATTGCACCCATACAGGGCCCCTAAGGCTGAAACCTGTACTCTTAAGGTGTTTACTGATAACCCCAGTTCTCGGCCTTTCTGTAAAAATTCTAGGATGGCCAAGATTGGAGCCTGTCTAGTGAAAGGTTCCGTATGAAAATTTAAGAGTTTTTTCCACACTCTGCTGTATATTAACGTAGTAGATTTTTCCTACTTAATAACAGAGTGTTTACAAGGTCCTCAGAGAAGCCTCTTGAACTTAATAGCTGCCTCTCAAATTCCACGCTGTCAAGTGTAGTCCCTTCACCTGAGGGTGGAAGAATGGCCCTTGAGATAGTAGCTTCGGGTCTGATGGAAGAATCCAAGGGTCGCATAGTCACATGGCACTGAGACAAGAGAACCACGGTCTCTTCGGCCAAAAGGGTGCGATAAGGATCACCCTTGCTTTCTCCCTCCTGATCTTCCTGAGCACTAGCGGAATTAAAGTCATCGGAGGAAAAGCATACGCTAGATTGAACTTCCAGGGGTACTGAAGTGAGTCCAACATTTGTACTTATCTGTTCTCTCTGGTGGCGAATAAATCTATTTGTGGAGTACCCCATAATTTTACTATCTTTTTGAATATATAAGTGTTGAGAGTCCACTCTCCCTGGCATAGCATGTTTCGACTGAGAAAGTCTGCTCTTGTGTTCTCTATTCCTTTGATATGAAGAGCTGTTAGGGATGAAAGGTGGGTTTCTGCTAGTTGAAAGATATCTGCTGCTATTGACATTAGATTTTCTGACCGTGTTCCCCCTTGACGGTTCACATATGCCACTGTGGTGGAATTGTCCGACAAGATTCTTACATGCGTTCCCTGAATCTGTGGAAGAAAATGATTTAAAGCAGAGGTGTCAAACTGCATTCCTCGAGGGCCTCAAACCATGAGTGTTTTCAAGATTTCCTTAGCATTCCACAAGGTGCTGGAATCATTCTGTGCAGGTGATTAAATTATCACCTGTGCAATACAAGGAAATCCTGAAAACATGACCTGTTTGCGGCCCTCGAGGAATGCAGTTTGACACCTCCGATTTAAAGCATGATCAACCGCTTTTAACTCTTTCCAATTTGAAGAGTAGAGTGACTCTGCAGGATTCCAGAGATCCTGTGCTAAATTATCCCCCATGTGGGCACCCCATCCCGAGGGGCTAGCATCAGTGGTGATTATTCCGGAAGGCTCTATTATCCAGGGTACTCCCCTGGAAAGGTGGTCTATATCCAACCACCAGGCCAGGGATTCTATTACACTTTGGGAAAGAGTTAATTTCCTTTCCAGATGACCCTGCGAGATCTCTTGAACATATAGGATTTCATGTTGTAAGGATCTGATATGATACTGGGCCCATGGAACTGCTGGAATACACAAGGTTAGGGATCCCATTAAAGACATAGCCTCCTTAGTGACATCTTAGGGTTTTTCCTTGCTCACCTTTGATATCATAGTCAATTTTTTTGACTCTGGAAGAAAACACCTCTGTCTTACGGAGTCTAGATGTAGTCCTAGGAAGGACTGGAAGGTTTCTGGAACCAATCTGGATTTTTTGAAATTGACGATCCATCTTAACTCCTGCAGGGATGAAATTGTATTAGATAGACGGTCCTCACACTGAGAGACAGATCTTCCTACTACTAGAAAATCATCTAGGTAGGGTACAATTAAAGTATCCTGTTAGCGCAAGCAAGCCATCACCTCTAGAATTACTTTTGTGAATACACGAGGAGTCATCAACAGACCAACGGGCATTGGTGCATACTGGAAGTGACGAATTTGTCCTGCCAGGTTGACTGCCACTCTCAGGTACCATTGGTGCTTGGTGTGTATGGGAAGATGGTAATAGACATCTTTTAAGTCTATTCCCATCATCACACATCTAGGAAATAAACGTTTGATAGTAGAACTAATGGACTCCATCTTAAAGGTACGGTTATATAAAAAGGAATTTAATTTTTTCAGATTAATAATGGTTCGGAATGAACCGTCCGATTTATTGATCAAAAACAAAGGGGAATAAAACCCCTTTCCTTCTTGATCTTTGGGAACTTCTATCAAAACTTTTTTAGACAGTAAAGACAGGATCTCTAATTCAAGAGCATTTTGTTGTTCTGGTCTTCTGGGAGATGTTACTATAAATGAATCCCGAGGGATTTGTTCAAATTCTAATTTTAACCCGAACTCTATGATGTCATGAATCCACTGGCTTGATGTTATAAGCTTCCATTTGTGGAAAAAATGTTTTATTCTACCACCGACTTGAATATTAAGGAAACTTGTTACGCCTTGCGTTATAGGATCCAATAAATAATGCACCTTTTTGTTTTGTGTCCTTTGTTTCCCAACGATCTCTTTGGGCTTCGAACATTTTATTCCTGATAAAGGGACATCTTTTAAAGGCTCTCCTGTAAGAAGGAAGAGATTGATTAGGAAATCCCTTCCTCCTCTTCGATGCCTTGGTTACAAGATCATCCAACGTCGTTCCAAAAAGAAACTCACCCTGGCACGGGATCGTGCAAGCTTTGCTTTTGTCTGTGCATACCCCTTCCAGCTCTTTAACCAGAGTGCTCGCTGGCTGTGTTCACTAAGCCGGCTGACCTGACCACTAAACGTAGGGAGTCTGCTGATGCATGTGCTAGAAACGCTAGAGCTTCCTTAATTAGAGGGATCGTTGGCAAAATTTTTTCTCTGGGTGTTTTTCCTCTAATCTGCTCCTCCAACTGATCCACCCACACTAGTAATGACCTGGCGGTACATGTACTAGAAATGGCAGGTTTGAATGCCCCCGTGTTGGCTTCCCATGATCTTTTTAACATGTTTTCTGCCTTACGGTCTAGAGGGTCTGGTAAGACTCCTGAATCTTCCACTGGCAGCACGGATTACTTTGATGTGGACGCTACCGCGGCATCCACCCTGGGCACTTAGGACCAGGAATTTAGTTCTTCATCACTAAAAGGGTAACGCCTCTTAGAGGATGATGGTAAAAACCAGTGGCGTAACTACAAAGTTATGGGCCCCGGTGCGAACTTCCAAATGGGGCCCCCCCCGCCATAAAATTCAATGTAAGCCCCATAGAATACAATGCAGCCCCCCCCTCATAGTATAATGCAGCCCCTCCATACAGGGGCAGTGACAAAGACACGAGCAAATGGTGACGAGGGGGCAGAGGAGAGGGAACAAGGGGGCAAGGAAGACAGGCACTAGGGGACACATGGGGGCTAGGAGGCAGGGGAGAAGGATACAAGGGGTCTAGTGGGCAAGGGAGACTGACACAAGTGGGCAAGGGAGACTGACACAAAGGGCACACGGGGACTAGTGGACAAGAGAGACTGGCACACGGGGACACGGACTAGTGGGCAAGGGAGACTGACACACGGGGAATAGTGGGCAAGGGAGACTGATACAAGGGGACTAGTGGGCAATGGAGACTGACACACGGGGACAAGGGACAAGCACAAGGGGACAAGGGAGACAGGCACAAGGGGACACATAGGGACTAGTGAGCAAGAGACTGACACAAGGGGACAAGGGATACAAGCACAAGGGGACACACAGGGACAAGTGGGAAAGGGAGACTGACACACAGGGACTAGTGGGCAAAGGAGACTGACACAAGCACAAGGGGACAAAGGAGACTGACAGAAGCACAAGGGGACATAGGAGACAGGCACATGGGGACACACAGGGACTAATGGGCAAGGGAGACTGGCACACGGGGACACAAGCATAAGGGAGACAGGCTCAAGGGGACACACAGGGACTAATGGGCAAGGGAGACTGGCACACGGGGACAAGGGACACAAGCATAAGGGGACAAGGGAGACAGGCACATGGGGACACACAGGGACTAATGGGCAAGGGAGACTGGCACATGGGGACACAAGCATAAGGGAGACAGGCTCAAGGGGACTCACGGCCCCCTGACCTGCCAGAGCCGCTTGCAGCTGCGACCGTAGTAGTTACGCCGCTGCCTCACACACACACATACTACAGATATCACACACACACTACAGATATCACACACACACACACATCATACTACAGATATCACACACACATCATATTACAGATATCACACACATACTACAGTTATCACACACACACACTACAGATATCACACACACAGACATACTACAGATATCACACACACACACATCATACTACAGATATCACACACACACACACACACACTACAGATAACACACACACACACACATTACAGATATCACACACACACACACACACACATACACACACTACAGATATCACACACACACACACATACACACACTACAGATATCACACACACACACATCATACTACAGATATCACACACATACTACAGTTATCACACACACACTACAGATACCACACACACACACACACACCAGAGATACCAGCTCATATACACAACTCACAATCTCCTCTCTGGTACAGGGGTGGCTGATGTAAACCGGCTGCAGCTCCTCAGCTTCTCCTGACTAAGGCTAGTTTCACACTAGCGTCGGGAACAACCCGTCGCTGTGCGTCGGGCCGACGTTCCCGACGCTAGTGTGGTCTCCGCCGCACAACGGGGGCAGCGGATGCATTTTTCCCACGCATCCGCTGCCCCATTGTGAGGTGCGGGGAGGTGGGGGCGGAGTTCCGGCCGCGCATGCGCGGTCGGAAAAAGTGGACCGTCGGGAGCAAAAAACGTTACATGTAAGGTTTTTTTCTCCCGACGGTCCACTACCACACGCCCAAGCGTCGCAAAACGGACGCGACGTTTGGCAATGCGTCGCAAATGCGTCGCTAATGTTAGTCTATGACGAAAAAACGTATCCAGCAAGAACTTTTGCTGGATGCGTATTTTCGGCAAAATGACGCATTTGCGGCGTATTGCAGTTAACGCTAGTGTGAAACTAGCCTAAAGCGGCTCTGTCCCGCACCTCCCCCCTGCTCTCGCCTTCTGTCCCGGGGTTATTTTGGCTTTCTCTTAAAGGGAACCTATCACCCCGTTTTTTCCGTATGAGATAAAAATACTGTTAAATAGGGCCTGAGCTGTGCATTGCAATAGTGTATTTTGTGGACCCCGATTCCCCACCTATGCTGCCGAAATACGTTACCAAAGTAGTCGTTTTCTCCTGTCAATCAGGCTGGTCTGGTCAGATGGGCGTGGTGTCTTCCCCCAGATCTTGCTTAGTTTTCCGTTGGTGGCGTAGTGGTGTGCGCATGCCCAAGGTCCCGAATCCACTGCACAGGGGAGTGAAAATAGCGTGATGTGCGACATTTCATTGGTGATCGGTGGGGGCGGCCATCTTCCTTTGGCCGCGCGTGCGCAGAAGCGGCGCTCTGCTGGCCGCGGCTTCAGGAAAATGGCCGCAGGATGCCGCGCATGCGCAGATGGAGATCGCGGCGGCCATTTTCCTGAAGCAGAGATGCGACACCTCGTACACACCCGACTCCGCTCCGTACACCCCCGACTCCGCTCCGTACACCTCGTACACACACGGCTCCGCTCCGTACACCTCGTACACACACGGCTCCGCTCCGTACACCTCGTACACACACGGCTCCGCTCCGTACACCTCGTACACACACGGCTCCGCTCCGTACACCTCGTACACACACGGCTCTGCTCCGTACACCTCGTACACACACGGCTCCGCTCCGTACACCTCGTACACACCCGGCTCCGCTCCGTACACCTCATACACACCCGGCTCTGCTCCGTACACCTCATACACACCCGGCTCCGCTCCGTACACCTCATACACACCCGGCTCTGCTCCGTACACCTCATGCACACCCGGCTCTGCTCCGTACACCTCATGCACACCCGGCTCTGCTCCGTACACCTCATACACACCCGGCTCCGCTCCGTACACCTCATACACACCCGGCTCTGCTCCGTACACCTCATGCACACCCAGCTCTGCTCCGTACACCTCATACACACCCGGCTCCGCTCCGTACACCTCATGCACACCCGGCTCTGCTCCGTACACCTCATGCACACCCGGCTCTGCTCCGTACACCTCATGCACACCCGGCTCTGCTCCGTACACCTCATGCACACCCGGCTCTGCTCCGTACACCTCATACACACCCGGCTCTGCTCCGTACACCTCATACACACCCGGCTCCGCTCCGTACACCTCATACACACCCGGCTCTGCTCCGTACACCTCATGCACACCCAGCTCTGCTCCGTACACCTCATACACACCCGGCTCCGCTCCGTACACCTCATACACACCCGGCTCTGCTCCGTACACCTCATACACACCCGGCTCCGCTCCGTACACCTCATGCACACCCGGCTCTGCTCCGTACACCTCATACACACACTGCTCTGCTACATCCACCCAAACCCCTCCTGACCTCACACAAAAGCTTACCCTCCTCCAGCACGATGACAAACAGCACTGCACTACTGTCCTGCACTACACGGAAGCCCTTGATCATGTGACTCCAACTCCTCCCCTCCTGTGACCTCATCACAGGTCCTGTGCGCACAGAGCAGTGGCAGCTATAGTAGTGGTGTGCGGCTCTCTGCGGTGGAGGGGCTCTGCTGCGGGTCAAGTGCAGTCCCACCCGTGATCGCGAGTGCACGCGCAGCAGGGCCTGTAAGGAAGAATTATTTAAAGGGCCGGCGGCCCATTTTGTAGCTTAGAGTTCTTAGGAGCCCGCCCAGTCTGCTGGACTGGGTGGGCCCCTAAGCACTGCGGGCCCCGTCGCAATTGCGACCCCTGCGACCGCGGTAGTTACGCCCCTGGTAAAAACCCCTGCAGGTTCTACCTATCCCATTATTTCTTAATCAATTCTTTTATAGTTGAGACCACTGGAAAGGTTCTACATTTTTTCTGGCCCAATCCAGCAAACATTATGTCCTGTGCGGATTTGGATCAGGGTATCCCATTGTATTCCTGACGGATTTAATTAAACTATCTATGCTACTATCTGGGAGACAGAGACCACCTTCATTCTCAGATGAACTTGATTGGGACTTTGGAGTGTCTGAGGATTTTTCCTGCACGTCATCTGAATCTGAGTCTACTGGTGAGAGGAATCTACTCGGAAGCCGTGTAGTTGAACCACTGGTGTGCATCAAACCCTGCATTTCTTCCCAAATTATGGCTCTTACATCCACTGGTGTCATTACCCGGTCTTCCTGTAAGGTTAGACTGATGCAGTCGGGGCATAATCTGTTAATATATGAATCCAGGAGGAGCTGTGTGCATGGGGCACATTTTTTAAGTTTGGACTTGTGTGTCCGTTTCTTAGTCTCATGGACTTAGCCTCATAGCTGCAGCACGCGCGTCCTCATGGAGTCGGGCGGCCCACTCCGGACCATGGATCGGTGGACAGACAAGGAGGAGGCTGCAAGCAGGGGCTCCCCCATCGCTGCATCTGGTACCGCAGCCCCTGCTGTTCCCTCGAACACCACACAGGCGGATGCTTTTAGCCCAGGAATCCTCTTCTTGCTGCAGGTATCTTGGGATTCCAATAGGAACATGAAACCTAAACTGAGGAGAAGCGGGGGACCACATCCTTTTATTCTGTAGGTTTCCTGTTCCTATGGGCGGATCCCCTCTCTCATGTGGGTGCTGTCGTGGCGACGGGTAAAACTTAATTTTTTTTTTTAGTCCAAAAGGGCTCATAGTACCCAAATCCACTATCCATCGGTATTCAAGCTGCGTCAGCTTGCGTTTCCAAACCACCAATTTTTTCATACAAACGTAATCGTACTATTGCTTCAACCTTGGTAAGGTCTGATATTGGATCCTTCAAAAAATCTGGTCAACCAACATTTAGGATATGTGCACACGTTCAGGCTTTTTCGCGTTTTTTCGTGATAAAAACGCTATAAAAACTCATTAAAAACGCATACATTATGCATCCTATCATTTAGAATGCAATCTGCATATTTTGTGCACATGGTGCGTTTTTTTCGTGGTAAAAAAGCATCATGTTCATTAATTTTGTGGATTTTCCGCGCTTTTCCTGCAATTCTATGCATTTGAAAAAACGCGTCAAAAACGTGTCAAAAACGCATGAAAAAACGCGATAAAAACGCATGCGGTTTTCTGGCAGAAATGTCCTGTTTTTGTCGGGAAATTTTCTGCAAGAAATCCTGACGTGTGCACATACCCTTACTGGTCATGACAGAAAGGGTTGTTTTCCATGTTTATCTTGTGTCAACTGTTGTTTGATGCTCAAGGGCTCAAGTTTCATTCATCCTATAACGAGTGAGGAATTTAAGATACAACACTTCCTGATGTGTGACTCAGAATTTGTGATATATCAATTACAATGTCCTTGCTCCTTATGGTATAATAATAATAATAATAATAATAATAATAATAATAATAATTTTATTTATATAGCGCCAACATATTCCGCAGCGCTTTACAACTTATAGAGGAGACTTATACAGACAACAGACATTACAGCATAACAGAAATCACAGTTCAAAACAGATACCAGGAGGAATGAGGGCCCTGCTGCTCGCAAGCTTACAATCTATGAGGAAAAGGGGAGACACAAGAGGTGGATGGTAACAATTGCTTTAGTTATTTGGACCAGCCATAGTGTAAGGCTCGGGTGTTCATGTAAAGCTGCATGAACCAGTTAACTGCCTAAGTATGTAACAGTACAGACACAGAGGCTATTAACTGCATAAAGTGTATGAGAACATGATGGAGGAACGTGATTATGTTGTTGTTTTTTATTAATAGGCCACACAGGGATAATTAGGTTAATGCGTTGAGGCGGTAGGCCAATCTGAACAAATGAGTTTTTAGTGCACGCTTAAAACTGTGGGGATTGGGGATTAATTGTATTAACCTAGGTAGTGCATTCCAAAGAATCGGCGCCGCACGTGTAAAGTCTTGGAGACGGGAGTGGGAGGTTCTGATTATTGAGGATGCTAACCTGAGGTCATTAGCAGAGCGGAGGGCACGGGTAGGTTGGTAGACTGAGACCAGAGAGGAGATGTAGGGTGGTGCTGAGCCATGGAGTGCTTTGTGGATGAGGGTAGTAGTTTTGTACTGGATTCTGGATTGGATGGGTAGCCAGTGTAATGACTGGCACAAGGTAGAGGCATCGGTGTAACGGTTGGCGAGGAATATGATCCTGGCAGCAGCATTCAGGACAGATTGGAGCGGGGAGAGTCTGGTAAAAGGTAGGCCAATTAGTAGAGAGTTACAATAGTCCAGACGAGAATGAATAAGTGAGACAGTAAGAGTTTTTGCAGAGTCGAAAGTAAGAAAAGGGCGAATTCTGGAAATGTTTTTGAGATGCAGATAAGAAGAGCGAGCCAGTGATCGGATGTGGGAGGTGAATGAAAGCTCGGAATCAAGGATGACTCCAAGGCAGCGGGCATGTTGCTTTGGAGTAATGGTGGAACCGCACACAGAGATGGCAATGTCGGGCAAAGGTAGGTTTGTAGAGGGAGAGAACACGAGGAGTTCAGTTTTTGACAGGTATGCTGGTGAAACTACATGTGATTTTAAGACAAGAATCAATCAACACCGACATACCAAAAAACGTATGGACTTGCCAGTCTCTAAACATTTTGCGGAAAAATCGCATACTGAAAAACAACTGCGTTTTCGCATAATAGACATGATACCGACTCAAAGGAGGGGAGGAGATCGTGTGCGATTATTGAAAAAGAGAGAACTAGAATGGATAATGAAATTGAACACCCTTAAACCACATGGTCTGAATGTAGATTTTAAATTGAATCAGCTTATCTAACATTCAGTGATTATATTCATTCCCATGTTATACTGTTTTTATATGAAGATCCCTTTGGATTAGAACTACTACTGTGTCGGTTAATGCCGTCTATTGAAATATGTACTGTCTATCCATTTGATGGAACTGCAATAGATTTTTGTTTTCTCTTGATGGCAATAAAAAGGTAAAAAGATAAAAGAATAATAAATTCCTAGTAGCAACTCTCTATTACCTGTGCATTTTTCTTTATATGCACTAAAAGGGATTTGGATTATGGGGCCAAAGATCTGTGGTCTATTAGTGTCACATGCAATGGATTGGAGGAACATGGGGGTTTAGCCGCCCCCTAAGGTCTCTATGTCCATGCATAGGAATGGGAGGCCCCACTTAACTGGGGAGGGTTTTCCCAGACCTAGTGACACTTAAGTGGGCTTATGTCCTGACCCTGTATCTCTGCAGCACATTCAAGTCTGTCCCTTAAGAGAATTATGTTGCGTTTCTTAGCTGATGAATGATACCTTATATTGTCCTCATTTTGAAATGACGAGCTCTAAATAAAGTCTGGTTTAATTATTTATTATTTAAGTTCCGTCTTATATGGATACGTCAGTAATGGAGTGAATTACCTTAGTAAATATTGCGCCGTGTTCTTCAGAATAGCTCTGCGCAATCGCGTGCCTGAGCATTATGGGTCCCAGGCACAAACGTCATGGACATGAGCAGTAGGCATAGGAGGACGCCGAAGACATGGCGCGCATGAGAAATATGTTATTGTAAGTGCAGTCTAATTATGTTTCATGGCATAGGGACACCGGAATGTGGTAATTTGTTCAATTGATTATTTAGTGAATTTTTATTATCACTTATCACGTAATGTTTTATTCGTACGGACAATGAATTTGAAAGGATTGTTTAAATATGCACTAATGCACTTTATGAATCATTCGCCATTAATGCACTATTTTCTAATTTTTCATCATTGATTCTAATGATTTTACTAATGAGAAAAGTATGTATTTCCTATAAAAGTTTGCCACACCTATGTGTTCACTGCTTGAGAAAGGATATCACATCCGAAACGTTGCCATGCCGTTTGGGCAATAAAATCCACTTTTTTCAGTTTTTTTGTGCCGTTTTCCTTTTTTATTTCTATTTTGAAAGCCATTTGATTATTGGTTGGGAAAGCTTTGCACGACAATCAAGGTAGTATCAGATGCTGTTTCAATTTTTTCCTTCTCTCTCTCTCTATACTGTATATATATATATATGTAATATTGACCAGGGGTGCCCAAACTTCTTCATGCTACTGTGTGTGTGTTATATATACCATAATATCTCTATATATAATCGTCTAAGGGGCACTTCCGTCTGTTTGTCTGTCTGTCACGGAAATCCCAAGTCAATGACCAATCAGCGACAGGCACAGTCCGGCCGCGAAATGGCCGCTCCCTACTCCCCTGCAGTCAGTGCCCCCTCCATACTCCCCCCCCCCCCCCAAGTCAGCGCCCGCCGCCCACATAATGTTTTAGCAGTCCGTTAAACCGACTGCGTTACACCGTGGCATAACGCGGTGTAAAGCAGTCTGTTAATGCTGCTAGTAACACTGTGTGACAAACTTTTTACTGTTAATGCTGCCTATGCAGCATAAATAGTAAAAAGATAGAATGTTAAAAATAATTAAAAAAAAAAAAAAATGGTGTTATTCTCACCCTCTAGCGTCCACCAATGCGCGCGAGTGGCGAGGCTGCCGCCAGCTTCCGTTCCCAGAGATGCATTGCGAAATTACCCAGATGACTTAGTGGTCTCGCGAGACTGCTAAGTCATCTGGGTAATTTCGCAATGCATCTCTGGGAACGGAAGCCGGTGGCAGCCTCGCCGCTCGCGCGCATCAATGGACGCCGGAGGGTGAGTATATAACAATTTTTTATTTTAATTCTTTTTTTAACAGAGATATGGTGCCCACACTGCTGGATACTGCGTGGGCTATGATATATACTGCGTGACTGATATATACTGTGTGGGCTGTGTTATTTACTGCATGGGCTGTGTTATATACTACGTGGCTGATATATACTATGTGGCTGCTATTTACTACGTGGCTGCTATACTACATGGCTGTGCTATATACAATGTGGCTGCTATATACTATGTGGCTGTGCTATATACTACGTGGCTGTGCTATATACTACGTGGCAGTGCTATATACTACGTAACTGTCTGTTATATAGTACGTGGGCTGTTATATACTACGTGTCTGTCTGTGCTATATAGTACATGGGCTGTGTTATATACTATGTGGCTGTGCTATATACTATGTGGCTGTGCTATATACTACATGGCTGTTATATACTGCTTGGGCTGTGCTATATACTGCATGGGCTGTTATATACTATGTGGCTGTGCTATATACTACGTGGCTGTGCTATATACTATGTGGCTGTGCTAAATACTACGTGGCTGCTATATACTACATGGATGTGCTATATACTACATGGCTGTCTGTGTTATATAGTATGTGGTCTGTGTTATATACTATGTGGCTGTGCTATATACGTGGCTGTGCTACTGTATATACTATGTGGCTGCTATATACTATGTGGCGCTATATACTACATGGCTGTGCTATATACTACATACTACGTGGCTGCTTTACACTATGTGGCTGTGCTACATACTACGCGGCTGTGCTATATACTACGTGGCTGCTATACACTACTTGGCTGTGCTACATACTACGCGGCTGTGCTATATACTACGTGGTTGCTAAATACTATGTGTCTGCTATATACCACGTGGCTGCTATATACCACGTGGCTGTGCTATATACTATGTGGCTGCTACATACTATGTGGCTGCTATTTACTACGTGGCTGCTATACTACATGGCTGTGCTATATACAATGTGGCTGCTATATACTACGTGGCTGTGCTATATACTACGTGGCTGTACTATATACAACGTGGCTGCTATATACTATGTGGCTGCTATGTACTATGTGGCTGCTATGTACTATGTGGCTGCTATGTACTATGTGGCTGCTATGTACTATGTGGTTGCTACATATTATGTGGCTGCTATATAGTACGTGGCAGTGCTATATACAACATGGCTGTGCTATATACTACGTGGCTGCTATATGCTACATGGCTGTCTGTGCTATATAGTACATGGACTGTGTTATATACTATGTGGCTGTGCTATATACTATGTGGCTGTGCTATATACTACATGGCTGTTATATACTGCTTGGGCTGTGCTATATACTGCATGGGCTGTTATATACTATGTGGCTGTGCTATATACTACGTGGCTGTGCTATATACTATGTGGCTGTGCTAAATACTACGTGGCTGCTATATACTACGTGGATGTGCTATATACTACATGGCTGTCTGTTATATAGTATGTGGTCTGTGTTATATACTATGTGGCTGTGCTATATACTATGTGGCTGCTATATACTATGTGGTGCTATATACTACGTGGCTGTGCTATATACTACAGGCTGTGCTATATACTACATACTACGTGGCTGCTATACACTACGTGGCTGTGCTACATACTACGCGTCTGTGCTATATACTACGTGGCTGCTATACACTACTTGGCTCTGCTACATACTACGCGGCTGTGCTATATACTACGTGGCTGCTATACACTACGTGGCTGTGCTATATACTATGTGGCTGTGCTATATACTACGTGGCTGCTATATACTACAACATCCGGCCGGCCGCGACCAATCGGCGGTATTGGCGCGGTATTGGTATTTTTAACACCGCTTTGGTCATTCGTCGTGCTGGCCGGCTGCGACCAATCAGCGACAGGCACAGTCCGGCTTCGACTTGGCGCCAGATTTGAACCACGCTTCGCTGATCGGCCAGCCGGGCGCGACTAATCAGCGATATTGGAGTGGAATTTAACCCCTACTCACAGCGCAACGTATATACATACATACATACTCTAGAATACCCGATGCGTTAGAATCGGGCCACCATCTAGTATATATATATATATATATATATATATATATATATATATATATATATATATATATATATATATATACACACATATATATATTATATAAAGAAAACAAAAAGCAGCACCAAAAGAAAACAAAGGGTGCAAAAAATCCTTCCAGGCATATACCAAACCTCATGCTATTATCCAGAAAAAAGAAGGCAGCACTCCAATAGGAAAAATAAATGTGGTTTATTGGCCCATGTGCAACGTTTCAGTCCAGGATGTGGACTAAGGCTTCAGTCCACATCCCGGACTGTAACGTCGCACATGGGCCAATAAACCACATTTATTTTTTCTATTGGAGTGCTGCCTTCATTTTTCTGGATAATATATCTAATATATAAAGCTGAATGTGTGTGTGTGTGTATGTATGTATGTATGTATGTATGTCCGGGATTGGCATCTGAACCGTAGCAGCTACAGCCACAAAATTTTGCACAGTCACACGTCTGGACCCCGAGAGCGTCATAGGCTATGTTGTGAGGTGAAATTTTAACCCCGCGCTTTCCAATTCACCAAACAATTTTGCCCCTATCTACATAATGGGGAAAAAGTGAAAGGAAAAGTGTTGGAGGCGTCGCAGCTACAGGCACAAAATTTTGCACAGTCACACGTCTGGACCCTGAGAGCGTCAAAGCTATATTGTGAGGTGAAATTTTAACCCCGCGCTTTCCAAGTCACCAAACAATTTTGCCCCTATCTACATAATGGGGAAAAAATGAAAGGAAAAGTGTTGGAGGCAAATTAACAGCTGCCAGATGTGAACAAGGGGGACTTAAAGAATGACAGCGATGGCACCAAAGAGTATATACTGTACAGTTGCTAAGGTGGGGCCCCAACATGGGATAATCACACCACCACGGGGATATGAACACACACACAAAATGCGCCACACACTACCACGTGCTCGAACACATATACCACCCTCAGTGCACATTTCACCACACATACACCAACCTCGCCACATAAAAGTAGAAACACAAAAGTCGCCGCTCAAAACTCGCCACGCGCAAAACTCTCCACATGCAAAACTCGCCACACGTGCAAAACTCGCCACACGCAAAACTTGCACACGCAGAAAAATTGCCACACGCAGAAAAATTGCCACATGCACAAAAGTTGCAACACATGCAAAAGTTGCCTCACACAAAACTTGCACATACTCAAAAGGCACCACACATAAAACTCGCCACGCGCAAAACTCGCCATGCGCAAAACTTGCTGCACACAACTTGCTACACTAACCTGTCACATGCAACTCGACACACAAAAAGTTGCTACACGCATGTCGCCACACAAAACTCATCTCACAAAAGTCCCTACATGCATGTCGCCACACGCAACTCAACACACACAACTTGACACACGAAACTCGCCCTAAAACACACACAAGTCTGGTATCCTTCAAAAATAAAAATCTGATTAATAAGCAGACAAACTACAAGAGCAACAAATGTACCATATAGGAATCCGGCAGCTGTCAGTCACATGACCAGTCTATTATGTGTATGTGTGAGCTAATATATACTGCCAGGGGGTGGGCTTACTGTTGGCTGGGGATTTATCAGGCTGCCATTTTAGCTTACAAATACTGAGGTAAAAATACTGACCAAATAACGTGTGAACGAGGGCTAATACAGGAGGAGATGGCATACAGCTATATACTATATACAGGAGATGACACACAGGTATATACTATTTACAGGGGAGATGACACACAGGTATATACTATATACAGGAGGAGATGACACACAGATATATACTATATACAGGAGAGATGACACACAGGTATATACTATATAGAGGAGGAGATGACATACAGGTACATACTACATACAGGAGGAGATGACATACAGGTATATACTATATACAGGAGGAGATGACACACAGGTATATACTATATACAGGAGCAGATTACCTACAGGTATATAGTATATACAGGAGGAGATGACACAGGTATATGCTATGTATAGGAGGAGATGACATACAGGTATATACTATATACAGGAGATGACACACAGATATATACTATATATAGGTGAGATGACACACAGGTATATACTATATACAGGAGATTACATACAGGTATATCTAATATATAAAGCTGAATGTGTGTATGTATGTATGTGTGTATGTCCGGGATTGGCATCTGTACCGTCGCAGCTACAGCCACAAAATTTTGCACAGTCACACGTCTGGACCCCGAGAGCGTCATAGGCTATGTTGTGAGGTGAAATTTTAACCCCGCGCGTTCCAATTCACCAAACAATTTTGCTCCTATCTACATAATGGGGGAAAAGTGAAGGGAAAAGTGTTGGAGGAAAATTGACAGCTGCCAGATGTGAACAATGAGGACTTAAAGAATGAGAGCGATGGCGACAAAGAGTATATACCGTACAGTTGCTAAGGTGGGGCCCCGACATGGGATACTCACCACACACGGGGATATGAACACAAACACAAAATGCGCCACACACTACCACGTGCTTGAACACATATACCACCCTCAGCACACATTTCACCACACACACACACCAACCTCGCCACATAAAAGTCGAAACACAAGTCACCACTCAAAACTCGCTACATGCAAAACTCGCCATATGCAAAACTAGGCTCACGCAAAACTCGCCACACGTGCAAAACTCACCTCATGGAAAACTCACCTCATGCAAAACTTGCACACACAGAAAAATTGCCACATGTACAAAAGTTGCACCACATGCAAAAGTTGCCTCACACAAAACTTGCACATACTCAAAATGCACCACACATAAAACTCGCCACGCGCAAAACTCGCCATGCACAAATCTTGCTGCACACAACTTGCTACACTAACCTGTCACATGCAACTCAACACACAAAATGTTGCTACACGCATGTCGCCACACAAAACTCATCTCACAAAAGTCGCTACATGCATGTCGCCACACGCAACTCAACACACACAACTTGACACATAAAACTCGCCCTAAAACACACACAAGTCTGGTATTGTCCTTCAAAAATAAAAATCTGATTAATAAGCAAACTACAAGAGCAACAAATGTACCATATAGGAAATACGGCAGCTGTCAGTCACATGACCTGTCTATTATGTGTATGTGTGAGCTAATATATACTGCCAGGGGGGAGGGCTTCCTGTTGGCTGGGGATTTATCAGGCTGCCAATAGCAACCAATCACAGCTCAGCTTCTATTTTGCTACAGTTAATTAACCTGAGCTCTGATTGGTTAATATAGGCAACAAAGACATTCTCAGTATAACAAAGCTAATATATGTTGTGAAATGCTTCTATTTGCTTAGTTTTTGCCTTTTAATAATTACATTTCTATCTATTTGTTTTGTGGTTTTTGTGTGCAGAATAAATTTTTGTTAACACATTCTATTTTGCTAACAGCAGTCATTAACCCGGGCGAAGCCGGGTAGTACAGCTAGTATATATATATATATATATATATATATATATATATATATATATACTGCTGAAAAAAATAAAGGGAACACTTAAACATCAGAATATAACCATCTAAATCAAACTTCTGTGAAATCAAACTGTCCACTTAGGAAGCAACACTGTTTGACAATCAATTTTACATGCTGTTGTGCAAATGGAATAGACAACAGATGGAAATTTTGGCAATTGTCAAGACACACTCAGTAAAGGAGTGGTTCTGCAGGTGGGGACCACAGACCACAACTCAGTATCAATGCTTTATGGCTAATGTTTTGGTCACTTTTGAATGTTGGTTGTGCTTTCATACTCGTGGTAGCATGAGACGGACTCTACAACCCACACAAGTGGCTCAGGTAGTGCAGCTCATCCAGGATGGCACATCAATGCGAGCTGTGGCAAGGTTTGCTGTGTCTGTCAGCGTAGTGTCCAGAAGCTGGAGGCGCTCCCAGGAAACAGGCCAGTACACCAAGAGACGTGGAGGAGGCCGGAGGGCAACAACCTAGCAGCAGGACCGCCACCTCAGCCTTTGTGCAAGGAGGAACAGGAGGAGCATTGCCAGAGCCCTGCAAAATGACCTCCAGCAGGCTACAAATGTGCATGTACAACTAGAGAACAAGACCAGCATATCCAAGCTAGTGTGAACAGGCGCCAATCAAAAAAACATGTAAGTTAAAAAACGATAAAGGCTGCACCATTATTTACCAGGAATGATTACTCTAGAATATTGAAAATGCATTAATGCCATAGAAAATAAGAAAAAAAGCGCTATATAAAGTACATAAGGTACTTTGCGCATAAATTGATCAATGTGCCTGCACAAACTGTTAGAAACCAACTCCATGAGGATGGTCTGAGTGCCTGACATCCACTGATGGGGGTTGTGCTCACAGCCCAATACCGTGCAGGACACTTGAACAGCAGGATTGGCAAATTCGCTACTGGTGCCCTGTGCTCTTCACAGATGAAAGCAAGTTCACACTGAGCACATGTGACAGATGTGATAGTCTAGAGTGCCTTGGAGAGCGATCTGCTGCCCTGCAACATCCTTCAGCATGACCTGTTTGCCAGTGGGTCAGTAATGGTGTTGGGTGCCATTTCTTTGGATGGCGAAACAGCCTTCCATGTGCTCGCTAGAGGTAGCCTGACTGCCATTAGGTACCAAGATGAGATCCTCAGACCCCTTGTGAGACCATATGCTGGTGCGGTAGGCCCTGGGTCCCTCCTAATGCAGAAAATGCCAGAACTCATGTGGATGGAGTGTGTCAGCAGTTCCTGCAAGATGAAGGTATTGAAACTATGGACTGGCCCGCCTGTTCCCCAGACCTGAATCCGATTTAACACATCTGGGACATCATGTTTAACTCCATGCACTAATGTCATATTGCACCAGACTGTCCAGGAGTTGGTGGATGCTTTAGTCCAGGTCTGGGAGGAGATCCCTTAGGAGACCATCCGCTACCTCATCAGGAGCATGCCCAGGCATTGTACAGTAGGGAGCTCATACAGGCACATGGAGGCCACACACACTACTGAGCATCATTTGTCTTGAGGCATTTCCACTGAAGTTGACAGGAAGTGCGGGCAGGAAGCAGGATGGATCTCTGCAGCTCCACTACGCTTTTCTTCTGTAGGCAGAGGAGCTGCAGGGATTGCTCCCTGCCCGCCGCACATGAAGGCAATCTGGCCAGGGGTCCCCCAAAGCCGGATAAACAGGCCTCAGTGTTAGCTGCACCACAGGGGCCCCCCCTCCATCTACGGGCCCCGCTGCAGCCGCATCGGCTGCACATGTGGTATGTCCGCCCCTGAAGGAATCTAAATTGTGAGCCCCAATGGGGACAGTAATGATATCTCTAAAGTGCTGCGGACTTAATGGCACTGTATAAGTAAAATAAAATAATTTTTTTGCATCTTTAGTAACCCCCTATTTGCTGTTCAGTTTCTGTATCTTGTTGTGCACAAGGGTGCATTTAATAATTAGGAACAGTTTGTGATAGGTTCACTACACGTGACCATGACAGTGTAGAGGATTTAAGAACACTGGTTGTCCATAAGCTACATAGCATGATTAAGGCTTAACCGCTAAAATGCGTTGGTTTGACAAGAACTCTGTGGTGTACAAGCTATGATGCTTTTTAAATTGAATAAAGGCAAAGTTTTATTCACATTCATCTTCTTTTCAACGCTGGAGATTTTTTCGCTCTCTTTCTGCAATTTACTCACCGGAGCTGCTCCGTGTCACTGTGTCATATCCAGGTGCCTCAATTGTGGTGAGCAGACTTTCTCCCTTTTTTGTATCCTGGTATTTAAAGGACCCATCCTAGTATATATATGACCCCATCTGGACCCATCCTAGTGTGATATATATGCACAATGTAACTGCCATGCACAACTGTGACTGGCTCACTGACATCAGCTGCTGACTTCAATTTGGCCAGTGGCATGTATTGCAGTGCAGAGACCCGTGGGGTCTTTGCACCACAATACACTTCATCTGATTGTGAGCTCTCAGACGTACATCAAACTAAAGGCGGCTCTGGGGTTGGGAGATACCCAACCACATCTCGCGTATCCCCCCTACCTGATCTATCTATTATGGTAAACGGCATCACGCTCTCTCCCGCACCTGAAATCCGCTGCCTTGGTGTAACTTTCGACTCTGCCGTTCTTCAAACCACACGTCCAAACTCTTGCCATCTCCTGTCACCTCCAACTCAAAAATATTGCCTCAGCCCACAATCTATCAAAACTCTTGTGCATGCCCTCATCATCTTCCGGCTCGATACTCCACTCTGCAAATCCCTCCACTGGCTCCCAATTCCCCAACTAATCCAGTTCAAACTACTAACACTGATCTACAAAGCCATCCACAACCTGTCCCCTCCCTATATCACTGAACTAATCTCCTAATATCTTCCCTCACGTAATCTCCGATCCTCCCAAGACCTCCTAATCTCCTCCACACTTATTCATTCCTCACACAACCGCCTCCAAGATTTCTCCCGAATATACCCCATCCTCTGGAATTCCACACCTCAACACGTCCGATTATCCACCACCCTCAGATCCTTCAGACGGAACCTGAAAACCCATCTCTTCAGGAAAACCTACAGCCTGCAATAACCATTCTGCCGCCTCACCACCACTCGAGCTGTCGCACCCCCGACCTTCTGTCTCTTCCCCATTATCCCGTCTCTTCCCCATTATCCCATAGAAGGTAAGTCCGTAAGGACAAGGTCCTCTCCCCTCTGTACCAGTCTGTCAATGTAAATTTGTTTACTGTAAACGATATCTATAACTCTGTACGTAACCCCTTCCTCATGTACAGCACCATGGAATTAATGGTGCTATATAAATAAATAATATTAATAATACCCCTCCTGCACAGGCCTGGTATCAACCTCTGCAACTGCAATCGTTATGTCCCTGGTAATAGTTTCATAAGTTGAAAAACAAGACAGTTTGTGGACCAGTTATAAATTCTCTATTACTAAATTTTTTATAACAATGCCATTTGTTGGTATCCAGTCATCTTATAAATGCTGGTATCTGCCATTACTATCCCTTACAGCAGAGTATACCTCAGTCTTGCCCAACTTTTCTAAACTCTTATTATAGGAGAAACTTTCCAACCCATATGTACTAACCTAATTGCCCACTTTCAAACTGACTCTAGCTTTCAAATATTCTTTTCAAGATCCCATTTTAAAGATGTGGCCTTACAAGTGATTTGTAGAGTAGATCACTCGATTTTCTCTCTTTTTTTTTTATTCGCCCTAAAATCTTGCTCGCTTTTGCAGCTACTGCCGGGCATTGAGTACTGCTACTTTGTAACCAGAATACCCAAGTCCTTCTCGTGTTCTGTATTCCCTATTATATTTCCATTTAATGTATATGAAGCAATGCGATTACTACGGCCATAGTGAATTACTCTACATTTACCAACGTTAAACCTCATCTGCCATGCGTTTGACCATGCAGACCTCTTGTCTAGATGGTCCTGAATTGAATAGGGCCTAAAACTTCTCCTGGTAAGGATTCTTTTCATCTCCACTGCTCCGAATACTGATCCTTGTCGTCACCACTACTATCAGTACAGATCTTTGTGGTTCCTACTGCTCCAAGTACAGATCCTTGTGGTTGCAAATGCTCCCATTATACATTTGTGTAGTCCCACTGCTCCCAATACTGATCCTTGTGATTCCCACTGTTCCCAGTACAGACCCTTGTGGTCTCCACTGCTGACTTTTGCCCAATTAGAGAAAATACCATTTACAATTATTCTGTTTCCTTTCCAGGTTTTACATATCTGCATACAGTGTCCCCTAGTCCCTGCTTCTGAACTTTCAGTAGTAGTACAAGTCTGTTGCGTGGTTCAGTATCAAATGCCTTTGCAAAGTCCAGATAAATCACATCAGCCGCATTACCAACATCCAAATTTGCACTTACTTCCTCATAGAAACCCAACATGTTAGTTAGACACGACTTATCTTTGATGAATCCATGGTGTTTGTTAGCTATTATATTATTCTCTGCAATATATATCTCTGCACATACTCTCTTATGATGCCCTGAAAAACTTTGCACTCCACTGATGTCAGGCTCACTGTATGGTAGTTCGGTAGTTGCCTGGATCCATCGTTCTTACTCTTTAAATTTGTTATTGCGGTACCGATATACAAAGTATTACCTTTTAAGAGTGATTTAACCATTATTTTAAAGGAAAAACATCCTTTATAAAAGTGAATAAAAAGTGATGCAGCCAGATGTTAGAATAGGATACAGACATATGAGATGCACTTTGTTTCTTTATTTGTTGTGTTTATGCAATTTACATTTTTTTTGCAAAATGCAGCATGCTCCTGCCATTTTATGTTTCCCACAGGATCGTCTATAGTTGGAGGTAGTGGGGGGGATTAAACGCAAGCTTGAGCAGCCCTACCCCCAAAAAATAACACAAAAATACTGAAAAGTGTTTGCACATGTTGATTGCTTTGGTACAGGGTAATACTAAGTCTTGTATTCAAAGAGGAAAGTATCCATCATCAAAATAATCTGCTTGGTGACAGTTTTCAAATAGTAATAGACTATACTGAAAATTCTAATAAAAAAATACACACTACAATGACACCAGATTTTTTTGTCCAAAAATAGCTTTATCATGGTCCCAGTCTTACAAAAAAAAAGATGGATGCTTATTAGTGATGAGCAAATATACTCGTTGCTCTGTTTTTCCTGAGCACGCTCGGGTGATCTCTGAGTATTTGTTAGTGTTCGGAGATTTAGTTTTCCTCACCTCAGCTGAATGATTTACAGCTATTAGCCAGCTTGATTACATGTGGGGATTCCCTAGCAACCAGGCAACTCCCACATGTACTCATCCTGGCTAGTAGCTGTAAATCATTCAGCTGAGGTGAGAAACTAAATCTCCGAGCAGTTATAAATACTCGGAGGTCACCCGAGCGTGCTCGGGAAAACCCGAGCAACGAGTATACTCGCTCATCACTAATGCTTATAAATCCATTTGGTAAATCCCCTTCCTCCCGAATGTGCCCACTGAAATGAGAGTTTCTACCTGGCATCCTTCCTGTTTTTATACTGCATGGGACACCCATATATTCCACAGAAAGTCTTTCTGCTGTGGGTAAGGCATTCCCAACTGCAGCCATATTGCATGGTCCGTAAATAGGGATCGCAAACATATTAAAATAGACAGGTGGCTTTTTATTGGTAAGAAATTGTAGTATCTGTGAATTAACAATTCAAAAGCACTTTCTTAAAATTCTGTTGTTCCTCTGCTTATTACTCTAGGGAGAATGGCCTTTTTGTCCAGAATAAAGGCACAATGCAGGAGGTCTAAAAAAGGATGCTACAGAATTATCATTTATGGAGGACATATGTAACACGATTAGACAAATAACACAAACTAGAAAGGTGCCAGCAGATTCAAAACATTATGGAAATGCATGGGAAATCCACTGGCGATGAAATAGGTTTCTCTTTATAATGAAAAACACAAATACTCATAAAAGGCTCCTTATAATTTATTTTCATTTAAAAATGTACAACTTTGCCTTACATAAGTGACTAGAAATGAAACTAAACACAATTTTACTTCCTAGGAAACACTGTAAAAAAACATAATAGGGGCAATCAGAATAAACAAAAAAATATACACTTTTTTCGCTAGGGGAAGGGGCAACAGAAGATTAAAAAATAAATATATATATATTGAAATTTTGCAACACCAAGAAGAAAAGTCATGGAATTATTTCATTTACAGAACATAGACATGTGAATGAGTTAAAAATGTTGTTTACATTATTTCTTCATTTGCATAACATCTTGATATACTCAACATGGTGTGTGAGCGCCATGTGCATCACAATGTATCACATTAGTTGGTGAGAAGCAATTTGCTATAGGACCAATCGGTTTTATGCTTAATCTGGATTTCTTAATCTAAGGTTTCTTAACCCCCTATTGGTCAGAATTAAAAAAAATTGGCCCGGTCACTGTCACTTTATGTGGTGATAACTCTTGAATGCTTCAACAAACTGCAGTTTTTTTAGATTGTTTTTTTCATGGCACATTATAATTTATGATAATGGTAAATTTAGGTTGATATGTTTTGTGTTTATGTATAAAAAAAAAATCAGAAATTTGACAAATGTAAAAACATTTGCAATTTTCAAACTTTGAATGATTATTGCTTTAATCCAGATAGTTATACCACAGAAAAATATTAATAAATAACATTTCCCTTATGTCTGCTTTACGTCAGCACCATTTTTAAAACGTTATTTTATTTTGCTAACATTTTAGGAGGTTTAAAAATGTAGCAGTAATTTTTATTTTTTTCAAGGAAATTTAATTTTTTTTTTTGTGGGACCTATCCAGGTTTGACGTGGCTTTGTAGGTCCTGTATACTGGAAAACACCAAGAGTGGTACCATTTTATTTGAATAGTTGTTATCCAAGCCGACTGCTACAATCTCACTTTCACATTTTAACAGCTATCATCCTTATCACATCAAAAAGTAGTTACCCTATGGTCAATTTTGGTGCCTAAAAACAATAGTTAAGAGCAGACTTTTTTATATCAAGCATATAAGCCATGGGATCATTGCGGCTAATACAACACATAAAGGGATGCCATAATGGTGATGCTTGATCGCTTCAGTTTGACTGTCTTTTGCAGATTGAACGTTTAATAGCAGGTGGCCATAATGCTGTTACGAAAATAATCTAAATTTATTCTAACGCTCGGAACACTAGGACCGCTGGGTTTAAATGATTGTAATGAACTTACTCTTTTTCTGACTAATTAAAAAGCATGATGACACAAATATTATACTGAGCTGTGACAGGTCATTTTTACATAGTATGTATATGTTTTATAACATTTTTATATACCAATTTAACAATTTTAATGATTTCTAAAAGTTTTGCATTATTTAAGAGGGTGGAGTTTGTCGCCATTCCGAAGCCCTGACGAGGCATTTTAGCACCCGAAGTGGCAATAGGCTAGTTTGACCATATTACCCTACTTTATGTTAAGGTGAGTGTTATGGATTTTCTGCTTCTGGGAATACTTTAAATGAGCACTGTGTCTTATCGCTAAGCATCACCTATAGATGGAGCAACGGATTCAGGTGCATGAGCCATGCCAGTCTAATCTCTGTCTGGGTGTATTCAATATGGTGTATGAACGTCAAACACAAAAATACAAGCACTTACACTCCTTGGCTTCAATAAGTGGTTGTCTGAGGAATCTTCTGCCATGCTGATTGTCTTCCCATATCTGCAGGCTAATAGCGTTCTTTTACGTAACAGTTTACCTTTAAATTCTGTCTTCCACTCAGTTCCTTCTCCTATACGAATCAGGTTATATGAACCCTTGAGATCAGGCTTGGTGAAGCAACAGGCTCCCACCACTGGTTATTGAAATCAGAGATGAGTGGCAGACTATACTACTTCTTAAGAGTAATTTTGTTCAGTTCCCGGTAGTCAATACATGGTTTTTGACCACAATCTTTTTTACCTGCAAAAGAGAAACCTGCCTCCTACTGGTGACATGAACAGGCTGATGAACCCTTTATGCAGACTATCTACTATAGAATCTTTCATGGTCAGATGTCCTGGACCAGAAACATTATAAATTTTACCCTTGGGGAGACAGGAGTTTGGCATTGGATCAATGTGACAATCATAATCTCTACATGGGGCTAATTTTTCAGATTCGGACATGGAAAATACAACAGCAAAATTTCTAAATATTGCAGGTAAACCACTGGGCATAATTTTAGAAAAAAAAATCAGAGATAAAGACACAATTGTTCACAAAGGGCTTTAGCGGGCAATATCATCCTGTGCCAGGCAATAACCTGGTTATGTTTACATAGCCACGGCATGTCCAAGACCATAGCTGCAAGCAATTTTTTCCAAGAACAAAAACAGACAAGATTCTAAATGGAAAACACTAACAAGCAAGAACACCTCATTAGTAGTGATTTTCATCCGAAAATTATTTTAGCAAAGCTATTTAGGCATTAACAAAATAATTGCTGCAGAACTGCAAAGGCCAGAAACTGCAGATTTTTTGGTAGACAAAATAAACAAGCAAGTAGCAAAAATTTAGTAGAGTACTAAGGAAATACCTGTGACCCTAGGCGGACATCCTTAGACCCACCTAGGCACTGGCATTTTTCTGGTGGCAGTTGCCTTGGATAGGCATGCATCTGTTGTCCAGACTCTCCACATTTGCTACCAAAATTACGTTGCTGGAGCTTGTTGTTGATGAGAGTCATTCCAATCTGCATGAGCTCAGTTAACGTAATAGGTACATACAGTGGGGAAAATCAGTATTGGATACACTGCTGATTTTGAACGTTTCCCACCTACAAAAAATGAAGAGGTCTGTAATTTTTATTGCAGATATACTTCAGCTGTGAGAGACAGGATCTTTAAAAAAAATTCCAGAAAATCACATTGTATGATTTTTATATAATTCATTTGCTTTTTATTGCATTAAGTATTTAATCACCTACCAACCAGCAACAATTCTGTCTCTCACATACATGTTGTTTTTTCTTTAAGAAGCCCTCCTACTCTGCACTCATTACCTGTATTACTTGCACCTGTTTGAATTAGTTAACTGTATAAGACACCTGTAAACACACTTAATCACACCCCAACATCTCCACCATGGCCAAGACCAAAGAGCTGTCTATGGACACCAGGGACAAAACTGTAGACCTGCACAAAGCTGGGATCGGCTACAGAATAGGCAAGCAGCTTCGTGAGAAGGCAACAATTGTTGGAGCAACTATTAGAAAATGAGAGAAACACAAGATGACTGTTAATCTTCCTCAGTCTGGGACTCCATGCAGGATCTTACCTCTTAGGGGAAGAATGATTCTGACAAATATCAGGAATCAGCCCACAACTACACAGGAGGACCTGGTCAATGACCAGAAGAGAGATGGCACCTCAAATATTACTGTTAGTAACACACCACAACGTCATGGATTAAAATCCTGCAAGGTACGCAAGGTCCCCATGCTCACGCCAGCACATTTCCAGGCCCATTTGAAGTTAGCCAACGACCATCTGGATGATCCAAAGGAGGCATGGGAGAAGGTAATGTGGCCAAATGAGACTAAAATAGAACTTTTTGGTTTCAACTCCACTCACTGTGTTTGGAGGAAGAAGGATGAATACAACCCCAAAAACTCAGTCCCAACCGTGAAGCATGAAGGGTAAACATCATACTTTGGAAGTGCTTTTCTGTAAAGAGGACAGGATGACTGCACCGTATTGAAGGGAAGATAGATGGGGTCATGTATAGCAAGAATTTAGCCAACAACCTCCTCCCCTCAGAAAGAGCATTGAAGATGGGTCGTGGCTAGGGTTGAGCGACTTTGACTTTTTTAGGGTCGAGTCATGTTTCGCGAAACCCGACTTTTTGAAAAGTCGAGTCGGGCGAAATCGGCCGATTACTGCGAAAAGTCGAGGATCGGCCGGAACATGAAACCCTATGCACGTCAATGGGGAAAATTAATTTTTTTTTTTCTCTCTCTCTCCCCTCCGTCCCAGCACAGAAAATCTCGTGTTACACATTGCAAATCCCTACTGCGCACAAGCGATAAAATGATGATAGCCGTGCACGCCCCTAACCCCTATGTTATCACTCTGCCCACACTCCTTCATTGGCTGAAAAATTGGCGCTAAATGCGTCATACGAAACGCGACTTTGGCGCCAAGATCGCGTACCGCATGGCCGACCCCACACAGGGATCGGTTCGGGTTTCATGAGACGCCGACTTTGCCAAAAGTCGGCGACTTATGAAAATGAACGATCCGTTTCGCTCAACCCTAGTCGTGGCTGGGTCTTCCAGCCTGACAAAGACTCGAAACAGAGCCTGGGCAACTAAAGCGTGACTCTGTAAGAAGCATTTCAAGGTCCTGGAGTGGCCTAGCCATCTGCAGACCTGAACCCAATAGAAAATCTTTGGAGGGAGATGAAATTCAATGTTGCCCAGCGACAGTCCCAACACCCGAAAGATCTGGAGAAGATCTGTATGGAGGAGTGGGCAAAAATTCCTGCTGAAGTGTGTGCAAACCTGGTCAAGAACTTCAGGAAACCTCTGACCTCTGTAATTGGATACAGAGGTTTCTTTACCAAATATTAAGTTCTGTTTTTCTATTGTATCAAATACTTATTTCATGCAATAAAATGCAAATTATGTAAAAATCATACCATGCGATATTCTGGATTTTTTTTTAAGATTCTGTCTCTCATAGTTGAAGGGTACCTACGCTAAAAATTACAGACCTCTAAATTCTTTGTAGGTGGGAAATCTTGCAAAATCGGCAGTGCATGAAATACTTATTTTCCCCACTGTAACTCTTAGGCCGGAGTCACACTTAACGTATGAAAAATCGGTCCAATTTTCTCGACTGAAAGTCACACAAATGTTCTCTGCATCCGTGTGTAATTTGTTTGCAATGCAATGATGCGATTTCCTCGCATCTACGTATCCGTATGACATCCGTATGGAATCCGTATGACATGCGTATGGCTTTACATTTCTCACTGCTTTTCATCAATGAATTTAATAGCTCAATTGGCTGAAATAAGGAAAATGTGTGCGTATTTGTCACAAGTCACACTGATGGTCCGTGTGGTGTCTGATTTTTTTCTCGCACCCACAGACTTGCTTTGGAAGACTCGGGTGATATGCGCATACAATCGTAGCATGCTGCGATTTCACTCGCACGTTGAATGCGCCTGAGAAAATAAACGGTGATGTGAACTGCCCCATAGATTAACAGTGGTCCGAGTGCTATGCGATGTTTTTTCGCATAGCACTCATCCGTTTTCTGCGCTAGTGTGACTCCGGCCTTGGGTGGAGGTGCAGAGTCCACAGTGCGCTCCTGTCTGCATTCATGCAATTGCCTATCAAGACAGATTGCCAGGGACATTTTGGTATTCAACGAAGGGAACAGAACCAACATTTCCTTGATTAGCTCAGAGAGTCCGGTAGATAACTGATGAGGGAGGGTCTGGTCATTCTACTGTAAGTCAGTAGCCCAGCACCAAAACTTAGTGCAGTACTCCTCAGCATTATATCGCACATGGTGGAGGGTGGACAATTTACAGTCAGCAAAGGGTACATTGTTGAGCTCGTCATGTAGCAGCCATAGCTCTTCTAAAAATTAGTTGACTGGAGAGTTCTGGAGCGTTAGGGGGCAGAGAAAACACCCAAGCCTGGGGGTTACCCTGTTAGCAGGTAAATGATGAGTCCCACAAGTTGGATCTTAGAACTAGATGAATGTGGGTTGAGCCTACATTAAACCTACGTTTTTCAGAGGCCTCAGACTCAAAAATGCTACATTGGATAGACTTGGTGCTAGCCACGCCATCTGGCAGTTTCTAGATGCACCCTCTCCTTCGCCCCTTTACAGGGATCTGGTCTTGCAATGTTTTCATGAGGGAACGTTACACTGGTTCTACTCCTACAATTATGATGCCATAATGTACGGGTGATGTAATGCAATGTGGCTGGTATAATGTACGGGTGATGTAATGGAATGTGTCTGGTATAATGTACAGTAGCAAGGCTACTCTAGTCTTCATTCCAAATACACTAACATCACAATGTTAAAAGCATTTTGGCATGGAACCAGTGGGATGACCATTTCTGCAAAGTGTCCCAGGAGCAACTTTTGAACATGACAACTTCAGGATGCATGTTGCCAATTCTGTGAGCAGCCTGTGAAGCCTAAATGTGAGACCATGGTGTGAAGAGTCTTCAGGCTTATCTCCCATAGAGCACCTCTGGGATGTCATTGGTTGGCAATAGTAAAGGTAGCTGCCAACAGCAGATCTTGATGATTTGGTGTCCAGATGCACTCAGTGTGGCAGAACGTTCCTCAGACACCCATTAATAACCTCAGTGATCCTAGTCAAAGAGTGTAAATTATGGGATTTCAATGAATGGTGCTCATACTGGACACTGAACAAAATTAGACATTTTGATCCATCTTTTCATCATTTGCATATCATTATCTATTCATCCTGTGATTTCCATATTTCAACTACTTTTCATCCTTGGTGTTGCAATTTCAATGTTGAAGAGTTTATTACAAATACAAAATATTAAGTATACAGTACCAGTCAAAAGTCTGGACACACCAGTTCATGCAAAGATATTTCTTGCTTTTAGTTGAATGTGCACATTGTAGCTTCAGACTGAAGGCATCAAAACCATGAAGGAACACATATGGAAACAAGGAGTATAGAAACAAGTGTGAAACAAACAAGAAAGAGTTAAACCTCAGATTCCTCAAAGTACCCCCATTTTACACTCAAGACAGCTTTACACATCACTGTGATTCTCGATAGCATCAGGGTGTCACCCGGAATGACTCCCGGCATGCTTCATCAAGTGTTCATTTGTGGATCAATGTCCTTCAGAAAAATTGTTGACCTTAAAGTGTATTTTGCAGAGCAAGTGGTGGTACACAGCTCCATCCAGTGCTGAGCCCTATTCCACAACTGTTCTAAGCCAAAATGTCAGGAACCACTCAACTAAGTAAAAAGAAATAACAGCACATCAGTAATCTAAGATATTGAGCTCAGTGAATCTGGAGAAATGCTTAAACCACAAAAGGTATCCCTTAAGTGCAGTCATGAAAACCATCAATTGCTATGATGAAACTAACCACAGGAAGGCCAAGGAACACCAAGAATTCACTCTGCTATAGAGGATGCATTAATCATACCCTGCAGCCTCAAACACTGCAAATTTGACAGCACCTCAGGTAACAGCAACATAAATATACAGATATCGAGTAGCAGACACATCTCAACATTATCCAGAAAAAACAGCGAGAAGCAGGCCTTTATGGTCAAATTGCTGAAAAGAAGCCACTACTGAGGACCGCAAATACCAACCGGCATGTCTTCGTGAAATGCAGAATGGGCGAGTACGTCGTTTTTTAAATTGTAAAGCATGGAGTGCAAGGTGTGAAGGTGTAGGTTGCTTTGCTAGTGATACTGTTGCTGATTTATTCCAAGCTCAGGGCAGGCTTACACAACATGGTGAAACATAGATAAACGAATAAAGCCAGCTCACCAAACAACCACTGCAGGTGCACGGAACTCCACGCTGATTCACGTAGTCACATGTGAAGAAAAAAACTTGTTCCAGCTCCATATTCATAAAATTCAAATGGGAGCTCTTTTTTCCCGTTCCCGAGCTACATATCTTCTGCTTTTTTTATTTGGATAAATAAAGTACCAAGTTTGAATTTTATGAATATGGAGCTGGAACAAGTTTTTTTCTTTTTGTACAACAAGGTGACAGCATTCTAAAATGACATGCCATCCCATTTGGACTGCACCCAGTGGGACCATCATTTGTGTTGCCACAGGACAATGACCCAAAACACATCCAGGCTATGTGACCAAGAAAGACAGAGATGGGAGTGTTGCACCACATAACATGGCCTCCACAATCACCTGACTTCAATGCAACCGAGATGGTTTGGGATGAGTTGAACCACAGATAGAAGGCAAAGCAGCCAACAAGTGCTCAGCAACCTCTGGGAACTTCTTCAAGGAAAGTTATTGCATGTGATAACTGATGAAGCTGCTTGAGAGAATGCCAAGGAGGAGTAAAACATTCCGCAAAGTACTCGCTTTTACTCTAAGGTTTAACATATTTTTTTTGTTTCCCATGTTTTTTTACTCCTTACTTCCATATCATATGTATTAGTACATGATTACAACAGATGCTATTGTGTTGCCTTGGAAGGTTGTCCGGAATATGAGATTTGTACATTCCTTTTCAAATTTTAATTAAAAAATATTTTCAATACATTACAAAGATAAAAAACTCTACAGGTGGGATGATCCCCTTGTAGTGCAAAAGGGTCTGAAAGGCAATATCATAAAATAGCAATTAACCACCAAGTGTTATTTAAACATAAGTCCATTTCAAAATCCTCAGCAAACAATGCTAAGTATTGCATTTCCAATATCCTTTGTGATTTGCTCCATTTTGTGGTCTTTTTTTCCTTTAAAATAAACTGTTTTTTTTAATGTCCTACAAAGATTAAAAGTAGAGTCATAATTATAGTGAATGCATGAAAATATACAATGCAAGCCCTCCGACTAGCCAAAAGGACCTTAAGAAAAACACATTTTAATATTTTGTACAGCTTTTATAGTTAATAAAAATATATATTTTTCTTCTTTAACCTTCAATCAAGGCAGACAAAAATCAGAAAACAAAATAACAATTGGCTTTACAGTTTAGCACTAGGCATATAAGACTACTTATAAAAGCTCACACACAAAGGAGAGAAGCAGCATGCTTAGTAAGGCTTACTTCCAGCAAACAACTAAAACAAAAAATGTAGTAATGTGTGTCTTTTACTTGGTTTCCTTTTGTGATACAAGATTCCCTGGACCACAATGGAGGACAAATGTGACTGGTTAACACATTTTAGGCTGCAACAGCCAAGAGTGCACTACCGAGAGACAAGACAACAAACCATAAAACATATTTCAAAAGTAATCACAAATAAGAAAAACTGGGTAAAGGAAGCAAAACACTGGAGATCATGTTCAGATATTATATAGTAGAAAGAGACATCTGTATAAATACTTATGCTGGTCTTTAAATCAGTTCAGACTTTTTTTTAAATATCAGTGCTATACATGTCATAATCGCATGGTTTCCAAGGACTGAGATAATTGTCAGGATCGTGAAAGATGGACTTTTGCTCTAGTCTCTTACAATTTTAACATGTTCCTGATTACAATCCACCCTCAAGCAAAGCATTGGATTAATCATTTGCTCAGGAGGGTGGGGAAACATTTAATAAGGACTATAAAAAGTGAGCACTTAATAATACAGTGGTTGTAAATACTTTGCTGTCATGAATGGCTCTTGCGAACAAGGACATGCAGACAAAGTTACATCCACGGACAGAAAGCTACTTATATTCACTGTAATGCAAGATGCTCAAATATCACTACTCTGATGAGAGCTACGTACAAGTGGCATGTAAACGTTTGGGTATCCATGGTCAAAATTACTGTTATTGTGAACACTGAAGCAAGTTGAAGATGAAATGATCTCTAAAAGGCCTAAAGTTAAAGATTAAATATTTCATTTGTATTTTAGACAAAATATACACTGCTCAAAAAAATAAAGGGAACACTAAAATCCTACATCCTAGATATCACTGAATGAAATATTCCAGTTGTAAATCTTTTTTCATTACATAGTAGAATGTGTTGAGAACAATAAAACCTAAAAATGATCAACGTAAATCACAACTAATATCCCACAGAGGTCTGGAGTTGGAATGATGCTCAAAATCAAAAGTGGAAAATGAAGTTACAGGCTGATCCAATTTCAGTGGAAATGCCTCAAGACAAGGAAATTATGCTCAGTAGTGTGTGTGGCCTCCACGTGCCTGTATGATCTCCCTACAACGCCAGGGCATGCTCCTGAAGAGGCGGCGGATGGTCTCCTAAGGGATCTCCTCCCAGACCTGAACTAAAGCACCTGCCAACTCCTGGACAGTCTATGGTGCAACGTGACGTTGGTGGATGGAGCGAGACATGACGTCCCAGATGTGTTCAATCGGATTCAGGTCTGGGGAACAGGCGGGCCAGTACATAGCTTCAATGCCTTCATCTTGCAGGAACTGCTGACACACTCCAGCCACATGAGATCCGGCATTGTCCTGGATTGGGAGGAACCCAGGGCAAACTGCACCAGCATATGGTCTCACAAGGGGTCTGAGGATCTCATCACGGTACCTAAGGGCAGTCAGGCTACCTCTGGCAAGCATATGGAGGGCTGTGCGGTCCTCCCAAAGAAATGCCACCCCACACCATTACTGACCCACTGCCAAACCGGTCATGCTGAAGGATGTTGCAGGCAGCAGATCACTCTCCACAGCATCTCCAGACTCTGTCACATCTGTCACATGTGCTCAGTGTGAATCTGCTTTCGTCTGTGAAGAGCACAGGGCGCCAGTGGCGAATTTGCCAATCCTGGTGTTCTGTGGCAAATGCAAGCACAACCCCATCTGTGGATGTCAGGCACTCAGACCATCCTCATGGAGTCAGTTTCTAACCGTTTGTGCAGACACATGCACATTTGTGGCCTGCTGGAGGTCATTTTGCAGGGTTCTGGCAGTGCTCCACCTGTTCCTCCTTGCACAAAGGCTGAGGTAGTGGTCCTACTGCTGGGTTGTTGCCCTCCTACAGCCCCCTCCACGTCTCCTGGTGTACTGGCCTGTCTCCTGGTAGCGCCTCCAGCCTCTGGACACTACACTGACAGACACAGCAAACCTTCTTGCCACAGCTCGCATTGATGTGCCATCCTGGATGAGCTGCACTACCTGAGCCACTTGTGTGGGTTGTAGAGTCCGTCTCATGCTACCACGAATGTGAAAGCAAAACCAACATTCAAAAGTGACCAAAACATCAGCCAGAAAGCATTGGTACTGAGATGTGGTCTGTGGTCCCCACCTGGAGAACCACTCATTTATTGAGTGTGTCTTGATAATTGCCAATAATTTCCATCTGTTGTTTATTCCATTTGCACAACAGATTGTGAAATTGATTGTCAATCAGTGTTGCTTCCTAAGTGGACAGTTTGATTGCACAAAAGTTTGAAGTACTTGGAGTTATATTCTGTTGTTTAAGTGTTCCCTTTATTTTTTGAGTAGTGTATATAAATTATTTTTAATCTTTTACACTTGAAAAATTACAAAAAGTAAAACGGGCCGATGCAAAAGTCTGGGCACTCTGCATGCTTAGTACATGGTAACACCCTCTTTAGAAAGTATGACAGCTTGTAAACACTTTTTGTAGGCAGACAAGAGTCTTTCATTTCCTATTTATATATATTTTGCCTAAAATACAAAGGAAATGTGTCATCTTTAATCCCTTCACCCCCGGAGCTTTTTTCGGTTTTGCGTTTTACTTTTTTACTCCCCTTCTTCACAGAGCCATAACTTTTTTTTATTTTTCCGTCAATATGGCCATGTGAGGGCTTATTTTTTGTGGGACGAGTTGTACTTTTGAACGACACCATTGGTTTTGCCATGTCGTGTACCAGAAAATGGGAAAAAAATTCCAAGTGCGGTGTAATTGCAAAAAAAGTGCAATGCCACACTTCTTTTTTGCTAAGTTCACTAAATGCTAAAATTGACCTGCCATTATGATTCTCCAGGTCATTACCAGTTCATAAACACCAAATATGTCTAGGTTTTTTTGATCTAGGTGGTGAAAAAAAAATCCAAACATTGCTAAAAATAAAAAAATAAAAAATAAAAGAATTGCGCCCTTTCCCGATACCCGTAGCGTCTCCATTTTTAGTGATCTCAGGTTGGGTGAGAGCTTATTTTTTGCGTGCCGAGCTGACATTTTTAATGATACCATTTTGTTGCAGATACGTTCTATTGATCTCCCGTTATTGCATATTAATGCATTGTCACGGCGACCAAAAAAATGTAACTCTGGCGTTTTGACTTTTTTTCTTGCCACGCCATTTAGCGATCATGTTAATCCTTTTTTATTGATAGATCGGGCGATTCTGAATGCGCAGATACCAAATATGTGTATGTTTGATTTTTTTTATTGTTTTATTTTGAATGGAGCAGTTAGCCTCTATGTAGCTGGATTACTGACTTGCTATGAGCGCCGACCACTGTGTGGCGCTTATAGCAATCCAGCACTGACAACCATAGAGGTCTCCAAGAGACCTCTGGTTGTCATGCAGACAAACCAATGACCCCCGATCACGTGACGCGTAATTCTGGCACGATTGCCGGAAGAACCATTTAAATGCCGCTGTCAGAGACTAACAGCGGCATTTAACTAGTTAATAGCTGTGGGTAAATCGCCATTCCACCCGCGGCTATTGCGGGCACATGTCAGCTGTTCAAAACAGCTGACATGTCCCAGAAAAGATGTAGGCTCACCGCCGGAGCCCACATCAAAGGGAGGGATACCGACATCGGCGTACTATTACGTCTGATGTGGGTAAGGGGTTAATGTTAGGCCTTTTAGAGATCATTTCATATTCAACTTGCTTAACTGATCACAATAACAGTAATTTTGACCAAGGGTGTCAAAACTTTTACATGCCACTGTATCATTTTAACCTAAGCTGTACCAGTTTCATAACTGCAAACACAGCCGTACTGCTTTACACAAAGACCACACGTCTATTAAACTATCCTTGTTCCTGCAAGTTGATGTTGGCAACAAAATACCAAAAGAAATTGTGTTGTAGAATTAGGACCTAGTTAAGACACTATCAGTATTTCCCAAACTCCAGCCCTCACAGCCCCCACCATGACATGTTTTCAGGATTTGCTTAACATTGCATCAGTTTCTGATGCCTTAATAATAATTCCATCACCTGTGGAATACTAAGGAAATCCAGAAAACATGATCTGTGAGGGGCCTGTGAAGAGTGAAGTTTGGGAAATATTGTCTAGAAAACACCTAAAAAGTGAACACCCTCCCTAAAAAAAAAAAAAAAAAATTCACACGGTTATTAAAGATTACTGTAAACAAAAAAAAATTGTCCATACACTTTAAAATAGCTGTTAACCAAGAATCACTTGCCAGTCAGTTATTCCTCAAATGAGAAAAGGAAAATTAGTCGCTGCCAGGTGCCTATCCCACCAGACCATAATGCCCAATAAGGTTAGAAGACACCCATACACATTTGGAAGTCAATTCTGCCAAATCCATGAGTTTGGAAAACTATTATCTAATATGTATCGCTACCCTAAGGAAAAAAGTACATCTTTTTAAAAAATGTTTACCACCTGATTTCACTAACGAGAGTATATGAAAATTAGCTCTCTTGCAGAACAAAATAAGTTATCTTGCAAGTACCATCGAGGACCTTTAAGCTATGTGCACACGTTGTGGATTTTTTGCGTTTTTATAGCGAAAAAACGCGATAAAAACGCACACACATTCATCCCATCATTTAGAATGCATTCAGCAATTTTTGTGCACATGATGCGTTTTTTTTCCGCGAAAAAAAAAAACGCATTGCGGTAAAAAACGCAGCATGTTCATTAATTTTGTGGATTTTTTGCGGATTTCCCACTATATTATTGCATTGGAAAATCTCCGGGAAAAAACGCAAAAAAAAGTGCAAAAACAGTGAGAAAAACGCATGCGGATTTCTTGTAGAAAATGTCCGGTTTTGCTCAGGAAATTTCTGCAAGAAATCCTGACGTGTGCACATAGCCTTAATCTAAAAAATACCATAATCTGTTTCGGGGTGTTTACCCCTCATGAGTGAACAGCAGAGTCTAGCTCTCTGAGTGCAATGCCCTTGAGGCAACGTGGGGAAAGTACTAGTTCTCCTTAAAAAGACCAGCTTTAAAAGGTCGAAAACAACTTGGATAATTTACCGTAACTATGATTTCTCATTTCTAGGATTATTCAGCTTGGGATAATATTTCATTAAAGAATTAAACATATGAATTCAAAAGGTCACTTAGAGAATGTCAGTTGCATTAAGGGAGTGTGCTTGGTCATAACCAGTGTGGAAAGGACTTGGTAATGGAAAATCGTAGTTCCTAAATAAATAGAAAACTTTTAATAAAATAAAGTATTCCCAAACAAAAATAATACATTCTCATTGGCTAGAGGTTGTCAATAAAGTGAGAGTTTATGAAATGAGAGAGAAAACAAGAAAAACATACCTGGATTTAGTGAAATTGGAGATGAAATAAATTAAGGAGACAAGATCTAGATATTAAACTAGTAGAAAATTAATGACAGGCTGAATTGGAGAAAAAACATGAGTCAATGAGACACAGTCTGCTTTCTTCAGTGACCACTGTAAGTCTGCATTTGAATCCAATGTGTAGATTCCATTTAGCAACTGCTGCAGAGATAAGAAGAGAGGGTGTAGGGATACCAACATCTGCAAGATCAACTCACCGCCTCATGTATGATCCATTGATTGACTGTTTGGGCATTGCTGTATTCATATAACCATGATGCCCAGGGCTGGAGTACATCATGTTGCTGTGAGGACTAGTCTGCATTGACTGCTGTGCATAAGGCTGGCTACCCATCATGCTCATTTGCATTGGATACTGAGGGTTCTGGTTCATGTAGCCATGATTAGTGTGGTACCCACTGTTCATCATTGACTGAGAAACACGATAACCACTCATTGCATTTAGCGTATTAACTGGGTTCACATTGTAAGTAGGAGCTGGCATTAAATTGACACCCATATTCATTCCCCGCTGCATGGTGAGAGACCGGGAGGGAGATTGCATGGTCACAGTCTGTGGAGGAGCATGACCATACATTTGTGAGGGATGGGGCCCAGAAGGTGCTCCTGGAGGCAATGCAGATACTTTGGTCCGCATGGACATATGAGGTTTGCCTCCCATCTGTGTCTGAAGCCTTTGGCTGTGTGAAATTCCCATTTGGCCACTAGAAATGGTCCGCTGAAGGAGAGTCGGTGGTAAATTCATTGGTGGTGGCGTGAGGTTTGCAGGAGTCATTGTGGCTTGAGATTGTGAAGTAACAGAATGTGGTGACTGGGTAAGCTGCACCATGTTGCTTAGTGGAGAAGTAAAAGAGGCACTGTTTGCATAGGATGTCACAGCCTGAGTGTGGCTATAAGGCAGGGAGTGATCCATTAAGGTGTTTGTAAGCTGTTGAAGTTTGGCAAGGCTGAAAGTAGCAGAGGGTTGAGGATAGTGTCCTGACACAAAATCTCCTTGTCCTATTCTTTCATACAGCCCTCCAAGTCCACCACCTGCAGTTTCAGGTATGTCCGGCAAAGCAAAACCTGTGCCTGCCATTCCACATGGGGCAAGCTGCTGCTGTTGTTGACCAACACTTCTGGGTCTCTCTACTGCACGGGCTTGGGTGGACTTGACACTGCAAGGTGGTTGCGGAGGTGGAGACGCAATCATGCTACAACTATTGTTCATAGATATTTGTTGCGTTATAGCACAACTACTTTTAGTCAAGTTAGTTGATGTCATACCTCCACTGAATGAACAGCTATTTTGAGAGGGTAAGGTGCCAGTTGCAATGCTAGAATCATAGCTGTTTGGGTTATCACAGTTCTCTGTAGTACTTTCAATACTACCCAAATCACTGAAGCCACTATCCACAACTTGCTGTGAATGATCAGACACAGATGATACATCCATCAAGGGGCTAGTTTCAATATTCTGTAAAGAAGTTACAGAAATGGCTGTCTGCTTGGGGCTGATTTGAGCATAATTACTTTCCATAGAGGGTGCACTAGGGCTGTTTGCAGACTGGACTGCCCGATTAGGATATGAATTATTTGAGGACACTGGGCTACCATGGTCAGACTGATTACAGTCCTCTGTAGCAATAGCTGATGGACTCTGGCCATAACTGTGTAAATTATGACATGCTTCTTGCGTTTCAGAACAGTTTCTAAATGCCTCCTCTTGCTTCTCACTTTCACGGGTTAGAGACTCAACAGCTTGTGCAATTTCTGAGTCATTGTCAAGTCCATCCTCAGCATCGCCAGTTAGCTCTGATACTAGACCCACTTGGTGTGTTTCACATAAAACAATAGCTTGCTCTTCTGGTTCAGTTACCTGTTCATTTGCATGCTTTACCAGATGATTTGCTTCAATTATTTCATCACAGCTGCTGCTTAAAATATCAGGTTGAGATGTATGATTTGCAATACTCTTCTCTTCTTCTAAAAAACTCTCCTTATCCTCTAAAGACTCCTCAAAAGGATGTTCAGGTACCTCCTTCTGTGAAATATCAAGATGGCACTCATCTTCATCATCATGATCTTCATTAGGAGACTGGTAGTCTTCATCTTCTGCCTCATTATTTGCAGGTGCAAGCTCACTGACTTGCTTGCTCACAGAGTTTTTCACATTTTCCAACATCTTGTCTGTCTTATTTATTTCTTCTTGCACATTTTTCTCTTTTTCTTTTAAAGAAGAATCTGTTCTCTCCTCAGCTTCATCTATATTCTCCTTTTTAATTTCTTCAAGTTTTAGATTGTCATCTTTCTTTTTCTCCTCTTCCTCTGCCTTTTCCAGATTGGTGCTACAAGGACTTGGTAGCTCTAGCACAGAAGTTCCTTCAACTTGAGTTTGAATTTCTTCAGTAGCCTGTACAACATTGTCCTGATGTGGATCCCTCTCTTCTTCATCTTCAACGTTGGTGTCTTCAATCTGATCCTGATAGTCTGATTCCATTGGAGTCTCTGGGGGAGTGTACAAGTTGAGTTTGAATCCAGATTTCCTGTCTACACTATGCCCTCTTTTAGAAGGCCCTCTCTTTAACCTTTTAAGCCAGACCTGCTTTCTTGGAGCTGGATCCAGAGTCTTTTTTTCAGTATTCTGGTTATTTACCTTTTCTTGGGAAATTTCTTCTACATGATCTGTACAGAAACAAATAATATTGAGTCAGTGTATAAACTATATTTATACAATTTAAGGCAATAAATGATTAATGCTGAAGAATGGAGCTAATCATATTAAATTACTTGTGACAAATAACGAAGTGTTATTTCCCCTACCACTCTCAGTCCTCCATCACGTCAGTATGTGTACAAACAATATAATATACCGTATATATTTTTTGTTTGTACTATCTATCTATCTATCTATATATATATATATATATATATATATATATATATATATACATACACACACACACACAAATATACATACACAGAAACAAAAGATATACAGTAGATTTATATAGTTGTTGTTCAGGTATCAATTAAAATTATAGATTTTTTTTTTTTGTTTGACGGACCCATGGATCTGCACTGGCAAATTTGATCCATGACTCTGATCAAAATTAGATATGTATACGTGTCTGTTTAGAAATACTGACACTTGAACACCCCTATTGACTATAATGGGTAGGAGTTCTTTATAATATTTATATTTTTACTTTATTTGTTTTTCCGTTAGGCAGCATATAGTAAGAATAATGGTCTCCAATAAATGCCAGCCACATCCTGGATTTCATAGAAGTACCTATATGTCAGGCAAAGAAGTCTTCAGCAGACTCCTGGCTGTTATGGCAACACTTTGGCACGCCATAATCGCTTTGCTGGGGTGCCCATGGCCATTCTGAAATGTGCGCACCTGTGCCGACCTCTATAAATCAGATTGACAGCAGCAGGTTAACAGCAGTGTCTTCAGCTCTGCTCCACTGCTGCTGTCAGAGGCAGATGATGGCCTTCAAACTGGATGATTCAAGCTCAGATCTGATGTCTAGTAAATTAATGACCCTAAGAGGATAGTAAAGATTTGATTGGCTGGATTGATATGGCTATAATCAGATGCTTTTTATATATACCATCAGAGACTTGTGCAAATTTAAAAAAAAATATATATATATATAGGTAAATCCCTGGCCCAGAAGGCATTCATCCACGATAATGAGGGAATTGAGCTCAGTAACTAACAGACCGCTGTATCTCATATTCTTAGACTCTCTTGTAACAGGGGTGGTATCACGGGACTGGAGGATGGCTGATCTGTTTCTGATATTTAAGAAAGGTAAGAAGGTGGATCCAGGCAACTACCATCCGGTAAGTCTGACATCAGTAATAATACAATATATGACAGCCAACACGGATTCATGAAAGATAAGTTGTGTCTAATTAACATTTTGGGTTTCTATGAGGAGATATGTGCAAATCCGGATATTGGTTATGCAGCGGATGCGATTTATCTGGACTTTGCAAAAGCA